>NC_138989.1:39949959-40657688 GCF_964341445.2 Mesoplodon mirus | reverse complement strand
CCTAATGACTGGTGATATTGAGCATCTTTTCATGTACCTGTTGGCCATATGTACATGTTGCACGTTTTCATGGTGTCTCTATACGTGTATGCCTGTGGCTCTCGGATTATTGACAATAGCTTTTTTCCTAATGCCAGTGGTATTAAAATTAAGTCTTTATTTTTGTTCTCTTTTTTCAGAACAAGCTTGCCCTCCCCTATGTTTTCCAGAAATGACTTCAGCATCTGGAGCATCCTCAGAAAATGTATTGGAATGGTAAATTAACTATCAGTTCTATAATATTAAGCTGATGTTCCACGCATATGCTTTAGAAGGGAATCCTAATGTTGGCATAAAAGTGATACGCAACAATGTTTATGAAAACTTTTGAGAATCTGAAATTAGGAAAAGCCTTATATTAGGTTTTCCTCCCAGAATTTGAGCCACTTTTTATGCCATTTAATATGACTTTAATGTGACTTTTCATTGTGTAAGAAAGTAGAAGAAAATGCTCCACATTTGTATTTCCCTATAGAATTACCCAGAAAGGCTCAAAAAGAACAGAGTCCCCACAGTATAGACTATAATTTCACTTACGCTTCTGTGCACAGAGCTGGGTTTTGTACCTTGTACGTGTGGTGTATGTTAGGTATTTGGGATGTGTCCCAGCTTAGTTATCTGTACAGGTGGATCTGATTTTGCGCGGGAGGGCGACGGATGGCAAAATCTGCTAGTACATAAATCCTTAGATTCCCTTTAAAATAGTAGTCCACGTCACCACCCTGACAACAGTCAGGCTAGGATTCTGAGTAAAGTTCTCTTAATTCTTCTAGCATGACCTTTGACCAACTAGAATGATGAAAATTTTAAAACATGTGAGTCCTGAACTGCTAAAGAATCTGCCTGGAGATTATATTTCTTAATTTTGCAATTTAATGTGCAGCCTGAGTACTCCAAGAACTTTCCTTGTACTGGGAAGTATAGTCACTTTCTAAACATTTTCATTCTGATTCCTAAAATCCTTTTGGCTGCTGGTGTGCCCACGTTGGCATTTTTTAAATGCCCCTCTTCTCTACATGGGGTAATGTCATCTGAGACTTCCTAAATGTAATTTCCAAGGAGCTAATTCCAGAAACATTTATTTTAAACAAATATTTTCTGCTCCTACTGCATGGAGAGAAGGATCCATAGCTGGATAATGGGCTTTATCCCAGCCTTGCCGCCTCCTGTCTGTGAGACCCTAGGCCAGTTGCCTTGCTTCCCTGAGTAAAGTTAGGAGAGTAATTTGTACCTTATAGCTGTATTGAGAGATAAATAAGATAATTTATATAAAATGTCCAGGACAGACCCTGGTTTAGCTTAATGTTCAACATTATTATCAACAGTTAACACACTTGAGAATCAGAATACCTGGGCTCTAATTCCATTTTGATTATATTAAGTTTCATCAGGACAAACCAAATGTATCTAGACAAATGTATATATTCTTAAGTAAAATAACTATACATATTAGTCTCTTAAGAACTGAAATTTTCAGGACAAAAAATTATATCCTGCAGAATTAATATTTTTCAAGCCCTTAGTAAGCATATCTATCATTGAGATCCAGTATGTAAATATGTACGTATGCATGTGTGTTTAAAATGAAAACCAGTTCCACAAAAGAATACTCATCCTTAAAATAAATGATATTTTCTGTTATATTAGATTAATGCTGATTCCAACTCATTAAATTGATTTCATAACCTGCTAGTGAATGAAACCCACAGTTACTGTAGAATTGGTACCACATTTGTCTAAGGCTGTTGGGTCAACAGAATGGGTGTGAAAACTGCAGATGTGGTTTAGTCTTTTTGGCAATCGTGGAAAGTACAGCTTTCTGTATTTCTCTTGCTTGAGTCTGTCACCTACCATCTCCTGTCTCACTGGGTGTTGGATTTAGTAGTATTGTCATGAGTTTGTTCAGGCTAGTGACTGATAACCGTCTAGTTTATGTCTAAACCAAGCATTCTGTCTAAATGGAAACTATCCATTCTTTTAAAAGACGGGAAATAATGTCATGTTGGCTTCTGCCTGTCGTACTTCAAAAGATGCTCCATTTCTCTAGAAGGATATGGTTTTACCTTTATTTTTAGGTGTGGAACTGTTTGTGCAGATAGACAGACTGAATCATAGACAAAATAAAGCAAATAAAAGCAGAACTGTTTGGGTTGAAAGGGCACCGTGGAATGTTTTGAAACATATCTATAGAACTTTCTGAATAAATCACAGAGAAAGAGCTGCAGGGGAGGTAATATTTTGGGACAGTATTTTCTGCTGAGGTTTTATAAGAGACTAACATTCTAGATGAATAATTATTAATATTTATTAATGTGATTGAAAGACAGTTATCTGGCATTTGGAAGTTATTGTTCTTGGGGCGCCATGTCTCCCGTCTCATGGGCAGCGGAATCAGTCCAAGGGGGTGAGTGTTGAGCATAATAGAGGTTTAAAGTGCGGTGTATCTTGAGAGAGAAATGCAAATAACATCACCAGAATAAAAATTTTTAAATAATTTTTGGTATCAACCCCTCTTACACCTGCCTCCTGCTACCCCCAGCCGTGAGGAAAATAGGTAAAAAATTAGAAGATATTAGTATCCATAGATTTTATTACAGTTAACTTCAAAGTGAAGGCATTTTTTAAACCCCCCCCCCATTGCATTTTCATGATTCTGTTACACTTAATAATCCAAATACTTCACTCCAGGTCCTTTCTATGTGGGTAAATCTCAGTTACAGAAGCCATGGACATACCCTTCAGCTGGCTTTTCCTATAGCTTCACCTTCCCAGTTTCTGAATTTTGTAATAATAAGTCTTAAAAGTAGCAGAGGAAATCTGATATTGAACCGTAGCTTTTCATGATGTCTCTGTCGACTTGAGGAGCATATGAGATCAGAGTGGGGAGTGTGGGCATCCTGCTGGAAACCTCCCAGTTCTACGCTCACCTGGGGTCTGGTGCCAACTTTTTCAGAAATCAGTGCCCCTCATTTATGATGATACAGTTTTATGGCATAGTATCACTAATCCCTTAAGACATGGCTTTTAAGAACACATGATAGGTGCTTACCTGCCATGTATGGTCAAGGTATAACTTCATCTTTCTCAGGTAGGAAAGTCAGTGTCTTCAGGCATTTGTCATCCTGGGCTTTGGTGCCCTGCAGCACCTTCTCCAGCCGGGCTCACCTTGCTCCATCCTCCACGGCCACATACATACACATTTGACTTTGCTTTTTTCTAAAACGAATATAGAGACTTAGATTTCCAAAACTAATGACACCCTTTTTTCTCCCAGCCTGTTTTGGACAGGATTATGTTACCAAATGTTGGGTTATACTACATGAAATGAATACTTTACATAAATGGAATTAAATCCTAAATCTCTCTGTGATTGAAGCATTTACCAAACAGATTCCCATCTCAGAATTAATACTTGATGTTGGTTAGTAGTTTGAATTCTTTGTTCCTTATTTCCTTACTCCCATTGTCCTTTAGTTAAAGGACTCTAGACTCATAATCCCATTGTCTTCTGTTTCCCCTGTTTTCTTTCTCCTCTTCTCTCCCGTCCCTTTAGGATTTGTCAACAGGACTCACCCAGAGGCTAGGTCATGGGTGTCCATACTTAGTGACTTGGAAACCAGGGCCAGCACCAGGGTGAGGCAAGCGAGGCAAGCGAGGCATCCAGGCACAAAATTTGAGTAGGCGCCTGTACCTGAGACCACGTCTGCTAAATGTCTTGGAGTCATAGAATATTAGCGTTAGATTATTATAAGAGGGTGAAGAAGGTCTGTTATATTATAAATACCCAGTTATTAAAGTGAAAATGTTGTATCATTCAGAAAGGTATATTCAGTGCAACCAAATTCCATAGAGACTTGAATATAAGAGTTGAAAACTTTATAGTTCTAGTTTGCTCCTTTAACTCCTATTTCCATTCCATATTTGCTATAGAATATTACCCTAACCTAATTTTTTTCATCTTTGAAGGTTTTTTGATTACCTTATCGTACTTCACTATCACAAAAATACATATTTAAATTAAAATTTAAAAATTTATATTTTATGACCATAAGACTTTAGTGCTAAAAGTTTTAAGTTATTCTTACATGAGTGATCAAAATAACAAACATTACAAAATTTATGAAAGTATAACATAAAAGCTAAAATGTTATTCATAAAAGATTTTTTTCACTTTGGCTGAGATATCTGAGAATGAATATCACACATTGCTAGAATGAGATAGGATTTTCAGTAACAGTTCTTTTTTTTTAAATAGATTCAAAGATTAAGAAGCCTTGCTCATATTAATAGACAGATGGGAGTAGGAGTTCTGTGTTTTTTTTAGTATCTAGCAATGTCATTCGGTTCTTTGACCTTTTCCTGACTATATGTCAAAAATCAGATGGTAATATATTATCCATCAAAAATAATTTTTTATGATCCATAAATTGACAACTCAGTAGGACTTCCTTCAGTGTTATTGGAAACAACATTGGAAAACTCTAGCGGCAGGAGATCTTGTTACCTTCCCTTGGAGTCATGGGCATCTGGGTCTCTGGGAAATGGAGTGGAGAAGCTTTACCAGGGTTCTCAACTTCGGTTTCTGTAACTGTGTCCTCTCACTCAAATATACCTTGCAATATTGAGAAGAGGTTGGAAAAACTGAAATATTTTCCCTGAAATGCACCTTGCCAATATAATCTTTTTTCATAAAGTGCTTTTTATCTTACCGTGCAGTTTAAATGTTCTCCCTCAAAACCTCAGATTCATCGCATTCCCTTGATGCAGAATGTCTGCCGCATGACCTCAGAACCAGACGCATCCCGGGTCAGCTCATGATGTTATTTTGGGGTTCAGATAAACACGGTATATGTCACTGTGACAACTGTCCCATTCTTGAATTCTAAATATAAGCCAGATACAGCTGTAGATAAGATTTGGAGCTTTGCCCAAACTGGTACATTATAAATACTGACTTAAGAGAAAGGAGGCAGAAGAAGCCAAGTAGTTAAACAAAATTTGTCATCTCTACCGCCTCACTCTATAATGATCTGAAATCAGAATATCCCAACAGGGGAGAAGTGACTGGAAGAGCTTCTGATGTCAGGTCTTTGCCTTAACGAAAACAGGCAAGTCGGGGAGCCATCCTGCAGAGCAACAGTGCCTTGATTTAAGAGGCTTCCTTGTACCAGTACTGTATTTCTAAACCTCCCTTCACTCGGTGCCCTGAAGGTTTTTACCCATCAGAGCAAGACTGCTATACTAGAATTCAGGATGGTATAAGGGGTGTCTCCCCCCAACCCCAGGTAAAAGAAGGGCGATTTTAAAAGAAGACGTGGGAAAAGAGCAACAGTGTGACGTCTGACGCAGGTGTGTTCTTGGCCTGTCAGTTCTTAGGCAGGAGTGCATGTGGAGGGTGAGCACCTGCAGATCAGTTCCCCTAAAGCATCCATCCCTGCCCACAGTCACGGGGTACCCTGAGTGACTAGTGTGGAGACCGTGGACCTGGTCCAGGCTTCCAGCCAGCGCCTTAGGTGTCCTACCACATTCCCACCTAGTGGTTGTCCATCAGGAGGACTCACACGGCCTCCCAACTCTGAAAAAATTCAGCTACAAGACAGGAAGAATAGGAAAGGAATATCTGTTTATCTTTTCCCTCAAAGCTTTTCTTGTCTTTTTCTCCCTGTTTTTACCACTGGTTGCACCCAGTTGCCCACAGTGTGGTTCATTCAGTTCACATGCAGACACCCCTTGCCTGTGCATAGTTCCTTTGTTTCTGGGTGTTGTGTTCTCTGGGGCTGGCCTGTGAGAGCCAAGGAACAGTGGTGTAACCAACAGCAAAAGGCATCAGAGCAGCAGGCTTGTTCAGACTGCTCAACCAGAGTGGTCCCCAAGGGCTGACTTGCAAGGTCTTGGTGTGACTGCTCTGGGCATGACCAGTGTATTCAGATGGCAGGAACCTCTCGTGTGATGGTAAACTGATAGATGATAGACATCTTGTGGAGAGGGAAGGGACTGAGTAGCCCAAGATGGGAAGGAGACCTTTGGGCCCTCCAAGGCCCTTACATGTAAGAAGGGTGAAGTTTTACATCTCTGGGGCTGTTGTGGAGGGAGGATCCAGTGCCAAGCTGGTGTCACAGAAGGCACATCCAAGGCCCAGAGCCAAGGCGGCTGCCAGCGCCTGCCCATCAGTGAAGAGCCTAGAAGCCCACTTAGTGCTTGGGTCGCACACCTGGGTGAGGACCCTGCCCACCGGCAGACTTAGCTTAAGACCTAAGCTGAGCTGCTCTCTAACCCAGGTCTTAAATATTTGCACAGTTGGGCATTAACGGTGCTCGGCGTTATACATATAAGTTATTTTCCACTTCCGTTGGGATCAAACTTGGCCTCGTTTGTTTATATAGTGCTTAAGCGACAAAGCAGCCTTCTCTTTTTTTTCTTCTCAGTTTGTCGGCTGATGAGCAACTGCAATTAAGAGTTTCTTCAGTTTCATCATTAGTTGCTATTAATTTGTATGGATACATTTAAACTTTGCTTTTAGCTAGGTCACAAGATAGAATTGTCTGGCATAAATATTTAATTTTTCCAGCTGACTGAAGCTCTCAGTGATAAAAGTATTCTAGCTCACGTTTCTTCCTGAAACTTGACCTTCATAATATGCATTGTTTGCTTTTCCTATTATTGGAATATATGCAGTACTAATTAGTATCTAACAAATCCAATACCAAACTTCATTGTATTGTAAGTAAAAACAGTGTCTCTGAATTTCCAAGAGGGAATGAAATATAGTTTGTATCACCGAGTTTTTTCATTACATATCCAGGGAACTGTAGATTTTAACAATTAAAATATCAATAACTGTACAGACTAATAGAGGCAAAAAATTGCAAGTCCATTGCTGTATTTTAAATAGCACGTTAGACTCTTCTGTGCAGTCAGCGTGGTTTTTATGGCCATCTGGATCTATGTGTATATGTTCCCTCAGGCATTTTTCTGTCCCTTGCACTCTGTCTATTACCTGGGCCACAAATGTGCCTTTTCAGTTCCTTGAGTGCTTACATTCTGAGTTACTAAAAGAAGCAGGAAGGTGTTCAAATTATTCTAGATTATAAAATTGGATTTAAAGGCCCTTTCAGAATTTTGGGAGCTTTTCAAATGATTAAAAAATAGTCTGCCCATTGAATGGGTGATAAAACCATGTCCTTTTTGGTTTCCAGAGTTGACAAACCACTATTTCATTGACTTGCTGACTCATATGAAGTCTAACCAACTGGTGGTGAGCAGCCAATGGCTAGTAGACAACGTGACTGTCCCATTCTTGCTCGCATATTTTCTCAGGGAGATTATGTGAGGGTATGGCAACGTATACAGTGTCGCTATAGAGATGAAAGATTAAGTCCCTAGGCCTGGATTCCCATCTGAGCCGCCGTAATGACAGAAACGCCAAACACCTTGTCACCCCCCAGCATGTCTCTTATTCCCTCAGTGAGTGTTTAATAGTCTAGTATTTTTTAGGGAAAAAAGTTCAGAATCAAACTTAGGTAAAGTTCTTCATTCCTTTAATGAGTAAATCCTTTAAAGTCCTTTAAAATAAATCTCACCCTGCTGTTGTGCATGACAAAGAGAAATGTAGAAAACGAGAGCAGAGCCAGAAATGGCATCATTTACATCACATACTGTCACGGGCCAGGGCTCATGTCGCCACCCTGGTGAACCCCTGTCATCTTGGCGATTGGACGGGACAGCCAGCCAGCAGCGAGAGCCTCAGCAGCGGGGACTACGCGATGCCTTCTGGCTGGGGCTCCGGGGGGAACAGGTGTCCTTCCCTCACTTCTTCACCTTTTAAGGTTGGAACTCAAGCCACGCTGCCATCTGAGTGGCTTCTCTGCAGCTCGCTGCTCAGGCGACAGGATGAGGTATCCCAGCCTTCAAAGCCGCCTTGCCTCTACACGGCCTTGGAGGACTTGGCAATCTTGAATGTACTATTAATAGTAATGATCATAGCTAACATTTATTGCTCACTTAACATATGCCTGACACTGTTCTGAGTGTTTTGTATGAACTAATTAATCCTGACAGTCCCTGTGAGGTACATAATGAAGCCCCCATTTGGCGGAGAGGTGAGGGACTCATAGTGATGCAAGCAAGCATCAGGTAGCAAGGGGCGTGTGCTCTCAGAGCCCACTCTTTTATTTTTCAATTGTGGTAAAACACAGAACACAGTATTTACCATTTTAACCATTTTTAAGCGTGCAGTTCAGTGGCGTTCGTACCTTCACATTATGCTGCCGTTACCACCCATGTAACTCTTTTCATCTCGTGGAACTGACGTTCTGCACCCCTTAAACAACAACTCCCCACCTCCCTACACCCCAGCCCTGGCAGCCCCTGTTGTGCCTTCTGTTCAGAAGGCGTTCCTTTAACCACAATGCTCTACTGTCTGGAACCCAGGACTGGACTAACCTGAGTATATTTTGTTGTTCTCTTTTTCCATCGTGCTTTTCTCTTGTCTGTTTTATGATGAGCATAACGTCAGCGTGTATGTCGTAAGGTGGTCCACTTTCTGCGGTGTGAGGTTGTCAGCTTCCCCATCCCTTCCTTTTGCCAGGCTGAAAGTGTTAGATTACCTGGACTACCAACTCCTAGAGTCAACCACTGTTAACTTTTTGGTGCTACTACCTTCTAATATTTGTCTATAAAACGTGTATTTTACAAAATTAAAATATTTTTGAACATGTTGCTTGGTAACCTACTTTTTTACTCATTTTGCTTTGTGAACTATGTGCATCATTAAACAAGAGGGTTCTGACTTCAGGGAGTTTGTATTCCAGTGAAAGAGTCAGGATAGTGTAGGGCACTGTGATAAATGCCCAAAGAGGAGTAAACTCAGAGGGCAGTGGAAACATACAGGAGCACATAGGGCAGGGGTGCCTGCAGTGTGCTCGGCTCTCCCTGAGGTGGTGAGGATGCAGGCGGAGTATAAGATATTATCCCTCACCTCAGGAACTGTAGTACTGTGTAGTTAGCAAGATAAGCTGGTTAGTACCCCTGACATAGCAGCAGGCTGTATAATCTGTGATCAGATGCTACATTGTGCGATACAGATTCTGGTGCTCCAGGAGCTGGAAGAGGTGAGAAATCAATGAGTACTGGAATAGTTGAGGAGGAGAGACTTGAACTCTCTTGAAATCCTAGCGGGGAGGAGATACAAGAGTTAAGTGAAGAGAGTAGGGCATTCCAAGTCAGAATTGGCTATAATGAGATTTTTAATCCAGTGTCTAAAACAGTGCCTGGCACCTAGTAGGTGCTAAATTAAAAATTTTTTAAAGCTATTTTGAAACAGTTTTATTTCTGTATGCATATTCTATACAGCCAAGTTGCTTTCGAGAGACAATCTTGGTGGATTTTTTTTGAGATATAATTGACAAATATTTAAAGTCTACATCAAGATGATTGGACATATGTATACATTGTGAAAGGATTCCCCCCATCAAGTTAATTAACACATCCAGCACCTCACATATGTATCCTTTTTGGTGAGAACATTTAAGTTCTACTCGCTTAGCAAATTTCATTTATACAAAACAGTGTTATCAGTTGTAGTCATGTCACCATGTTATACAGTAGATCCTCAGACCTTATTCATATTATAACTGAAAGTGTATACCCTGTTACCAACTTCCCCTATTTTCCCCACCCTGAAGCCCCTGGCAATGACTTTCTACTGTGTTTTTATTGGTTCAACTTTTTTTTTTTTTAAGGTTCGCATATGTGTGATACCATACCATGCAGTGTTTGTCTTTGTCTGTCTGGTTTATTTCACTTAGCATAAGGCCCTCCAGGTTCATCCATGTTGTCACAAATGGCCTTCTTTTGTAAGGCCAAGTAATATCGTGTGTGTGTGTGTGTATATATATACACACATAGACATATGCATGCACACACACACACCCACATTTTCTTGATCCATTCATCCATTGACAGACACTTAGATTGTTTCCATTGTATATTCTCGGCTCCTTTAGCAAAAATTAATTGACCATAAATGCATGGATTTATTTCTGGGCTCTCTATTCCATTCATCTGCCTGTCTGTTTCTATGCCAGTTCTGTACTGTTTTGATTACTGTATCTTTGTAATACAGTTTGAAATCTGGGAGCATGATACCTCCTGCTTTGTTCTTCTTTCTCAAGATTGGATTGGCTATTCACGGTCTTTTGTGGTTCCATACAAATTTCAGGATTGTTTTTTCTATATCTGTGAAAAATGCCATTGGAATTTTGATAAGGATTGCATTGAATCTTTAGATCACTTAGGGTAGTTTGGACATTTTAACAACTTTTGTAATCCGTGAGTGCAGAATATCTGTCTGTTTATTCGTGCTTTCTGCGGTTTCTTTCATTAATGTCTTACAGTTTTCAGTGTATAGCTCTTTCATCTCCTTGGTTAATTTTATTCCTAACTATTTTATTCTTTTTGATGATATTGGAAATGGGATTGTTTTCTTAATTTTTCTTTCTGATAGTTTGTTGTTGGTGAATTGAAACACAACTGATGTTTGTATGTTGATTTTGTACCATGCACCTTTACTGAATTCATGTATTAGTTCTAATTGTGTTTTGGTGGAGTCTTTAGGGTTTTCTATGTGTAATATCATGGCATCTGCAAATAGAGGTAATCTTACTTCTTCCTTCTTGATTTGGACACCTTTTATTTCTTTTTCTTGCATGATTATGCTGGCTAGAACTTCAGTACTATGTTGAATAAAAGTGGTGAGAGTGGGCATCCTTGTCTTATTTCTGATCTTATAGGAAGTGTTCAGCTTTTCACCACTATGATGTTAGCTGTGGGCTTGTCATATATAGCCTTTATTATGTTGAGGTATGCTTCCTCTATACCCACTTTGTTGAGAGTTATTATCATGAAAAGATGTTGAATTTTGTCAAATGCTTTTTCTGCATCTATTGAGATTATCCATCATTTTGTTAATGTCATATATCACATTTATTGATTGGCTTGTATTGAACCATCCTGCTTACCTGGAATAAAACCCACTTGATCATGGTGTATGACCCTTTAAACGTATTGTTGAGTTCAGTTTGCTAATATTTTCTTGACTTTTGCATCTGTGTTCATTAGGGATATTGGCCTGTAATTTTGTTTTCTTTGTCTGGTTTTGTCTTTGGTTTTGGTGTCAGGATAATGCTGACGTTGTAAAATGAGTTTGGAAGTGTTCCCTCCTCTTCTGTTTCTTTGAATAGTTTGAGAAGGGTCCGTATTCATGCTTCTTTAAATGTCTGGCAGAATTCACCAGTAAAGACATCTGGTCTTGGATTTTTGTTTGTTGGCAGGTGCTTGATTACTGCTTCAGTCTCCTTACTAGGAATTGATCAGTTCAGATTTTCTATTTCTTCATGATTCAATTTTGGTTGGTTGTATGTTTCTAGGAATTTATCCATTTCTTCTAGATTGTCCAATTTGTTGGCATATAAGTGTTCACAGCATTCTCATGATCCTTTGTGCATCAGTTGTAGTATCTTCTCTGTCACTTATAATTTTACTTATTTGAGTCCTCTCTTTTTCTTGGTGAGTATAGTTAAAGACTTGTCTATTTTATCTTTTGTGTGTGTGTGTGTATGTGGTACGCGGGCCTCTCACTGTTGTGGCCTCTCCCGTTGCGGAGCACAAGCTCCAGACACGCAGGCTCAGCAGCCATGGATCACGGGCCCAGCCGCTCTGCGGCATGTGGGATCTTTCCGGACTGGGGCACGAACCCATGTCCCCAGCATTGGCGGGCGGACTCTCAACCACCGCGCCACCAGGGAAGCCCTCTTTTTTTAAAACAGCTCTTAGTTCCATTTATCTTTTTAGTCTCTGTTTCATTTTTTTCCAGTCTGATCTTTGTTACCCTTCCTTTACTAATTTTGGACTTCTTCTAGTTCCTTGAGGTGTAAAGTTAGGCTGTTTGAGATCTTATTTCTTAGTGTGTTTATTGCCATGAACTTCTTTCTTAGAGCTGTTTTTGCTGCATCCTATAAGTTTTGTATGTTGTATTTCCATTTTCATTTGCCTCAAGATATTTTTTGATTTCTTCTTTGACCTATTGGTTGTTTAGTAGCATGTTTACTTTTCACGTATTTGTGAATTTCCCAGTTTTCTTTTTGTAATTTATTTCTAATTTTATAGCATTGTGGTTAGAAAAGATGCTTGATATGATTTCACTATTTTTAAATTTATTGTCTTGTTTTGTGGCCTAATATATAGTCTGTCCTGGAGAGTGTTCCGTATACACTTGAGAAGAATTGTGTATTCCTTTATTGCATGGAATGTTCTGTATATGTCTCTTAAGTCTGTTGGTCTAACGTGTTGTTTAAACCCATTGTTTCCTTACTAAGATTTTCTGTCTGGATGATCTATCCCTTGTTGAAAGTAGAGAATTGAAATCCCCTGCTTTACTTGTATTGCTGTCTATTTCTCTTTTAAGATCTGTTAATATTTGCTTTTAGGTGTCCCTATTTTGGGTGCATAAATATTTATAATTGTCATATCGTCTTGATGAATTGACCCCTTTACATTATATAATGACCTTCTTTGTGTCTTGGTACATTCTTTGGCTTAAAATCTGTTTTGTCTAATATAAGTATAACTACCCCTGCTTTCTTTTTGTTCCCATTTGCATGGAATATCTTTTTCTATCCTCTCATTTTCTATCTGTGTGTGTCCTTAGAGCTGCTGTGAATTTGTTAGTCAGCATAGTTGGGTCTTGGTGTTTTCTGTTTTTTGTTTAACCCATTCAGCCACTCTGTGTCTTTTGGTTGGATAATTTAGTCCATTTGCATTCAAAGTAATTACTGATAGATGTATTTTCACTATTGCTCTTTGGTTCATTGTTTTCTGGCTGTTTTTTGTAATTCCTTTATTCCTTTCCTCTTCCTCTCTTCCTTTGTGAATTTGATGATTTTCTGTAGTTGGTATGCTTAAATTCCTTTTTCTTTATCTTTTGTGTATCTACTATAGGTTTTTTGCTTTGTAGTTACCATGAGGTTTATGTAAAACATCTTATAGTTATAACAGTCTATTTTAAGCTGATTACAAATTAACTTCAAACACATACAAAAGCTCTACATGTGTACACTCCCTGCCATTTTATGTTTTTGGTGTCACAATTTACATCTTTTTACATTGTGTATCCATTAACAAATTATCATAGTTATAGTTACTTTTAATAGTTATATCTTTTAATCTTCATTCTAGAGTTATACATGAACTACCCAGCGCCATTACAACATTTGACTCTTCTTGAATTAAATAGTTGTATAAAGAAAATGAACACGATTGAATGAACAGATTGGAAGTAGTGCCCCTTCCTTTGATGTTAAAAGAAAATCTGACTTCCCAGAAGCATTGGTAGGAGTACAGATTGATAAAGGGTTGAAGGGTTGAAGGCATTCAGCTTGGTAGTAACTGTAAAAATTTTCACTGAGCACACACCTTTGACCCAGAAATCCCACTTACAGAAATTTACTTTATTTATTTATTTATTTATTTATTTATTTAAACAAATTTAATCAGTTATACATATACATATGTTCCCATATCCCCTCCCTCTTGCGTCTCCCTCCCACCCTCCCTATCCCACCCCTCCAGGCGGTCACAAAGCACTGAGCTGATCTCCCTGTGCCATGCGGCTGCTTCCCACTAGCTATCCACCCCACGTTTGGTAGTGTATATATGTCCATGCCCCTCCCTCGCCCTGTCACAGCTTACCCTTCCCCTTCCCCATATCCTCAAGTCCAGTCTCTAGTAGGTCTGTATCCCCCCTGTCTTACCCCTATGTTCTTCATGACATATTTTTTCTTAAATTCCATATATATGTGTCAGCATACAGTATTTGTCCTTCTCTTTCTGACTCACTTCACTCTGTATGACAGACTCTAGGTCCATCCACCTCATTACAAATAGCTCAATTTCATTTCTTTTTATGGCTGAGTAATATTCCATTGTATATATGTGCCACATCTTCTTTATCCATTCATCCGATGATGGACCCTTAGGTTGTTTCCATCTCTGGGCTATTGTAAATAGGGCTGCTATGAACATTTTGGTACATGACTTTTTGAATTATGGTTTTCTCAGGGTATATGCCCAGTAGTGGGATTGCTGGGTCATATGGTAGTTCTATTTGTAGTTTTTTAAGGAACCTCCATACCGTTCTCCATAGTGGCTGTACCAATTCACATCCCCACCAGCAGTGTAAGAGTGTTCCCTTTTTTCCACACCCTCTCCAGCATTTATTGTTTCTAGATTTTTTGATGATGGCCATTCTGACTGGTGTGAGATGATATCTCATTGTAGTTTTGATTTGCATTTCTCTAATGAGTAAAGATGTTGAGCATCCTTTCATGTGTTTGTTGGCAATCTGTATATCTTCTTTGGAGAAATGTCTATTTAGGTCTCCTGCCCATTTTTGGATTGGGTTGTTTGTTTTTTTGATATTGAGCTGCATGAGCTGCTTATAAATTTTGGAGATTAATCCTTTGTCAGTTGCTTCATTTGCAAATATTTTCTCCCATTCTGAGGGTTGTCTTTTGGTTTGTTTATGGTTTCCTTTGCTGTGCACAAGCTTTTAAGTTTCATTAGGTCCCATGTGTTTATTTTTGTCTTTATTTCCATTTCTCTAGGAGGTGGGTCAAAAAGGATCTTGCTGTGATTTATGTCATAGAGTGTTCTGCCTATGTTTTCCTCTAAGAGTTTGATAGTGTCTGACCTTACATTTAGGTCTTTAATCCATTTTGAGCTTATTTTTGTGTATGGTGTTAGGGAGTGATCTAATCTCATACTTTTACGTGTCCCTATCCAGTTTTCCCAGCACCACTTATTGAAGAGGCTGTCCTTTCTCCACTGTACATTCCTGCCTCCTTTATCAAAGATAAGGTGACCATATGTCCGTGGGTTTATCTCTGGGCTTTCTATCCTGTTCCATTGATCTATCTTTCTGTTTTTGTGCCAGTACCATACTGTCTTGATTACTGTAGCTTTGTAGTATAGTCTGATGTCAGGGAGCCTGATTCCTCCAGCTCCATTTTTCGTTCTCAAGATTGCTTTGGCTATTCGGGGTCTTTTGTGTTTCCATACAAATTGTGAAATTTTTTGCTCTAGTTCTGTGAAAAATGCCAGTGGTAGTTTGATAGGGATTGCATTGAATCTGTAGATTGCTTTGGGTAGTAGAGTCATTTTCACAATGTTGATTCTTCCAATCCAAGAACATGGTACATCTCTCCATCTATTTGTATCATCTTTAATTTCTTTCATCAGTGTCTTATAATTTTCTGCATACAGGTCTTTTGTCTCCTTGGGTAGGTTTATTCCTAGATATTTTATTCTTTTTGTTGCAGTGGTAAATGGGAGTGTTTCCTTGATTTCACTTTCAGATTTTTCATCATTAGTATATAGGAATGCCAGAGATTTCTGTGCATTAATTTTGTATCCTGCTACTTTACCAAATTCATTGATTAGCTCTAGTAGTTTTCTGGTAGCATCTTTAGGATTCTCTATGTAGAGTATCATGTCATCTGTAAACAGTGACAGCTTTACTTCTTCTTTTCCGATTTGGATTCCTTTTATTTCCTTTTCTTCTCTGATTGCTGTGGCTAAAACTTCCAAAACTAGGTTGAATAAGAGTGGTGAGAGTGGGCAACCTTGTCTTGTTCCTGATCTTAGTGGGAATGGTTTCAGTTTTTCACCATTGAGGACGATGCTGGCTGTGGGTTTGTCATATATGGCCTTTATTATGTTGAGGCAAGTTCCCTCTATGCCTACTTTCTGCAGGGTTTTTATCATAAATGGGTGTTGAATTTTGTCGAAAGCTTTCTCTGCATCGATTGAGATTATCATATGGTTTTTCTCCTTCAGTTTGTTAATATGGTGTATCACATTGATTGATTTGCATATATTGAAGAATCCTTGCATTCCTGGAATAAACCCCACTTGATCATGGTGTATGATCCTTTTAATGTGCTGTTGGATTCTGTTTGCTAGTATTTTGTTGAGGATTTTTGCATCTATGTTCATCAATGATATTGGCCTGTAGTTTTCTTTCTTTGTGACAGCCTTGCCTGGTTTTGGTATCAAGGTGATGGTGGCCTCATAGAATGAGTTTAGGAGTGTTCCTCCCTCTGCTATATTTTGGAAGAGTTTGAGAAGGATAGGTGTTAGCTCTTCTCTAAATGTTTGATGGAATTTGCCTGTGAAGCCATCTGGTCCTGGGCTTTTGTTTGATGGAAGATTTTTAATCACAGTTTCAATTTCAGTGCTTGTGATTGGTCTATTCATATTTTCTATTTCTTCCTGATTCAGTCTTGGCAGGTTGTGCATTTTTAAGAATTTTTCCATCTCTTCCAGGTTGTCCATTTTATGGGCATAGAGTTGCTTGTAGTAATCTCTCATGATCTTTTGTATTTCTGCAGTGTCAGTTGTTACTTCTCCTTTTTCATTTCTAATTCTATTGATTTGAGTCTTCTCCCTTTTTTTCTTGATGAGTCTGGCTAATGGTTTATCAATTTTGTTTATCTTCTCAAAGAACCAGCTTTTAGTTTTATTGATCCTTGCTATCGTTTTCTTCATTTCTTTTTCATTTATTTCTGATCTGATTTTTATGATTTCTTTCCTTCTGCTAACTTTGGGATGTTTTTGTTCTTCTTTCTCTAATTGCTTTAGGTGCAAGGTTAGGTTGTTTATTCGAGATGTTTCCTGTTTCTTAAGGTGGGATTGTATTGCTATAAACTTCCCTCTTAGAACTGCTTTTGCTGCATCCCATAGGTTTTGGGTCGTCGTGTCTCCATTGTCATTTGTTTCTAGGTATTTTTTAATTTCCTCTTTGATTTCTTCAGTGATCACTTCGTTATTAAGTAGTGTATTGTTTAGCCTCCATGTGTTTGTATTTTTTACAGCTCTTTTCCTGTAATTGATGTCTAGTCTCATAGCATTGTGGTCGGAAAAGATACTTGATACAATTTCAATTTTCTTAAATTTACCAAGGCTTGATTTGTGACACAAGATATGATCTATCCTGGAGGATGTTCCATGAGCACTTGAGAAATATGTGTATTCTGTTGTTTTTGGATGGAATGTCCTATAAATATCAATTAAGTCCATCTTGTTTAATGTATCATTTAAAGCTTGTGTTTCCTTATTTATTTTCATTTTGGATGATCTGTCCATTGGTGAAAGTGGGGTGTTAAAGTCCCCTACTATGAATGTGTTACTGTCGATTTCCCCTTTTATGGCTGTTAGTATTTGCCTTATGTATTGAGGTGCTCCTATGTTGGGTGCATAAATATTTACAATTCTTATATCTTCTTCTTGGATCGATCCCTTAATCATTATGTAGTGTCCTTCTTTGTCTCTTGTAATAGTCTTTATTTTAAAGTCTATTTTGTCTGATATGAGAATTGCTACTCCAGCTTTCTTTTGGTTTCCATTTGCATGGAACATCTTTTTCCGTCCCCTTACTTTCAGTCTGTATGTGTCTCTAGGTCTGAAGTGGGTCTCTTGTAGACAGCATATATATGGGTCTTGTTTTTGTATCCATTCAGCCAATCTGTGTCTTTTGGTGGGAGCATTTAGTCCATTTATATTTAAGGTAATTATTGATATGTATGTTCCTATTCCCATTTTCTTAAGTGTTTTAGGTTCGTTATTGTAGGTCTTTTCCTTCTGTTGTGTTTCTTGCCTAGAGAAGTTCCTTTAGCATTTGTTGTAAAGCTGGTTTGGTGGTGCTGAACTCTCTCAGCTTTTGCTTGTCTGTAAATGTTTTAATTTCTCCATCAAATCTGAATGAGATCCTTGCTGGGTAGAGTAATCTTGGTTGCAGGTTTTTCTCCTTTATCACTTTAAATATGTCCTGCCAGTCCCTTCTGGCTTGCAGAGTTTCTGCTGAAAGGTCAGCTGTTAACCTTATGGGGATTCCCTTGTGTGTTATTTGTTGTTTTTCCCTTGCTGCTTTTAATATGTTTTCTTTGTATTTAATTTTTGATAGTTTGATTAATATGTGTCTTGGCGTATTTCTCCTTGGATTTACCCTGTATGGGACTCTCTGTGCCTCCTGGACTTGACTGACTATTTCCTTTCCCATATTAGGGAAGTTTTCAACTATAATCTCTTCAAATATTTTCTCAGTCCCTTTCTTTTTCTCTTCTTCTTCTGGAGCCCCTATAATTCGAATGCTGGTGCGTTTAATGTTGTCCCAGAGGCCTCTGAGACTGTCCTCAGTTCTTTTCATTCTTTTTTCTTCCTTCTGCTCTGCAGTAGTTATTTCCACTATTTTATCTTCCACGTCACTTATCCGTTCTTCTGCCTCAGTTATTCTGCTATTGATCCCATCTAGAGTATTTTTCATTTCATCTATTGTGTTTTTAATTATTGCTTGATTCATCTTTAACTGTTTCTTGCATTTTTTCTATTCTATTTCCAAGATTTTGGATCATCTTTACTGTCATTATTCTGAATTCTTTTTCAGGTATACTGCCTATTTCCTCTTCATTTGTTAGGTCTGGTGGGTTTTTATCTTGCTCCTTCTCCTGCTGTGTGTTTTTCTGTCTTCTCATTTTGCTTATGTTACTGTGTTTGGGGTCTCCTTTTTGTAGGCTGCAGGTTCGTAGTTCCTGTTGTTTTTGGTGTCTGTCCCCAGTTGCTAAGGTTGGTTCAGTGGGTTGTGTAGGCTTCCTGATGGAGGGGACTAGTGCCTGTGTTCCGGTGAATGAGGCTGGATCTTGTCTCTCTGGTGGGCAGGTCCACGTCTGGTGGTGTGTTTTGGGGTGTCTGTGGACTTTTTATGATTTTAGGCAGCCTCTCTGCTAATGGGTGGCGTTGTGTTCCTGTCTTGCTAGTTGTTTGGCGTAGGGCGTCCAGCACTGTAGCTTGCTGGTCGTTGAGTGAAGCTGGGTGCTGGTGTTGAGATGGAGATCTCTGGAAGATTTTTGCCGTTTGATATTATGTGGGGCTGGGAGGTCTCTTGTGGACCAGTGTCCTGAAGTTGGCTCTCCCACCTCAGAGGCACAGCACTGACTCCTGGCTCCTCAATTTGGGATGATTTGTTGTCTATTCATGTATTCCACAGATGCAGGGTACATCAAGTTGATTGTGGCGATTTAATCCGCTGCTTCTGAGGCTGCTGGGAGAGATTTCCCTTTCTCTTCTTTGTTCTCACAGCTCCCGGTCTCAGCTTTGGATTTGGCCTCGCCTCTCCGTGTAGGTCGCCGGAGGGCGTCTGTTCTTCGCTCAGACAGGACAGGGTTAAAGGAGCAGCCTCTTCGGGGACTCTGGCTCACTCAGGCCTGGGGGGAGGGAGGGGCACGGAGTGCAGGGCGAGTCTGCGGCGGCAGAGGCAGGCGTGATGTTGCACCAGCCCGCGGCATGCCGTGCGTTCTCCCAGGGAAGCCGTCCCTGGATCCTGGGACCCGGGCAGTGACGGGCTGCACAGGCTCCCCAGAAGTGGGGCGTGGACAGTGACCTGCGCTCGCACACAGACCTTGTGGCGGCGGCAGCAGCAGCCCCAGCGTCCCAAGCCCGTCTCTGGGGTCCGTGCTTTCAGCCGCAGCTCACGCCCGTCTCTGGAGCTCCTTTAAGCAGCGCTCTTAATCCCCTCTCCTCGCGCACCAGGAAACAAAGAGGGAAGAAAAAGTCTCTTGCCTCTTC
Source organism: Mesoplodon mirus (assembly GCF_964341445.2). Classification (NCBI taxonomy): domain Eukaryota; kingdom Metazoa; phylum Chordata; class Mammalia; order Artiodactyla; family Ziphiidae; genus Mesoplodon; species Mesoplodon mirus. Next base: position 40,637,975 of record NC_138989.1, on the reverse strand, counting down.
GGCAGGTCCAAACTTTTTCCTGGACTCCCTCCCGGCTAGCTGTGGCGCATTAGCCCCTTCAGGCTGTGTTCACGCTGCCAGCCCCAGTCCTCTCCCTGTGCTCCGACTGAAGCCCTAGCCTCAGCTCCCAGCGCCGCCCGCCCCAACGGGCGAGCAGACAAGCCTCTCGGGCTGGTGAGTGCCGGTTGGTACCGATCCTCTGTGCGGGAATCTCTCCGCTTTGCCCTACCCAGGTACGTGGGGAGTTTCTTGCCTTTTGGGAGGTCTGAGGTCTTCTGCCAGCGTTCAGCAGGTGTTCTGTAGGAGTTGTTCCACGTGTAGCTGTATTTCTGGTGTATCTGTGGAGAGGAAGGTGATCTCCGTGTCTTACTCTTCCACTATCTTCCCCGGAAGTCTCCAGAAATTTACTTTAAAACCATATTTGTTCATGTTCTAAAGGATAAGATTAAATAGTTATGGTATATCTATACATAGCCTTAAAAAAATTTAACAAATACATATAGCATTTATTAATGTGCCCAGAACTGGTCTAAGTGTTTTGCAAGTATTAGTCTTATAACAATGCTTTGTAGTAGATTATGTTATATACACTGTTAGTGCCATGTTATTGATAAGGAAACTGGCAGAGTTTAACTTGGCCAGAGTCACACATCTAGTAAATGAGAAAGCCTGCAGTGGAGCTCAGTCTGATTCTGACATCTTACCACTGCGCAGTGCAGCGATTACAAAGAACTTGATGGACTCGGTGATGTAATGTATGTGTATGTAAGACCTCTGAACACAGGGACAGCAAAAAAAAGGCAAGTGATGAGCCAATACATAGAGCAGATCCCATGCATTAAAAAAATCCGATAAGATATATGTGTGTACACATACGTGTGTGTAAACACCCAGCATTGTATCCCAAACTGTTGGAGGTGCTTTGCCTCTGAGGAGAGGAGCATTTTCATGTCTTTACTTCCATGACTGAGAATTACATATTCTTCTATTAGTTTTTGTGTTTTTTTTTAAAGAAAAAACTCATGAAGGTATTATTAAGTAGAAGAAAGAGAGTCTAAGATATCTCAATTAAGAAAAGCCTTGGCAGTCCCAGTTTCTTGACTTGGCCCCAGCAGTGAATTTTTGCATTTACTGAGATCTCAGGGTGTATATAGTAAAGCCTTCTTTTCTTCATCTCTTATACATTCCCGTTCTCCTTTGTCTTCCCGGTGAGGCAGCAATAAACCTACCATTTCTTTTCATTACATTGAGCTGCTACATGTCTCTCTGCGTTCTGCAGTATTTTATGCTAATGAATGAGCTTTTTTTTGTGCATTCCGATAGTAGTTTTGTGAAGGTTACTTTATTTTTAATTGTGCATATCTGTAAGAATGTGGATGTTTAGAGGGGGAAAATCAGAGCCAAGACAGCTGGCATTCAACCTCGATGGCACCTTGGGATTGTTCACGTGATCATGACTTTAGTCAGCAGGCTTCGTGAAAGATGTGATTCTCACAGGAGAGGTAAATAATAGTAGGTGGAAGGTTGGAAAGATCATCAGACTATTCCAGAGAAAACCAAGATAAGTTTGTTACCTAATGAATTTGTTGAAGATCTCATGGTGCGACTGTTTGCTGGCAGGATATGGTAAGCAGAGTTGAAAGGTTGCAATTCAGGTCAGAGGGCCCCTGCCCAATCATTAAATTATTTTTGGAAGTCTACTGTGATTGTGTCATTCTAGCAGATAGAATTTAAAACCTATCCTGTGAAATACACAATAGACTTCTAGTACCCCAGTTCACAATGTATAATGGATCATCGTTCTCAGAAAGCCTCAATGTTGTCAGTCAAAAACAGTCTGGAATTCCTTTGAAAAATTATCCACAAAAATGGTATATGTGGTTGCTCCTTAGCCCACTATGAAGATTTTTGGTCTTTGTGTCCCCATGACCTTTATATGCCATTTCCTAATTCTGATATGAGGCAGACTTATTAATAGTCATCATCTCACTGCTCACCAGTAGACTGCAAGCTCCTCGAAGCCAAGGAGAATGTTTGGGTAGTCTTTGTATTTCCTTCAAGGCCTAGAACAATATACTCCACATCGTTAGATGCTCTGGGAAGATTTATGAAATTGAACTGATACTAATTAAATTTGCTGTTTTCTGTGACTTCCTTTCCAGGAACATGTTATGTAGAGGCAGCAGCATGTCAGTTTGCTGTGTGTGTTGGACATCACAGTTTCCATTTTCTTACTACATAGGAACTCTCCAAGATCACCATGCCAGTTATATTTAACGAGCCTTTGAGCTTCCTCCAGCGACTCACGGAATATATGGAGCATACGTACCTCATCCACAAGGCCAGTTCATTTGCTGATCCTGTGGAAAGGATGCAGGTATGTGTCAAGCAAGCACTGGGAAAGGTTTAAGTCTTAGGAAGTCTTCTCTGCCACCTTCTCCCCTCCCCCTGCCCCAAACACATATACACAGAATTCATGTTAAGTCCAGTGTGAGGTTAGCAAACATTATCATTACATAGTCAGCATGTTTGGAGAGCCGTCTGTGTTCCTTCCCCGCCACCCTCTAGTCAGAGTGCCACCATAGTGGAAAGACCAACGAGAATTGCAAGAGAAGCAGAACGTGGTCCAAAACCAAACCTGGATGTTGGTGAGCTGTTTCTGAGTCTTTGTTTTAGAAAGTAGCATTGTGTTAGGGTAAAAATATTCAACCTTTCTTTCAGACTTTCTCAGTGTTCCCAAGAAGGAATAGATACATACATACACAGATAAATATGTATATTTATGCTTATCTGTATATAAATATACACATACTACTATAGGTTAAAAGAAAGGACAACAAGGAATTGCACTTTTTTATTTTCCTCTGAAGAGAAGACGTTCATGTGATGTATATGGATTGACTAGACACAGGGAGAGTATAGTAGATACATTCTTTTCCTTCCAACAAAGCAATAGCATTCTAAATGGAGTCATTCTGTCTTTTCATTTATATAAATCAGCTTTTCCCAACCTCATTGGACTTGATACCAATTTGTTTAGTTTTTTCGCCCCATCCTAAAAGTGATGTACTTTTTAGAAATTTTAAAGGAATTAAGAGTAATTTAGGATTTGAGAGTTTTTTAAAAGTCCTTGAGAGAATTTGTAGCACTGTCAGGGTGTTATAAAACACAGTTGGGATGATCAATAGGAAGAGTCTCAGAGTAATTTTCATTCTGAATATCCACGTTTGCTTATTAGATTGCTTATTAAGCCATGTTAAAAATACAAAGTAATTAAACTCCTCAAAATCATTTTGTAAATTACTATTTTCAGCAGAGTTTCCGTTCCTGAAAGAACGAGGAGCCAGCAAGGCTATTTCTAACTTCTCCTCATGCTCTGTCCCACAGTGTGTAGCTGCATTTGCTGTATCTGCTGTTGCTTCTCAGTGGGAACGTACTGGAAAGCCTTTCAACCCACTTCTGGGAGAGACTTATGAATTAGTTCGGTAAGATCTTTCACACTGTTCCAGGTGGATTGTTGAATTTCCATGATTTACATAGCTCTTCAAATGAAAATGTATATTTTTTGAGCATTTATCAACATTTTGTATGACTGAAGAAAGTTAACGATTTTGTTTGTTTCTATGATATTTATTATTTTAGAAATTATGTCAAAAATATGAAAACATACGTAAAATGAACCATTACAAGGGTTTTAGTATTCCTGATCTTGTGGGATTAGTTATCATCCTTTCTCCTTATGTAGACCATAAGGCATGATTGGATTTTTTGGTTTTGTTTTTTTTTTTTAATTAATTTATTTATTTATTTTTGGCTGCATTGGGTCCTCATTGCTGAGCACAGGCTTTCTCTAGTTGGGACGAGGAAGGGCTACTCTTCGTTGTGGTGCGCGGGCTTCTCATTGGGGTGGCTTGTCTTTGTTGCAGAGCACGAGCTCTAGGCACACAGGCTTCAGTAGTTGTGGCTAGTGGGCTCTAGAGCGCAGGCTCAGTAGTTGTGGTGTACGGGCTTAGTTGCTCCATGGCATGTGGGATCTTCCCAGACCAGAGCTCGAACCCGTGTCCCCTGCATTGGCAGGTGAATTCTTAACCACTGTGCCACCAGGGAAGTCCCTGGGTTTTTTTAATAACCATATAAAATGTATTAGCATAAACTTACACTGTTGGCATACAGGCAATGAATGTATCCAGAGTTGCATTTCCTGCTGTAGCTTGCTTCCTTACACACAGTTAGGGAATTCATTTGGCTTTAGTTTTTCTGAATCTTTCTCTTCCCTCCACAAGTTTTGATCTCATTTATTGCCTAGATGTTTGTAAAGGAGATACATTAGATTCTTCAATCTTAATATAAATGGAATGATAAGTTTTAAATTTACATGGCTAATATTGTCAATTCATGAAAATCACCCAAATTCATGTGGGTGTTGTTTATTTTAATGTGTTTAAGTAGCTAGGTTTATAATAACATCGGTTTTAGTTGTTTGGGTTGCATATGTGCAATTGCTCGTGTGTTGTCCTTCCATCAGGATGATAACAAAGGATTGTTTACTTCGTCAAATCCATTTCCTTAATACTTTAACATTGCTTTTTCAGTGAAATGACAGTAATGTATACATTCTGTGATAACAGTTTATTATATAACACTACCTTTTTTTGTTTGTTTTTTAAATCTTAAGAGATGACCTTGGTTTCAGACTCATCTCTGAGCAGGTCAGCCATCACCCACCCATTAGTGCATTTCATGCTGAAGGATTAAACAATGATTTCATCTTTCATGGCTCAATCTATCCCAAACTGAAGTTCTGGGGGAAGAGCGTAGAAGCAGAACCCAAAGGAACCATCACGTTGGAGCTCCTTGAGTGAGTCAGAATCACGCCTTTAACTCTTTTCATGTGTACCTACTCATTAGTATATACACTTGCACACAGACTTGGCCTTGTTGTTCAAAAGGTGGAGACAAAGAAACTGCTTTTATGAAGTATAAACTTTCTACCATCATGTAAAAGAATTTGAGAAACATGGCAATAGCCATTGTTAATCAGCCTAGGTATGTGTAAAAAGTTTAACTTGATGTTTGACTGTGGTGTTTGTTTGGATCTATTTTAAGATAAAATGGAGTTAATCACTGCATGACAGTTCTTATGAGACAAGCTTTCTATATATCATGGTAATAATATTTTGGTTAACCATCTTTTAAAGTGAATTCACTTTGAGAAATATTGAAATAACAATCAGATTGGTACATCTTAGACATTAGGTTAAGTTGAAAGTTCTCTTCTTTTGCAATAGAAAAACGATTGCCATGAAATACCCTTCCATTTATTTGTGTCATCTTCAGTTTCTTTCATTACTGTCTTGTTGTTTTCAATATACAGGTCTTTCACCTCCTTGTTTAAATTTATTTCTAGGTATTTTATTCTTTTTGATGCAGTTGTAAGTGGAATTAATTCTGTGCTCATGGATTGAAAAAATTAATACTGTTAAAATGTCCATACTATCCAAAGCAATGTACAGATTCAGTGCAATCTCTATCAAAATTCCAATGACGTTTTTCACACAAATAGACAATCCTGCAATTTTTATGGAATCACAAAAGACCCCAAATAACCAAAGCAGTCTTGAGAAAGAAGAACAAAGCTGGAGGCATCATGCTCCCTGATTTCAAACTGTATTACAAAGCTGTAGTAATTAAAATATATGGTATTGGCGTAAAAACAGACACATAGATCGATGGAACAGAATAAAGAGCCCAGAAATAAGTCCATGCAAATAGGGTCAGTTAATTTACGACAAAGGAGGCAAGAATATACAACAGAAGAAGGACAGTCTCTTCAATAAATGGTGTTGGGAAAATTGGACAAGCACATACAAAAGAATGAAACTGGACCCCTCTCTTATACCATACACAAAAATTAACTCAAAATGGATTACAAACTTGAACGTAAGACTGAAAACTATAAAACTCCTAGAAGAAAACATAGGCGGTAGGCTCCTTAACATAGGTCTTGGCAATGATTTTTTGACTCTGAGACCAAAAAGAACAAAAGCAAATATAAACAAGTGGGACTACATCATACTAAAAAGCTTCTGCACAGTAAAGGAAACCATCAACTAAATGAAAAGGCAGCCTACTGAATAGGAGAAAATATTTGCAAATCATGTATCTGATAATGGGCTAACATCCAAAATATATGAAGAATGCATACCACTCAATAGCAAGAAAAAAAATCCAATTAAAAAGTAGGCAGAAGATCTGAATAGACATTTTTCAAAGAAGACATACAGGTAGTCGACAGGTAAATGAAAAGATGCTCTACATCATTAACCATCAAGGAAATGCAAATCAAACCACAATGAGGTATCACCTCCCACCTGTGAGAAAGGCTAGTATCAAAAAGACTAGAAATTAATGTTGGTGAGGATGTGGAGGAAAGGGAGCCCTTGTGTACTGTTGGTGGATGTAAATTGGTGCAGCCACTATGGAAAACAGTTTGGAGGTTCCTCAAAAAATTCAAAGTGGAGCTACCTTGATCCAGCAATTCCACTTTTGAGTATTTACCCAAAGAAGACAAAAACACTAACTCAAAAAGATATCTGCACCCCCATGTCATTGCGGCATTATTATACACATTATACATATTCCATACAACAGCCAAGATATGGAAACAACTCAAGTGTCCATCATTGGATGAATGGACAAAGAAATTGTGGCATCACACACACACACACACACACACACACACACACAGAGGAATATTACTCAGCCATAAAAAAGAATGAAATTTTGCCACTTGCAACAACATGGATGGACCTCAGGAACATTATGCTAAGCGAAATAAGTCAGAGAAAGTCTAGTACTCTGTGATCTCCTTGTGTGAGAGAGAAAGAGAAAAGAAAGAAAAAACAATAAACAGACTCTAATCCCAAGGTGACTCAGATATTGAAATCTGTATCAAAGACTTTAAAGCAGCTATTATAACTATGCTCCATGACATAAAGATGAACTCTTAAAATGAATAGAAAGACATTGGAGCAAAGAAATGAAAGTATTTCTGGAAATTTTAGTACTGAAAAAATACAATAACAAAAATAATAACTGGGATAGGCTCGATAGCAGGATGAAGATAATAAAATATGTTCAGGATCCACATGCTGAAAACTATAAAACACTGATTACAGTAATCAAAGACTATGAGTAATGGAGAGTCATACTATGTCTCACTATACTTGGAATCCTTAATATAATTCAGATGTTAGTTTTCCCATAATTGATCTATAAGCAATCTATATTAACACAATCTAAATTTAAAAGTCCCAGGATGATTTTTGATACATAAAGAGAAGTTGATCCTAAAATTTATATGGAAGGGCAAATGAAACACTACAGCCAGAAGTTTTGAAAAGGAAGAACAGAATTGATGGACTCCCACTTCCTAATTTTAAGACTTAACAGTAAAGCTATTGTAATCAAGACAGTGTTGTATTGACAAAAGGATAGACACATACATCAAGGGAACAGAGAATAGAGTCCAAAAACTGACCCACAGAAACATGGTCAATTGATTTTTGACAAAGGTAAAAACACAATTCAGTGAAGAAGGGTAGTCCTCTCCACAAATGGTGTGGGAACAGTTGGAAGTATGTATGTTAAAAAAATGAACCTCAACTTACATCTCACAGCTTAAACGAAAATGAACTCAAAGTAGACCACAGGCTAAAATCTAACATACAATTATAAGCTTTTGGAAGAAAACAGGAGAAAATCTTTATGACCTTGGATTAGGCAATGACATCTTATGGATATAATACCAAGGCACAGTCTAGAAAAGACAAAATTGATAAATTAGATTTTATCAAAATGAAAAACTCTTGCTCAGTGAAAAACACTCTTCAGAGAATGGAAAGAAGCCATAGATAGATAAACATTATTTGCAAATCATTTATTAACAAAGGACTTGTATCTAGAATGTGTAAAGAATTCTCAAAACAATAAGAAAACAAACAACCCAATAAGAAATTGGGCAAAAGATGTGAACAGACACTTCACCAAAGAGATATATGGATAACAAATGAGCACACAAAAACATGCTCAACAGCATTAGTCATTAAAGAAATACAAAATCATACTGAGATACCACTACACACCTATTAGAATGTCCAAAATCAAAATAATTTTTAGAACTGACAGTACCAAGTGTTGGCAAGGATGTAGAGCAACCAGAAATCTCATATATTACTGGGGGGAATCTAAAATGGCAGAGCCACTCTGGAGAACAGAGTTAACCCTATGTTAACCAGATGACTCAGCAGTCCACTCCTAGGTGTTTACTCTGGAGAAATAAAGACTTAACGTTTTCACAAAGACCTGTGCCCAGATGTTTATAGTACTATTAATCATCAAGCAACCCAACATCCTTCAGTAAGTAAATGGTTAAACTGTGATACATCCATACAGTAGAATACTACTCAGAAATAAGGGAGAGCAAATTATTGATAAGTAGAATTTAAAATGGATTATACAAATGAAGAATATAGGTGTATTATCTCACCTATATGACATTCTGGAGAAGGCAAAACTATTGCAATGGAGAACAAATGAGTTGTTTAGGGACTAGGGTTGGGGGAGGGTTTGACCATAGAGGAGCAGCATGAGCGAATTTGTGGATGGTGTGATGGAATTGTTCTATATTTTGATTATAGTAGTAGTTGCAAAGATCTACACATGCACTAAAACTCACAGAACTAGATACACCAAGAAAAGTGAATTTTACTGTTTGTAAATTAAAAATAAATTTAGACATAAATGTACGAAGGATGTAAAATGAATGTTTTCAAAAGCAAAGGATGTGTAAAATTGGAGCTTATTCACATACACAAGTTTTCCCCTTTGGTGAACTAGAAAGTACTAAATATAGACTGTTTTCTACTTCTAATTTAATTTTGTTTATTATGTTTTCACCAAACTTTTGAATGCTTAAGATGATTATGTACATAGTTTAATTTGGAGTTTGGTAGAAAGATAGAATTTTTTTCTTAAGCTTTTGCATCCTTTTAAGAAACAATAAGAGTAGTCAGATGATACCTATTTTACTGTGGTTAACACCAGCAGAATTTTTATGGTCTTAGAGTTTAGTCACCTCCAGCAGTCTGATGTGCTATCCTGAGTAATAGCATTTGAGGCAAATGCACTTTTTAAACAGAGTAACACTTCTCACTTATTTTTCTGGGCTTTGGTTTTCTTTTTGTTCTCTAGACACAATGAAGCATATACGTGGACAAATCCTACCTGCTGTGTACATAACATCATTGTGGGGAAACTCTGGATTGAGCAGTACGGCAATGTGGAGATCACAAACCACAAGTGAGATGCTTCATCACCCTCCCCTATCGCTTCAGTTGTCATCAGAGGGTGCCAGTAGTCTTTTTTAAAAAGTTCTGGTACAGCCTGATGATAATTTAAGAACCAGGCAGTATAGCTCTGGAGTAAATAAAGCCCATCTATTTAATGAACAGATTTTATGTTAAAGTTTCTGATTAGGGGAGACTGGTGAACTCAGAGCTTCTGCAGCCTTGGGGAATGTTCATTCCCGCCTCCTTCAGCTCATTTTGCTGATCCTGATTAGCTTGCATTGTTTACATGGGGATGGGTGGCAGGAGAAACATGAAAGTTGAAAAGAGTTGAGTTCAAATCCTACTCTGTGACCTTAGGCCAGTGTCCTAGTTGGCTCGGGCAGTTGTAACAAAGCACCATGGGCCGAGTGGCTTCAACAGCAGACATTTATTTCTCACAGCTCTGGAGGCTGGGAAGTCCCTGGTCAGGGTGCTAGCAGATTTAATGCTAGGTGAAGGCCCTCTTCCTGGTTTGAAGTTGGCCGTTTTCTCAAATCGTTGTACGGCAGAGGGAAGGATCGTCTTCCCGTATCTCTTCTTAGAAGAACACTGATCCCATTCTTGAGGGTTCCACCCTTATGACCTAATTACCCCTAAATACCCTCACGTGGGTGACTAGGGCTTCACTACATGAATTTGGTGGGCAAACATTCATTCCATAGCAACAAGTCCCTTATTTTTATGAACCTTGCTTTACATTTTCTCCATGGTGGGTCCAGTACTGATTATGGGTTAATTATGATACTCTCTGTATGGAGCCTGGCATGCGTTAGGAAGTCATTAAACAGCAGCTGCTGCTAGAAAGGTTATCACAGTCACTGTTCTCTCCTACGGCTTCTGTGTTGAACGGTAACCTGAGCTCACTATCTCCTTTACAGGACTGCGGACAAATGTGTGTTGAATTTTAAGCCATGTGGCCTTTTTGGTAAGGAGTTACACAAAGTTGAAGGCTACATTCAAGATAAAAGGTAAAGTTTCCATTTTAAATGCTGACTAGTATAGGTGTCATTCACTAAATAAAATGTTGTTATTAAAATCTGCCATTACCTAGGAAACAAGCATTTAAGTAAATTGAAAAACTCTTTCTTCTGCAAGGAAGTATTTATTTCTTTAAAGAATCTGATTTGTAAGCATCTTTATAATAATATTCAGTTACAGCAAAACGCTGGTTTAATTGTTGGCTAAACATCAGTTTCTCTTGACAGCAAAAAGAAGCTGTGTGCCCTCTATGGGAAGTGGACAGAATGTTTATACAGCGTTGACCCTGCCACATTTGATGCTTACAAAAAAAATGATAAGAAAAGTACTGAAGAGAAGAAGAACAGCAAACAGGTGAACATCCCGGAAGGTGGTATCAAAGGAATCACTGGACTCTTTAAATTTGTACTAATCCTTTTGGAAGTGGCCTGGTAGCGGGTCACAGTGTGACCTTTTATACTTGGTGCTAATGCATGTAGTTTTTCTCCTTGAACCTTCTGAATGAACCAGTTATCTGCCTTGGTAGCGAATATTTGACATAGTCTCCCGTGGAGTATGGGGTGTGTGCCATGCAGTTATACACGCGGCATAGAACTCAACGTTGCTTTGGAAAGTTGGAGTTCATCTTAGTGAGACCTGTGTCCTTGTCCTCCTTTCTGTTTATGTGCATAAGCAGTTGAGATCATTTGAATATTTGAAATTTCACCCAGAATGATCACATATGTTTTCATGCATGCAGCAGTTGTGTTGCCCTCTTATATCTGAGATCCTTGAAGCTGAGAGCTTCGCAGTTAAGGGATTCGTTCCTAGACGACTGTCCTCCTCTTACTAAGCGTTCTCCTAACGGGACAGTTTAACGTTAGACTCTCTCCGTGTGAGGCCACAGGTTTTCGTCGCAGGGCCCCGGGGGGCTGGACCGCTCAGGCAGACTGAGCTAAAGAGAGCTTGCACCTATTTGGACGGGAAGCGTCGGAGGACTGATGACTTTCCAGTAACGGACATCATGATTCAGAGCACGAGCTCTGCTTAGAATCTCGTTTCTCCCACTTCTGAGTGGTTCAGTCTCGGGCAGATTCCCACCCTCTCTCCGCCTCAGCACCTTCATTTGTAAAATGGGCACAGCAATAGCACCCACATGTCAGATGAGTTGACAGAGGTCAGGGGTTCCTGGTGAGGACAGCTCAGGCCCCCCGTCTGCTCTGAGCATCACACCGGCCACCGAAGCACCATCTCAGAGCTCCCGGCTCCCCTCGCCCCGCCATGTCGAGCTCTCTGGGGCCCTTCAGGTGACTCTTACACATGCAAGAGTTTAGGAAGCCCTAACCTTCCTCAAAAACAGGTGTATGTCTGAGTGGCTTTCTTTGTAAACCGGTTACCAGGGTCCCGGGGACAGAGCAGCTGGTGCAGTTGACGGCAGTGGCACTTCCCTGGCTGGGCCCTTCTCCCCTCCCTCTGCCTCCATCTCTGGGCACAGTCCACTTTCCTCCTCCACCTGGGTCTCTGCTGCTTCTCCTTCCTTCCAGGGGTTGCACTGACGCTTCTCTGCAGTGACCCCAAGACTGACGGGGCTGGAGAAGGAATGCTCCAGGATCCCAGGCCCCAACCCGAACTCCTGGGCAGTGGCTCAGCCAACATAAGGCAGCTTGGTGAAGACATGGCCTCGTCCTCCTTTTACAGAGGTGGGGGCTGGCAAAGGAGGGCCTTGGCAAAATTGCAGAAAATCCCCCTCGTGTCCCGAAAATCCCCGGTCAGTCTTTGTAGAAAAACAGCCTTGCCCCTTGGAGAGAGAAGTCAGCCTCGTACTCACCCTGTGTCTACTCTCGCCTCCCGTGTGCATCGGCCACCGTGGATTTCTGATGTTCCCGAGCATATTTAAATGCCTTGGGGAGCTTGTCACCAGTGTTGTCCCTTCCCTGCTGCTGTTTTTAAAGTTGCATGTGTCAGCCAGTAGTTCTAGATTTGGTAACTGTGACATTGGGAATATGACTTAGCCTTCCAAAGGCTTAAATTCTTTATATATAAAACTTTATGGGTGGGCTTCCCTGGTGGCACAGTGGTTAAGAATCTGCCTGCCAATGCGGGGGACACGGGTTCGAACCCTGGTCTGGGAAGATCCCACATGCCATGGAGCAGCTAAGCCCATGTGCCACAACTACTGAGCCTGCACTCTAGAGCCAGCAAGCCACAACTACTGAGCCCACGAGCCACAACTTCTGAAGCCTGCGCATCTAGAGCCTGTGCTCTGCAACAAGAGAAGCCACCACAATGAGAAGCCCACACACCGCAACAAAGAGTAGCCCCTGCTTGCCGCAACTAGAGAAAGCCCGCGCGCAGCAATGAAGACCCAACACAGCCAAAAATAAATAAATTAAAAATAAATAAATTTTTTAAAAACTTATTTAAACAAAACTGTATGGGTTTATTACGTAAGGACTAAATATACAGAGAGCTCCTAGCAGCTCTGCCAGGTTGGGTTGGGGGGGGGTGCAACCAGAGGAAATGTTAGTTTCTTTTAGTTTCTGTTTTAGCCTTACACCTTTTTGATTGATTGATTGATTATAAATTTCTTTATTTATTTTTGGCTATGTTGGGTCTTCGTTGCTGTGTGAGGGCTCCTCATTGTGGTGGCTTCTCTTGTTGCGTAGCATCAGCTTCAGTAGTTGTGGCACTCAGGCTCAGTCGTTGTGGCTCACAGGCTCTAGAGTGCAGGCTCAGTAGTTGTGGTGCACGGGCTTAGTTGCTCCGCGGCATGTGGGATCCTCCCAGACCAGGGCTCGAACCTGTGTCCCCTGCATTGGCAGGCGGACTCTCAACCACTGAGCCACCAGGGAAGCCCCTAGCCTTACATCATTTTAAATCCTCTTTTTATAGAATGCTTTCAGGATCGCTTACAGGTTTGTGTTGTTGATAAATTTAGTTAAATGCTCCAAGAAGTTAACCTTTTCTTGCTCTCATAATGTTCCAGTCAATACTTAAAGGGGTTATTTTGGCTTTAAAATAAAAAAACTTTAAAAATATTACAACATGATAGTAAAGGCATGATGATGGTGATGATAATGGCTTGAATGCACAGAACCCTAAATGAGACAACACACAAGGCTCACGAGGCTCACAGCGCTTACTCACTAGGCCCGCATTTATTGGCTCCCTGGCCTGTGTTGAAAGGTGAGGATGTGAGAACGAGAAAGTCATGGTGGTGCCCCGGCCCTCGTACGGTTACATCCTAGTAATGCTGTGCAGTCAGCGGTGCTTATTTGACAATTTGTAAGTATATTCTTTTGAAAACATTTGTTTTGTTCATCTGTTGGTTCTTCCAGATGAGTGCTTCTGAGGAGTCAGATGAAATGCCAATGCCAGATTCCGAGAGTGTGTTTGTCATCCCTGGGAGCGTTCTCCTGTGGCGAATAGCCCCGCGGCCTCCCAATTCGACCCAGGTGAGGCTGGGCGTGCTGAGCGCGGCCTCCTGTTTACCGGGCTCTGACGGGGCTTTTTCCCCGGCCCAGGTGGGACCAGGAGGAGGCAGGTGGTCATCAGACGCTCCTAAGTCGTCCCCCTGCGCCTTCCAACCTGGGACAGGGCATTCCTGCCACCCAGGAAGGATGGTGCAGCCAGATCTAGCAAGTAAGGATTTAAATGAAGAACGGAGAATGTTGGGTTTGCTTGTAGCTCTCCTTCGAGGTGATGGTGGTGGAAGATATTCATGCTGGGAGGCCTGCTGGGGGGCTTTCTTTGAGACAGATTCCCACAGGTGTTGCAGACTTGGGTGAAAACACTGAGATGTGTGGTCTGAGAAAGGCTGACCGACCGTTGTCACCACAGAACAGGGGTAATTGTCAACTGTTTCTGCCTTCAGGGTTTCATTCTGCATTATGCCCTGGTATATGTTAATTTGAACATTTTCTTCTTTTCAGATGTATAATTTTACTAGCTTTGCAATGGTTTTGAATGAAATAGACAAGGAAATGGAGAGTGTGATTCCTAAGACAGACTGCAGGCTACGTCCTGACATCAGAGCCATGGAAAATGGGGAAATAGGTAACTAGCACCTGATGGTGGCACCAGTGAAGATTGATTTCTTTGAGGAGGGTGGTTTGTTTTACTCCTGGTCACTGTCAGCATTTTAGTATGTTAGCACAACCATCTTTAGTCTATCTTAGAGACTTTTTTTAAAGTATTTATTTATTTATTTGGTTGCTCCGGGTCTTAGTTGCAGCACGTGGGCTCCTTAGTTGCGGCAGGTGGGATGTAGTTCCCCGACCAGGGATCGAACCTGGGCCCCCTGCATTGAGAGTGTGAAGGCTTAACCACTGCGCCACCAGGGAAGTCTCTAGAGATTTTTTTTTTTAATTAAAATTCAATTTAAATTCAGAAACTTTGGTTTTAAATTTGGGAATCTGAGGTGGACCTTAGCAGCTCATATTTCATTGTCTCAGTGATACTCCCTAATTTAATGTAATACATATGGTCAGAGGCATATCTTACATATCAGAGGAGAATTGGGGACAATAATACCACACTTATCAACTTTTAACTACATTCTGACTAGTTATTTCACTACATATTTCAGAATTTAAATAGCACCTTGTGAGCCTCAAAGAAGTGCTTGGCCTTGGTTAATTCTGACATTTTATTTTGTGCTGTTAAATTTCTTCTTATTCAGTGGTTCTCAAAATGAGGGCAGTTTTTCCTCCAGGGGACGTGTGGCCGAGTCTAGAGACTTCGGCTGAAACATCTGGGGAACTGCTGCTGGCATCTAGTGGATGGGGGCCTGGGTGCTGCTAACGTCCTGCCGTGCCCAGGACAGCCCCCCATGAAGAATCATGGGGTACAGTGTGTCAGCAGGGCCAAGGCTGAGAAACCCTGCTCTAACTAAACACTGACCCTCCCTGTGAATTATCAGTGAGACAGTGCAACAGCGCTTTGGAAAGTGGTTTGAATTTCTTACGAATGGAATCTGGAGGAGCTCTGTGAGGTCTCACTAAGAATTTAGAAAATTTTCACGTGTATTCAGTTTTTCCACCTAATTTTTCACTGAAGCATTTTAACATGATTTTTTTTTACCTTAAGAGTAAGCCGGCACCTTGGGTAAATGCAGAGGTTGTTAAGGGCAAAAGCTGGAGGAGAGGACCGGGTCTTGAGTGCGAACTCGGGGATATGTTAATATTTTGACAGGATAAATTTCGTGGTGTTCGTGTTCTGATAAAATGGAGATATGCTGATACCTGACTCCATAAAGTGATTGTGCTGAGTGCTGTGCCTGGCAGTCTCTACGTGTAGAGTAACGGTTTTCACTGATGTGCTGATTCTAGATCAAGCTAGTGAAGAAAAAAAGCGACTTGAGGAGAAACAAAGAGCGGCCCGCAAGAACAGGTCCAAGTTGGAGGAGGACTGGAAGACGAGGTGCGATGAGGAGCTTGGGGCAGGGGTGGGGGGTGGGGCTGGCAGACGTGGGACTGCAGAGCCTGGCTCACTGCGCCCTGCGAGTTGTCAAGTATTTTCCACTGACTAAGTTCAAGCTGAAAGGGCCGCATGTGTGCAAAGAAAAAGGACTGTTTGGAAGTTAAGGTTAAAATATTCCTACACAATTACCACAGGTAAGTGCCAGTTAAGCAAACTATCTTTCCTTCTTATCCAGCAGAACACTGTCCCTTCTATTTTTAAGAGGGAAGGTAGAGTTACAGATTTTGGCATGAAATAGGTTCAGAGCCATTTGCTTATATATGAGTAAATTACAGGGCCATTAGCTTATACATATATCATGTATCAAGGATATTTAGACAATGCCTTTACTCTTCCAAACACAAGGGATTTGACATGTTGTGGAAATACGATTTGTTAAAGTGACATCTTGGATTCCATTCAGCAACAGAAACTGGGCAATAAAATTTGAAAGTTTTGAAAGTTTGTTCTTTTTAAGAATCAGGAGTTACTTAGTCACTTGTATTGAGTAATAGAATCTCTTGTAAATAGGAATAGAATAAAAACATTTTCTACATTTATATTATGCAATAGAAACTGTTGTCCCATTATTCAAAGTTATTAAATAAATTTCAGAGCTAATATGGGCATAATTTCACAAGCAGTTTAGTAAATATTTTTTGGTAGCCCTTTTGCATCTTACACAGTTATTAGAACTAGAAATGACCTTAGATAGTATCTAGTCCAGTGGTTTTTGGACTTTTTTTTAGCATCAAAATCTTTTTTGCCAACGAACACGTAAAGCATCTACAAATATAGAACACATGGCCACCAGACTGCTCGGGTGGGAGCTGAGCAGCATGGCTCACCTTCTCCCACCCAAACACACGCAGGATCTGGGAAACCACTGGAAAGCCATTAGTCTGGAAGTCCCCTCGTTGTATGTGAAGAAACCAAATGCTGATGTATTTCATTTAAGAGACTTGCTCAAGGACAAGTATGCCGCAGACCACGATTAGAAAGAACCACAAAAACCAAAAGCACATTGCTTTACTGCAATCCCTTCTGAAAAGATTTGATAGATTTCAGTCATTGTTTCTAGTCTCTTTTGTAGAAAACCCACTTTGTACTGTATTTCTAATTTGTTTTGTTTTTTTTTGGCCACAGTGCACAGCTTGTGGGATTTTAGTTCCCCGACCAGGGAATTGAACCCCGGGCCCATGGCAGTGAGAGCGCCAAGTCCTAACCACTGGACCGCCAGGGGATTCCCTATTTCTGACTATTAACTCCTTTATTTTTCTGGCCACATTTTCAAGTGTGCAAAGTAAGAGAAAAGTATTACTGTCAGGTAAAGTCTTATGTGCAGAAAGTAAGGAGCTTTAGACAGCTCTGTGGTAGCCTGAAAATAAAAACGAGAAGCTACGTTTGTGAGCGCCACTCCGGAGCCTTACACATGCTTGCTTCCACTGCTACCTCTTAGCATCAGTAGTTCTTATGACTATACAGACCTTAAAAATGACCCTACTGACCCTGTGTCCAAATGAATATGTGCTTGGAGTCTTTTTCCACTAGTGGTGAGAGGTGGCGTTCACTGACTGGGTCTTCTCCTGGTTGATAACGTGCTTTTTGAACAGCTTGGTTCAGTTTGTGTCGGGGCGGGGATGGGGCAGTTTGTAAAGGAGCGTGTTCTGCCAGGTAGAGCTGAAACCAGCCCTCAGAAATCAAACCCAGAACCTTATTGTAACCTGTCCCCAGTTCTTCCACACTGAAAGCTGGCTTTCCTGTTGACACCAGTCTCACTCATTTGAAAAGAATTCCAGCTTTGGGATTTTTGAGGCTTTAAACTGTGGTTCCTGCATATGGAAATGGCTGCTTGTGATCCTGCCCTGTTTTCCTAGAGGAGCCCAGAGACCTTAATAAGTGGGGTTATGTGGGGAGAAAGTGGGAGGACTGGAAATAGACACAGGATTTGAAGAGAAGGTGGGTGGTGAGGCCAAAAAACTGATGAAGTCATCTCTTCCCCCAATGCAAGCATCGTGCAGAATTAATATTTTATCTAATGTTATTTTACTGATACAGACCCATGGACTCTGTAGACTCAGCAACATGGACATCTCCTCACCCCCCTCCCTCCTTTTCTTTTGCCTCTGCTTGCCTAAAGTGTTTAATAAGACTTTGAAAAGACAGCATGGACTTCTTTGTATGTGGAGGGGCTACGCTGATGGCAGCAGAGTTTTCCAGACGTGAGTGCTGGAAATAAGAGTCTCGATGTGGAGAGAAACTCCGATCCCTAGCATCAGGCCTTCAGATCCGAGGTGCTCGTCTGTAGTGCCATGTTGCAACTCTCTCCAAGAAGTGCTCCCCGAAGGGAGGCCTTGCAGACATGGCCTTTAGAGCACTTGGCTTATGTGTGAACAAAAAAACGTTCTTTGCTGTTGAATCTACTGCTCTGCACAGTCTCTTTGCACTTGACTTTCCAGTTGTCCACTTTGTATGGAAGAAATCCTGTGGCACAGGCCTGAGGCTTGGTTAATTTTTAGAATTATTTTTGGTTACCTTGATTTTGATTTGCCTGATTTTCTGAAGTGCTTGATTTTACTAAGCCTGACTACAAAAGTGCTTTTACTACGTGAACTTTTGAGACCAAAAGGAGTAAAATTATATACTTCATATTAGACAAAAATTCTGTGACTTTGATCAAACAGTGATTCCTTAAAGTATTTCCAGCTTGGTTACCAAAGTCTGAAACACACATATCTTGATCATTTAAAGTAGACTTCTAAATTTTCTAATTAGGGAAAAGTCCCAAAAGCAAAATAATATATGTAATATTCTAGAAAATCTGGCCCAGTGGGCATTTACTATATCAGTCTTCAAGGAATTAGCCTAATCTGAAGCATTTTTTGTGTCTTAGGGTTTTTAGTGCTGCTGCAGTGATTAATAGGACCACTTGGGACTTATCAAACAAATCTAAGCTCACTCTAATTGTTAAATATTTTTAGAGGCAATTTATTTGGAAAGAATGACAAAGACATATGAAACTGTTTTCATAAATATTACTGAAAACCAAATCATATTAGAAAATGTTATACAAATTGAAATTTGAACCTTTTGAACAAATATTTTTTCATTTCCATTACCCAGAGAAAGCTGGGAATGTGGAAAATGGATGACTTGTTATTTATTTATTTATATGAATTTATTTATTTTTGGCTGTGTTGGGTCTTTTTTGCTGCGTGCAGGCTTTTCTCTAGCTGCGGCGAGCAGGGGCTACTCTTCATTGCAGTGTGAGGGCTTCTCATTGCGGTGGCTTCTCTTGTTGCAGAGCACGGGCTCTAGGCCATGCAGGCTTCAGTAGTTGTGGCGTGTGGGCTTCAGTAGTTGTGGCTCGTGGGCTCTAGAGTGCAGGCTCAGTAGTTCTGGCGTACAGGCTTAGTTGCTCTGCGGCATGTAGGATCTTCCTGGACCAGGGCTCGAACCCGTGTCCCCTGCATTGGCAGGCGGATTCTTAACCACCGCACGACCAGGGAAGCCCCATGACTTGTTTTTTAAAGGGCAAGAAAATTAGGGCAGCTCTTTCTAGAATTTGAAAGATGTTAAAATCTAGATGCAGCCTATGAATCTCTATTAGTATGGAGAAAATGAAGACCCAGGAAGATTTGGATCAGATTAATTTCAGTGGATTATGTGTAACATAGTATATTTGACAAATCATGGCCTTTAACAACTTTGATATCAGTGACTAGCTTGGGCAAGTTATTTAACTTCTCTGACATTGAACTCCTCATTTGTAAAATGAAACTAAGAGTTTGGTGGTGGGGTGGCATTTACTCTGAATCAGGCACCTTCGCATTACTGTAGGTAAGCGGTAAAAGTTAATTTCCATATTCTAATTCTTTATTCCCCATTGCTTAATAGAATGCTTTTAAGGAATGGGCCTAGGTGAACAGTTAGACAAGTACTGTTGCTGAATGCTGTGGAAAATCCTTAAACCTTTTGCGTGGTCTCATTACATATTTCGGAAAATTATTCTATATACGTGCTCTCTAAAAGCACTTAAAAGTCTCTTCGGAAATCCCTAACTCACAGAACGAAGTGAATCGCTGCAGTAGGCGAGTCTGCAAGCTAGTGAAGCAGCAGGGACCCTGTGATCTGGAACAGTTTCCCCCATAAATCTTGTCTTTCCTTTTTAAACAGGTGGTTCCATCAAGGTCCTAATCCTTACAGCGGAGCCCAGGACTGGCTTTACTCGGGCAGCTACTGGGACAGAAACTACTTCAATTTGCCTGACATTTATTAAAACATAGACAGGTTGGGGCATTTGGCTAATCTACAGATAAGACTTAAACCTGTGTTTTAAAATTTTCTTCTTTGCTTTCTACTCATCTTTTAAAGAAAAAATTCTCTCATGATAACTTGCATTTCACCCAACAAAAGTAGGGCATAAGGTGGATATTGGTGATGAAAGGTCTTTGGAAAACTGGGTAATTTTGCTATCCAAACATGCTTATTTGGAATACTATTTTATATAGAGGTATGGGAAACTGTTGGAGAATATGCTTTTTGATGGTTGCTGTTGCCATATTCACTGAAGGTTTATACCTAAATGTAACTTTAGCTTTATGGAATTATATAGTAACCCAAATCAAGTTATTTTGAATATTTTTAGGCTGTCATGCTTGAATGTTTTAGATTTAACTTCGAAATGTTTAGAATTCCCCTATATGTTTATATGCTCAAATATAGAGGTTATGCCATTTTGTAAAGACTGCATTGAAAAGATGGCTTTTCTTCTTACTAATCCTCTCAATTTTACCCCTTACCACCTCTAAAAAGAAAAAATGCCTGAATGTTCGTTCAGAAGAGATATTCCTGATTTGAAAATTCTAAACTGGAAAAGGTATTTCATTTGCTTATTTTAGTGCTCTGATTTTACTTTTATAATTTTCTATAATTGTCATTAGAATTAAAATGTTTGAATTGTACATGTTTGAATTGAAAATATGTATAAAACCTAGCAATTCACAAAAATACCCCAGAAATATAGATTTTAGTCACCATCATTACATAATGACAAACCTTTTTAAATGCTTCAACTTCCAGTGGCAAATGCCACCAGAGAAATTCAGTTGTACTCATGTATTATAAGTATCAGACTATATAAAAGGAGGTCTTGTGCATTTCAAGTTTGCAAGGCACCTGTGTACTTAAGATACGTATGGAGACCTACTGTACGGTAGCTTTGCCCCTTTAATTGGGGTACATTAATCTCATGGTATTTATCCACCCAACCCCAGACTGAGATATTGCTCCAGGGGGCCTTAGGTAGCTGCCAGTAAGTTATTTTAATGGCTGTCTTGAAGTTAACAAGTGTTATAATGAAATAATCTACCTGATGCTAAATAAAGGCTTTAGAATGTTCAAAACAGTGTGGTCTCTTTTAAACTTTGAAATATACTAATGCTGCACTTAATAGGATGCCAAATTGTCAGGTGTCCTTACAAGAAAATAAGTCCTTGTGCTGCCACAGTCCCCAGGGCCAGAGAACTCACCCCCGGGCTCACGTGCTAAGTAGGCAGTTAGCACTCACTGTTCTCTGGGTAAATACAGTATTAGAGCAAGGTGCCACTGTCTTCACTTGGTGTGAATGCCAAATACAGAATTATCAAGTGGAATACCTTGGTAGAAAATTGCTAGAGTGGAAAGGTTTTTTTTTTTTTTACAATGTATATGAGTTGGAAAATACTGTTGTGTCATATCACAAGTCTGAAAATATTTAAGACCTGTTGTGTTCAGATGTTTGTACACCGCCTAAATTATAAATAAGCAAGGCGACGAGGTTTTGCTTGCATGAAGTTTATTGATGTATTACGCTTGGTGGCAGACTCCACCCTGAAGGTCAACTCAAACAGTGTCATCTTCGGCACCTGTTAGGAATAATGTAAATAGTGACTTGTTTAATCATAAAACTGAACATGTAAAATGAGTGGATGATCAGAAATGCAAGTTCTATCCTCCTGCTCTTCTGCTAAGCTCTTAACTATGTTATCTGTGCATGTGCACTAAAATATCCCAGCACCTCATGCCAAAAACGGCCATTTTGACAGTTCCACTGAAAGTCTAAAGGGTAGGAGTAGGTAAATACTCATAGTCCTAAGATGTTTTGAAAAGTCTCCTTAAGATGGTAACTAACTGTGGTACTTACTTGAACCTGCCTAAAACTGAAATCTAGCTTTTGTCTGTCAGACGTGCAGCTGCTGTCTCTGGCTCCTCCACTGAACGTTCAGTCCCAGTCTCTTCGTTAGGGAGGCAGGGGCCTGAGTTACGTGGTCCCCTCTTCACGTCTGATTTCACTGTATGTGCTCTCCCCGGCTCCTCCCAGCCCGTCTCCTTGTGGCCAACTTGCAGAGTCTTAAGCCCCATGCTCTTTCCTGCCCTCGGCCTCTGTCTGTGGGCTCCTTCTCCTATGCAGACGTCAGTTTACATCTGTGCCTGAACCCCCATCTAATAGAGGGCCTGGATCAGTACCTACTGCTTTTCTTCCTAATACTTCACATATCATTTACTTTTCTAAGGTGTGGCTGCATGTTTTGCTTGCTCTGCTGTACGTACACACGTTGGGGAGGAGAGGCTAGTGCTGTATATGGTAGTAAGTACTGGTTGAATAAAAATTTTTTAATGATTTGTGAGTGATAAAAACGATCTTACCTATGGTTAACACCACTTGTCCCTTTAGCTCATGAATGTGTTTCCAACCGTAAGTATTCACTGTGCAAGGGAGCAGACTTACCGCATTGACTGGGTGCTCCATATATAATCTCTCACCTTGTCCTCCCCGCCCCTTAAACCTGCCGACTAGACTATAAAATTCCCACGAGACTATGTCTTGTCTTTATGTTAATCCATCCCTTTGGCATCTTCTACAGGGCTAAACACAGCGCCAGGTTTTCAGTTAGCTGAGTTGGTTGCTTGGTATGCGTTTTAGGCACCGGACGCTTGGTGTGCGTCACTGCGGCACAGTGCACCTGCCGTGCGCTGAGTAGTAACGTGGTAAGGGAGGTGGGGGCAATCACCACGTCGGATCCGAGCGCACCCCCAGCTCACTGCGTGTCTCAATTCAGTGTCTTAAAATACCTCAGTCTCTAGGTCAACAGATCAACCTGCTTGAAAACTCAAGTGTGTTCAGGCTCACATATCATGGGAAGAGAATTTACCTGCCAGTTTTAAGTTTCTGCTCTGCGAACATTGGCAGTAGTCACAGTTATTTCTCCAACAATACTGTAACTTCCACAGGGAGTACGTTTGTCACCAACTCCTGCACCTTTTTTGGCTACATCTTCTACTGGGAAAGCAACAGAAAGAAAAACTGGACTTTGTGGTCTGGGGACATCTTGTCCATTTGTAGAAGGATTAGCATTCTGAGGATTGGGGGTGTGTTTCTGGTATTTCTGATCTGTAGGAACAACAATGGGTACTTGCACTGCAGCGTATCTCTTCAAAGCATCTGACTGGGAAACTGTGTGTCCAGGAACAGGCTTCCAATCCTGTGCTTCCTGAACATTTGAGCCCACTAAAATAAAAGGCGGGGCACTGGTCTTCTTGCTGTCGTCCATCATCACGTAAGTTGGAGAAGTAACTTTTGGTGGATGCTGCAGAAACTGTGGATCCTTAGAATTAGGTAAATAGAGGGTTGCTTGGGGGAAAGGCCCAGGTGCAGGTGGTGGTGATGGGCGACTCTGTTGACTCATATCAGTTAGACAATAAAGGGTCCACATGTTAGAATATGGTGGTGGTTGTCCTGCTTCGCTTGCTGCTATTGCTATAAAAAAAAAAATTTGCAGGTGTTAAAGATTTGGTCTCTGTATCAGGCGCTATGCACAGAAATGTCTTCATAATGTTTTTTTTTTTACATATAAACAAACAGCTGTAGTAATATGTGCCATAAAGCATGCTATAGAGAGGGCTAAATAAATTGTGTTTGGTAATGTGAAAGAAAAGAGATTCTCTACAGTCAAAAAACGAGAACAGTAGTATTGTGATAGCCAGTGGCACGGACACTAGGGTTGTGGCTGAGAAGCAATCTCATTCTAAGTTGCTGTTTCCAGGAACTTAACTTTAGACATGGCTTCTACAGCGTCCTCAGAGGAAATGGAGAATCAACAATCCTGGCTCTACCAAAAAAATCAACTGAAGAGTGTGTTAAGCCATTGAAAAAAGCATTAGTGATTGTTCTCTCTACGGAAGAAGTCAGCACTACGTGTCATCATCTTTTGATCACATAATCAAGGACCTCTGGCCCTTCGCAGGCGGCATCGTCTCCCATCAGTTTGTCACTACACACAAAACGTCACATATTCTAGGACTCGGAACCTGAGAGCACTGCTCCCTCTTAGGCAAGGCTTGAAATCATAGGTCCTGGGTGGCAGTAGAAGGCTGGTTGGTCGCACAGTGGATCTTTAAGTAAAAATAGTTCTCGGAGGGCCGTCCATCTACTTAACACCAAGGCATCTACCGTGTCAAGTTAGACTTGGCTAATTGAAGACAGTGCCGTCTTGGAGAACGAATCCCAGAAGCTGGGACGGAGGAGCAAAGGTTCCTGATGGAGGAGCTGCACTTGGCCCAACTGTGCTGAGTCACCCTCTGAACACGGCACGCATCCCTAGTGCAGCTTTGTTTTCTTCCCCAGAAAAGAAAATAACACTATGCACACAACTAAGCTGTGTTTTTAATAGCTTCAGATGCTTTCAACAGATGATGGTTCTGGAAGCTAATTAAAAATATGCACAAGCCAAGTCTTCAGGTTTTTGTGAAATACCCTTAGTGCTTTGGAAATAGTGAAGCACTTGAGAACAGTAACTGAGGATGGAAGTGCTGCTTAGGCCACAAGTGTAATGCCAGCCCCACAGACTACGTTCCAACTCTGCCCTCTGCCTTTTCAGCTGTGCAGAATCCCTGTCACACTGCCAGACAGAATTTGATCTCTAAACACCTGCTGTGGTAACACTTTTTTATCATCCTGGCTCTGGTAAGAGTCAAGGGTGAGAGAATTTCTGCAAAAGGAATGGCGGGGTTGGTTCCTGCACGTCCCACCTCCCTAAACGGATAAGCGCCGCTGCACTTGCCTAGATGGATTGGGAGGGTGAGTAGAGCAAATGCCATAATTAGATCGAGATGGGAGGTCAAACCGTGTCTGTGTCACAGGAAAGCGGTAGTGATAGTTCAGCAGCCAAGAAAGCAGCTTGACTGGGGCGCCTGTCGGGGCACCGATGGAAGCCGGCCAGCTTCGCCGCGTCCATCCTTGCTGCTGCTGCTACCTCGCCGCTCCCCTGGGTGACAGAGCTTCAGCTTGACCTTTTCCTCTCTCCATCCAGCTATGAAGCCGCTCCCTCAGCGGCGGGAAGCTCCCAGGCGGGACGTCAGGGCTTGACCAGCCCCCAGACCAGGTTGCAGAGTTCTCCCGCCTCAGCGCAAAAGCAGTCAAACACACCACCATTTCTTTCACGTTTTTAATGCCATCGCCTGTGTAAATACTTTGTTGTCATTTGATTTTACTTTTACAGGTGAGAGATTTCAAACCAACACCCCCTAGTTATGGTTTTGCAGTAGGAGTAGCCAGATCACATGAACGTTTTACAGCTGACAACAGGCTCTACCGTTTTTCACCACACAGTATGTCCAAAACAACACGAAAGTGCTAGATGACTGAACTTTGAGGCCAAGCAGTGGTGATGTCGCTTTAAAATCACTCATCTCGTAAGAGTAAAATCTCAAATACAACAAAGTCTTTAAACAGGTTTGGCATTTTAAATACTACTAAAAATAAAGCTTTTTGACCAATCTGCAGGGAGCCTACCTAGGTGGACACCAATATAGATGTCACTGGGAGCATCACCTTTAATTTTGTAAGTAATTATCTTACCTGGCTCCGTCAAACCTTGTTTAGGTGCTGCTGCCCATCCTGGTTAGATTTCTGGTTCATCAAGACCTTATGGAACAGGAGGTCGGGGGCCCCTAGATGGTCTTACGGACGCACCCGAGCGCACAACCTGTGCAGCCCCCCTGAGAGCGCGGGTTTGGCCTCCGTCCCCTGGGACGCACGGTTTTCCCGAGTCCTGCTGCCCAGCACTGCCAGGGGCCAGCGCAAAAATGTCCACTTCAAGGTGCACAGTTTTCAGAGCTCACCGTTGTGGCAGAGCCGTCTGCCTCCACATGTACTGAGGAGTCATATTTTGCACTCTCCAACTGCACAAAGTTTGCAGAACCCACAGATGTTTCAGACACGTCTGAGGCTGTCTTGCCTACTACAAGTATGGGACTAAGGGGTGGTGACTGCTCATTTCCTTTAAGACGAGCAACGTGATCAGAAAAGGGGGTAGCTGTTTGCTCCCGTATTTGCTCAACATTAGTAACTCCTTCGATCACAGGCTCATCTTTATAGATAGCTGCTATGTGCGTGGTGGATGTCACCTCCGTAGCAGCCTGCAAAGGGACCTGAGGAGCTTGATCGTAAGCAGGAGGTTCTTGTTCGTCCTGCAAGGGGAATGAGGACGCCGTCGGTGGTTCAGCCGTACGGTCTGTAGGTTTAGAACCCAACTCTACGTGGACAGGTGTCCCGCTCAGAACCTGCACTGCTGCCCTCTCTCCAGAATGCACAGGAGGGGCCACCACACCCTCTGCAGCAGCCTCTGAGCTCAGCATCTCCTCGGGAAAAACGGGCATACTTGTTGCCACGTCCACTATTAAAACTTGAGAGTGATCGAATGAACCGAGGAAACATTACCTAACATGTGCGCAGCAAACTGAGCTGGGTCAGCAGGGACATAGGCCAGCTCGGATGAGACAGCTGCTGGCGATGGCGATGAGGGCGGGGTGGCATCCTCAGGGGCAGTCGGTTTCGAAGGAGCACGAGCTACTTCAGGGGCG
The DNA here is from genome assembly GCF_964341445.2 of Mesoplodon mirus. Classification (NCBI taxonomy): domain Eukaryota; kingdom Metazoa; phylum Chordata; class Mammalia; order Artiodactyla; family Ziphiidae; genus Mesoplodon; species Mesoplodon mirus. The sequence goes on along the minus strand of NC_138989.1, from coordinate 40,611,267 downwards.
TCCTGAGGCTCTGAGAGCAGCTCAACATGAACTGACGGGAACTGCGTGGTTTTGTTGCTAAACTGCAGTGCAGTTATGTTGTCCTCCTCTGTGTCCGTAGATTTTTCCATCCGTTTAGGTTCTTGGGAAACTGTAGATGTTCTTTCTGGCTCTTTCACACATACTGGTTTCTTCTCTTGTGCTGTTTCTTCTGACCACTTCTCCACTAAAAAATGAGAGTCAGATGGGTTAATAATAAGTACATATCCCCCAAAAAAGGAATTATGAAGAAAGCATAGGTTGAGCGTTCAAATGTCAATATATACGCAAGTACAAAAGAGTTTTGCTTTAGTTTCCAACATCTGTAACTTCATTGTGGGTAACAAAACCTTCCTGTCCTTATCCACTCAAAAGACAGCTCAGTTCAGTTCCTTAGAAATAAGTGACTCTAACACTCAGATACCACCTTCAGCTGGTCAGCATCAGGGGAAAGATCATAACTGCCTAAAAATAAGCTGAAAACATCCATGGAAAAAGCTCCTGATCCAAACTTCCTCACAAAACTGGGGAAAGAAAAAAACACTTCATAACTTAGTAATGAAACAAATGCTGTCATATGATTAAAGGCATTCTTCAGTTTAAGAAAATTGGTATATAAAGTTCAACTTAATGAATTGGAAAACTAGGGGACTATAGAATATTTTTACATTAGGAAACGTCATGTTTTCTATTCTAAAAATGGTAGCACCTGCTGGTGAGGTGTGATAATGCAGCCGAAGTCCTGACCCAGACGAGCAGCAGAAGACAGCTCTGGCTCCAGAAGTAGGGCTCAGTGAATCCTCAGGCAGGAGGAAAATAACCATGGCTTAGAAGGTCAAGACAACTGACGACATACAGAAACCCCAGAGCTAGAAAACTGCTGTAACGTCATCTTCCGGACGCAGCGCTCTGCTTGTCACTCATGTCTGTCTAACCTCATCAGACGTTTTCACATCTGCTTACTTTACTGAGGATTCTCTCTTGGGGGAAGCATTTCCCTAATATCATGAAATCTGCAGGAAAAGGAGAATTTGCCTTACAAGAACGTATTTGCTTCAAGTCAAAACTTTGGAAACATGTCTTCATGCGTCCAACTGCTTTTCCAAAGAACAGTGTCCTCCAGGGTCTCCTCCCACATTAGCGGCTGATTTTTTGTAAACTTGAATCGTGTCTAATTCTGGACATGGATACCACACAAACGCTCACATGCTAAGAAGTTTCAAAAAGACAGAAAAGCCACATCTACTCTTACCTCCCTCTGCTTCTAGAACAATGACCTCATTTTCCAACCAGCCACCTCCTCAGGACTCCCCACCTATTTCCAGTCAAAGCCCTTTACCCACTAATACACTTGACTGAGTGCTTGTGCTGTGTGTAAAATACTGTACGCTAAGCACTGTTGAGGATGGAAAAATTATTAGGACAAGACCTCATAAAGCTTAGCGGAAATAAGATATACAGATATTACAGGTTAAAAGTGTATGTCCTTAACAAGGGTCCCAATTAAGACCTATGGAAGCTCAGAGGAGGAAAAGATATCCTCTGGCTGGAGGGATAAGGGAAATTTTGTTTAAATAAGCCTGGCCTTACGCTTAAGATAAAGCTGCACAAACTGTCATGCCCATCACAATGAGGAAAAGCCAGATAAATCTCAAAATGATAACTCTGAGCCCATCAGAGAGCAGAGTCACAAGGCAGTCAAGTAATCTGATTTCCAAAGAGTAACCAGCCCTTCCAAGGAGAGAAGGGCCACAGAACTCTCTCATCTGTGGCAGAGCCTGGAAACGTCACCACCATACCAGCTGGTAAGTTATCAGCTAAAATCTTAATGAACTGATGAAAGCCAAATGTGGGCTAAGATGTCTGTTCACACTCACAGGCGCTTTTGTGAAAGATGGAAGCAGGGTAGAAGGCCAGAGAGGACTCCTATATCAACAGCAAACAGAGGGCTCCTTCCTACCACTGGGGCAGAGGCAGGAACACTAGCTCAAGACTGACCACAGATACGAGGCAGAGATTGCCACGGACAACTGACAGGAATACTAAGAAAGCCCCATCCTCAATGCCTGGTGCAAAGACCACCTAGGTCAGAGAATCCCTGCCCCGAGAGCCCAGGACCAGCAACGAGAAACACAGCAGCTGCCCCTGGAGGGAGGGGCAACAGTGTGGGGAGAGATGCCCTCAGTGGGGCCGGCTGTCGGGGAAGGCCAAGGGCAAGGTCAGGCAGCCCACAGCTAAAGGAATTTGAGGCCCGTGGAACAGTGAAGGTAGGAGAGCCAGCACGAAGCCCAAGTCCAACTTCTCATTAGACTCACCTAGACACCTACACACCAATTCAAGGCCTCTACAACACTCTTCCCCCACAAGGACCTAAATTCCCCAAGTAATGATTTATTTCCCCTGAGAGTGTTCAAGAACCCAACCAATTTAGGGACTAGATCACTGCAATCCCTAGATTGCCTGCATGGGACTCATCTGATACATCACTTACACGATAGGAATTCAGCTTCTGTGGAAAGGGCCACTTGCCCTTTTCAAAGTATCTCACAGGCTTGTCTTACCTGAAATCGTATCTAGGAGCTTAATCTTTAGGTTTAATATTTTTGCCTTTAGAAGTCCCCTATTAAATAACAACCATTCTGGAAAGGTAAAGCATTATATAATTATGAATCATAACAACTCATCAGAGAATTTATGATATTGCTTCCTTCCCCACAAGACATCTTTTTCATAGTAAAAAGGTGTATGAGAAGATCTGGGTTTAGCCCTGTGATTGAATAAATGCATGGCCAAGTCAACAGTTCTGAGCTTCAACCTCCTGGTGTGCAAAATGGGGATTTAAATTCTGACCTCACTGAGGTTTTGTAGAGATTAAATGGAGTTATTCACCTTAAAGTGTTCTATAAACTGTAAATCACATATAAAAGGGGAAAGATTAAATCAACACCTAGTTTAAAAAGTTTTGAAATGTGATATCAAATTAAAATTTATAATCCTCACATCTTTAAATCAGCTTTGATTAAAATTAAATTGGCAATTTCATAATCTGGGTGATAAGATGCAGGGTGTTTTTTCCCATTTATAATATATGTATTTGTATATATACATAAACACATACATATATATCATACTATTTTTAATAGATATATTTCATCACTGAAACATTAAATTGAGATCAAATACCTTAAGCTTTAACATTGTTTTTGAAAATGTAAAGCACTAGATGATGAACCATTTGGTTTTGTTTAGAATACATGACAATGTTCACAAACATACACAAACAAGTTATCACATATACATAATTATATTGCATTCCTGTTGATATCTATTATTACAAAAGGTAAAGAGCTTTTCTCTAATGTCTTAAGGTCTGTTTAACAGTTCCAAAGATTGCTGACTTGTAACACTGAGATTATGTTTGTGTAGAAAACTTTCTTAAAGTTGTAAACTAGGTTTGCTATAGGTTGATCTTACATGTCAACCTCATGAAGATGAACTCAGTATGACGTCAGTAATCTGGTTTTACTTGAACTGCAAAAAACAAAAACAAAAAACTGCATGAACTCTCAGAATTACATACATCACTGAATGCACTTCTTCCTCTAAAACATGTCTAAGTTTAATAAAGTGACTGATTAAAACTCACTGTAGAATCCTGATTTTCCATGAAACCAATCAGATAGATACATTCCAAGCATACAGTATTTCTTGGAATAGGCAGAACTCATGTGGAGACTTGGGGTGCTTGGGGCATGATCAGGGAAGAATAAGGAAAAAGGCATGTTCTGGCACTGAAGGGAAATCTGAAAGCTGTCCCAGACAAGAGGAGAATGTGAAGCAGGACATAACAGGAGATGAGAGAAGTGATTAATAGGAGAGGGGAGAGGAGAGGACTGCAGGAGGGGAACTCACAGGAGTGCTTGGACTCAAGAATTTGAAGAAAGGTACATATAGTTTTAAAAGTTTAAAAGAGAAGATTCCAACTATTGTGTGTTGAACTGACTGGAATGATGAACACCAGAGACTATAAAGTAGTTGGTCTGTTTCTTTTCTCTCCTTCCTCTCTTCTCTTCCTTATATTCATTCTTTAGTCACCAATCCTTAATTCCTATTATGTGATAGACACTGGGGAATCAAGAATGAGTAAGATCTCCTAAATAGTACACTCTGATTAAGGTTAGAGGCACATAAACAGATGACAATGTGATCAGTGCAGTGACTGAAATATGTATTGGATACAGTGGCTTTTAGGTAATTTTTGTTAAGCTTAAGTGAGAAGGAGCAGGTGTGAAGGGGGCCCCACACAACTGCCTCATCCAAGATGCCAAAGAGCCCCTGCAGAGTACAGGTGTAAACCAGCCCTGTGCGTTCTGATTTCCCTTATCAGAAAATTTATCAGTCTCCCTTGACCAATGGGACAGAAATGGGAAGTCTGCTAGACTTCTTAGATTTTACTTTTTTAATGAAAGAAAAAAGTCTCATTGATGCCGCCACTTCCTCCTCCTTCCTGACTTATACATGGATATAATGCCTAGAGCAGTGGCATGAGGCTACAAACAAAATATGCTAAGAATGATAAAGCAGAGAACCTAGATAATTGATGCTTTATTATTATAATAGCAGCAGCAGGATGAACAGCACTTCCAGATATCTTGTTTTTCACTGCTAATTGGTTTTCTGTTACTTGAAGCTGAGTACTTTCCTAACTAACATGAGGCATAAGTTAGCAGTTGTAAAGCAGGGACTTCCTTGGTGGCGCAGTGGATAAGACTCCACCTGCCAGTGCAGGGGACACAGGTTCGATCCCTCATCCGGGAAGATCCCACACGCCGCAGAACAGATAAGCCCGTGTGCCACAACTACTGAGCCTGTGCTCTAGAGCCTGCAAGCCACAACTACTGAAGCCCGTGTGCCTAGAGCCCGTGCTCCACAACAAAAGAAGCCACCGCAAGGAGAAGCCTGTGCACTGCAGCAAAGAATAGCCCCTGCTTACCGCAACTAGAGAAAGCCCACGCACAGCAATGAAGACCCAACACAGCCAAAAATAAATAAATAATTAAATCTTTTTTTTTTTTAAAGGGCTTCTCTGGTGGCGCAGTGGTTTAGGGTCCGCCTGCCGATGCAGGGGACACAGGTTCATGCCCCGGTCCGGGAGGATCCCACATGCCGCAGAGTGGCTGGGCCCAAGAGCCATGGCCGCTGAGCCTGCGTGTCCGGAGGCAGTGCTCCACAATGGGAGAGGCCACAACAGTGAGAGGCCTGCGTACCACAAAAAAAAAAAAAAAAAAAAAAAAAAAAAATTGTAAAGCAACGTGAACGAGGGGGATTGTGGTATATGCTGCTTTTTAGATACCATGTCTGTTTTTATTCTACGAATTATGTAATATCCATTTTCTCATTGGGTATTTAAATATGTTATCTTAAGATTTATCAAGGTGATCCGTTTGGATTTTCTATATCACGTCATCTGTGAATAAAGTACTTTTACTTCTTCCTTTCCAATATGTATACCTTCCCCCCCCCCCCACCTTATTGCACTGACTAGAACCTACAGCTCAGTGTTGAATAGAAATGGTGATGTCAGACATATCTATTCTGGTTCTAATCTTGATGGGAGAGTACTCAAAATTCACCTTTAGTATAACATTAGCTGTAAGTTTTTATGCATACACGTTACCAGATTTAGGAAGTTCCCTTATTTCTTGTTTGCCTATAAACTTATTTAGAAGTATTTCTTGTAGAGCAGGTCTGATGGCAGTGGATTCTCTCAGCTTTTGTCTGCCTGAGAATGTCTTTATTTTGCTTTCATTTTTAAAGGATATATTCACTGGATATATATTCATTATAGGTTGGCAGCTTTTTGCTTTTAGCACTGTAGAGGTGTCATTCCATTGTCTTTTGGCTTCTGTAGTTTGTTAAGAAATCTGCTATTTGTCTGATTATTCCCCAGAAAGTAATGTGCCTTTTTGCCCTGTTTTCATGACTTTGTCTTTTTCAGCAGTTTGACCGTGATATACTGAAGCGTGGATTTATTTTTATACTGCTGTGGGTTTACCAAACTTTTTCAGTCTGTAGGTTGATGTCTTTCAGTCAAATAATATTTTTCCATCTACTCTCTTTTCTCCTCGTCTGACTCCAATTACATATTAGATCCTTTGATCATGTCTCACAAATGTGTCTTACACTCTGTCTTATTGTTTTTCTTCTTACTTCAATTTGGATATTTTCTATTGCCGTGGTTTTCTAGTTTCTAATTGTCTTCTGATAGTAAAGCCATCTAATAAAAATTTAGTTTGCAATTGTGAAATAACCATTTATTTCTTATTTTAAGATTCTTACTCTGTTGAAGTTCGCCATCTTATGTAGTCCTTATATAGTAATTCTAATATTTGGATCTTCTTTGGGTCTGCTTCTAGAGAGTGTTTTATGTTTTAGTTCTTAATTATTAGTCACTTCCTCCCACTTCTTTGAATGAACGGTAATTTTTAATTGTATGCTGGAAATTGTAAATGACACATTGTAGAGACTCTGACTATACTGTTTTCTTCTAAATGGTGTTGGTCTTACTCTAATAATGGCAAATCTGATCCTCCTGATACTTCCATTTTAAATTTTGTTAAAATAGACATATTTCAGCTTTGTTCTTACTCCTAGCACATTGTCTTTATTCCTAGGGTGTGACCTTCCTTGGGTCTCAACTGGATTGCCAGGGTTTCAGAAAAGTCTCTTCATTTTGGCTGGGCCCAAACTCCAAAGCCTCCCCCAACACTGTACCACTTCTGAAATCCCTAACTAGCTTTCAGTCTTCCAACAGCTCTTCTCTGCTAAGCCTTCGCAAGCCTTACAGTCCACACATGAGCAGCTTAGGAATTGGCCCCGCCAAAAAAAGGAAATATTTTTGCAGACTTTTGTGGAATCCGTCTCTGCAAATGCCTCCTCTCTGGTGCTTTGTCACCCAAATCCCAGCCACATTAGTAGCTCCAAACTCTGTTTCTCTGTTCTCTCTTCCTGGAGAGACTTCCAATCTCTGCTTGGCCTCTATTTTCCTGCCCATGAATTTGAAAAATGACACTGGGGTGAATATGGGGCTCAATTTCTGTGAACCCCATTTCCCAAGAATCCAGACTTTGTTTTATATAATTTCTTCAGCTTTTATAGGTATTTATGATAGGAAGGTAAATCCAATATTAGCTACTTCATCATAGCTGAAACTGAAACCTCTCAATTTCTCCTAGCACAGTATCTGGCAATGGATAGGAATTTAAATATTTGTTAAATGAAATACTGAATTGGACTTTAAGGATATACAGGATTTGAAAGAAATGGGAGGGAAAGGAACTCCTGGAGGGAGTTAGCATAAGCCAAAATCAAATGATCAAAATCAAAATTACTTTTTCAAAAAATGACAAGTTGTCAGTCTGGTGCATAAGGTCTGTGAAGATATGAAATGAGAGATAATTGCAAAGGTAGGATAGATTCAGCTCATAGAAAGCTTTGCATGCCATGGTCTTATAAAGGGATCAAAATTTACGTACTATAACTTAGACATGTCAGAAAGCATTACTTTACTTTCTCTAGCTGATCTCAAATTGCATTAAAATGCTTACTTCCCAAAGGCAAAATTTATTTGATCTTAGTTAAAAATATTTGTCCCTTCCAGTTTAAAAGTCGCTTTGGGTTTATTATTCAGTCTTTTTGGGTATTGCTTTTTTTCAAAGGTTCTCCCCACTTCTGAAGAGGGAATCTGAGTGCTGTGGTGAGCTCTGGCTCTGATCCACATGTTGTCTTTCTCTGCTGGCTCTCAATTACCTCTGGTAGAGGCATAACTCATACTGCCTGGGTTCTGGGTGCTGGTCTCTGACTTCACTGTATTTACTACTCAAGTTTCTACTTTGTGGAAGGTGTGGCCTCTGTGCTTATTTCACTGAAGGACAGAGATTCCCTTCCTAATTTGGTCCTTCAGCAATTAAGGCCTAGCTGACAGCTTTTATTTTATTCCCAGCTTCAACATTTTGCACTTAGCTCTCTGTTAGTAGGTTGAGTCACTTCACTTTTTCCCATCTGAATTACTTGCTAGTCAGCACTCTGGGACGATCTAAACACATCTGGATCCACTAAAAGCCACACACGGGCCATAGGACACAAGAAATATTATCTCAGTCTCATCTGAGAAAGACTCTCCATTATTTCTAATCCATTGCTTCAAATGCAATTATTTTATTCAACCAATATTTACTGAATGTCTGATCATGACAGTTATAGTGCAGGAGCTGAATGTAGCAGGTGATGTGCTAAAGGCAGTACCATGCTAACCACTCAGCTTCTGAGAAGCATGCATTCTTCTAGACAGCACCCAGGAATGCAGAGGACAAGCCACCGGCTTGAGTCTTAGGGAATTCTGATCAGAAATTCCATCTACCTTCCTTATCACCAGTTTCAAAGTCAGCTAGCACTTTTCATGCACTACCCGCACCCCAGCACCACAATCCCATTGTCAAGAAGGACTTTCCAGGGCTTCCCTGGTGGCGCAGTGGTTGAGAGTCCGCCTGCCGATGCAGGGGACACGGGTTCGTGCCCCGGTCCGGGAAGATCCCACATGCCGCGGAGCGGCTGGGCCTGTGAGCCATGGCCGCTGAGCCTGCGCGTCCGGAGCCTGTGCTCCACAGCAGGAGAGGCCACAGCAGTGAGAGGCCCGTGTACCGCAAAAAAAAAAAAAAGAAGGACTTTCCATTTCCCTTTCCTGTGTAGCAGGAAATGGCCTTATATCATCTTTTTTCCTCCCTCCTCTATGGCTTATATAAAGTAAAAACTTGATTCTGGTCATGTTAAGTCTTAAATCAAAACTCAGCTTCGGAAATTCCAAGAAAAAACAGTCTCCTGCAAAACTCCAAAGCATTAGCTTTTTTATTATGAACTTTGGAAACTCAATACTGAGTAATGACTTTCTTGCTCCAGACTATATTTACCTTTTCCCTCCAGTAAATTAATGCTTCAGTGGGTAGAGATCAGCAGAGCAAACAGGAAAAAAGAGAGGTTATCTGAAATCGGAGTATACTAATTTAATATTTTTTAGAAGTACCCCTACAACACTGAAGAGTCTGGAACGATATGGAGCTATCAGAGTTTCTGGATAGCAGAGTCAGATACTTAAGGAAGGAAGGTGTCCTTCCTTCATGTAACTGACATCTCCTTGTGGCTCCTGACCTCACCTTGGCAGCCTGGTTTACCATCCTAGCTTTCCTGGTTTTACTTATCTGCTTCTTCCCCGGCCCCCTCCTCTCTTAATCCTGACCCTGTGTTTCTGTCCCTAGTCTGACAATCTGACCCCAATTCTTGACTATACCATTTGCTCAGTGATTTATTTGCGATCTTTAGTATGGACAACTCCCCCAAGTGATTAATCTTACCACATAATTAAAGCATGAAGGACCTAAGCCCCACTCCCAACAATATTGCCAGATAATCACTGCAACTTTTTTTTTAAGTCAAAAAAAAAAAATGAAAATTCTTAACCTTGGTACAAATTACCACCCTGCCAAGGCAAACACAAGGCTTGCAGAAATAAGAGAGTCCTTCTGATACAATACTCATCCCTGTTTAGGGAATCAGTATAGCCTTACTTGAAAAAAATGCCCAGGAAAGTACAGAGTACACCAGAGCCTTATAAAATTTAGTATGGATAGTCCTGAAATAGATTCCTTGTTTTTTTTTTAATAAGAGTGGATAGCTACAAGTATGTGTAATGAATTCTATAAGGCATAAAAATAGAATTTGGCATAAGAAACTGAAAACATTTATTATGACTATCTAATATGAATATATAACTCAAGGTAATATTTAATGATATGCATAACTGTTACGGTGCTACATAAGAATTGAAACTGGGCTCAGTGATGAGCAGCAGTTCGTGACTCTAATCACTACTGTATGGCCATTGCCAGGAACGTCCAGGGTCAGTTAGAAAAGTTAACAGGTAACTCAGCTGGGGATCTGGGTGGGCTAGGCCTTCTTGATTCTTCAAAAGAGGTGGCTATTTCCTGCCTCTGTTGGAAGCCAAGACAGGAATAACACTAGAAACTAGACTCAATTAGGCTTAGGAGGACGGAAGGTGATAGTGGTGTTGAGGTCTCACTTACCACTCTCATGGAGAAACCACTGCCCTCTTCGTGGAGTGGTGAAAAGATCAGAATTAGTACACTCCTTCCTGACAGGAGGAAGAAGTGCAAAGTGGGAGACAATGTGGGGAAAGAGGACTGAGATTTCACTCCAAGTTCAAAATTTAAAGGTTTTTCTAGAGGGATCCTAGTGATCCCTACTAATGAGTCCTACTACTAGGAAGATCTTCATGCACTAGGAAGATCTAAGTTTAGATCCCAACTCTACCAATTAATATTTTAGAAACTTACAAGTTATCTAATCACTCCCAAGCATCAGATTTCTCTTGAGTAAAGTTGCAGTGATGTCACCTACCTTATAAAGTTCTCTTAATTGACAAAATATATTGTAAATGCCTAGGACAAAACAGTTACTCAAAAAATTCTATTCCCCTTCCTCCTTCTTTTCCTAGATATAGTAAGTGGTAGAACTTGAGACGACAGTTTTGCCTTAAAATATTGCCTGAGTTTCTAAAACCCCCTCAACGATTCATGTGGATTAGTGAAGAAGCTCTCCCGAGAAGACTGAGAAATAGAAAAGCTTTCACTGATTCATACAGTAGTAAGACCTATTTAATCAAATTGCAGAAAAATACAAGAGGAGGATCCAAGAAAGTGTTTTACATGAGCTGCTTCGGAAATGAGCACATGTGGGTGAAACGCCACAACGGAGGCCTGGATAGAGCCAGGCTCTGGAAAATGGGAGAAAAGATGAGAGATGACAGAGAAGTGGGAAAAGTTGCTCTCATGTCTGGTCCTTTTCCTCTTCCCTCCTTCATCACCTGCCTCTGCAAGAAATTTTGAATGCAGTGGGGAGATGGGTAAACACTATTGGTCCTATGATGAGGCCTACCAAAAATGGGGCTCCTTCTAGGAAAAATCCCAGAATGGAGGGTTTGAATAAAATAAATGATATGTGAAGGATATACTTATCTCCACACTTTCCATGCATACGGGCAGCTTGGTAGTAATGCTGCTAGGCAGCAAACTAACCAGCTGGAAATAACTTTGGGGATACATCTGATATCTGGGAGATGAGTGGGGACCAATGCATCAGGGATGGTAGTTTAGCTCTTGCTCCTATCACCAAATTCTAGTAAGTGGTGCTGTCTTTTTTTTTTTTTTCCTGCTGTACAGCAAAGTGATTCAGTTATATATTATTTTGTTTTATATTCTTTTCCATTATGGTTTAACACAGGTTATTGAATATAGTTCCCTGTGCTATTCAGTAGGACCTTGTTGTTTATCCATTCTATATATACTAATGAAGTAGTCCATTAAGAAGCCATTTGGCATGACAATAAAAGGCAGACAAAATGAGCCCAACTGATACTAGATCATAACACTGAACTCTATATTTTCTGGTCATACCTTCATGTTACCTTCCCCAACTCTCTAGGGAAGAACAAGCAACATTCGTTTCTACTCTACTGTCTAAAGAGCAATCTGTTTCTACAGCCATACTGTGAGTCTACTTTTAGGATTATCTGTACACTGTGTCAATTTCTTTGATATCTACAGTTACTGGAGGAGAAAGGCAGCAGTATCTCCTACCCCTTAACCTCCATCGAAAGCATGGCTGCTCCATTAGTTCAGTCTGTTAATTTTGAACCCTGAGATTCAAAGATGTTACCCTAGCTGGACCAAAATCCACGTCAGTTTAGTCCACTTGCTAGGCTGAATGGTTGGTATACTCTTCAATAAACAGATTAGCCACAAAGGCTACCACTTAGTTACCTACAATCATAAAGAGTCAGTGATAAACAGTCACTGACTTTATCACCATTCTCAGACACAGCAAGCCTGCACAGCCAGTCCTCTCAAAGGTAGCTCCTGGTATAAAGGACACAAGTACAAAGGCCATAATAACTTTGACCGCCTGGAAAACCAGGCTCATGGGAAGGGGGAGAGTGGCCAGTGTTCCAGCACTTGTCTGTATATCCTGCTGGTGGTAAGCAAATCTCAGACCTCTTTCCTTTGGTAAGCGGAGAATGCCATCAGGACCCTGCAGGGAAGCACCCAGACTAGACAATAAAATATTCCTAAACCACGGCGATTCACTCTCCTACCCCTTGAAATGCTGACTCTTGCTATTCTTAATCCTGTTTTCTGTTTTGGGTGTCTCTTTCACTGTAGACCCAAACCCTCATGATTTTTACGTTTTCCTAGGTCTACCCCTAATTTCTCCCTATCTTGGCTATGTTATCTATTAACATCAGTGGCAGAGAATAAAAGTGGCCGAAACTCACTGATCCTACCTTTACTTTTTCTATAGTCACTTCAAAATGTTGGTCAGCCAATATAGCATTATTTCGTTATTTCTCACATTCACCTTAAGTCACCATTTTCTCCACAAAATTCTTCCAAAAGCTTTTCTTACCATTCTTTTAGATATGTGTGCCTGTCCTTGGGATTTAACCAATATATCCTCTTTGGCTTATATTGATCTTCCCAAATGTTCATCATGTAAACTTCGCCTTTTTCCTTTCTCCCCCTCTGACTTCTTCACTGCTCCCCCATCAATTCAGTTTCATGCTGTTATGTTCACATAAGATAGACATTTACACATATACACGTAAAACAAGTTTTTCTAAGCAGACATACAGCCTTACATCACAGAGACAGGTCAGAGACCACCTTCTATGAAAAACTTATCTCTTCACTACATAAAGAGACTCTTGGAACAGAAAAGATGGTTAGTGACACCTAATCGATGTCCTGTCCTCCAAGCTGGACTGTATTTAAACCATCATGGGGAGGAAAAAAAGGGTGATTAACCTTTTCTACTAAAATAAGCTTCCAAGAAGAGTGTTTCTACAATGTTCCTAAGTGATGTATCTCATTATAATTTGAGTATTACCACAAAATTCAGTTCAAAGACAGGCAGGGCTTGGGTCATAGTTGACACACACTCTTCTAGGACTCTCTGTACCAAATGGTTTGCAAAAGATGAGTGTTCCCTATTTTAAAATTTAGAATCCTCCAAAATGTCAGTTCTCAGATTCTTTAAAAAACTGATTCAATAATAAAAGTAAAGCATCAGTGTGATTACTTAAACATCAGTGTAATTATTTAAACAGACAATATTTGTGAGCATCACTCTTAAGCTTAAATGTATGCTAGGAATAATGCAATAATTTATAACTAGATTTTTATTTAACTATTACTACTTACTGTACTTACCTTTAATCTGATGAAATTGTTTAACAAGATCTTTTATATCCAGAGAATTATTTCCTAAAGAAATACAGGAAATCAGATACATAAAACTCCCAATTTAAAATGCTTTCTTTTTCAAAGTAACAAATATATAATCTAAAGCAATCACAAACCTTCTCTAAACACAGTAAGTTCTTTGAAATAAACTGCTGCAAACTGGGTGATGTTTGTTGGATTGGTTTTGAGTATGGCTCTGCTGACTCCCTCAAGCAGAGTCTTGAGGCCATAAGGTACGACAAGTCTGGGCTTTGCAGAAATCATTCTGGCGGGATGTCTGTAATCTCAACTATAATGAAGAAACACAAAGTCTTATAAATAGCATATAAGTTTTTTATTAAAAATTTACAAGTTAACAAGTTAACTATAGCTCCTAAGAACAAATCTATCTCCTATGAAAATCACTAGCCTTAGTTCTAATCTCTAGGTATTTATTCTAGTAAAATGGGCTAATGGGTTAATGTTTAAAAAAAAAAAAGAACCATGCTACCAACAACTTATTATATGCAGATAAGCAATCTAGTACTATTAAAGAAATCCATGGGAAAAGCCCTGCCAAGAACTCCAGTGTGATATTAAAAACAAAGAACAAAAACCAAACAAAACCTATTTCTATAAAATTCAGTAAATATTTTGTGCAGTAAAATGTCAAGAAATATAAATCGAGCTCATTTATGGGTGTCCAAGAAACAGCCTTCCAAACCATATGGGAACTGGCTTTTCTATACATTCATCAAAGAGTTACAAAGTAGAATTTCTACAAGAAAATGTATTTTTTCTCACTTTTCTAAATATATCCCCAGACACACTGATCATCCTTAAGTATACATGTTTTAACTTTAATTTTGTGTTTAATATTCATCTCAGTAGTAACTTGTGGTATTATACCCCCCACCACCATCCATACCTCTTTTCTCGTATCTTCCCTTAACCTCTGCCATAGTTGTCCTCTCTCCCTTCTTTTGGCTTTCTGCATTTTAAGTGGTACCAAGGGCATTGCACACTCTTACCTGTAACTCTTAGCTGCAGAGGTTGCCACCCTAAACTGTGTCAGTGTATGTGTGTCCTGTTTCATTCTAAAAAATTATTTAAGAGGGCTTATAAATATACACAAAGAAGAAAATTAAATATTTAAGGAACTCAGTTCAGTGGTTAAGGGGAAAAGTATAGTAGGAAAAATAGGATGAAGCCACAGGCAGTATCCCAATACAAGCCTTAGGTCCTACACTAGAGATGGAGTGTCACATCAGCCCCCTGAATTACCAAGTAGCCATCACATAATAGGAAATGGTTGGTTAAATGATTCAGGTTTCCTGAGATAAAAAACCAAATCAGTTGCTTGGGAGAATCACAGCTCTTCTGGGCACTGAGACCCAGGAGAAATTTCTCCTATGGGTCCTCATAAAGAGAAGAATAGTGTGATATAATGAACCATGTCCTCAACAATATCTCAATATTGTTGGGGCCAAGGGGCACAGTTTAGTTACAGCAGTTATACAAAAGGCCAACCTCTAATAAAAAGCAACTAATAGCAAAATGCTGAATATTTTAAAAGCACATTTCATCCTCCTAAAGGTCGGGAAAAAATGAATCTCTATCGCCAGAGCAAAACCTTTGAGAATTAAGGGTACTGTATTCAATCGCCTAATGAAAACTTAGTATCAGAGTATCATTCAACAGGAGTTTACTGAATTAAACCATCTTTAAAAAACCAGCAGTGCACCTGTAGCAGGCCCCCGTGCTAAACGTTAAGGGACGTAGGCGGTAATTATATGGATGATACATATTCACTCCATTTATATCTTATATGTATGTGTGTATATGGACGTATATATGTGTATATATACGTCCATATATACATACATAAATATATGTATTTTTAAGTACATCCGTTGCACCCCAGTGCGAGTTGAGAGATGGGTCATGATTTGACAGTGGCTCACCGGTGGCCACGACGGAGCTAACAAAACACCCATTCTGTAGTTAGCAGTTGGTGCTACCGACCGTGGAGAGAACGCCCACGCAGCGATCCTCGATTTGCCGCGCCCCTCCCCTTCCCCAGGCTTTGTGAATGGTGCGGGGCCGTTTAGGGCCCCAGCCCCAAGGATGCGGAGCATCCTATGACGTAGCTCCTTACAAAGAGCTGTCCTCGACAAGATGACGCACGCTGTGACACCGATCCTCGACTACATCAACGGATAAAGTCACGAGTACAGACGTTGAGGGTTGTTTCAAATGACAGCTTACTAATTCTGCTCAAACTTCTTGTGTATTTGACAGAAACACATTTGTCAAACACTAACAGATTTTACATTCCCCACACCCCGCACCAAACCCACTAACCTAGGGGTAACGACTGAGCAGGAAAACGGTGCCCCTGGCTGAAGATGCGAGAATAGGGGCTTCGGGGCCACAGAAAACGTCAACAGCACCCACCACTCACTTCCTAAACACCTACACTGGGGTCTCTGTGTTTTGCCGTTTGGCTGGCTTGGTGGAGGGGGCAGAAAGACCTGGGAGAGCGGGCGTCCAGACTCCACCCCGACTAATTCAGCGGTGGCGGCGGCGGACCCGCCGACCCAGACCCCGGACCCCGGAGTCCTCCACACGCGCGTTGGCCAGTGGTTGCGTCACTGGCCCGCGTGGGCACCCGCCGGCCTCCCACTCCGGGGGCCGCCACCCTCCCCGACACGTGAACTGTCCACTAACCCCTCCGCTGCGAGGGCCTAACTGCCGCGGGGCCGTAAGGGGGGGGCGGGGGCCTTTTCTCCAGAGTCGCCCCACCTTCTCCTTTCCGGCTACGCTCTAAAGAGCTTCCTCGTTGCCCCCTTGCCGGCGGCTCCTGGAGAAACCCGCGCACCGGGTAGTCTTTTATATCTCTGGGGGAACATCACGCCTGCGTCACAAAGCTCCGCCCCCTCGCTGAAGGCTCCAGACGCCGCGGAAGGAGGCGGGGCCTCGGCGGCCCCAACCAATGGGGAGCCGAAAGGGAACAAAGCCGGAACTCGGCAGAGCACTGTGGTGTACTTCGCCTTTTCCGGCAGAATACAAAGGGGCGTGGGAAACTGACGTTTCCATACTGCCGGGATCCGGTCAAGGCGACAGCCTCTCCGCTTTGAATCTCTCGGTCTAAAATAAGAGCTGGCTTGGAAAGAAAGAGAAATAGATTTACGGCAGTTCTATCTTGCTGCCACCGCATAGCACCCCTCTCCCCCCCCACCACCATAATCTGTTGCTCTCTAGTCACCTTTTTGAAGAATAACTTCTGCCACCACGTACACCACACTGGTACAATATCATGCAGCGCAGTACTTCTCTTGAGAAACTCGCCTGCCGAAAGAGAATCTGGCATTGATCCTGAATCTTTCTGTTGCTCCGTAATTCTGGATCTTGCAATACCTCAGGCACGATGTGTCCTCGCCAAACCATACCGTCAGAGGCAGGTTGCAAAGTCTACGAGGACTGTGTGTAACTTCAGCTCCGTTTCACCAAAGTAAAGGAACGCTGACTCCTTTAAAATACTCTCTGCTTTTTTACCCATTCAGGTTCTTATTTGTGCTGGGCATTAAATACCACCACAGTCACGATGATCAGCCTCCAAGCAGCTTTCACTGTCATCCATTTCCACATGTTTAAAAGGCAACAAGAATCACTGTAAATCAACCGTTAAATAACATCATCAGGGCATAGATCTGACAAAACATTTTTACGTTACAAAAAAATTAAGACTTGCAGAGCACTTTGCAGCAATAGGCAATGTTGAAGCCCCAGCCTACATCTATGCTGCACACGGCATTTTGAGGATATTAATCCGTCCATTAATTATTACCGAGTGCCCATTATGTGGCAGACAAGCCCCCATTTCTCATGAAGGTCACGTTTTAAAAGAAGGGCTTCCCTGGTGGCGCAGTGGTTGGGAGTCCGCCTGCCAATGTAGGGGACACGAGTTCAAGTTCTGGTCCGGGAAGATCCCACGTGCCACAGAGCAGTGTAAACAAAAGTGAAATGAGGGTTTGGTTTATAATATATTTAACTATCAAAGGCATAATGAAACTGAGCTAAGAACCCCAAATACAAACATTAGAGATCCTATGTATGGTGACTTCTGGAATGAGAGACACATACCCTTGTGTCACCTAACCAACCTTGATGGATCTTGAACACCACTTAGATGTTATGTACTGTGCGGAATACCTGTTACTCAGAAGGCAAGCCTGTACTCTTTCCACATTTCTGCAATGACTGTTCTGTTCAAGTTGCTCTGAAATGCAAACTGTTACAGTGAAAACATCTAACAAAACATTTTCAAACCACTATGTGCTGCTTTGATTTCTACAACTCCTAGTGATTTGATGTGGCTTTACAATCTTCTTGTCCTTATGTTCATCTCTTTCAGTCACTAGGGATCTAACTAAATTGCAAATCTACTTTGTTCTCCATTGCTCCCTGCCCCTCCCCCCTTCAAATCCTTACTCTATAGAAGTCCAAGGATCATGCTGTGACCTCTGTGTAACTATCTCATCTTACCATTTGGTTTCCACTTGACTTTCTAGAGACCTGGCCTGAAAACACATGCTACCTGTCACCTCTGTGCCTTTGCTCATCAGGTCCAAGGCCTGAGACATCCTTCCAGCCATCACTTTAACTTGACTGCATCCTTCTCCTCCTTTAAAACTCAGCTCAGGAATCTCCTACTTTAGAAAACCAATGGGTTAGAAGCATTTTTTTCAGTGGCCCCATAATATGCATAACCTTGCCATATGTTTAACTCTTCTCCCAGATTTACTAAATACTTACCAAAAGATGATAACCTAGGGCAATGTCTCTCTAATGTAGACCACCTGCATTAGAATTAGCCAAGGAGCCCGTTAAAAATATCTTCCTAAGCCCTACCTAGAGCCTACTGAATCAGAATCTCAGAGTAGGGATAATTTGTAAAACTAAAACTTGAGAACCACTAGCCTAAGGGAGGAGAAAGTAAGTGTAATCCAGAGTTCAGCTACGTTACAAGTGTGTTGCTTCTATTGAATACCCCAGTCAACTAGGAAATAGAGCTCAGCTCCCTTGCTAGTTTTCACATGTTAGCCAATTGTGTGATTTTTGCTCACTTTAACTGAAGAGGCACATTTTTTATGGACCAACTTTCCATTCTCTTGCTCCCCCCTCCCCTGCCCTTTTCTTTCTGTATTTCCTCTTGCTAGCTTCAAGTCCCCTCCCTCTACTATGTATCTTGTTGGAAGGATCTGGGCTTAACAAGATTTTTTTCCACAAAATATACAGGAAGGGAGGGAGGGAGGGAGGGAGGGAAAGAGAGAGAAAGAAATACCAAACACTACATTATGACTGTGTGACCATATATCTTCATAGGTAAAGGAGCCATACTTGAATACTTGCCACCACAATCTGCTTAAGGAAGCAATCGACTAGGAAAGTTTACATGGCAAAGGCATATATGTATGCACACACACACACGCACGTGTGTGTGTATTTTAAAAATCATGTATGCATTGTCCTTTGAGTTGGCAGAAAGATAAAAGTGCAAATTCTCTAAATAATTGACTTATACAATACGAGACAATAAATATTCTGATTTTTGGTGACATCTGAAAATAATAACTCTTTACTCAAATACTTAGCTATCATGTGCTGAAATCAAAAAGATACCTAACCCAGTAAAAGTAAAATCTTAAACACATTAATCACAAAGATGCATATTACATGATTAGTACTAGACCATGCCTCAAAGTGCATCAAACTATAAATGTGTTCCGAGTACATAAAATATACATTAGAGATTTCTCTCATCATAGGCACAATCTAATACAAAAATATATCTGACACTTATAAATTAGAAGATCCATTTGACAGCCTCCAAAACAGGAAAAGGGGAAGAAGTGATGCCAACATAAAAAAGCACATATAGATGCAAATAGTTCTGCTTATACGATTATTTTCTTCATCAGCGAGGGGTAAAGAGCAATTTACACCAAACTAGGTTTCCAGGCAGATCACAGTAACTCACAGGTTGGATAAGTCACAGCACGAAGGCCAGAACCGTTATGAATTACTCAACTAAAAAAAATGTACTCAGATTTCAGTGACTCTAACAGTACAGTGTACTCACAGCGTGGTTTTGTTATTTTAGAGTCTTCAGAACCACTGTCTACCCCTTCTCCGTGCTTTATCACCAGGTTCCCAGATAAACCACAGGGGCTATCCTGCATCAAACCTAGAAGAGACAGTTTATAAATGCACCTGTCCTATAAACATACTATTAACAAAGACTTACTGGATGGTGTTCTAATGGTGTGTGTTCAGTTAAGTGAACTGAACACAAACTTATTTGAAATCCTGAAATCTCTCTGGAGAAATAAAAGTTTTTAAAGCAGTTAATATAGGAATTTTTTTTAATTCTAAAGTATGGGGCCTTATGTAAACTCTCAATACTGAAAAATAGTTCAAACAACATTTGAACTGAAAATTCAATTAAGTATGAACTCTGGAGCAAAAACTTCATGATTCTAAATGTTCCACAATCATAACTGAGAAGTTTGCCACATATACTATAGCCAAAAAGACAACAAAATGGCAAGAGCCATATTTTAAAGATTCATAACATTCTTCCCTTCAGCCTTGATGAAACCAGGTATCTAACATTTTTAGACATAAATGTTTCCTTTCAGAAGGCATCTATTGATACCTGACTTCTGGATCTTCCCGTTCATGAAAGTAGGATAGAAATATTTTCTCTCTGGCTAGCATCTAAAATCCCTGCAGCAGTCAGGCTAGAAAAAAAGTCAATTGTTAATAAGCATTTTGGAAGTGAGAAAACATGAAGATAGATTAGCCAAAATCAGTGAGGAACAATCATTTCTTTTGAAGAAATTATTATTCCCTCAATACCAGATGAAGTAGATTAAAGCTGCCAACATTCGAGCTGCTCCTTCCATGTCTGTTTTGAAGAGAAATATTTTAAAGTACTGACGTCGCATGAGATCATACTTCAGCTAAAAGGATATGTAAATAAATGACACCCCAAGATGATATTCTTTACTGCAACATAAATTTTAAGAAATATCTAACCTTAAGATTTGAGCCAGGTTAGTCACACAATTATGACAGAAATTCTTAAGTGACTGAGGTATTTAGAGTCTTCAAAACCACAGGTGCGCAGTACTGAACAAAGAGGTAAATTAGGTGACAATAAAAATTAGCAACGAAGGATTAAAAAATAACTTTGAACTCTATTTACAATATCAATAACCTGAGCTAAGGGGAAAATGATTAAATCCTGGCAATAGATAGTCCAGTGAATCCTTCATCAGCAAATATTCTGAGGCAAAAGAATCTATGTTCATTCAAGAATAACCTTTTCAAGTAATATGTTGCAAGATTTCCAAAAATTGGTAATTAGACAATTTATCATAAAGAAAAGGAAACACCAAAAATGTAGGTATTATTTATCCAGTCTATAGACTAGGTCTTCTAATAAATTAGCAAAATAGCTATACTTTCGGTTGTAAAACTATCTTCTGTTTGCTTTCACTTGATTGGCTGTCAAAGGAATAAAAGTGTCTGACCTTTGAAACATTTTTGTAGACAATCTGGAGAGAAGGATGACAACTTCAGCTGAAGAGTATTTATTTTTTAATAAGAAAACATGGAATCCTGGTTATTAACATATATATATATTTTTACAATGAAAGAATATTCGGTCTGTGGTTAGGAGACTTGCATTCTATTCATTACTCCATAATAACAGGAATAATTAATTGCGATAAGTCAATTAGCCTTTTTTGTGCCTGAGTTTCATTGTCTGGACAATGGAGACATCTGTGCTATGTCATTCTCAGAAATAGTTTGAGGATAAAGTGAAACAACTAGCACTTTTTTTTTTTCAAAACACAATATAAGTGCTATGTCGTGATACTGTTAATAATTTTACAGGTACCTCTTAGTGTTACCCAGTCAGATGTGTGCTTCAAGGAGGCATTCCTACAAGATTGCAGGTTGAATATTTAGTTGAATTTTATTTAAAAAATAATAAATCACAAAACTAAAATGTTTGAACAAGGTCACTTAACCCTCTCCCCAGGTGCTTAGTTATTATTACTATTATCATCGTCATTATTAATTTTTAGCTATGTGTTTAAAAGAGGAGATCTTTAATACATCAACCTAACTGAGAAAATGTGTCCCAGGCCCAGATGGTTTTCAGAAGAAAAGCTGATCTTCATAAGAGCTGTGTCCTCTACTTTTAAAGTGCAGAACCTGTGTGGGGAGGGACGGAGCGGGAACTTCGGGTCTGTCACTGAGGAACCAACTCCCTCATCGAAGCCAGAGCAGCGTGGATGCGGACGTGCAATCTGTTCTCAAAGTCATAGCCAGAGAAATCCTCCTGCAAGACAAGAGAAAGAGAGTATTAGCTAAGCTGTCTGTAATACTACAGTATTAATCACACCAAGCTTTGTACTGCCCAAAGTAAAATTCCTTACACTCCTAACAAAGGTTTCGCGTTCACTTGATTTTTCTTATTTCCCAAACCTCAAACTTTGTGTCCGTTTTTAAAATGTCAACTGAGCATTGTTAATGCTGTCTTTGGAAAATTTCCCTCATGTTATTCCTGGGACAGTAGTCTTAAGCTGGGCTCATTGGAAGTTGCTGTTAGAACTTCTTAACTCAAGAACACAGTTATGAAATCAACAGTTATTTTCCCACTCAAATGAGAAGAGTTTTTATAAAGCAGGATGAGCAATTTCATAGGAGCTTCATGTGTAATTTCACTTAAAAATCAACTGCTCACTGATTCAGGTATCAGTTTCCCCTCCAGAAATACCAACCAGGACAATCATTTCACAAAATTTCTTGAATTCAGACTCCAGAGTACACTACAGAGGATAAGAAGGGTCACTGGAAAGAGAGAGACTGAGCATTTTAGGCATTTTTACCTTTGCCTGAAGAAGGAGACTTCTGCCTCTTCCTACAGTCTATGAATGTAAGAAAAGCACATTATCTCTTAACATCTATATTTATATACACTCAAGCAGAAAACGTTATAATAGGAAGATACATTAATTCAAAAAATTCACAGTGGCATAGAGGGGAGTCAAGTGCTCATCCAAGCATACTGACTCCATTTTTCTTTAATATAATGCTGTTTACATGTTTACATTAAGGCATTACTTGATAATTTTTCATAATCATCATTATTATTTTATAAAGGGCTGTCATATTTTAGAAGAGTATAATAGTTTAAGATCTTACTAAAAAACCCAAAATTGATGACAATTTAAGTTTATTTGAAGTAAGTTTTTTTGAAGGCATTACTGATTGAGAATATCAACTTCATTTTTCAAGAGACAGACCAGTCTTCTTGTAGTTTATGTATATATTTTAAGGCTGCATTAAGAGTAAAAATTTCCTTAAAGAATATGGTGTTAGAAGTTTCTACCAAAATTCATAAAAATTACATTTTCTATTTTGGTAAAATTAGAATTTCAAATGAAAAGAGTTACCAATTAAAAGTCTATCTTTGGCAAGATAAGCTACATATTTAAGGATTAGGCTAGAATATTTCTGTTGATTTAGCTCAACTTTTAAAAAGTCCATATATTTGAAGGCTGACTTGAATTTACTGAAAATTAGAATTTTATACAGTCA
Source organism: Mesoplodon mirus (assembly GCF_964341445.2). Classification (NCBI taxonomy): domain Eukaryota; kingdom Metazoa; phylum Chordata; class Mammalia; order Artiodactyla; family Ziphiidae; genus Mesoplodon; species Mesoplodon mirus. Next base: position 40,588,219 of record NC_138989.1, on the reverse strand, counting down.
ATAGTATGTAATTGAGCTTCTAAAAGAAGGTACCAAGCAAATCCAGCATTATTAAAATTCACTTTTTAAAAAACTGCCCCACTGTGCTTAAATATGCATCTTAATGATGACCATCAAACTTACAAGGTATTCTAAAAATTTTTAAATAATCCTACACACCATCCTCATTTATTCTCACTACAATCATTATTAAATTGGCAAGGGAGGTATTTTTTATCCTGTTTTACAGATTAGGAAGAAGGTATGTGGTTAAATAACTTAACCACATCATACACTAAATAAATGGTGGAGCTAGAATCACAATGCCATTCTGTACTCTGAATAAACCACATTGCATCATACCATACCACTCTAGAAAAGGCAATGATTTTGCCCCAAATGAATTTTTGTCCCCAAAGTTACATTTATCATTCTAATTCCAGGGAAGAGATTACCTCCTTAAACACAGTGAGATAGGATTAATAGCTTCTTGGATTCATCCTATGTGAAATCAAGGAAAACAAAACAAAAAAACACTATGTTCAATCAACTTACTTTAAATGAAGGATGTTTTGTGCCTGTTCACTTGCACAGTTTTGCTGATGAACATAATTTAAGAAAATAGATAAGATCTTACCTCTGGCTTGTCTAACAGAAGACAGCCAAGTTCATAGCAAGCATATGGCTGAACATATAAGTTATTCTGACGACACAACTCATCTTTAACAGCTCGCTGAAAGAACTGAAAGTAATACGAATATTTTTGGAATTAATTCATTTCTCTACTTAGGCTCATTTTCCTACTCAAGTCTCATCACATCTTTAGGAGGATGTGTATTCTGTATCAGATTTTCTCCTTTTCTGCATCTTTGTTCCTTCCCATTTATTCTCATCCATATCTTATAAGTCCTTTACATACCTGTCTGGTGAACTTGCGCCAGTATATGTTACCCATCCGTCAGCCCAATTTGTGCTACTTATTTTCCTAGTTGACACACCAGCCTCTACTGATTTTATTGCAGAGAACATCTTTATCTGCATCTCCAAATCTGAACATTCCATTTTAATATTTAAGACAGAAAGTAAACAAGCCAAGAACCATCTCTTGACAGGTGTCTTGACTGTATCTTACTGATACTTAAGCATATGATCTAAAATAAGCTATTTGGAGCTGTGTAATAACTATTATACCCCACACTGAAAATTAATTTAAAATTATAATACAAGTGTATCAACACCCTAAGATTTAAAAGCCAAAGTCTCTTACTACAGTACATGAACTCTCTCAAAGAATAATCAAAATAACACCTGGATGTATGTAAAAGAAAAAAGAAAAAAAACAACCAAACAAAAAACTCAGAAAACTCCCTCCAACTACATTTGAAGATAATGAATGGTTCTTTTTCATACAATATATTCACAGAATATCTTAAGGTAACAACTTTCTAGACCTCACCTCAGTAATGCATCAATAATCTGCAGTTATAGAGGGAGGAAAAGTGGACACAGGCTGACATGCCTGATCATGTTTGTATTTACCGAGCTAGGAGGCTTCACTCTGCTCCTTCAAAACTGTGTGCCTCCTCATTTCTTCCTCCTCCAATTGAGGCTGTCATCTTTGATAAACAGCTAGTGCCAGAAAAGAAGCCCATAGGTGAAGATGTATTCTAAGGCTCTGAAGTCACATTAAAAACTAGTATGAACCATCATCAACTTCTGGCATCTGAGAAGATGACCTTAATCAAATAAAGTGGATGAAACTCACACTGCAGTGGGAGACTGGCTTTATGTAATGCTTTCTCCTTTTTCTTATTCACAAGCGTATATGTAGGTTTTCACAGTTTAGTTTCCTTAGCCATGACACCACATGAACAGTTTACCTGGACAGCATCTTCTGAGTTCCCTAGACATTTGTGTATGGCACCAAGAAACAAATACTTTAATCCAACGACAGATGAATCATCCACTTCATGGCAAGCTTAAAGAGAAGCGAAAACAGCAGGAAGGAAATATGTTCACTTAATTCCTTAAATATCATCAAGAGTTAAGCATTTCATTGTTTAGCAACGTATTCAAGTTCAAACTGAGGTTTCCTTTCCTCATCCATTAGTGAGTATCCTTAGTCAAAAAAAGACAAAGAGGGGCCTCCCTGGTGGCGCAGTGGTTGAGAGTCCACCTGCCGATGCAGGGGATACGGGTTCGTGCCCCGGTCTGGGAGGATCCCATATGCCGCGGAGCGGCTGGGCCCGTGAGCCATGGCCGCTGGGCCTGCGCATCCGGAGCCTGTGCTCCGCAACGGGAGAGGCCACAACAGTGAGAGGCCCGCATACCGCAAAAAAAAAAAAAAAAAAAAAAAAAAAAAGACAAAGATATCACACTTCATGGGGCCAAGAAGACTCAAAATTGCATCATATTATTACTAGGTCAAAGAAGCCAATCTGAAAAGGCTAAATACTGTACGACTCCAACTACATGACATTCTGGAAAAGGCAAAACTGTGGTGAGTTGCCAGAGGTCTGGAAGGTAGAGCACAGGGGGTTTTCAGGCCAGTGAAACTATTCTGTATCATACTATCTATAAGAGTGGATACATGTCATGATACATCTGTCAAATCCCATAGAATGTACGAAACAAAGCATACACTCTAATGTAAATTACGGACTTCGGGTGATAATGCTGTGCCAGTGTTGGTTCATCAGTTGTAACAAACGCACCGCAACAGGGGGGATGTTAATGGTTGGAGAGCCTGTGTGGGTACACATGGCCGGGGGGAGGTTTGAGGTGTGTAGGAACTCTCTGTCCTTTCTGTCCAATTTTGCTTGAATCTAAAACTGCTCTAAAAAATAAAGTCTATTGGTATCTTTCAATTGCATCATATTAATTCAAAAAAACATGCAATGAGCACCTTCACGTGTTTGTAGGAGGTACTGCATGAGTCTCTGAGAGGGGATCAGACTAGAGCCCTGCACTTCGAGAAGCTTGCCATCTACTGCGGAGGATGGGCACACATGTTGGGAGGATAACATGGAAGTTTTCCAAGGAAATGAAAAGAGTGGAAATTGGAAACATAGTGGAGCTAATACAGGAGGAAAAATAGTAATTATTTCTATGAACCAATAAAGATACCGAGATTTGCAAAGATTTTATAGACACATACATACAATATATATGTACACACATGTATATCACAAATGTACGTACATGTATATATGTGTGTACATATGTGTGATATATGTGTATGTATGTGTATATGTAGGTATATATATATAGAGACAGAGAGCTCAAGGTTCCAGAAGAAGTTTTGGAAGTAACTGGAAGAGCTGGGTAGAGTGGCAAAGAGGTAAATGTGAAGAGTCTAAACCTATAGAAGCAGGAGGTGCCTCAAAAACCTAGGCTGAAAATACCTCCACAGAAAAAGTACTCAAAACATCTTAAGGCAGCGGCAGTGTTAAGGAAAGGGGAATGTACTTCATTCATCCCCTCATTCATTCATTCAATATTTATTGAGCAACTACTATATGACAGCAGTGACCAAAGAGAAAAAAATTCCTACCCTTAGGAAACTAACATTTTGTGGAGGAGAGAGATAACACAAAAGACAGATAGGTAAAATAAGTATTAAGGAAGTGTACATACTAAGGTAAAAAATAAAGCCAGGAGGGCTTCCCTGGTGGCACAGTGGTTTAGAGTCCGCCTGCCGATGCAGGGGACACGGGTTCGTGCCCCGGTCTGGGAAGATCCCACATGCCGTGGAGCGGCTGGGCCCATGAGCCATGGCCGCTGAGCCTGCGTGTCCGGAGCCTGTGCTCCGCAATGGGAGAGGCCACAACAGTGAGAGGCCCGCGTACGGAAAAAAAAAAAAAAAGCCAGGAAAGGGGATAGCGGTATGCATGTGTGTCGGAAAGGTACAGGTTAAGGCCCATTGAAAAAGCCACAGGTGGGTAAAGACCTGAAGAAAACGAGTGAAGGAGCCATGTGGATGTTTGTGGGAAGAGCTTTTGAAGGAAGAGAACAGCGAGTGCAAAGGCACTAAGGGCTGCACGTGCCTGGTGTGTTCAAGATCAGTAAGGAGGAGTGCGGCTGGAGCATGGTGAGCGGGTGAGCGGGTGGGGGGTGGGGGTGGCGGGGGAAGCGTGGTGAGAGGCAGTGGCAGTGGGGGCGTGTGTACAGACCGTAGGCCGCTCAATGGATCCAGACTTTTACTTTGAATAACATGAGGCCACAGAAGGTCTCAGAAGTGAACCACCACCACATGGCTTAGGTTTTAATGGGAGCACTCTGACTGCTAGGCTGAGAATACACAGTAACATCCTTAAAACGCAGAGGAAGAATGCAGTGGAGAGGGGCAGGTGGGTGAGGAAGGGAATGAATGAAATTACAAGACAAGGATATAAGAATCCAGCTAGCTCTACTGATGCAGGGAGTCACAGACAGGGACTGTGATAAGCTGGGTGCACAAAGCTGTGTGGGCCTGACGGGAAGAGTGTAATCAATGCAGATGACCCCTATCACCCACGATCAGGTGTTTTTTTTTCCTCCTGGAACTTAACTATTTCTCTACAAAGATCTTCACCTGTTTTCTATATGACTGAGTCGATTTGGATCACTACTGCTTAACACTGGAGAATGAGATAATCTAATTAACAGCTCTCTTAACTGGACTTTTAGCAAAAATATTAGAGAATTATCTCATGTTCACTCCAGAGCCTGCCTCCCTCCCCAGGGCCACATCGTTGTTGTTTATTTTGACAGCTGGAAAGGAGCTCAGAGAATATTCAGTCACGTTAGGTGATGATAGTTCTTGTGCCTGCCAATTACCATTTTATATGTGCATGTCTGTTTTAATTATTTCTAAACACATGATCCTGCACTTGTGCATTAAAAAGAATACCTAAGGGGCTTCCCTGGTGGTGCAGTGGTTAAGAATCCACCTGCCAATGCAGGGGACATGGGCTCGAGCCCTGGTCTGGGAAGATCCCACATGCTGCAGAGCAACTAAGCCCATGTGCCACAACTACTGAGCCTGTGCTCTAGAGCCCGCGAACCACAACTACTGAGCCCACATGCCACAACTACTGAAGGCCACATGCCACAACTACTGAAGGCCACACACCTAGAGCCCATGCACCGCAATGAAGAGTAGCCCCCGCTGGATGCAACTACAGAAAGCCCACAAGCAGCAATGAAGACCCAACGCAGCCAAAAACTAAAAAATGAATAAATAAAATAAATAAATAAATTTATTTTTTAAAAAAAGAATACCTAAAATTCCTTACTGGTCTTTTGAGTTAGACATTGGTAGATATTCCAGACTTGCATCAACAGCCAGGGATGGGTTTAAAATTATGAATCTTTTTAAACAGAGCAGAACTTGAACATCCGAGAAAATTCTGTTTCCTTTCAAGTAATTCCCTTAGAAGGGTTACACACTTACCCTAATTACAGGGCCTTTGTGCACAACTTCTTTTGGAGTTGCATTACTTTGCTCTGGAATATCAACTCTGACAAACTTTTTGATCTTTGAGAGGGAAACTTTTTTTTTTTTTTAATAAGCAACAGGCATCTGCAGAGAATTCTGATGATAAAAGTATGTGATTCAAGGGAAAACGCTATATTTGATCAAAAACAAGTGTGATTACAAAGAAGTCTGACAAATTTTATACAGCCACTATTTTTGAATAAGTCCAAAATATTAATACTAAATCACTTTTGGAAAAGAGCAGCATATATGTGAATAAGACTACATTTCCAAAGGTAACTGCTTTCTATAAAACCGTCTTTTTGGATGAACAGTCAGTGGCATTTCATATCCACAGGTTCTGCATTCACGGATGCAACCAACTGTGGATCAAAAATATTCTGGGGAAAAAAAATTCCAGGGCTTCCCTGGTGGCGCAGTGGTTGAGAGTCCACCTGCCGATGCAGGGGACATGGGTTCGTGCCCCAGTCTGGGAAGATCCCATGTGCCGCAGAGCGGCTGGGCCCGTGAGCCATGGCCGCTGGGCCTGTGCATCCGGAGCCTGTGCTCCACAACGGGAGAGGCCACAACAGTGAGAGGCCTGCGTATCGGAAAAAAAAAAAAAAATTCCAGAAAGCAACTAATTACATACTATTTACATTGTATTTGCAACTACATATATAGCATTTACATCATATCAGGTATTACAAGTAATCTGGAGATGATTTAAAGTAAACATGGAGAAGTGCATGTAGGTTATATGCAAATACTACACCATTTTGTATGAGGGACTTGCGCATTCACAGATTTTGGTATGTGCAGGGGGTCCTGGAACCAATCCCCCCCAGATACACAGGGATAACTGTATGTGTGTGTGTTTGTTTTTTAAATTAATTAATTAATTTATTTATTTATTTTTGGACGCGTTGGGTCTTCGTTGCTGCACGTGAGCTTTCTCCAGTTACGACAAGAGGGGACTACTCTTCGTTGCAGTGCGTGGGCTTCTCATTACGCAGTGGCTTCTCTTGTTGTGGAGCACAGGCTCTAGGCACACGGGCTTCAGTAGTTGTGGCTCACGGGCTCTAGAGCATAGGCTCAGTAGTTGTGGCGCACGGGCTTAGTTGCTCCGCGGCATGTGGGATCTTCCCGGACTAGGGATCGAGCCCGTGTCCCCTGCATTGGCAGGTGGATTCTTAACCACTGCGCCACCAGGAAGTCCCTGTGTTTTGTTTTAACACAGCACTCTCACCATGTAATCATTTTTCCAGCTGCATGATTTAAGTATCTTCATGCTCCCAGGAAGATGAAGCTGTGTGTAGAGAGCTGAAAGCTTTGCTAGTCAATGTGCCATCCTCAGACCAGCAGCAGAGACACTTGCTCCTACGGGAGCTGGGCAAGTCACCTAACTGTTCTGAGTCTCGCCTTCCTCATTATAAAATGGGCACAACAATGCTGTCCGCCTTTTCTACTTCCCTGGGTTCCAGTGAAGAGCAAAGGAAATAATCTGCCAGACTATAAAGTATCATTCAAATGTCTGCCACTATACCTTTAGAAGAAATGTTACAATATTTTTTTTAATTAATTTATTTTTATTTTATTTATTTTTGGCTGCATTGGGTCTTCGTTGCTGCACGTGGGCTTTCTCTAGCTGCGGTGAGCGGGGCTACTCTGTTGCAGTGTGCGGGCTTCTCGCTGCGGTGGCTTCTCTTGTTGCGGAGCACGGGCTCTAGGCACACAAGCTTCAGTAGTTGTGGCACACGGGCTCAGTAGTTGTGGCTCTCGGGCTCTAGAGCGCAAGCTCAGTAGTTGTGGTGCAGGGGCTTAGCTGCTCTGCAGCATGTGGGATCTTCCTGGACCAGGGCTCGAATCCATGTCCCCTGCATTGGCAGGCAGATTCTTAACCACTGTGCCAACAGGGAAGCCCACAATATTTCTTTAATAACCAGTAAAGCTTTATTTTACTAAAAGATTTATTCTCTCCGTGAACTTCTCCTACAACTATAATAAAAATGACTTTATGAAGGTTTCATTACCATAATTATAGTCTTATGATTTTTTAAACATATGAATCAAAAAGGTACATTCCCAATTATACTCCTTGGTGTCTACTCAAGAGAAATCAGCATGTAATTCCACACAAAAGGTCAGTACACTTATGTTGCACACTTATGTCTGTAGCAGCTTTACGCACGATCGCTAAACACCCAGAAACAAACCAAATGTCCCGTAGGAGAAGGAATAAACAAATCGTGGGACAGGTATAGCCATACGATGGAATCCCACTCAACAAGTGGGAGGAACAAACTACTGACACAGATACAACGTGGGTGTCACAGACACTAGGCTGTACAAATGAAGCCACGCACTAAAAAGTACACACTGTCTGATTCCACTTGTACGAAGTTAAAACATAATCTGTGGAGAGAAAAATCAGAACAGGCGTTGCCATGGGTGGGGCCTGACGGAGAAGGGGTATAAGGGAAATCTCAGGGGTGGAAGAAATGTTCTATGTCTTGATCATGGTGTGGATGCCACAGTGTATATATTTGTCAAAACTCACTGAACTGCATGTACACTTAATATCTGTGCATTTTAATGGATGTCCATATGAAAAAAAGAGGTTTCATTGCAGGGGGCAGGTGGAAACGTATGCTTCCAGCCACCCGCATGGCTTTAGGCTTAACAACCCTGACGATCAGTGTGCAGCGCCACACACCGCGGACAAGGCAAGCATATCTGTCCCCTCCAGTGCCTCCTACTCCCACCACCTAAGTGACACAACCGTTTCAACCATCGCACCATTTGTCCAAGAATGACAGATTTGTACTCTCTGAATCAGAGGAGATTAGTGACACTGAAGGAACAAGCTGCTGTGCGGTTTTGTTTTGTTTTTTACCTTGGCTCATCCTCTGTAGGTTGGGGAGGGAGCAGTTGGGGAGGGCTCTCCACAAGTACAACACTTCGATGGACGCCAGCACGCACAGCGCTCTGGCTGGGGTTTGTTTCCGAAATCTCTCTGCCTGCAAGCAGTCGGAATGATGAGGCAACATTAGAAAAAGCCCAAATTCAGATAAAAAAATATTTCAGACATTAAAAACTACATGGTTCATATTTGATGTGAACGATCCCCTCCCGCAAAGTTAAAAGTGAAAATCTCTCTGACTTTTGCTGATTTTTAATATATTGGTAGATATGCCTTTCTCTTATTCAATTCAATCTACTATCAAGATCCAGGATATATTTTGAAAACTTTAAACTGAAATGAATCTAGTTTCATTCTAAGTCAAAGACATTTATAAAAGCTGGGTGACAAATAATAACTTGATGGGTTTATATGGAGGATGTAATACTAGATGCCTTTTAGTTACGGTTTTATTGACGTTTTAGTTTTCTAATTAGTCCCAGTCCTCTCAGGGGCATTCCACATTACAATCTAGTTTATACTCACACTACATCATTCAATGTTCATTCAATAAAAACGTACAACGAAAAACATGGAAAATTCAGTATATAAGTTGTCAGGTAACCCATGGTAGTTCAGCTAAACTGTATTCTTAAAAGTACAGAAGTAAATCAGGGGCTTTGTCCCTACAGTCCTGGGCCCTTCTGCTGGTATATTTGATGCACACTTTCGTTTTTTATTAGGGCAGAATGTGATGCTTTCACTATATGAGAACTAACAGTCTGTATCTCTTGCCCAGCTTCTGCTGATTTGCATTCTTCTGAGACTACCTAGCTCTTCAGACAGATGTTCTTCCTCTCCGGAGGCTCATGAGCTCCATAGGATCTGTAATGTCTCTATTCATTCAAAGAAACAACTGCTTTAACTATCTGCAACCAAACAGTACTTTGCATTCAGAGCAGAAGAATGACATGGGAGTAAATTCTCTCCACAGTCGTGAACGGCATTTTGCATGGCATTACGTTGCCAGCTTTGCATATGATTTCTTAAAACCTGTCCAAGGTGGCGATGGTTGCAAATATCCATCATAAATGACACACCAGATCAACAGGTTCCAACATACCTTTTTCACTGAGAACTGTTCAATCTGATTGTTTTTCCTTTTGAAGAGTTTCTGAACTTCTTTAAAGACAATCTGTGCCCCGTCCACATCACCAGTGGCTCCCTGACAAACTGTGAGAAACCATCGTTGTAATCTTTAAGTATTAGGGGGAAAATGCCACTAAGGGATATCTAGGTTGATGATACTTGGGAAACGTTACCAAAGGAAAAAACGGGAGCAAATATTTTTAAAGACTGTTACACATGGGACTACACCATCCCGCTGATCGTCGTTCCACCGATCCAACAACTATTTCCCGTGACTTCCCTGGTGGCGCAGTGGTTAAGAATCCACCTGCCAATGCAGGGGACATGGGCCCGATCCCTGGTCTGGGATGATCCCACAGGCCTCGGAGCAACTAAGCCCGTGTGCCACAACTACTGAGCCCACGTGCCTAGGGCTCGTGCTCCACAACAAGAAGCCTGGGCACCGCAACGAAGAGTAGCCCCCGCTCGCCACAACTAGAGAAAGCCTGCACGCAGCAATGAAGACCCAACGCAGCCAAAAATAAATAAAACAAAAAAAAACCTCTTTCCCTGGCGCTAGGTTCCCTCAGCTTTGGGGCGGGGGGCGGGGACAGGTGGGAAAACTACAGTCCTAGTCCTCTTTGGGGGAGATAGTCTTGAACATTAACAAAACCCCCAGATATATCACAGACTACAGTCCATTTAGAGCTCACATACTCGGAAAGTGGAAGAAAAAGCAATCTAGGCAAGAACACTTAGGAGCCAGGAGGATTGTGAAAGCCTCACGGTAGTAGAAGGATACCCCTGCACCTGGAAAGAAAGTCATGAATTAGTCCTACACATGTTTACTGGGCACCTACCACCTACAGCCACCAGCAAGAATGTGAAGAAGAAACACACTCGTTTACACCCAGAAGAAACTTAAATTTCAGCTGGAGAGAGAAGACACACAGTCCAGAGCTACAATGTATATATAGTGATGAGAGCCTTGGGAGTCCTGGCACCAAAGTACTTTTGGAAAAGCTCAACAAGGGAAGGGATGGTTTCTCTTTGGAGTGATCAGGGCAGCTTTGAGGGACTAAGAGTCAAGCTGAGCCTTGGAGGGGGTAAGATTTTGATGGTCTGCATGCTATCTTCATCCCCCCCAGAGCCCCCGGCAAAGACGGAGTCATATTTCCTTTGGTTCACCTGCTCGCTACCTTCTCCAAACTTCACAACAGGCTGCAGTCCCATCCCTTCACTGGAACTTTACCAACTACTCTTTCTTGTCCTCTTTTCAACTCTCATGAAGATGAATTGATTTCTGTTAACTTTTTGTTGCTTTTGTCTTTGCCACATATTGTTTTTCAACCCCCAGTTGGAACGTCCACTGATTTGCTAGTTCTTTCTTCTTTATTCGAGTAGTCCTAAAACTGGGTGGTCCCATACTTGCATTTTGGGGCTTGGTCAAGCCAGGCACAGGGCTATGGCATGTCAGAGGATGGGCAGCTAACGGAAGGGTCAAAGAAGCACAAGCAGCAAGGTTTGCAGAAAGCTGAGGTCATCAAGGTGGTGGGAAAGGCAGAGGATTTCTACTGGGAATAAGTGGGATTAGGCTGAATATTCAAAAGGAGAGGTCACCCCCAGTCGTAAGAGCAGCACTGGTCCAGATGTGGTGGCCTGAACCCATCCAAATTGACCCCATCGGTTGGGTTATAACATTTCAAAACCAGGAAGAAGTTCAGTGATTGTTCTGTAAAACAACTCCATCATATTATAGATCAGAGGATGCAGAGGTCCAGGAAAGTTAAAAGTCTTGCCTGAGGTCACACAGTAGATCAATTAAAAAGAATAATTTCTGCTGCCCCTAACTTGAGGTTCCTCAGATAACTGGTAACATTATCATATAGTCACATAATATTAAAAAAAGAATGAGCAAGTGTGGGTACACAAGAGAGTCATCAACGTCAACGGTGTCAGGATCTGGATCACCTTTGCAGCTCTACAACACTAACACCTTAGATCCTGAAGCATATACACCACCTCCTCTCAGTACAGTTACAGACAGTCGCTTTAAAAGACGCAGGTGTTTGAAAGCAGAAGTGCCTCTGATCTACCCTAAATCTGAGACCGACACAGAACTTAGGAGGCTTGGCTCATCCATTACGACTAAGCTTTTCAGTTAACTTCTTCTGGGTAGCATACCCAACAGAATTGAAAGCAGGGTCTCAAAAAGAACCGTGTTCACAGCAGCATCACTCACAATGGCCAAAGGGCGGAAACAACCCAAGCATCCACTGACAATGAACGGATAAACAAAACATGGTCTGTACATACAATGGAATATTATTCAGCCTTAAAAATGAATGAAATTCTGACACATACTACAATAGGGATGAACCTTGAGGGCGCTATGCTAAGTGAAATAAACCAGATTCAATCAACAAATAGTGTTGAGTCCACTTACCTAGAATAACCCAATTCACACAGACAGAAAGTAGAGCCGTGGTTGTTCGGGGCTGGGGAGGGGGGAGTTACTGTGTAATGAGCATAGAGTTTCAGTTTGGGACGATGAAGTTGGACAGTGGTGATGGCTGTGGAGGAACTTAATGCCACTGAACCACACACTTAAACATGGTTAAAATAGGGACTTCCCCAGCGGTCCAGTGGTTAGGATTCTGGGCTTTCGGGTTTGATCCCCGGTTGGGGAATTAAGATCCTGTAAGCTGCGTGGTGCGGCCAAAAAAAATTTTTTTAACGGTTAAAATACATTTTATGTATATTTTACCGTAATAAAAAAAAAAACCTCTCGGCCATAAGATGAATAAGGTCTGAAGATCTAACGTATAACATGGTGACTATATGTGAGCATACTGTATCGTAAAATTGAAATTTGACAAGAGAGTAGAACTTAAATGTTCTTACAAAAAAAGAGATAAATATAAAAAAAGAAATAGCACAAGGAACTAAGCCCCGAGTGGCAGTGTTTCTGGTCGCTGAATGCCCATCTTCTCCGACGCTGCCTGTAACACGTACCTGTCCTTCAGGCCAACTCAAATGACAGCTCCTGCAAGGAGCCTTCTCTGAGAGCTTCACAGAGTGACCTTCCCTCCCCTCCCCACGTACTCTTTAGCTGGAGCTCCTCACACGTCATCTGCACGAAGCCCCCGTGGAGAGGTGGTGCCTAGAGTCTTTCACGCTTTATCATCTGCTACAACTGGTATGATCCTGGGATTTCCAGTATCTGGAGAATAAATGCTCCTCTATACACCCCCACACACTGCACCATTATTTCTTCATGTTCTATGCTCAACAACGATGAAAAAGAAACAGTTGCCCACAGTGACTACGTGGCCCCATTACACCCTAATGACCGCTGGGGGGTGCTGCAGCCCCTCTGTTTTCGTTCATCCACGTGCTGCGCACACCAAGCCTGCTACTTTCATCTGAGATGCCTGTGAGTTCTGTAAACCAACCCTTAAAGTATCCTAAGCAGCATACTGAAAATAATCCTATTCAAACATCAGCTATAAGAGCCATACAAAAATGGATTAATACCTGCGGGGCTTGCAGGAAGGCCTGTGAGTATAAAGGCCTTCCATCCTAACTGCTCATGGACTGTAGTTTCAGAACATCCAGGACAGACACATTGGTCACCATCTTCTAATTCTACCCTATTTTAAAGAGACCAGTTAAGGGGATGGAATGACAGGAGACGTTTTGTTAAATCCAAATATTCAGAGAAATAAGAAGATATTGAAAATAATGTTTGGATTAGCCTTAAATTTTAAGTAGAAGAATCACTTATATGGGGTGTAAGGAGAGCTCATTGTTAGAGGCAGAAAATGTACAACTACCTGGGTCTCTTCAATCTCCACCTGGACCATTCTGCATCACAACAGCACTTCATGTATTGTAGCTCAGGGCACAGACAGCTATTTTGTCCACCAGGTGGCAGCATGTCTCTATCTCTTCATTTAAGGGTAAAAAGGCAATACACACTGATATGCCTATCAGACATTACAGTTGTTTCCGCTATAATGACATGCAGTGTTGAATTACCTTGTGTTCCGCAAAATCACACTGTAATTATAATAGGGTTAATAAGTAAAACAAGGTTGGAACAGACTACTCAAAATCCGTGCAACTCTGTAACCAGGGCACTAACAATCCAAACAAAGACGTTAACATGATTTAAAAGACATGTTAAATTCTTTAAAATTCTTTAAATTCCTAATAAATCGAAAATAGATTTGAGAAAATAAAGGAGAGCGGTAAGGGTAAGTTGAGGCTGTTTAGGACAAAAACAAAAAGCTCACAATAAGCATTTCCAGGACCCAGCATGTGACCAACCCAGCCCTGAGGGGACGTGGGGAGGGGCAGGGCGTGCAGCTCCGAACTGCCCGGCTGTTCAGATGGGCTGGGGAGAGCTGCTCTGCAGCGGCTACTTACTTGCAGCCCAAAACAACACACGCTGTGGGAAACTGCGAGGAACACAACCTCTGCGTCCTCTGTCATCACTCTCCCACCCGCCAACGCACGTCAGCTGATCTGAGAGAGAAGGGCGCGTTGTGGCCGTGCAGACCGTGGTCTACTCACCTGCCGTTAAATAGGCGTAATAGCACTGGGACCACCGGGACTCGTTTTTTAGCCTCTCAAAGGAGTCAAATGCATCCTTGAAATTCAGCTCTATCATGCTGCACCAACCTGTGAAAGAGATATTTAACTAGTATGGGACCCTAAAGTAATGTGCTTTACAGCCCATCTGTACGTTACAAACGTCTTATTCTGCTGACTTCCTCTGTGAGGGCTCCACGCAAACAGCCTGAAAACTTCCTAAATATCTTTTTCCTCGTAAATATTTTCAACATGATGCTTTGAGTAGACAAGGCATCTCTGATTTCACAACGAATGAAGCAGTATAGAAGGGAGGAAAGTAAAACTTTCTAGGGAAACTGTCCAATTTGCCTCCCCTGGCTGGAGATCAACCCAAGCACGGTGGTTCTTCTCTCCCAGGCACCGGCTTAGGCACCTGCGCAGAGAAAGAAGCGATGCCAGTAGATTACATCCACAGTGACCACCTCGAAAAGCCTCACACGCTCACCTGTGCATTTATGACCACAGTCAATTAGCAGCCTGTTCAGAGAAGTGGAGAGGAAGCCAGTGAGAAATTAAGTACTCGCCACCCTTCCCTCTGCAGGGGCCGAGAAAGGACCCCACCTCTCCCAGAGCCAAACACTGTTAGGCTGGCATCCTGGGTGGGGGTGGGGGAGCAGCAGCAATGAGGAAGCAAGGAATTTTAGCCCTCGTTGTTAGTGACGGTATCTCCCATCCACGGAGCCGTTCCGCTGTGCGTCAGGCAGGCATCTGATGTAGTTCTCGTCAATCCTACTGCAGTCTTGGAAAGGTGGCTGACGGTGTCCTCCCCTGACCAAGGAGAAAGCCTAAGGCATGAAGAGGCTTCGTGACTTGCTCAAGGTCACACGGTTAATAAGAGGGAAGAACTGAGGATCGAAGGCCATTCCTCTCTCCTGTCCACGATTTGCCTCCATAAAAAAATTCTGTTATCCGGTGCACCATGAAGCAGTCGTGTCACCTCAGACCTACCATTTGAACTAGAGGGATGAGGGGGAGCCACACTTCCAGAAAATTCAGTGTCAAATTCTATGGGATATGATATGAAGTGGACATATTTTAGAGTAAAACTTGGGGCTAATTCTTTCCATCCTAAAATGGACATCGGGATGAGACTGGAATTAAATGCCGCAACAGAGGGGGGAAGCAGCACCACAGCTGAAGAAGGAGGCCAAGTCCTGACTCTGCGATTCCCACGTCCCCCCACCCCAACCCTGAGTTAACCTTCCGAAGTCCTTAGTTCTGGGTTTCGATATTTCCAAGCTTCCTTCCACTCTGACATTCTACCCTGCCACAGACCCGGAAACGGTGCGCACACAAAAAAAGGCCACCATAAGCATTTCACAATATATACAGGTATCAAATTTTCACGTTGTACACCTTAAATACAATGGTACGTGTCAAAGGTATCTCAATAAAACTAGAAGAAAAAAGATAACAGTGTCCTAAACAAGAGAAATAAAAGGACATCGAAGCTAGTTCCTTCCATTCAAGTCCTATACTGTTTCATCGGCTGTGAAATCAGAGATGGCTGGTCTTACTCAAAACATCCCATTGATAATGTGTTTCACATTCCATTCCACGTTATGGCTACTAACCAGAGCTCCAGCAGAGTTTACAGAAAAATATATTTCCCACTGGATCATACCTCATCTCCACTCCCTAAGCTATAACAGGCGCTTAAAACATAATACTGTTTATTGGGCAGTTCTCAACCTTTTAGTTTGCACTCTTCTTTACAAAAAGATTCAGGAAGACAGTTATGTCTACAGCAGGCAAGCAAGTGGCAAACAAATGCCTCCAAGTCTGTCTATAAATTCCTCTCCAGGAGGGGAGAAGCAGGAGGAAGCAGCTAACATATGTGCCAGGCACCCTGCCTGATGCTCATCCGGCTGATTTCATCTTTATTACACAGCTACTCCGAGGGCAGGCGCCTGAGCTCCAGGGGCTACTATGAGGGTGAGGTCTCCAGGTTAGCTGGCAGAAGAGCTGGAATTGGAATCTATGTACCCAATTTTCTCCTAAGCCATATTTTTCTTCTCAGGTAAACATTGGTGGGAGGGAAAAGAAAACAGTTCTGAATTCTAATATCCAGTCCAATAAAATATTCACAAATGGTTTTTACTCAATTGACTTAAGTTTACCTATCATCCTAGAATCTAACTGTTATAAGGAGCAAAATGTTAGAAAGAAGTAATGAGAATTCATTAATCACCGCTACTTGCACTATGGTAACGAAGTCCTATTATTACACAAGGCGGCAGCATCGCACAAAGACACAAGCTGAAGAGCATCAACCGTGAAAACGTGCCCAGGAATGCGTTAACACTGCAGGACAGGAAGCTGGACATTCAGCTGGACATGAGCTGCTGCATTAACACTATTTCAATGACAAGAGACTGGACAGACATTCGATACTTACCAATTTCATACAGACACACATGTTGGATTTCTCTCTGGTCTACTGCAAGTTCCAGAGCAGTATGGAAGGAAGTCAAGGCACTGTTGAGTTGACACTAAGGAAAAAATGACAAGTTACTGGCTAAGATCTGCCACTAACATTACGAGCATCCTAATTCAAAAGCGTCCTCTCCCTTGGTAGTCAAGCAGATTATGATAGCAGTAGAGACGAGGGCGATGTAAGGTTTCTGGGAAAACGCCCCCTTTCCCCCCACATGGCTGTGAGCGGAACAGGGCACAGGTCACTCCTCCTCCTGCTCGGTCAGAAGGACCCACCAGTGAGGGCTCGGCTCACACCACCCTCTCCCACAGCGGTCTCTGCACACACGTGCACTAGAACTTGGTGTGTGATCAATATAATGATTTGCTGATCTGGCTCCATGGTACAGGTAAGCTCGACAGGAGAGGGACTGCATCTCACCCTCCTGCATACGCCCACCGGGCCCAGAGACGCCGGCAGTCAGCACTGCCCAGGGCCAGTCCATTGGCCCAGCCTCAGCCTCTCCCCGTTCCGGGACCCCCTCACGCTCTACCACACAACTCGGTGCTGCTCTCCGAATGCTTCTGGTCATCACCCCTCTTCTCCCAACACTTCAGAAATTCTCTGAGGATCCAGATTACACTTCCAACTTTTGCATTCATCTAGCACTGTCCAGAACCCCTACAGACTCTCAAATGCCTGTCCCACCGTTTCCTGGTTAAATACATTTAGTTTTTTCTTCCATGAAAGATCTCTTTCAAAGTCTGCTGATCTGATGCCACAAGCACCTGGTAAGAGCACCTAAGGGGTACCATCAAGATAAAAGGGAGGTAAACTAAACCGTAAATACAGCAACGACAGGCGTTAAGTATCACGCAACAGGAATAATATAAATCCTAAATGTCCCAAAGATGCGACACAGCCTGCCCTCACTGACACGTGCCCAGGAGCACTCCTTTCTCCCTCCCACGGGTGCCAGTGCCTCTCTTCCCGCCCTACACTCAGCCCTCCTCTCTGTGCTTCCCTGTGTGCCTCCCTCTGCTGCTCCCAGGCGACTCCCTTTCCAAGGCCCCTGGCTGCCTCTTCTCTCCCAGGGCAGCCAGGTTGAGGGCATGAAGGGTCTTAGAAGAGGGGCTGCTGGCTTCCCTGAGACCAGACCCACCACGTTCCTCAGCTCCTTGAGTGATGCACGGTCACTGCAGGAGGCTCCAGGACTCCACACAGGGCACAGATGAGTCAGCAAGGAGATCGGCAGGACAGTCTGTGACTCAGGAACACTGGAAGCCAAATGACTCAGTAACCACGGCCATGGCTGGACCAGTAACTGTCCGTGCCCCACAGTAACACTTCACTCTGCAGTCAGTAAGGCTCAGACTGTAGCGTTCAATCCTGTATCACCACCCACGAGTGCTCGGAAAATACAGAAGGTAGCCACGGAAGATACACATCACTGTATCACGAATTCCTGTTCTCAACTAGCTCAACATCTAGTTGAAGGGAACCTCACAGGAATGAAACAGGCCCCCAGCTCTGAAGTCAGACATTTACACTGATTGTGAGCACACAGCCAAGATACCAAAGGTAAAAAATCAAGCAATCTCTAACGAAAAGCAAGTGTGTGTGTAGAGAGGTCTGGACATTCATTACTCCCATTTCTAACTTTCCCCTTTCTGGATCAATACGTCTTTCCCTGCATCACACATGCACTCAATTTAGCCTATCTGCACAGAAACCACAAGGTTAGGGATTCTGCTTTTGCATGCACCTCCCCAGTTTCCCAAGTTAATGGCATTCAACTATCACCCCCAGGATATTTCCAGATGGGCCATCACTACCAAGCTGACCCCAGCTGGGGTTCAGTGCAACGCCACGCCGCCCTTCAGAGGATAGAAAACTACTCGGTGAACATTTATCAGGCGACTACTGGGTGCCCAGGATGGAAGTGGACTCTGAAGCCACCAAGATGAGTCAAAACTAAGCTCTGGATGCAAGAAAAGAAAAAAGAAGCCAAGTAATACTGGGATCCACGTTATTTCTCTTAACCCTTTCAAAAACTCTGAGATAGGTATGTATTAGCTCCATTTCCGGATGAAGAAAATGACATTCAACAACGGTAAGTGCTCAGTCGAGGTCAGGGAGCTAGTAATTGACTAGTATTCAAATTCTGCTCCAACTGCATGCTTTCTTCAGGGAGAGGGATGCAAGTGTGATTAAGTTAAGAATCTGGAGATGAGGGAGAGTCCCTAGATTATCCAGGGGGTGCTAAATGTGATCAACAAGTATCCCTACAAGAGGGAAGCAGAGAGAGGGTTGACATAAGCAGAGGAGAAGGCAATGTGAGAGGATGGAGGCAGAGACTGGAGTGCTGTGGCCACAAGCCCAGGAATGAAGGCAGCCACCAGAGGCAAGAGGCAAGGAATGGACGTTCCCTAGAGCCTCCGGGGGGAGCACTGCCCTGCTGACCACCTTGATTTGGGCCCAGAGAAACTGATTTTGGACTTCTGGACTCCAGAATTGTGAGAGAATAAATTTCTGTCGTTTTAAGCCATGAACTTTGTGATAATTTGTTACAACAGCCTTGGGAAACTAGAACAGTATACTTCCTTAAAGATGAAACTGTGAAGAAAGTCCCAGGCTCTTTGTGTCACAAGCACTTGAATAGAACTGGAAAGTACTGAGACCACTTAGGGAGCTTAATGGCATCACCGCAGGAGCAAGCATAACTACAAAATTAATTCTACTTCTAGGCTGATCACTCACTAAGGAAGTGCAATGAACAGCCATTAAAATAGTGGAAATATAGTTCCCTTTTCACCAAAACAATTCAGAATAAAAATGATCTGTGGGAGTCTTTATGGTTACAAATTAAAACATCCACAACCCAGCAGAGAAAGGAGGGTTATCCTCAATTTGATACTCGATTCCCAGTTTAATTTTTAAAGAAATACGCATGCCCTGAAGAAAATATAGAAAATGGATTAGTGTGAAACCAAGAATTATTACTATACAGGCTTTTGTCTCATGAATTGTGCGCTGATACACTGTGTCACAAAAACTACTTGAAGCCTCAGTCTCCTTGCTGGTAAAAAGGAGAAAAAAATGTTGGCAAGCTTTTATCTGCTTCCAGAGGAAGCCATGAAGAATAAAAGCACGAATCTTTGCCAAATTAAATGGAGCATATTTACTGCCAAATTAAAATCATCAGGACTTACAGCTACAGGACTGTCACTACAGGGATACCGTGTGTTTTTCCAGTTACTCGGGACTTCTTGATAGGTGTATTCTTAGGCATTTTATAACACTTGTGGCAACTGCAAAAGGGATTTGCTTCTCCATTTTATTCTCCAAGTGAATGTTGCTGGTATGCAGGAAACCTGTGGAGTTTTGCAAGTTGATTTTGTACATGTCACATTTTTATACTCAGGACTTTTTATAATTCTTAATCTCTTTTTCTCTTGGATTTTCCAGGGAGACGTTCAAACCATTTGCAAGTAACGATAGTGCTGTCTCTTCATTTACAATAGACAACTGTAATTGGGTGGGACCTCCAGTTAAAATACTGAATATTAAGCAAGCATAGCACGTATCCTTGGTTTATTCTAATACAAAGGATGTGTACAAGTTATTATATAGTATATAAAAAATATGAAAAAGAGGATGTTTTAATGTTGCACCATTAAATACAGTTTGCTGCATGTTTTTAGTATATGCCCATTTTTACCAAATAGAGAGATTTCCTTTCTAATTTGCTAATAGTTTGTTTGATTTTTTAAAATCTGGGTTGGGTAGTGCATTTCATTAAATGCCTTTTGGGCATCTATTGACAGGACTGAATGGTTTTATCAATGACTTCCTTAATGCAGGGGATAACAGGGATACAGTTCCTGAGGCTGAACCACGAGCGCCTTTTTGGAATAAGCCCTACTAGGTTGTAATATGGCATTTAAAAAATACATTGCTCGATATTATTTGCTAATATTTATTTAGAATTTCTACGTTCGGAATGAAGTGGAGTTTGTTTAGTGCTCTCCTCTGTAAGTTTTGGTGTCAGAATAATGCCAGAACTTGCAGACTGGCAGAAATTATTTTCATATTCTCTATACTCTGGAACTACGTAAATAAACAGTTCACTCTAAAGCCATACCTTCCAACTAAATAATTCATTTGTTTAAATTACTGTACTATAAATTTTTTCTTTTAATGGGCACACAGTATAACAAAGAATGTTAAATACTGGTCAATAGTACCAGATTTCAGTGCCAACTTCATAACCTACACAATTTTGGACCTTAGGAAGTAATTTTTGTTTATACTCTCAGGGATGCTGAAATAAATGAATTCATGTGAATAAAATGCTCTTAGGAAAGGTACATTGTCTTTAAAAAATAGGTATTGTCTATAGGTACCTTGTCTCCTGTTAATAGCACTGGGAAATAAATCACAATATTATTTTCTAACTTTTAGGACCAAGACTTGCAGTAAGTAGCAATTCAGCTTCTCACAAATTATTTCAGAACCCTGGGAGAAATTCCAGATTTGTTTTTAATTAGTAATGTTTATTTTTTAGAGCAGTATTAGGATTATAGCAAAACTGAGCAGAAAACTCAGAGACTATTTTATTATAAAATAGATTTTTTAAGAATGAAAGAGTTGTCAGTTTCTCATAATTGTGTTTCTGCAAGTTTCTTATTATGTTTAAGAAAAAAAGTGCTATTTCTTAGGAATATACAACTTTATGACTGTTACAGTTTAATTGTCAAGTAACATAAAGTTTTAAACCAGCTTTGTTCCATTTAATGCATTTTGCCCTCAATTTTTAAATTATCATTGCTGTCATTTTTTAAATTTATGTATGCCTGATATATTTTGTCTACTCTTTTACTTTTTACTTTTGTAACACCATTTAAATTTTTTTATTTAGCTCGTATATTTATTTAGTTTGTTGGATTTGTCTTTTTTATCCTGATCTGAGAGTTATCTTTTTTATAGCAATATGGTAAACATAAATGGATTTAGGTAACTAATACTTTTTATATTAATTTAACTTCTGTTTTTGTTCCCTTGACAGTTACTTTTTTCTTATTATACTATGTTTTGTTTGCTTCATCCTCTTCAGTCCTTTTTTTTTTTGGCCACACAGGTTATAGGATTTTAGTTCCCCGACCAGGGATCAAACCCAGGCCCACGGCAGTGAAAGCGCTGTGTCCTAACCACTGGACCACCAGGGAATTCCCTGCAGTCCTTTAGAAAATGTAAGTTGTCTTTATAATTCTACTTGTGGTCACGTAGAGGTTAAAAAAAAAAAAAACTAGAGAAATTCCATATTTTATCTAGCAGGGATAATTAGGAGATGTTTGAGTTAAGAGTCTACCACAAATATACAAGTGTGCGCTCTTGCCTGGAGAGACAGGGGACAAAGGAAAATGAAACACGTAATACAAAGGGATGGACAGACCACGGGCAACATTTTCAACCCAATTAAAAAAGATTAAGTTATTCTGAAGCTATTTCCACATTAATATATTTTTAAGGTCTTCAGAAAGTAAAGATCTCAAAGTACAAATATGAAGACACAGTAAGTATGAATATTTTTCAGAGTTAGCACCATAATCTTGGGGTTACTAATGTTACATTCTGTTTTACTCAAAGATTTTCACTAGCAATACCAAGCCAAGAGGATTCTCTCAATTCAGCTACCTAGCAAAAGGTTCCATTTCTAGGGCTGCCAAAAAACAAAGTGAACATGGAAACAAAGCCAAGTTCTTTCAGGGGCCTGGCCCAGACTCCAGTGCCAAAGGGACACCAAGTTCCAGACTTGCCCGAATCTAAAATGCCAAGACTCCGCTTCCCAAGCAAGCAGTTTCCTTCTGTACCACCTCCAAATTGCATTTAACATTGAATGACATCACTAACTCACAAACAAAAAGGTCTCAGCTCAGAGCCAATCCGCTGGTATTCAAATGATGCTGGTATCGCCTAATTCTGTGGGTTAAACTCCAGAGCTGAGAGCACTGGGCAGTGGCAAACTGAAGGATGTCCTCCACTGCAAACGTCGTTCCTGTGGACCCGGCTGCTGCGGAAGGCGCTGCCTGTGTGGATGGCGCTAACGTGCATTTGCTTTAGAGAATTTTCAGTTCTGTTAGACAAGTAAGCTTGTGAAACATAGGCACCTTCTCTCAAGATGTTTTAAGTGACTGGTCAGCAAAGAGTTTGTCAGACGCAGGCAGAATTCCTGAGATGTGTTAATACAATAAATACTTAGCAAGTGGCGCGCGTGTGTGTGTGTGTGTGTGTGTTAGAAGAAAAGGCGAAGAGATATCTCATACTCAAAAGACCAAATACACAAAACACACTAAATAGAATACTAACTACACATGAGAACTGAATATCCATGAGGTCTTAAATCTGACCCCCCATTGTTGATTCCCATCCTGGCACCATGTGTCCTCTGCCCAAGAAACACCAACAAAACCCATGACGGTCCATCCATTTAATTAGCTGTGGCCAAGTGTACTCATCCCTGGGGGTTTCTGATCAAGTGTGTCACTGGCCCAGGGCAACTCGCACCTATGGGCCCTTCTCTCCCTGTACCCCCTCCTCTCCTGTCAGTGAGGAAGGCTGATGTGCAGAGTGAAGCAGGACCCTGCACATCGTGGACCCAGGACCCAGGTAGCATGGCCCTTCCACCCCACTTGCACCCTATCCTAAGAGTGTTAACCCATGCTACCTTTTCCCCCTTGCTCCTGGCTGTGTTTTACATTGATTTAGTAAGCTATGTGATTCAAGCCCGTTTTAATTTGGCCTGTGAGTCTTTCTGTTCTGGGACCTCTGGGAGAACCTGCCGGGTAAGATATTTGGAGGCTACCAGGGTACCAGTGACATCTATGTGAAAAGAAAGAGGAAAACCCCAAGTGCCTGGGAGGAGACACTCTCACTGGCACTGCTAACTGTTATGGGTTGAACTGTATCCCTCCCCAAAATTCATATGTTGAAATCCAAACCCCCAGGATCTCAGAATGCAATTGTATTTGGAGATAAGGTGTTTAAAGAGGTAGTTGTATTAAAATGAAGTCTTTAGGGCAGGCCCAAATCCAATATGACTGGTGTCCTTCTACAAGAAAAGGAGATGAGGACAGATGTGTGTGCATACGGAGGAAAGACCATGCGAAGACAGAGGGAGAAGGCGGCCGCCCACGAGCCAAGGAGAGAGGCCCCGGAAGAAATCAACCCTGCCCACCTTGAGCTTGGACTTCCAACCTCAGGACTCTGAGAAAATCAATTTCTGTTCTTTGTTATGGCAGCCCTAGGAAACGAATACACCAACTATCAGAGGCATCCTCTCTTCAGGGAGCCATTCGCCCCCTCTCCACCCTCATGTATGTGGTGGGAATGGAAAGGGTCCTGCTTCTCGGAAAAATTTTCTGGTCTCAGAGAGAGTATGAGTACCCGAGCGAAGCCAGGTAAATCACAGTACCCACCCAGCTCAACACCCACCCCTGGAGTTTTTCTTACCAGTGATGAAGGTGGGCAGATTTAGTCTCTCTGTGTGTGTGGACACTCACATATGTGGTTCATCAGTTATTTCCTAAGTTATATTGTATGGTAATGTGTATAAATACTAGACTACCTGCCCCAAAGGTTCTACCAATTTACATATGTGCCAACGGTTTATAAAAGGCCCATTTCCCTAAACTTTTTACAACACACAATGTTTTTAATACCAGCCAATCATTTATCAGTGTTGTTTTAATTTGCATCTCCTTGATTGTATCCTGAGGTTCATACAATATTGGCCATTTGTATGTCTTATTTTATAGCTTGTCTGTTTAGGTGCTTTGACTATTTTTCTTTTTGTATGTTTATATTTACCCTTTTAATATGTTATAATTTTGCAAGAGCTCATTCTAAATTAAGGATGCCAACACTTAATCATTTGTTTCCTAGCTTTATTTTTCTTTTTTTAACTTTATCATTTTTTTATAATATATAAGTTATTTTGGGGTCAATTCCACAAACCTTTTGATCAATGTATGATCAATTCTATCAATCTTTCCCTTAATGTTTTGGTTTTAGAGTTATGACCGCACAGTCCTTGATGGGGGATGATGGAGCTTTTACTACTACTATAAACACTGAATCTATGAATTCTGCATAATTAAGGAAAACTTTTCAAAATGCCATAAATATATGGGCTGCTCCCGTTTTGACAAAAACCCAGGAGCTAGAGAAATAGAACAGCACAACTAAGTGGAAAGAGCAAGAGACCAGAGTGTTCATTCACCACACACACACACACACACACACACACACACACACACTCTCTCTCTCTCTCTCTCTCTCTCTCTCTCTCTCTCTCTCTCTCTCTCTCTCTCTCTCTCTCTCTCTCTCTCTCTAGGAGCCAGGCACTGGTCAAGGCATTTGAGATAAACAGTGACCCAGAGAGACAAAGTGCCTGCCTTGTGGAGCCTCTGTTCTCCTTGTAATGTGGAGAGATAGACAAGGAGCAAATCAGGAAGACACCTACTGCCGTGTGTCCAATGAGGATGAGTCTCTGGGCAGACCCGAGGTGGGTGGTAATAAAGGGGACAGGGTGGGCATGGTGGGAGCTGGTGGTGGTCAGCTACCCACAACCACCAGCCATTCATCTGGCCCTTGTTACTGTCTTGTACAATTACCTTTTCATGCATTTACACTGCTAACTCCATAATTAGATTATAAGTTCATTTTGGGACACAAGCTTTTTCTAGTTCTCTTGGCATCACCCCAGAAGGCCTTTTCCATAACAGGCTACAAATCTCTGATTACACACAAATAATGGAATAGAGTAGTAATGTTTTCAGCACCTCCACACAAATGGACAGCAACCCCCTTGGAAAATGAGTTATGTAACCAAACAGAATAATGCACCAGCTGCAGAATTTCCTTGGTCTCTCAACAGTTAGGCACATGATTTTGACAAAAATTTGTGAATTTACAACCAAGACAAGATTCTGTCTAAATAGGAAAAGCCCTGACCAAGCACCATGTGCTTAGTTAGCACTTAGCTGTATCCATGTTACATTATTTAAGGCTGACAGGGAAGGCACTGTCCTCTTTTTACATACAAGGATACAGGCTCAGAAAGCTCAGCCAGCCAGAAATTGGAAGAGCCCATTTTGAGCTGAGCTACACTATGGTGCCTTTTAAAACTGCGGAGAAGGAATTTATGAAAGATAGCAGTAACTTTAAAAGAAATATGTTTATGTTAAAGGCACTATCAAAGAATTTTAAACAGTGAAAACGATAATGCAAAGAATTAACTCAGAAAAACAAAGACTACAGAAATACAGAAAAACGAGTCTACAGAGAGTCACACTACTCAATATAAGACAGCAATTCAAGATAAACAGATAAACCTGGAAAATAGATGGAGAGGATTAATATCCATACAGACTTTTATGAGAGAAACAAATAGAGGCCATAATCAGGAAAGTGACTTTGAAAAGTTTTCCTAGAACTGAATGACATTCTCTGTGAAGGAAGTCAAATGGGCAAGCTGGTATGTGGGTTTTTCCAAAGAGGAATTAAAGACAAATTGTAAACAGCAGAAATAATGCCAGGTAGTCACAGTTCTGAAGACTCAAGATCCATGAAAAATTTTTTAGAAAATCTTTGAGAAAATTCTTTCCTTTTAAAGTGTACAATTCAGTGGCTTTTAGTATATTCACAGAACCATGCAATTTGTAAGCTGGAAGAAATCTTAAAAATCATGTAGCCTAGGTGTTTCTCAAGTGTGTTCTACTGAATGCTCCTAAGTCTCACAGGCTACAGTATGAAAAAGAATTTTCCTGGCCAATTAACTTGGGTAAACACAGCATACTTGCAGACTCTATCTCCCTCGTGATGCAAAACTAAAGTCTCCGAGAAGCCCCAGGATATCCTGATTTAAATGACATGGAACCTCTTTTCATGGAACATGTATTAACTAGTCCATCAAATCAGTGCTCCCGGTAAGATGTTTCAGAAAAACACTGATTTATTCCAACCCCCCTGATTTTCCAGGTAAAGAACCAGAGCCAGAGAAGACTGGCTTAACTGAGGTCTCACCGCTCTTCCAAACTGACGTGTGAGCGACCATGTTGAAGTAGAGAGGGTTTTCACTCTTCACAAAACAGCCAACACCAAATCTTCAGACTTTTAGTCCAGTGCTCCTTCTACAATGCTACGTGCCCAAACCTGAAGGTCTGAAGCAGTATGACAACAAACTCCCATAGCTAACAAGTCATCTATAAGAAGCCACAGAGAAATGAGGACTAGTACACGAAACAAAGAAACGCACAGATTTAGGAAACCAATGTGCCCACACATTGAGAGTCCAAAATCATAAAGAAAAACAGAAAAGTTCAATATGATACTATGAGAAAATATAGAATTTCACAGATGAGCTCTGGACAGGGGTAGGTAAAAGTAGGGAACACCATTTCCTAAAACTAGCTCTGTGCCACCCGGCAATGGGAGTTTGCTGTACACTTACTGTCCTCAGAAGAGTGAGGAACAAAGACATGAAACACTGCCTGTGTGGATATGTGAAGCCATGTTCAAAATGGCAGACAAGTAAAATACAGTGATCACCTTTTCAATCAAACATTAAGGAAAAATCTACCCCTGAATAAGCAAGCAGAAATGGAAACAAACAAGAACAATAAACACAACCCTGAGAGCAAAGGAAAACAACGTGTGCTTCATATACACAATTAAATATGAACAAGAAAGTCCTCTATGAGAAGGGAGGTTGGGATTGAGAAACAAAATAAAATCATCTGTTGCTTCTGGGGTCACCCCTACTCCACCCACCTCTCTCCACCAAATGCTCCAGCCCCAATGAACTTGTACCTCCCCATTATCTGGCCTTTTCTTGGATCTGGACTTGAATGCAAGCTCATCCCTCATGCTCTCACCTCTCACCTGCAAACTCCTACAGACTCTTCAAGAGCCAACCCAAATACCCCCACTCCTGGGTCATCTGCACCATGGGTGAGCCACACCATGGTTTCCCTTCCCATAGGCCTGTTTTTATGTTTCTCAAAGCCTGGCCACATCTGCATCTGCTTACATGCCTGCCTGCCACGTGGTCCTGATCTCTTCCGGGGCATGAGCTCTGTCCCTGTGGCTGCTAACGCATCAGCCCCAGCAGCAGCCCCAGCAGCAGCCCCAGCAGGGCTGTGGTCACGTCATTACACCAACAAGGACCCACGCTCAGAGCCCCAGGACAGCACGTGCCTCCCAGATTAGCACCTCCCTAAATCTCAACAGGGAAACTAAGCCCAAGGTACAAACCAGGGGCCCACCTTGACAAGGAGGGAAGTGAGGCTTAAAGAGATTAAGCATCTCGTCCAAGGTCACTCAGCCAAAGTAGTGGAGCCAGGACTCAGCCTGGGCAGTTGGCCTCCAGAGCTGAGCCCTTAGTCATGATCTGTATCTTATTATATCACAATATCACAGCCCCCCAAACACTCTCAGTTAACCAATGAAATGCAAACTGAATTTCAAGGAATACAATCGAATCCCTAAACAAGAATACTAATACTTCACTATTCCAATAAGACAAATACGATAAAGTATTAAGAAAATGAACTATAAAACAAGCTAAATTAAGAAAAACTAGAAAGAAAATGGAAGTAGAAAATGCATTGATAAAAAAATCAAATCTCTCTCTATAAAAGCCCATATGATAATCTAAAGCCTAATCATAAAATTAAGAAAACACAAATTTATACAAATACCACAAATAATAAAAAGTAATACCACATTTACATGTCTGGAAATAGTCATAATATGTTGAAAAATAAGTGGAAATGAGAAAAAGTAAAATATAAAACTAAGATGAATATAACAGTAAGTAGATGTCTTAAATTAAGATTCTTTAAGAAATAAGATAAATTATTAAAGAATTAATTTCAAAAGGGTACTTAACAATGACTAACAAAAAAATACATTCAAATGTTTAATTACCTTAAGTGACTTGCTTCTCCAAAATGTAGGGGAAAAAAATTCCATTAATCAACTCATTTTTTAAAAATATCAGGTGTATTTCTAAAGCCCAAGAATAAGCCCTCCTGAATATTTATATTTACATTTATACTAATATTTAAATGTGTTATTTGCTAGTAAGTTACATATATGGTTTATCGCACATATATAATATTACATTTAGAATGTATATATATATGTAACTTATCAGCAAATAAAAGCTAAAAAGAGAACTGGGTTGAGAGAGAAGGCCTGAATTCTAGTTCCTCCTTAATCCAAAATAACTATGTACACATGCACATACTTATTTTATCTGAACCCACGTTTACTATATATATGACAGGACAGGTGCAGGTAAAAAAAATTATAAAGTAATAAGAGAAAGAGTGACATGACTAAATGAAGAGATATTCTCAGAAATGAATAAGAAATATTATAAATATCAATTAAAATTTCCCTATAATATACAGAACCTGACAAACTGAAAGCTGAGTATATGTGAGAAACAAGTGGATAAAAATACTAAATAATATATATTTTTAAAGGCAACAGTGATGTATTTATTATATTTAAGACATAAAATCACAATTGTCAAAACCATGTAATATTCATTTTAAAACATCTATAAAAGGTAGAAAATAAAGATATTTCAAAAACAGATTGCATCTATCTTAAGGATTTAGTTCAATAACAGGAAGAGAAATACCCTTAAATTAATGTTACTATTCCTGAATCCAACAGGTATCAGAATTAAACCATACCCATCTCCACACGCAAAGAGATATGAGAATATAAGAGTTCTTAAAACATCATTTTACAATCTGAAGAAAACAAAATAGTCTATGTGTCCCAGTTTGAGAAGATAAATTTTCTGAAAAAATGAAATCTATTAAAAACTGTGTGTAGGGCTTCCCTGGTGGCGCAGTGGTTGAGAGTCCGCCTGCCGATGCAGGGGACACGGGTTCGTGCCCCGGTCCAGGAAGGTCCCACATGCCGCGGAGCGGCTGGGCCCGTGAGCCATGGCCGCTGAGCCTGCGCGGCCAGAGCCTGTGCTCCGCAACGGGAGAGGCCACAACAGTGAGAGGCCCACGTACCGCAAAAAAATAAATAAAAATAAAAGTCCACTGCCTTTAAAAAAAACAAAACAAAAAACTGTGTGTATGTTTGAATGTTCAAATTTTCACAATAAAATGTAAAGACAGTTCTCAAAAATGACAGTAATAGAAGAGGGGAAATATATGATAAACATAACTTATGAGTACATTATACAATAGAATTTGGGCAAATACATGAGAAAAATATTTCTTACTCCAAAGTCAAACTTGATTGGATCAACAGTTTATATCCAAAGAAAAAGAGAATATATATTCATATAGAAAATACACACCCTCAGCAACACGTTTTGGAAACATCTTCGAGATATAATTCAAATATCATAAAATCCACACAGTTAAAGTACGTGTGGTTTTTAGTATATTCACAGAGTAGCACAACAATTACGACAATCTAAGTTTAGAGTATTTTCATCACCCCCAAAAGAAACCCTATACCTATCAACAGTTACTCTATACTCACCCTCACCATCCACAAGTAAGCAATAAGCTATTCTCTGCCTCTGTAGATTCACATGCTCTGGAGACTTCACATAAATAAATCACACAATATATGTTCTTTTGTGACTGGCTTTTTTCACTTAACATGTTTTCAAGGTTCATCTATGCTGTAGCATGTATCAGTACTTCATTCCTTGTCATTGCTAAACATTATTCCATTGTATGGATACACATTTGTTTATCCTTCATCAGTTGATGGACATTTGAGTGGTTTCCGCTTCTTTGCCATTATGAATAACATGGACATATGTTTTCATCTCTCTTGAGTAGAACTTCTGGGTCATATAATCAATCTATGTTTAACATTTTGAGGAACCACCAAACTGTGTTCCAAAGCGTCTACACTATTCTACTTTCCCACCAGCAATGAATAAGGGTTTAATTTCTCCACATGCTTGTCTACACTTGTTATTGGGTGGTCTTTATTACAGCTACTCTGGTGGATGTGAAATAGCATCTTTCTCTTTTTTTAATTTATTAATTAATTAATTTATTTTTGGCTGCATTGGGTCTTCGTTGCTGTGCACGGGCTTTCTCTAGTTGCGGCGAGCAGGGGCTACTCTTCATTGCGGTGCACGGGCTTCTCATTGTGGTGGCTTCTCTTGTTGCAGAGCATGGGCTCTCGGTGCGCGGGCTGCCGTAGTTGTGGCTCGTGGGCTCTAGGGGGCAGGCTCAGTAGTTGTGGCACACAGAAGTCCCCTCACTTGGTTTTGATTCGTTCTTCATAATGACTTACGATGTTAAGCATCTTTTCATGTGCTTATTGCATATATTCTTTGGAAAAATGTCTCTTCAAATCCTTTGCCTGTTTTTTAACTGGGACCAAACCCGGGCCCCCTGCATTGGGAGCATGGAGTCTTAGCCACCGGACCACCAGGGAAGTCCCATCTTTTCACTTTCTTGATGGTACTTTTTGCAGCACAGAAGTGTTCAACTCTGATGTAATGTTGAAGTTGAGCCTTGAACAATGTGGGAGATAGGGGCACCAACCCTCCACACAGTTGAAAATCTGAACCTGATTTATAGTGGTGCCTCCACGTCCATGATTTAATCAATTGTGAATAGTGTAAGTACCGTGGTATTTACTATTTTTTTAAAAATCTGCACATAAGTGAACCTGTTTGGTTCAAACCCATGTTATTCAAGAATCGAATGTAGTTCAATTTACTTATTTTTTCTTCTGTCATTGCACCTTTGACATCATGTCTAAGAAAGCATTGCCTAACCCAAGAGTTTTATAGTTTTAGCTGTTACATTTAGGGTGGATGACCCATTTTGCATTAATTCTTATACATGGTGTGAGGTAAGGGTCCAACTTCATTCTTTTGCATGTGGGTATTCAGTCGTCCCAAAACCATTTGTTGAAAAGACTATTCTTTGCCCATCGATCTGTCTTGGTCCCCTTGTCAAAAGTCAATTGATCTGTAGATGTAAAGGTTTATTTCTTGACTCTCATTGATCTTTATGTCTATTCTTATGCCAGTACCACACTGCCTTGATTACTTTGTAGTAAGTTTTGAGATTATGAAGTATACATCTTCCAACTTTGTTCCTCCTTTTCAAGATTGTTTCACCTATTCTGGGCTCCTTGAGTTTAGTATCAGTTTGTACATTTCTGCAGAAAAGCAAGCCATGACTTTGATAGGGATTGCACTGAATCTATAACACAATCAAGGGAGTACTGCCATCTTAACAATACTGAGTGTTCTGATACATAAACACGAGAGGTCTTACTGGTAATGTCTAAGAACTATCTTTAAACTGCTTTAATTTGTATCATCATGGAAATAAAAAGATAAAACTATGCAGTGAGACACTGCTGCTAATACCATGTACAAAATAATGAGTGATTATACTCTGGCTCACTATTTCTTGAGTATCATCTCTTATCATTTAGCAAAAGCTACAGAGCTGTTCACACTCTTTGATTCTAATAATGACACCCCTGGAGCTACAGCCAAAGGAAGTAATTCAAGAAAATGAAAGGGAAAAATATGCTAAGATATTTATTATAGTACTTTCTATCACAGGGAAATACTGGGAAATCATAGGGAAACAACTGTTAAATATCCCAATATCCCAACAATGGGAAATATCAAATTAGTAACACTATGGAAATCTAAATAGCTTCCATACCAGTTATTTACAAAAACTATGTTAAAACATGCAAACATTAGATTTGTAAGCAAAAGTGTCTAAAGTCTAATATGTGTATATTAAAGATCACAAAACAACTTGAAACAAAACAGCTTAGAATTTAATTATTGCTGGGTTATTTTTATGAAGTTGCTTAACATCTTACAATAAAGTATTATGTATGTGTTTTAAAAAGAGAGGCCCTGCCTTATCACCTGTAGCATGCAGAAGGACATGCTGTGACAACCCAGTTACTCACATGTGATTCAGCATTAATGTCACTGAGTAGCGGAATCGGTTTAGCAGTATTACTGTCAAGGACACCTAACAATAGATCATGCACTTAACCCCTACCCTTAGGACCAGGGTTAATGTAGGCAAGGGAAAACTCATCCTCTTATGCACATTTAGTGAGCTTAGGAATATAAATCAATGTTAACCTTCTGCTTGCTTTTCAACCCAACAACTTGTAAAGACAGAGTTAAAAGAATAGCAAATGTATTTAACCTATTAGCAATTTGGGTTATCATCATCTCATTTCAGTGAACAGAGTCATTAAACCACACGGTACAGATTTATCACAATGGAAAGTGAAGACAAATATATCCTCCACCTCTCCTACACCATATTAAGCCAATCTCTTATTTTGTGTCCTTCTGAGAATAAATGGTAACCCTGTTTTTCCTGGTGCCTGAAGTAATAAAGAGAACCACATAGGTCGGAAGAGAAGACTACAATTAACAGAACTTCAGGGAATTGTTTCTCTTCCTGCGTTGCCTTTTTCCTGATCCTATAAATAACAACATTACCTCATGCTGGCAAAGCATGCTGTTCAGATACAAGAGGCAGGCTTGCTCGTCAACAGATGCAGAGAAACGCTGCCACCCAACAGCTCTGAATAATCAATATGCCCCCGAGATGGGTGCATGGGCACAGGCCTCCCTGGGTTTGGCATTTCTGTGCTGGCCCCTACTCTCCACGACCCCCGCAGGCCTCCTGCCTCTTGTCTCTGTGATAAACTAACCACCAAGGGGATCAACCTTCACCTTTCTGTCCCTGCCACAATCATGAACTAAGGAGCTAGAGAGCAACACAGACCTCCTGCTTACTGTGGGGAGCACCAATGAGAAACGTAATTTCGTCAATAAAAGTCCAGAGAGAAAGGACTACAGCCTGAAATGATGAGTGCGAGGAAGATCCAGAGCCAGAACACACGCACACTGGGGTCAAAGTGTAAAGGCCTTTCACACAGAACCGTGCAGGTAATAGAAAGTAATGAGATGGTTGGGCCTTCCCTGGTGGCGCAGCGGTTAAGAATCTGCGGGCCAATGCAGGGGACAGGGTTCGAGCCCTGGTCCGGGAAGATCCCACATGCTGCGGAGCAACTAAGCCCATGCACCACAACTACTGAGCCTGCGAGCCACAACTACTGAACGCCCACACGCCTAGAGCCCGTGCTCCGCAACAAGAGAAGCCACCGCAGTGAGAAGCCCGCGCACCAAAACAAAGAGTAGACCCCGCTCACCGCAACTAAAGCCCGTGCCCAGCCATGAAGACCCAATGCAGCCAAAAATAAAAATAAATTTATTTTTTAAAAAATCACCTCAGGGCTTCCCTGGTGGCACAGTGGTTGAGAGTCCGCCTGCCAATGCAGGGGACACGGGTTCGTGCCCCGGTCCGGGAGGATCCCACATGCCGCGGAGCGGCTGGGCCCGTGAGCCATGGCCGCTGAGCCTGCACGTCCGGAGCCTGTGCTCCACAACAGGAGAGGCCACAACAGTGAGAGGCCCGCGTACCGCAAAAAAAAAAAAAAAAAAAAAAAAAAAAAAATCACCTCAAAAAAAAAAAAAAAGAAAAGAAAGTAAGGAGATGAAACACCAGGGTGACGAAGTAAAGGTCAACCATCAAAGCCATCCCTGCAGATATTATTCATGGGGAAAAGAAACCACATCTTATCACACACCCTGCTCAGAAGCAAGGACCGGGGGGAGAAGTACAAACCAGGGCAGACTGTGCAGTGAGAAGGTGGCATTTATCAGAGAGAACCAACAAGGCAGCTTTCAATACAAGAAAGATGGTATGAAAAGGCCACACACACACACACACACACACACACACACACACACACACACACACACACACACACGGTAAAGTTCACTAGGACTCCCTCAGTGTGGCCTCAAGGCCTTGTGCACACTCCCACTTGGTCCTCGTGAAGTAGGGCTGTCTCTGCTGTAACTGAGGGGCTGATATAGCACAGGGTCCACCAGGCTGAGCTCAGGGAGCACAGGGGCTCAGCCTTCTCACCTCGCCACTCCAGCAATGAGCACAGACCTCATCGATATCCAGGTCCTCTTTACCTCCCGTAAATTTATTTAATTCATTTCTTTAGAGTCACGCTTCTTTAGCCAGCCCATCAGAATTTCAATATCTGTTTCAGTACCCTCCTTAGGAGGCCATCCTCTTACACCAAATGTCAAGACATGCTCGCACCATCTTCTTCTGCATCAGCAGCAGAAACAGGTTTAGGTGCCACCAAGAAAGGAGACAGTCCTTGACAACCAGCTTCCTCTCTTAAAGAAGCGCCCTCACTCACACTGATCAATGGACTTCCTGCCAACAGACTCATCTGTTCATTTGACAAACACACACTGAGGGCCAGGTCTTGTGCTGGGCCCACTGCTGCTCCTGAGAAGCAAATGTGTGGCTTTTTGATGCCACCATGCAGGATATTCAGAAAGTACGGGTCCAAGCTAGGAAGACGGTCTCAAAATAAGAGTTCCCAAAGTGCATAAAGTAACTTCATTAGAATATGTCCATCAACTGTCATTCATTCAAATATTTGAGCGTTTAGAGACAGATAAGTACACTAATATTAAAAATTAGTTTTATAACTAGTCACACCATACAAAGTAGGTATATGAAACTATGTATACACACAAAACCAAGAATGTGGGGCCTCCCTGGTGGTGCAGTGGTTGAGAGTCCGCCTGCCGATGCAGGGGACACGGGTTCGTGCCCCGGTCCGGGAAGATCCCACAGGCCACGGAGCAGCTGGGCCCATGAGCCATGGCCGCTGAGCCTGCGCGTCCGGAGCCTGTGCTCCGCAACGGGAGAGGCCACAACAGTGAGGGGCCTGTGTACTGCAAAACAAACAAACAAAAAAACCAAGCATGTGTATCTGTATATTATATAGTAAATAGACTGTTAAAACGGGAGGGGAGGGGAGTTGTGCAAACCTGTACTGTTCAGAGAAAAAAGAGGACTAGAGAGAATTCAAAAGTTTATTAAAATGTAGACTTGGCCCTAATACTTTCAAATAATCAAGAAAAATACTCATTAATCACCTGTATGTTAATGGACTACCGCTACCACCACTACTGTAGGTTTAATGGGATGAAAACAAATATAAAATTCAAAATTATAATTATCAATTCATTTTTTTTTTTTTTTTTTTTTTTTTTTTGCAGTATGCGGGCCTCTCACTGTTGTGGCCTCTCCCGTTGCGGAGCACAGGCTCCGGATGCGCAGGCCCAGCGGCCATGGCTCACGGGCCCAGCCGCTCCGCGGCATGTGGGATCCTCCCAGACCGGGGCACAAACCCGTGTCCCCTGCATCGGCAGGCGGACTCTCAACCACTGCGCCACCAGGGAGGCCCCAATTCATATTTTAAATTGGAGGTTGCTATGCAACCCTTGGGCCAACTTCCTAACATCCGTGTGCATTATGGAAATTCGGGATACAGTAATCATGGGTACTGTACAGTGGCTATAGCCCCTCTAGCTACACACACGCATCTTACCCATCACAAGCCTAGCGCTACTCAAACTCTCAACACCAGAACAAGTTCCTTCTCCTAAAAAGAGAGCAAATTTGGCAACACTACTTCCCAGGCCTAAGCACTCAGTAAGAATAACACCAACCATCACACCACTACCTGGGTAGCGTGTATCACGTGCTAAGCACTGTGTGAACCCATGTATTCCTCTCAGCAACATGCGAAGTCACATGGGAAAAGTCAGCAGACACAGGACAGGTAAGGAGGGTAAGACAAGAGGGTGGGAGGGCCAGAGGCGGGGGTACTTCAGACATGCAGTGGGGAGAAGCAAAGGTGGTAAAGAAAGAAAACGCTTCCTGCAGTCTGGCCAAGACTCCCAGAGAGCAGAGAAGCTTGGCGTCCTGAGATGCACAAGGACCCCGTGTACCACCGACGGCACAGAACTTCACTGCTATGTCAAGTCAGGCCACGACACCGGGGAATAATGAAGACACGGCCACAAGGGTTATGCAAGTGGCAGGACAGGGGTGGACGTGTTAAAGACCACCCTCCCCTACGGATTCCAAACTGTCCCAAACAGTGAAGGGCAAAGTATGTAAAAAGCTGTTGATGACACTAAAAGAGAAAGTGGGCACCTGCACATGATTCGAAAATAACAAGGAAAGCGAACCCTAACCAGCCCGTGTTGAGCTAGTCACCCTGTATGAGGGCAAGCTTACATGAAAGCAGCTGTTCAAATAACTTCTTCAGTGACTCAGAATCTGCAAAGTTAAGTCCGTGTCATATGATGCACCTGTCAAAATTAGAGCCCCAGACCATGTTCCCTGGAGCCTGTCGATAAAAAGATCTCAAGGCGCCCTCTCTCTAACCTAAATGGTCACTGAAAAGAAAAAAGGTTTTCTGTAAACAAATTCGTCCACTAAGCCCTGTGTGTTTCCATAAACTGAGTTGGGAGCTTAGAGGCCTTACAAAAAGCCTTTGAAGACCCATGTCACAGCCTCTCTGAGCAATTCATCAGCAAATGAAGGATGCCACCATCTGATACCTTCCTACATGCTCACCTGGGAAGGTTAATGAAATGCCAGTGTCCAGGCACCGTGAAGATAATGCCAATAATATCTCAAGTTAGCCCTAAAATTCTGTTATCCTCTAAGACTTTGGGAAGAGCCAAACAGAAACAACCGTCACACTTCACTTGACCCTCAAGCTACAGCTCACCAATCAAGAGCAGTAACAGGTCTTTCAGTCTTTTTTTCTTAAAACCAAGTATCAGTTGGGTAAGCAAGCTGCTCCATGACAAAGGAGTTCTAACAACCACCACCAGCACTCAGATTCCAATGATCTACCATGAAAGAGACTGAACGTCTGCTGAGAGCTATCATGGTCACTATGTACCTCCCCAAACCATGCTTATAAGAACCTTTGATGGTGCTGTGGCTTCCTCATTTCTAGAATCATCCCAGTGACAATGAATGACCACTCACTGTGAGCATTCACTCCGTCCCTAATAGGGATGACTTGTGGACAAACTAAAATCATGCCAAACTGAGTTTTGGGAGAACAAATAAGTTTTTAATTTTGCTAAAAGTTAAGCATTTTTAAAAAATATTTGTTTGTTTATTTATTTGGCTGCACCAGGTCTTAGTTGTGGCATGCAGGATCTTTAGTTGCAGCATGCGGACTTCTTAGTTGCAGCATGCATGCGGGATCTAGTTCCTAGACCAGGGATCAAATCTCGGCCCCCTGCATTGGGAGCGTGGAGTCTTAGCCACTGGACCACCAGGGAATTCCCAGCATTTTTGTTTTAAAATAAAAAATTAATGAAAATGGAAAGCATAATGAAACATAAATCCTGACTTTTACATTTCTATTTAACAGTTGCAAAACCCAATTTAGAGCACTCGTTGACCAAGGGAGTGAGGGGAGAGACGTCTAGTACATGCCTGATGCTCTGGCCTCATTGCTGTGTAAACGTCAGGCTCTCACCCCCACTAGGCAAACCTCCTTTGAACACTAAACCTAGTATCATGGAGTTCACAGTTATTCAGAATGTCAATTTCTTAAAGGAAAGGCATTACACATCTAGGAAAGCATTTACCCTGCACCCAACTTTCATTTCAGCAAAGGTCACTCAAGTGAGAAGGCTGAGCCAATTAAAATTTTCCTTTTACGGGGTTATTTCCTCCTGCACAAACCCAAGGGAGTAGAGAAACCTGAAGAGCTTGAACATGCTTCCCTACATGTAGGACCGTAACCCTGAGCTTGAAAGAAAAACACACTAACAGCAGACTGGATTGCACAGGAGATTGATCTACGTTTTTAAGAGAGCAAGAGAAAAAAAGAGCAATGTCACTGAAGGTACGTGAGCCTGAAGGCAAAGAAGAACAGTCTGAAATTAATGAGAAGAAAAATGACTTGGACGTGGGTTTAAATAAGTCAGATCCTGGAGAGCCTTCTGTGTTGTGTTTCAGTTGTAAATTATTAGCAGAATCTTTAAAACACAATTTCCATAAATAAAGGTAAGGAGTCCTCGGATTTAAGAAGGCACTTCACGAAGGAAAGAAATTATTGGGGAAGTAATATACTCTCCACTGCCAACAAAAAATTAGTGAACGCATCAGCTCCTGTGCTCATGAAAGCATTCCTAGGCAAAAATCTTCCAAAGCACTCGCGGGTGTTTTTGGTGGGTGTGCTGAGAATGCCAGGTTAGCTGCGGGCAGAGGTTATTAAACCTCACGTTGCTGCACTACTAGCTACTGGTGAGCCTGTGGGTGGCAGACCTCCTAACAGTCACCTTCTGTCATATGCATGATTCATTTCTTACAAAATTTTCATTTTTCTTCAGGTCCTCATGCCCTCAAGCAAGCAGACAAAAAAAGAAATGCAAAGAGAAGCAGAACCCCCTCAAAGGCCAGGGCGTATTGTGTTTCTGAAATGAGACAGCCTGGCCTCACCTGCTGGGTGACCTCGGAGGTCACGTGAAGCCCGCTAAGATCCCTGTTTATCTTTCCTGTAAGATGCAGGGGATGATTTTCTATCTCTGTCGCAGGCTTGTTCTGAGGATCAAATGGGATGGTGTGTGTGAAACCTCTGGCACAGGACCTAGACACATGCATGAAAAAGTAATACCAGCTACTACTATTTCAAAGCCTTTGCTGTCCTTGACATTTCGGGCAATAACTTGTGTATAAATCAACTGTCAGCCAGGATGAACATTTGGAAAGAGATTATTAGTAATTCCAGAGACGGAAAAACAACGTATCCTGTGTTCTTTCACTAAGACGCTCCCAAGGGCTCCTGTGCCTTCAGCTCAGGGTGCAGCATCTCATCTCATCAGTGCCAAGGGACCCCGGCCCTGCTTCACCCACAGCTGCAGAACAGAAGGTAACTGACTAACACCCCGGGTTCCCGGAAGAGGCTCCCACAGCAATGATGCAATGCAAGACACAAAAACAAGATGTTACTCGGCCCTATGACATTCGGGCTCCTTGTGATACTACCCCTCCACAAGTAAGAATTACAGATTCGATCAACAGAAGGCTTTAGTTTTAAAAAGATGGGGAAGGCACAGTACCTCTAATCGTTGTATGCGTCCCTTGAAAAACATAAAGAGGGAAGAATTTGGATAAGCAGCTTCTTTTTTGTGAAGAATTTCCTTCGCTTCATCCAGGCCTGCTTTGTTATCACTGCCATCCAGGGCAAAAAACGGGCGGACTACAGTATGATACCAGAGCAGCGCTAATCTAAAGGAAGAGGGAGAGAAACCGTGAGTGACAATGACTTTTCTTACAGTGTTTCCACTCTTTAAAAAAAATCAGTGTGTGCTCTTCCAATACACACTCCTTCCAAAAAGCTCACTAGGCAGTCTCTGAAGAAGTAAAATCAGTATCGCTCCCCATCTTAGTTTTATCAGTATTTGGAAAGCCACAACTTCAGAGCTCAACATATAAATCAGCATACTCCCATAGGATTAAAGAACAAGGTCACAGAAGCAAGTAGCTCTTCTGAGGCTTCTAGATGGATTGCTGACGGTATCATTTATGTAAATCTCTGAATTATACACCTTACTCATCAACGTGTAAATTAGAAACAGTAATTGGTTACCATGAATTTACAATCCCCTTAAAATTACTCTTTGCATTACTTTTTACAAAAGGAAAATGTTTTCGCTAGTGTTCACAAAAGCTAGAGTGTAAGCCTCAGACTGAATTTAAATATAGGAACCACAGGCAAAATTATACAAAACTGGGTTAAAATAAGTGAAAGGACCGGATAAAGGGCCCTTTCTCTAGCTACTGAGGCTGTTCAATTTGAAAACCAAACAAATAAGTAAGTTACTTAAAATTCTCCCACTTCAAACGTGTCTCTTTCAAAAAAAAGGCCATGTTAAACTAAGTAACAAAATAGATTCCCTGGGATCGGCTATAACAAACAGACAAAAATGTTTAACCAACACAATATTTTTATGTAAATGTATGCTTCCAGCATGTGCATAAATTTGGTCCTCTTCTGGAGATCAGACTAATTGACATTATTATTAATTGAATTCATTCCTTTCTCAGAAAATATTAAAAAAGACAAATTGGGCTTCCCTGGTGGCTCAGTGGTTGAGAGTCCGCCTGCTGATGCAGGGAACGCGGGTTCGTGCCCCGGTCCGGGAGGATCCCACATGCCGCGGAGCGGCTGGGCCCGTGAGCCATGGCTGCTGGGCCTGCGCGTCCGGAGCCTGTGCTCCGCAACGGGAGAGGCCACAGGAGTGAGAGGCCCGCGTACCGCAAAAAAAAAAAAATAAAAAATAAAAAAATAAAAAAATAAAAAATAAAATAAAAATAAAAAAGACAAATTATCACAAGTTACAAATCTGTTAAGTCAAATTAATAAAGGACCATTGTGTAACATAATGAGTTTGTGGAGGCATGAATATTTTTGCAATAAAAAATTAATGACCTTTTTAATAGCTACCAGCTGATTAAGAGTTAACATCCAAATTCCTCAATACTGACATAAGCAGAAATACAGCACACTAAGGTTCTCTGTGATACCAAAATCTTTGGAAAAATTCTGATAAGTGGTGTAATGTCAAAGGACATCCAGTATTTGATAAAATTATTCTAACTGCAAATGGTAGTAGATATTTACCAGATTGAAAAAAAATCACATCATTTTAAACTGATGAGGAAATGGGTGAATCCTTGCTCTGGATGGTTATAATGGCTTCTTCACACTTTTTGGTTTAAATAATTATCATTTAAGTTTAGTCTGAACAACAATAACTCAATTTAGTTGAACACCACAAACTATCCAAGCCACATATAAGAGACCAATGGACCAACCAGAATCATCAAGGAAAATTACCCAACATGAGGATATAAGAATAGAAATTTCAGAATCACAGAAGAGTCTTATGAAATGTATATCCCCCTTAAGTCCAAAAATCAGGATTATCAATCTCAGTGACTGGTCAGGGTCAAAAAACTTTATAAATCATGATCATTCTGCATGTTTAAAATACAGGACTCAACAAAAAAATAAATTTAAAAATTTAAAAAGAAAAGAAAGAAAATGGTCAAGAGGGACTTTCCACAAAAATAAATAAGTGAATAAATAAAAATAAAATAAAAGACAGGACTCATGAGACTTAAGAACAGTGCCCTGGTCTCTAAAGTCAACTTATAAACACCACCAAAAACATGGTCCTTGGCATTGCACTAAAAGACAGAAAGGCATGGCAGCATGTCAACCAACCAAGCATTTTACCTGAAGTTTCCTATAAAGGTTTTGATTGTCGTTCACTTACTTTCAACACTATATTATCTAGCAAAGCATTGCAATATAGCTACTCACGTAGCTAAAGGGGCCTTCATGTCCTTACTTTCGCTTGCATACATCAGTGAAGAAAGCCCCTGTAGGCGGTCTCCAGGAAAACCCAGCAGGTTGATGATTTTGAGCAGGTTTGGGGGCACCATGGATATGCAAAGGTGAAAAAGGCCATATCCAAAGCTCACAGCACCTTTCAGTCTGTTTAGAGACTCCTCAGACACCCCTTCAGCCACAATGTGATTATCATTTGCAGCGTCAGAAGTCAAGGGCTCTTCCGTTAGCTTCTTCTGATACAGCTCCTGGAGGGCATTGATGTCCAAATAGCATTTATTGTAAATCTTCCAGGCTTTCCTAAGGATCCACCCACCTTTTATATATGCTATAAAGAGAAGGGGAGAAAAGCATGAAAAAGTAAGTATTCAAAATAATTTTCCTATGTTAATAATAAAGATATTGAAGAATGACCTGAAAAAACAAAATTTTAAAAAACAATAAAAATTATTACCCATCATGAAACCTTCTGTTCTTCATATGGCTTAAATTCCTTATTTGCTGTCTGTTTCCCTTTACTAGTCTGGATGACCACTTGGCAAGAACCATGCATTATTTTGTTCATTGTATCGAGCCCCTCACGCTGAGGTGAGGCATAGCATCTAATATCTGCTGAACGAATGAATGAATGAATGCAAGCATCATTTGAATCTGACTTTTTTCCCACGTATTCTGTGAAAGCCTCTACCACATCCCTAAACTACCTGAACTATGGCGCTTTCCGGATAAAACTCTTAAATTCGCATACCCTGTGTTTCATCCCTCCTCAAGAGCAACTTCTAAATCTAAATTTGCTGCTAAATTTATACCCAAACACCAAGCATGGCGACTTGCCAAAAAATAAAACAAGCAAAACAGAACGATTAATATTTATCGGGTGAACAAATGGCCAGTTTATTAACAAAAAAGTCATTAGCGTTAAATATAAAAATGCAAAGAATCCCCAATGCATCTCTATTCAACGCCTATTAGTGGCTTAACCGCAACCTAGCAAGGCTGGGCTTTATCTGGTGTGTGACAAATGGAGCTCCCCTACTGCCCAGCCTAGAGAGCTCCAGTGAAGGAGGGTGACAAAGCAGAAGCTATTCACACCACAGGGTGAAAATCTGTTGTTTTTAAAGCCACTTCCCTTTGTTTCTGTTAGGCCAAGTTTCTTAACATAGCCCACCTTGAGAATGTGTGCCACAAAGGCAAAGGTAGAGATAAACCTGGGATCTACCCTGCTCCACGTCCCACTGGCCCCTCTCAGGTCTGAGTCCTGCCTCACCCTCTCCTGCGAACATCTTTCCCTTCTGATGAGGAAGTGGGGGAGGCGTCGATAGATCTGTGCTTGTCTGAGTGCATCACCACCACATATCTGGGGAAAAGGTCCTCCACAGGGAGTTTTCTGTAAAATAGTTCTCTAGTAACTGTAGAGGAGAGCTTGTCCACTTGGCACCGTTACCAATAATGGTACCGATACTCTGACCTCAAAGCACAACAGAAGACAACATGAACTGTGTACCAGGCTTCCAGGCCCTTTAGAACAGCAGGGAAAGAAGTTTTTAAATTTATTTTTGAATGACATAAAATATATAACATAAAATCTGATTTATACAAGCCCAAGCCCTGAATTGAAAGTGATCTAAGATTATATGGCAGGGCTTCCCTGGTGGCGCAGTGGTTGAGAGTCCACCTGCCGATGCAGGGGACATGGGATCATGCCCTGGTCTGGGAAGATCCCACATGCCGCGGAGCGGCTGGGCCTGTGAGCCATGGCCGCTGAGCCCGCACGTGCGGAGCCTGTGCTCTGCAGCGGGAGAGGCCATAACAGTGAGAGGCCCGCGTACCGCAAAAAAAAAAAAAAAAAAAAGTTTATAAGGCATGTGCAGAAAAGCATTAACATAGCAGACCTATTGCTCTCCTTTGAAAGGCCTGTTTACAAGGTTGGCCCTTGGCTGGTATCTGGGAACCTGGATTTGGGAGGGGTCCCGTCATTCCCAGAACCGGTAGGAGGGGCTCACTGTGCCTACACAGTTTGCATGAACAAGTGGACACCTGCTTTCCTTCTGGAAGTCTGGGTATGCACCAGGCAGTGGGGTGCCTACATGGTCAGTCCCCAGTAAAAACTACAGATGCTGAGTCACTAACCAGCTTCCCCAGTTGGTTACATTTCACAGGTGTCGTTGTAATTCACTGCCAGGAGAATCATGTGCATCCTATGTGGCTCTTCTGGGAGAGGCCCCTGGGAAGCTTGGGCCTGACTTTTTCTGGTCTTCATCCCTGTGCCTTTTCCCTTTTCTAATTTTGCTTTGTATCCTTTCACTGCAACAAATCATAGCCATGAGTATGACTATCTTCTGAGTCCTCCTAATCACTGGTCTTGGGGACCCCGGATCCATTAACTCAAGCTACTATCTTAATTAAAGTATCAATTTTCTGGCAAACGATGACCATATCTCCTATGGGATCACAATTCAAAACACAACCATCCCACAAGTTCTGGGTGATGAATGTCCTGTAGTCTAAGTGCACTGAAAAGATTGCTATATGACAGGATGAAGAAGTAAAATAAACCAGTCTACAAAAGCTTTGCTGGCGGGGGAGGCGGTACTATTTGTATAATTTATTGTTATAAAAGTAATACATATCTGAAACAATTTATTTTTATTCAGTTCAACTTAACAAAAATATTTCCTGTGCTAATATTACTTTTAGGCACTGTTCTAG
Source organism: Mesoplodon mirus (assembly GCF_964341445.2). Lineage (NCBI taxonomy): Eukaryota > Metazoa > Chordata > Mammalia > Artiodactyla > Ziphiidae > Mesoplodon > Mesoplodon mirus. The sequence continues at coordinate 40,543,582 of NC_138989.1, read as the reverse complement.
GAGAATCAAAGAGAAATAAGACATAGATCCTGCCTTTAAGAGGCTCAGTGACTTTTTCCCTCCTAAATGGAAGTGTTGTGGGAAAAAGAGAGGTTTGAGAAAACCTAACCTTGACACTTCTTTGTATGCTAGCAAAGTGTTTAGGTTAATCCAATACACCCACAGACAAGAAAGGTGACTCTCACTTATGATCCAAAAAGCCAAAGATTGAATAGAAAAACAGAAAAAGACCAAGAAAAAGGAAACTAAAATATATAGTCCTGAGAACACAAAAGCAATTGAATCTAACTGAAAAGAAATAATAATTGGCTACAGATAAAAAATGAAATAAAAAGAGGAAAAGTAAAATTGCAAAACCCTAAAAATGTCAATGAGCTACGAAGTTCCTATCACGTGCCTAGGACTGTGCTTGGCACCTGAAGGACACAAATGAACTGTAAGACGTAAATCTCAGCCCTCCAAATGCCCAATAAAATTAGAAAATGAAAGTGAAACAAATGTGGGTAACATAAGACTATATATGCATATGTTTATTTATATGGTCCACTGGGTCATACATAGAAAAATGAAAACAATGTTGAGATTATGAGCGAATTGCCCTTTCTTTATTTCCTTTTTGACAGTCAATTGTTTTCTATGTAAGTAGCACATACATAAATTTAAAAGTGCAAAAGAAGTATTGCAGGATTTCAGTAGAAAATGTTACTCCCTCCTGTCCCCAAGCCTAACTGGAAATTTAGAGGGAAAAAATTAACTCCATTTTAACCTGTATTTTCCAGGCTACCGTCACTTTGAGGACGCACTTAGGGAAATGCAGCATTCCAGGGGAGAGCAACAGGAGTGTAAGTATGAAGGGACAGGCGGAAAGCTATTTGGAGGCAGAGTGAGGGGACAAGCTGGGCCGAGGACGGGTGCAGGGATGACGCACCCAGTGGTATCCAGCTAAGGGAAGGACACCCGCTCGGGAGAAGCAGGGGCTCCCTAAAATGGGAGTTAAAGGGACTAGTGTTAGGGAAACAAGCTGTAGTGATCCAGATCTCAGGTGAAGAGTTACAGAAAAGAAAGGCAGCAATGGAAGCAAACATAAAAATCCATCACTGCCGACTGTTTCGAACTCAGTTAACAAAAGGAAAAGAAAACCAACATGGTAAAAACCCATTTTTACAGAATAAAAATGAAATTAATTCAACATCTTTAATTTCTTGCCTAAGATAAGAGCTTAGATGTTAACATTTATTTTAAAAGCACACGTTCAAGTCTACAGTAACAAGCTTTAAAGCCCTGAACTTGAGCCGGGTAAATAGAACTCAAAGTTTTGACTAATCGAAGAGTAGAAACTGAGATGTGTACAAAGTTAGGACCTAGAGAGAAACAGAGTTTGTTTTTACCACTTTTTAAGTTCAACTCTTCACTGAAACAGGTCCCAGGACTCGCCCTACTCCATGTCCCAAATGCGGTGACCGAAACATCTGAGCTCAGCCAGACTCCGACGGGAGGAGCCGAGGCTGCGTGAGGAGCGGGTAGAGAAGCTGCGCTCCAGGCCCACAGCACCGTGGCCCCAGTGGGAGGCACGCTTAGTCAGCCAATGCTCAGCAACGTGGCCAGGAGCAGCCTCTGCCCAACAAGCAAACAGTTGAACACAGGGCCCCTCAATCTGCACAGGCTTTCATACGCTCCTCTGAAACGTCAGACATAAAACATTCAACCACCGTGACTGCGTCCCCAGAGGACTGCACAGAGAGCAGAAAACCAGAGACTGTCCGCCCTCCCCTGTCAGGGGCAGCCTCAACCAGCCAGAGATGCAGGAGAGATGGGAAACCCTGTCCCCATAATGGGGGTGGGAGTCCTCCCCTAGAAAGGGCAAGAGTTGTCTGGAAAATGAAAATATCAAGTTACACTAAATGGATCCTGGAATAAATTTTGTAAATTTTTTTTTTTTTTTTTTTTTAGCAGGGATTGTGTCTGGTGAGAGGCCCTACCATAGCATTCTGTCTGTTTGCTTGTCCTGGATGAGGCTGGTTAGTCCTATAACGGAAGGGAAGTTCAGCCTTGGCTTCCTTGTGACCCACATAACAGACTTCGGAAGAAAAAAAAAAGATGATTTAGTTTTCACTAGTCAGCCCACCTCCTCATTATTACCTTTACCCCCAGTCAACAGACTTCTGATAGACTCACTTCTCCAATCCCAACTATTCTTGGTGCTTCCTAGGGCTCAGTATCATGCATCTCATTCCTGAATGACATCACCCTTCCTCCATCCCTCTCTTTAATTCACATTTATATATCCACCATGTGTTAGGCAAAGGCAGCGCATCAGGTGCCAGGGACACAGAGAAGACAATGGACTTCCATTCTCTATAACCCTGCTCAGGTTCAGGATTAGGGATCCTTGACCTTCCCAGCAGAGTTTAGGAACTGCTCATTCCTTGTGCAACCTCTCCAACTAACTTACATGTCTAATGTCTAGTGGTGAAAGTATCACCCTGAATGAGAAATTATTTAGTCCTCTTTCTCCCCCACTACACTGTCAGTAGCCTCAGGGCAAGAGCTACATCTCATTCATCTCTAGACCATTAGCATCTGTCACCTTCCAGAATCTGACACATAGTAAGTGCTCAATAAATGTGGAGAAAAAAAAAAAAGATAGCAGGCAGACACAGTCCCTGCCCTCAAGAAGTTTCCCATCTGCTACTGTGGGCAGACATGTGAATACAGATGTGTGCAGTTGTGTGACGACTGCTCTAACTGGCTATGGACAGGGTCCAAGCAGAGTAACAGAGGCCGTATGATGAAGTCAGTGAGGAAGGAGAACATGAAGGAAGTAGACCCAGGCTGCACCTGGGGAGGCACAAGAGAAAGACAAAAGGGGTTCCAAACTGAGAGGGCAGCGCACACCAAGGCCCGAGGCGGCAAGGCCTCAGAGACCTGCAATCAGCCCTGCCGAGCTAGAGGAGGTGGCAGCGAGGTAGGGGGCAGGTTCTTCCATGCCACCCGAGGAAGGAATCTGCACTATTCCTTGTAGGCAATGTTGCAGAACAGCTAAGTGTCTGAAGCACAGGTGTAACAAGGTTTAGAAAGAGCGCTCCAGGGGCATCGTAGAGAATGTGGCCTGGAGAAGCATCCGGGCCTGGAGAAGCATCCGGGCCAACAGGAGGCTGTTCTACTCTCCCAGGGGCTCATTCCATAGGACAGAAGGCACACGTGCGCACGGGGGCTGAGGGACAAGGCCCTGAGAGCCTCGGGTTTCTGGGCCATTGGGAGGCTGGTGGTTCATGTGACCAAATGAAGGTGAAGGGAAAACTGTGAATGCTAGGAATTCAGATATGAAATAAGAAGCCCACAGCCCAGGTCCTGGTTCTGTCATCACTGTGTAAACCTGTTCAACCTTAAACAAATCATCCAGCCTCAACGGCCTCACCTGTGAAACAGGAAAACAATCTCATTTGAGGAAAATTTACTGAGCGTATGTTATGCCAAGACTAGTAAGACATGGGGCCGATCTTCAAGCCCAAAGGAAATACAGGAAACACAAACAAGGTGCCAAAAGCCATCAAGTCGGTTTAAAAATAAACACTTTTTGTTACGAAAGTAATTCACATGTGCTCACTGCAAAACAACCACAACAACAACAAAGATCTTTGGATAATAGAGTAAATTAAAAAGTAGTAAAGGAGGGACTTCCCTGGCGGTCCAGTGGTAAAGAACCCGCCTTCCAATGCAGGGGACACGGGTTCAATCCCTGGTCCGGGAACTAAGATCCCACATGCCGCAGGACAACTAAGACCTCATGCCCCAACTACTGAGCTCGCGCACCTCAACAAGAGCCCGTGCGCCACAACTACTGAGCCCACCCATCCTGGAGCCTGCACACCACAACTAGAGAAGAGAAGAGGAACAAAAAATCCACACACCACAACTAGAGAGAAGCCCACACATCACAACGAAGAGCCCAAGCATCACAGTGAAAGATCCCGCATGCCTCAACCAAAAAGATCCCGTGTGCCGCAACGAAGACCCAACACAGCCAAAAATAAATAAAATAAATAAGTAATAAATAAATCTTTAAAAAAATAGTATAGGAAAATAGAGAGAGAGGACGGGGTTATTCACTATAAAGAAATTCAAATGAGACAAAATGCGGGAGCTCTTTCGAAAGTCGGAAGCACTAACAAATTCACACAGACTCACTCCTACCTGGAGCTCAGGTGAGTGCGTACCCACACCCACTTCTGGGCCACCTGATCAAGGAGGACCACCTACAACAAACATCTCCAAGGAGGGGCTGTTCCAAAACTATTATCCATCAACAAAGTTTAAGAAACGGATCCCAACAAAGAGTAAATTTTTCATAGTTTTATAACCTAGAGGGTTTCTCAAAGGCAAATGAAGCACATTTTTAGTTATGTCTGTTTGAGACAAATACTGAGCTATTCATAAAGCAAATGACCACTACATGTCTTTATTAGAACCTGAGGTTTTCATGTCTGTCAATTTCTTTTCACTATCAATATTACATTCAATAAATTGTACGGCCTCAGGAAGAACCAAGAGTGCTGTTAAAAATCTATGATATGTAAAGCAACTATACTCCAACAAAAATTACTAAAGAAAACAAAACACAAAAAAATCTATGATAAACAGGATTAAATAGCTGATTAATATCAACCTTTTAGGAGAATAGGAAAAGGTCACGAAGGTAATTTGTGAAGGAAATACAGTTTAGGGGTAAAATATAAAATTAAGTTCAGCTTCACTAAAACAACAACGAAAAGCAAAGCAAAGAACATAGGAATGTCCAAGAGAAATTGGTTAAATAAATTATGGCACATTCACATGATAAATTAATGCTTTTAAAATTATATTTTGAAACTCTGAGCTATAGAAAAAATATGTGAATTATAATCTAAAAGGGAAAAGTAGGATATAAAACACCACAGATTCAATTTTTTAAAGAAAGATGGAGAAAGATAAAAACAGAACATTTGCAATAAAGAGTGATTTTCTCCAAGTAGTGAGATTAGAAATGACTTGCTTTTTCATTATTTTATATTTTCCAAATTTTCTAAAGCAATATTTAGTAATTTTACAATCAGAGTAATTTTAAAAATAAATAGTACTAACTGATGATTCTGAATTTCATGAGGGCAGGGACCATGGCCTGGATTTGCTCATGGAACACAGTGCTTAGCATTGTATGTGCTCCATCATTATTTGTTGAATGGACCCGTGAATGAACATGTGAAGGACAGATTAATATAAAGTTTCCCTGATATCCTTTACCCTGATTCCCCAAACATTTTACTACATTTGATTTATCCTTTTCTCTCAACAGATATTTTCTTAATGGCTAAAATTAGGTCCTTAGAAAAGTCCTTGAGCCTCAGGAAAAAGTAGTCCAAGATCACAGAAAACACCAGAGCTCCTGTCCTGACCAAAGAGGTCCAGCTCTTCCCGCTACTCTTTTACATATACGTGAGTGTGGCACTCCAGATGGGGGATTTTACATCACTGTGTTATAGAAAATTCACATGAGCTTTGAGCCCTCAACCATATAAGTAAGATAGTTATTGGGAAAGTCCTGAGATGAGACTTAAAGAGAAAAAAAATTGGATCAAAAGGAAAAGGCCATAGTACAACCATAAAACACATTTTAAAAGAAAGTAATTACTAGGAAGCCCACATTTTGGAGGTCACAATAGAAGTTAATTCTACTTCTGACTTGAGCCAAAGAGAAGAAACAAAGAAACCTCAAGTATGAGATGGAGACAGAGAGAGACAAGAAAGAAGAAAAAGGGACAGGAAAATTGGCTGCCAGTAATCCAGAATGAGAAGTGTGTGTTATGACTTAGCAGCAACATACCCTGTTTCATCTCAGGTTTGGAAGAAAATGCTTTTCTCATTGTGAATTTTAGTCAATTTCCTTTTTGAATTTTCACTCTTTCAAGTAAATCCTATCTACCAAAGAGGCAGGTTTCTGCCATCAGCATCAGAGACATAAAACCACATAAAAGGAAGAATTAGTGTCAAAGTTAATCTTACAGCGAGCTCTGAGAGCCTCAGTTCCAGTCTATGCCACTCAAGATATTAAAGCTACAAAATCCTGGAAAACATCTGTCTTGGGCAAACTAAGTCAGAAATCAGTTTATATTCCTCATTAAGGGCTGTTAAAAGGTAGGTCCTTCAAGTATGTTAGGAAGTCTTTAGTACGCACTCAGGACTTCAATAACAATTTTCTGAGTAACTTAAACTGGTTATATTTCACTTTAAAGGGTTATTATCATAACTTGATTCCCACAAAGAAAAAAAACCCCATCAATCTATCAATCCAAGGCACTGGAAATATCTCTAAGTATGACAGACTATCTGGATACAAGAGGATGAAACAGATTTTGGAACTAAAACTTCTCTACTAAACACACATTAAGCACTTGTGGTTTCAACTTCTCAAGTAATAAATCAGGATCACGGCCCAAAGAGATGCCACATGTTTTCAAAGACTGAAATACGAGGCGCTCTTAATAAATAAATAAATTAATTAATTAATAAAAGGTATTACCAGTTGTGTCCACTGAATAGCAAAAGCCATTAAAAACAATGCTTCAGCATACCTGACAATTCTTGCTTTACAAACGAGAGCACAGCCAAGTAAACTTGACAGTCAGCTATGATTATCTGCCTCTGAAGCCGATCAACCATAGAGGGGGTGGATTTTCGGACATCAACCTGTTTGGTAGGAAGAAAGTACACACCAATAAATCACACCCAAGAACAATACTCCTTCCAAACAACTATTACTTTATTGTGCAAAACAATTTCACGCAGAGAGTGTGAAACAGCAGTTGCTGAAATCCAAGACCAAATTTACACTCTGAGCCTGGTAGTTCTATCCTCCCCCATTAAGTCCAGCTATATTTTGTTAACAATACATTGATGAAGAGGCTTGTAACTCAAAGACAAATACTCTAAATTACAGACACTGAGTTCATGGAAAACATGAAAGCCCACACACAACTTCGGAGTTTTACCTTTTTGAAAACAACCTAAGTTCTTACTTATCCAAAATAAAAAATCACTGAAGGTACAAAACATTGCCCCAGGTGAACAACCTGAAAAGCCACTTTGCAGCCATCTGCCTTCAGGAAGGATCAATAGTATTAGGGTTCATTCCTTTGGTGCACACAACCGAGACGTGAGGGTTGGAAACTGATTACATGTTAGTTAAGGAGAAAACACGCTGGAATTAAAAATTATCTTTGAATGAATCACAAATTGAACTTGAAATTTAAATCAATCTCTAAAGGTGACTACCTCTATAAAATATAAAAAAGTAAAACCAAAAAACCCTACTTTTTAATAAGATTTTGGTTTTCATCGTAAAGAATGCTAAACGAAGAAAATTTGCTCTGAAACAGAACAGTGCATTCTTAAACTTGAACAAAATAGGTTAGTTTTCATATGCTTTCACAGTGATATAAGAAATGATAGGATTTTTCCAAATATGACAAAAGTATACATAGTATACATGATAAAATGGCTGGCTTCTCTTTTTTCTAGATTAGCAGAATTCACCATGGTCACTGCTGTTCCTGATCTAGTTCCAGCACCCATTACCCTGTTTGCTTAAGCAAATGTCAATCTATTGATGCTTCTGTTTTCTCTGCTTGTAATAACATCTATTCTGCAAGGCTGTTGGAAGGGCTCACGAGATACTGTATGTGAAAATGCTTTTTAAATTGCAAGGACCTATTACAAATGTTGATTATTAACGAATGTGCTGGGCCTGGTACTAGATACTGAGCGCAGACATGTAAATTAGCTTACAGTCTAATGAGGGAACGCTGACGACCACGTAATGCAGTAAATGCTCTGAAGGATGAAGTACAAGGAACTATGGGAACCTGTAGGAGACACACTAATAGGCTTGAGGGCTCAGACAAGAGTCTCTGAAGAAAACAACATCTAGGAAGAACTAAAGAATGGATATGAACCAGGTCAAGAGGCAGACGAATGTTCCAGGCAGAGGAGAAGTCAATGACAAGTCAGCTACATTAAGGAGTTTGGATTTTAGTGCAATGGCAGTGGTAGGGGGCGGGGACACTGAAAATGAAATCAGCGATATATAATTCGCATCTTAGTGACTGTAGTTTGGAGAAGAATTACAGAACCGCGAGACTGGAGGCAGAAACGCCAGTGAGGGTTTGTCTTAGGCAAGTGGAGATAGTGGCTGGCCCAGTGCATTGGCAGGGAAAGTAGATGAATTCAGGACGTATTTAACAAAGAGTCAACGGGACTTGGTCACTGACTGATGTACAGTCTGGAGAAACGAGAAATCAAGGAGAACTGTGGCTCTTCTGGAGTGTCAGGAGACAGTACTCTGGGCCCATCAGTGGCTTCCTCATGGCTGACACCATAAGCAAGAGCAGAGGTGAAGCCACCTGGAGTGACATAAAGGAGCAGAAATGACAGGTGGCTTTTCCTGACTGTAACCGACAGACTGGTTTGTCAACTAAACAAGTGACACATGTGACTCCCCTGCGTGCTCCAGAAACATCAGAGATAGGAGGATGCCTCCCAAAGTCTAGAACTTGTGCACTGAAAGGTGAAAGAAAAATCAGGAAAAGTGGATTATGATATGATTGTGACTTTATTTATAACCAAAGGCTGGGGAGCCCTGGGCTTTAAAAGGAGGTAACAGCTAAATTCCTGAATTATGCCAATGCAACATATCTGAAATACATATATGAAAGCCTACAAAAGCCCTTGCAGCATGGTCCACTGTGGAAGAAGATAATTTTAAGATACCAAAAGAATATGCACTGAAAAGCGCTAATGATTAAAGGGGGTTCTATTGCTTTAAGAAACACGCTTTACATAATCAAAAGCTGTAAGAAACATTTAGTGCTTTAGCCATGTTCTGAACACCAAAATCCAAGTAAATAAACAATGTTCTAAGTAAGCAGCACATAGTTCATAACTTAAAGACATAGTACTTACATTCTTCTTAATTTTATTCTTGATTGTTTCAATTACTCCAACCTCTTCACTTTCACACAGCTTTTCTGTGGTTTTTAAATCATCACATGCCAACTGCATTTTTTCTTCCTCAAATGTCATCATGGCATTCTTCCAAGAAAGAAATAAGGAAAGAATGAATCAGTAAGTGTCTGAAAATTCAGGCCAATTTATTACAACACAACTCCAAACTAGGGGGAAAAACCATCTAAATGATTTATTGCCAGTAAAAGAATCAGAATGTTACAGCATACCCTATTCATTAAAAAAAAACAAACTATAATCTCAATATGAAATAAAAACATACCTCTGTTACACCAGCATGAGAAAATGTATGGTAACAAACGTCCTTGCAATTACTGTTCTACATTTTTTTGTTATTAAACACAGTAACAAAAAAAAATTATACTATTTCTGACTGGTCCACTTAATTCAGTTTTTAGAACAGAGCCTCACTGAAAGCACTTTCTACCCACGCATGGATCCCTGGGTTCATCAAGGACAGCACAAAATGCTAATGAAACATCAGCTAGTAGGTACTACTTTGAAAATTATCAATCTTTTCAGGGACAGCAATTCCAATGGGCTCATTTGTAAGGAACTCATTTTTTATTGTCCCCAGTGAAAAATTCCACTGACGGCTTGTTTCCAAGCACCTGATCCTGGTAGATTTTTTCAGGTCACATTTGACTGGTAGAAATGATCCCTTGCTTTGTGACCACCAAGATCGGTGGGATAGGGAGGGTGGGAGGGAAACACAAGAGGGAGGGGATATGGGGATATATGTATACATACAGCTGATTCACTTTGTTATACAGCAGAAACTAACACACCATTGTAAAGCAATTATACTCCAATAAAGATGTTAAAAAAAAAAAAAAAAAGATCCCTTCTCTGCTGAAAACCTGCTACTTTCTCCCAGAAGTACTGAGGTTTCTGAGATGAACAGGCTACAAGGGCAGAGACAGGACACCAGGTTCTTGGAAGGACCTAATTAAAGGCATCCAATTTTCTACATTGCCCAATTTATTTTAAAACCTAACTGCAACCTATTCTCTCAATTCCTAAATATTAATATTCAAAAATGCAAAAGTAACCGATAAACTTTAAATCTGCTAATTTAACTTCTCTCCCGATCCACATTTATTCAATAATTTTAAAGCAAACCTTTATTATCCAAAGTCTGACTTTTTTTTTCTTTTCAACTCTAATGCAGTTTTAATTTTTGGAAAGGTCTTTCAATTATATTTTTATTTTAAAAAGGATTTTGGTTGGAAAAATATAATGCTCTAAAAGATATAAGCATTTAATCTTTAAAATTAGGGAAGGGTATCTCATAAGTGTTGGTTAATAGGCAAAAATTTTATTCCAGTTTTAAACTGTAAAAGATCTTCTACAATAGTGTATCTCTACAGCAGGTAACCACTAAAAGACATACATTACGTATTTGTTTCCCTCCCACCAAAACCTCTTCCCACATCAACTTACCAAAAAACTGACAAAGCTGGCTCCAAAACTCATTAATGGGCTACGATTTCTGTTAAGAAACCAAAATAATTTTTATTGTGAAATTTTATTTTAAAAGCATTTGACATATCAGGATCACTATATATTCCCAATAATTGCACAGAAGTTGTTAAGGTCTTCAACAATTAAATTACCCTAAGAAAAAAGTAAAAGAGGCAAGAAGTTCACAGGTCTGTCCACCAGGATAGAATCTCCCCCACACCTGATTCTTCAAAGCAAGGAGAACAAGAAAGTCACATTATAAATGACATTGCTTTAGTAAACCAATCCAACATCTGAAAACACGTGGCTAAAGGAAGATGATTAATATTCTTTTTTTTAATTTTTATTTATTTTTTTTGTGTGCGCCACATGTGGGATCTTAGTTCCCCGACCAGGGATTGAACCCACAGCCCGGGCGGTGGAAGTGCAGAGTCTTAACCACTGGCCCGCCAGGGAAGTCCAATATTCATTTCCTGTTTAATTTTTATAAATTTTAAAAATTAAAGTATAGTTGATTTACAATGTTTCAGGTGTACAGCAAAGTGATTCACTTCTATGTATATTCTTTTTCAGATTCTTTTCCAGTATAGGTTATTACAAGATATTGAATAGAGTTCCCTGTGCTATACAAGTCCTTGTTATCTATTTTATACGTAGTAGTATGTATCTGTTAATCCCAAGTTCCTGATTTATCGCTCCCCCCCTTCCCCATTTGGTAGCCATAAATTTGTTTTCTATGTCTGTGAGTCTATTTCTCTTTTGCAAATAAGTTCATTTGTATCGTTTTTTAGATTCCACATACAAGTGACATGATATTAATATTCATTTTTTAAATGCAAAACATGTTCAAAACTTTCCACACATAAATTAAGTATTATTTTCAGAGTAGATCAAAGGGTTTTACCACTAAGCCAGACCTGGCAAACTCACTTATCCCATCCAAAGAACTTTAAGAATACCTCCCTGGAGTCAGTCATCAGCCTGCTGTAATACACAATCATTATCCAATTTTATATGTAAACCGAAAATACGAAGCCAAGTCAAACTAATACTAATTCAAAGAATATAAAAATATAAACATTCTGCTTCAAATTCACAACCAGTACAAAAATCCAAGTCTCTGTAAATGGCACTAAAAGGGAAAGCAAGTTGTAACTGCCTTCTTAAAAATAATCGTACTGCTTTTGTTATTATGTAAATAATATATGGTCATTCTAAAAAAAAGAAAAGCCAAGAACAATGTATTTAGTCAATCCCCTACTGGAAATTTAGTTTAAGTCCAAGGTGACCCTGTGTGTATGTGGTGGAGGTGTGTAAGGGAAGAAGAGAGTGCACATTTAGGTGGATATATGCATCCATACGTACACATATACCCCACGCTCAGACGAACCTCTTTGTACATGTAACTTGCAGGGAGTCCACGTGTATTCTGGGGATAAACCGCTAGAGGTAGCCCTGCGGGGTCAGGTGAGATGCACATTTGTTTTCCTCTTGGATGGTGGGGATGTTATGTGGGGGCAGGGGCGGGGATCAGGAACTCAAAATGATTTGGCATGTTAACCCTCTGCTACAATTTGTTTCCCATCTGCTTGGGACCTACCCGAATTCTACGGTGAAGAAGAGCTTGTTTACCCCCGCTGCATATTAAACCTCCAAGAGTCAGGAAGGTGTCGTGACGGGCGAAGAATCCCGCACCAGCACTCACACGCATGAAGCAGCTCCAACAGCACCTCCGCGAGCACGCGGCCCAGGCTCCGCCCCCCCAACTCCGCACCTGATCAGACGCCAGTTCTCCGCTCCAGGGCTCTCCCTTGACGAGCCATTACAGGCTTCGACCCGCTACGTTACAACCCGGGCTGTGTATGAGGGTCCCCTCTAGAATGCTCTTTTCTGCCTCTTCTCCCTCACCGTTATGCCGTACACACAGCAGGCATCCAGCAAAAATGAATCAGTGAAGGAATGAAAGAGCTCTGCCTTTCAGGAACGTTTCAGTCAAGAGCTGATCGGCCCAGCTTCCCCATCTTTGCCCGCTCCGCGCGCTTACATGTTAGCCATTAGCCACTTGAGAAACGAAAAGATGCTGAATCGAGGGCCTGTGTTGCTACATTTGCTTCTTGTTCTGGACTAAAATTAGACTTCTGAGAGCCCAGGCTATCAATGATTCATGGTGCCCTCGCCTAGCCCTTAGTACTTCACATACTATCTTCTCATTTAAGTGACAAATCAGCCCAAGAGAAACATTCTTCCCTACTCCTTGAGGTACTGTCTCCATAAACCCCAGGGCACCTGGGTGCATTAGCCACTCGATAATGAACTGACGGGGAAGCAGGAATCCTCGTGCTGCATGTTACCTGGTGCTTCATCTAACAAGGTTCGCTTGTTTCCTTCACCTGATTTTTTTTAACTCAACATGACCCAGGTGATCCTACATTAACTCACCTCCTCTAAATCAATTGCAGCCCACACATGTGTTTCCACATAAAACGTATTCAATTTGGAGATTTGCGAATGTTTCCAAACAGTACAAGGATCATTACTTCAACACTGATGCTGGGGGGATCATTACTTCAATACCGATGCAGGGGGCGGAGAAGGAAGAGGCTCACACTGGGAACCAATGGCACCAGCACAAGGGTGGAGGCGGGGAGCGAGGTATCAGGTGAAGGCTGAGTATAAAGGTAAGCATTAGAACCAAAAGCCAAACCTTTCTAAATACCAGAAGTTACGTAAAGGAGGTAGGGGGCAAGTGAAATAGACCACATCGTGAAAACCTCACTTATTTAAAAGAAGGGAGGATCTAAATCCATATACATACATGCGATATTGAAAAAAAATAACGGTAAGTTAACCCATAAACATGTTTTTTAACGGATACCTACAAAGTGAGGGAGGGATAGGGAAGAAGAAACAAGGATAGAAACGAACCTTCCTTGTATATAACCTCTTGTTTTGTAGATTTGACTTTGGAACCATGTAAATATTGTATGTCATAATATCAAATTTTAATAATGCGATCCCTAAAAATTCAAATTTAAAGTGAATTACATGTACCTAAATGCAAACCCAATTGGTAAAATAACCACACAGAGTAGAAGTATTCCAAACGACTTTAAAATACAGTAATCTGACAGCACATCCCCATTATGAAATACCCTTAAAAACAGACCCCAAAAGATGGCAAAACAATTTTTGTTTTCAGTAATCATATTTTTACCAGTCAAGTTACTACCATTATTCTACAGCTGTTGGGTATGTAGTTTGTGATAAAACAATGCCTAAGTACGTTGGTGTTTTTTGAAACCAAGGATTTTGTGCACAGGAAAAAGGATAAAGTTAATTCAAAGCCTAGAAACAATGACCACCCAGTAGTATTCAGCATGGTCCGGCATCCTCTCTAAATACATTAAGTAAAAGATCCACAGAGATGGCTAATTCAAGCTTAGGGGCAAGAAATGTTCAACAGCCTTGAATATTGTGTTTTAACAGAAAGCAAGGAAGTTTAAAAACTACATTAGGCTCTTGAAGAGGTTCAAGCCAAAGATGTAACAATTTGATCACCAATGAGGTAAAAACAGCAATGGATTGAAATATCAAATAATTTAAAACTGTAAATTCATAATGATACTTATTAGTTAAAAAACAACTCAACAACTCACTGCTTGCCTACGGAGGATCCTAGAGAACCAATTCATTATTTTGAAAACTATTAAAAAAGGGAAAAGAATAGCATTTACCACACATTTTCTCTATAAACTCAGAGTAACCAATCAGATGTGGGGTGGGTCTCTACAAAAATGTCCTGGGCTAATAAATGAAAAGCAAATGACAGAATCAGAGTATCTTGTTTTGTAGCTGCTCCTAATCAATTAATGGATACGGACAGTGATCATAAAGACAGGGGACAATATTAAACTGATACCATCAGCAAAATCCAAGCTGTGGGAGATTCTACAGGACAAAGATGCTAGTTTCTTCAACAACAATAAAAAAATGTAAGGGTGAAAAGAGAGTGAAAGGGAGCTTGTAAAATATATATAAAACAACTGAGACATAAGAGACATAATAAAACAACAAATATCCTGCATGTATCCACACACACATATATAAACACATATATACACATACACTAGCAACAGTTAGAAAGTGAAACTTTAAAAATTGTCATTCACAATAGCATGAAAATATTAACAGCTAAGGATAACTCTAACAAAAATGTGCAACACTGCTTCACTGAAAACTCAAGACATTACTAAGGAAAATGAAAACTCTAAATCAGCATTTTGCAACACTGGCATTCTTAACATTTGGGGCCAGATAATTTTGTTGGGTGCGGGGGCGGGCTGCAGTGTGCACCGTAGGATGTTGAGTAGCATCTCAGGCCTCTACCTACATGATGACAGGAGCACAAGCCACTGCCTCCGCCCGCCCCCCACCAAGGTGTGACAACCAGAATGTCTCTAGACACTGCCAAATGTCCTACTGGGGCAAAATCAACCCTGGTTGTGAACCAGTAACCTAAATAACGAGATATACAATTCTTATGGATTGGAAGACTCATTACTGCCGAGATATTATCTTCTCTTAAACTGAACTGTAGCTCCAATGCAATCTCAAGCAAAATCCCAGTGTGTGTGTGTGTGTGTGTGTTTCGAAAGGTTGATTCTAAAATCTACATGGAAAAGCAAAATACTTAGAAAGGCCAAATCAAATTTAAAGAAGACCAACAAAGCTGTCTCAAGCAAAACCCCTGTGTGTGTGTGTGTGTGTGTGTGTGTGTGTGTGTGTTTCGAAAGGTTGATTCTAAAATCTACATGGAAAAGCAAAATACTTAGAATGGCCAAATCAAATTTAAAGAAGGCCAACAAAGCTGGAGACCTACATTACCCAATACCAAAACTTAATTAAAATTAAGCATTTCTGGTCACTCATAAGAGACTGAAAAAGGCAAATACACATATCAAACAAAGAGCTCATCTTGAAAATACATAAAGAACACCCATGAATCAGAATAAAATGACTGGCAACTCAGTAAAAAAAAAAAAAAAAAAAGGGCAAAAGTCTTAATAGGAACTTCACAAGAGAGGATATCCAAAAGTTAATAAGCATATTAAGAAGTGCTGAAAAGCACTCATTATCAGGGAAATACAAACTAAAACCAAAATGAGACACCACTATATGCTTATCAGACTGGCCACAGTTACAAGGAGTGATAATGCCAAGTGGTAGCAAGGATGTAGAGTAACTGGAGTCTCAAACGCTGCTTAGCAGCATCTACTAAAGCTGTGCACCTGCTCTACTAAAACTCATCCACATGCCCCATCTACTGAGCACATGCCGATCGACGAGTTAGTAACTTCACTCCTAAGTACATATGTACAACAGAATTGAATTATTATGCCCCTAAAAGACATGCATGGTTTTTAATAGTCTTATCCTTAGTAGCCTCAAACTGGAAACAATTCAAATGTCCATCAACAGTAGAACAGATCAAATAATTGCAGCATATTCATTCAGTGGAATAGTTCATAGCTATGAAAAACAACTACTGCTAAATGCAAAAACATGAATTAATCTCATAGACGTAATGTTGAGTGAAGGAAGCCAGACACAAAAGAGTATATATTGAATGATTCCATTTATATGAAGCTCACAACCACTATTCTGACCACTAAGTATGACAGAGTTCAGAACACTGGTACCATTGGGGGGATACTGGGAGCCCAAGGAAGAACGCTGGAATGTTGGAAATATCCTTTATCTGGATGTAAGTAGTTACACTGTGATATTTACATATGCATACATTCTTATATGGAAAGTTTTTCCTTATGAAAATGAAAAAATTAAAAAGAAAAATTAAATCAGATAAATGATCATTGATGGGTATTTGATTATATTAGTGAATTAGTATTAATTTTTTAGGTATAGAAGTGGTATTATACTACATTTTAAGGACTATGTTTTTAGAGGTGTATATGATAGCATTTACAGATAAAATGATGACTGAGATTTGTTTCAAAAATAATTTGAGATAGGAGAATTGAAAGTGACCAAAGGGCTTCCCTGGTGGCGCAGTGGTTGAGAGTCCGCCTGCCGATGCAGGGGACACAGGTTCGTGCCCCGGTCCGGGAAGATCCCACATGCCGCAGCGGCTGGGCCCGTGAGCCATGGCCGCTGAGCCTGCGCATCCGGAGCCTGTGCTCCGCAACGGGAGAGGCCACAACAGTAAGAGGCCCGCGTACCGCAAAAAAAAAAAAAAAAAAAAAAATGCTCCCCAAAGATGATGTCTTTTGAAATCCTTTGATGAGAAGGACTCTAATGGTCACTGCCATAGTCTGCTTTTTGAAAATGAACCACCAGTAATGAAATGGCTTAAAATTTTCTCTCTGTATGAAAACTCTCCCAAAGGTAGGAAAATTTGAAAATACAAAGAAGCAATGGATGGTCTTTTTCTAAATTTATGAACATTGCCATGGAAATTTTAAAAAACAAAGCTTCTCCAGCAGATTAAAAATTGGACTGATGAAGATTCTGTTTCTTAAAACACTGTGGGAGGAAATGTATACATTTGATTCTCAAAGGAATATTTTTCCATTAAATAAATGGGCATAATTGCAAGAAGACAGTCCCTAACCAAATATGTTTCTTCAAATGTAATTTTATCTCCCAAACATAGTGGCATTTTCCATTTTTCTGAAAATGTTCTAAATTCATATAATGTTGACTTTTCTCCCCTTCAAATGTGTGGGGAGGCTGGACTTTGTATATTAGCAAGGAAATCCGGGGCCATGTGACCCTAATCAGTCCATGGTAATCACCTCATCTCATCGCAGCCCTGAGATCTCAAACCTGAGGACTGAAGAAACAGTCACCTAAATTCACACCGCCTACGCTGACTGCTCTTAAAAGGCCTGTGCCTTTTCTGTGACCCATGCTGTTTTAAAAAATCACGGTCCCAGAGGATCACAGGGGTCAACTTCGTACAGTCACCTATCAAGTCATCATTAAATGCTTCTCCAGAAGCCTCACACCATTCCTTCAGAAACAACTTTTGCTAAAAGGACAAGTGATATCCTCTGCTCTGCCTAATATTTCCAAAAATGGGCTTTAAGGAGACTGAACTGATTCAGTATTTCACTTTTCTTTCTAAAAGTAAAGTAAAATAATGTCAACAGAAGAAAAAAGCTAAGTCCATGAAGCCATTCATTGCACCATTATCCAGAATAAGGAAAACCTGGGTTTAAAAAAACAACTGTCCACATAGAGGAAAAGCTTCATGACATTGGATTCGGCAATGATTTCTTTGCTATGACACCAAAGCACAGGCAACAAAAGTAAAAATAGGTAAGTTGGACTACATGAAAATAAAACATTTCTGTGCAAGAGACATAATCAACGAAGTGAAAAGGCAACCTATGGAATGGCAGAAAATATTTGCAAATCACACCTGAAAAAAGAGTTAATGTCCAGATTATATAAAGAACTCCTACAACTCAACAAAAAAAGCAAACAACCCGATTAAAAAGTGGGTAAAGGACATGAACAGATATTTCTCCAAAGATGATACACAAGAGCCAATAAGCACATGAAAAGATGCTTAACATCACTAATCATTAAGGAAATGCCAATCAAAACCAAGAGATGCCACATCACACCCATTAGAATGGATACTATCAAAATAGCAGAGGGCTTCCCTGGTGGCGCAGTGGTTGAGAGTACGTCTGCCTATGCAGGGGACACGGGTTCGTGCCCCGGTCCGGGAAGATCCCACATGCCGCGGAGCGGCTGGGCCCGTGAGCCATGGCCACTGAGCCTGCGCGTCCGGAGCCTGTGTTCCGCAACGGGAGAGGCCACAACAGTGAGAGGCCCGCGTACCACACACACACACACAAAACCACAAAACAGCAGAAAATACACAAGTGTTGGCAAGGATATGGAGAAATCAGAATCACTGTGCACTGTTAGTGGGAATGTAAAATGATGTAGCCACTATGGAAATCAGTATAATGGCTCCATAAAAAAATTAGAAATAGAATTACCATATGACCCAGTAATTCCACTTATGGGTATATACCCAAAAGAACTGAAACCAGGAACTCAAACAGATTTTTGTACACCCATATTCTAGCAGCATTATTCATAATAACCAAAAGGTGGAAGCAACCCGAGTGTCCATCGACGGATAAACGGATAAACAAAACGTGGTGTATATATACAATGAAATATTATTCGGCCTTAAAAAAGTAGGAAATTCTGACACATGCTGCAACATGAATGAACCTTGAGGACATTATGCTAAGCGAAATAAGCCAGTTACAAAAAGAAAAGTACTGTATGATTCCACATGAGGTACCTAGAGCAAATAAATTTAGAAACAGGAAGTAGCGTGGCTGCCAGGGCCTGCAGGGGAGGAGAGAATGAGCTGTTGTTGTTTAAGGGATATAAAGTTTCAGTTTTGCAAGCTGAAAAGAGTTATGGGATGCACACCAACTGTGAATGTACTACACACTCAACTGTACTCCTAACAATGGTTAAGATAGTAAACTTTGTTATGTACAGTTTACAATTGAAAATTTTTTGAAAATGGAAGGAAGTCTACAATAGAAAAAAATGACTCATAAAAAAAACAGATGGAGGGCTTCCCTGGTGGCACAGTGGTTGAGAGTCCGCCTGCCGATGCAGGGGACACGGGTTCGTGCCCCGGTCCGGGAAGATCCCACATGCCGCGGAGAGGCTGGACCCGTGAGCCATGGCCACTGATCCTGCGCGCCCAGAGCCTGTGCTCCGCAACGGGAGAAGCCACAACGGTGAGAGACCCGTGTACTGCAAAAAATAAACAAATAAACAAAAAAAAAAACAGATGGAATATTATAACCTAGAAAAATCCCTGACAGAATTTAATATGAAAACAAAAGCTCTGTGTACACTCTGTTCCAATATGTATAGACAATAAAAAAATGAGTGTTTGTTGTGAGGGGCAGTAAGATTAAAGGTGATTTTGTTAATGATAAATGTGTGTACATGGTGGAATAAACAGTCACGACTGAAGCTGCACTACTAATCATCATCTCTGCCTCAATAATGTCACCATAGACATTCTCTCTACATTCAGACATCTTTTAGAGAGAAAAGTGCATCATTTAAGTCAATTTACTTGTTCTAAATACTCCCTGTGATTCAGCTGTTGCTTTGCTACAATTTCTCAACAGAATATATCATCCAGCCAATCAAACAGAATAATGGGGCAACTCTATAGCAAAATAGTCAAAGCCTGCTTACGTGGCAGTGAGTTATTCACTTAGCGACTAGCTGTGCCCCGCTGTGGCTCAGAGCACCATTAACAAAAGGCTGGGACTTCCCTGGTGGCGCAGTGGTTGAGAATCTGCCTGCCAACGCAGGGGACACGGGTTCGAGCCCTGGTCTGGGAAGATCCCACATGCCACGGTGCAACTAAGCCCGTGCGCCACAGCTACTGAGCCTGCGCATCTGGAGCCTGCGCGTCTGGAGCCTGTGCTCCGCAACAAGAGAAGGCCGCGACAGTGAGAGGCCCGGCACTGCGATGAAGAGTGGCCCCCGCTCGCCGCAACTAGAGAAAGCCCACGCACAGAAACGAAGACCCAACACAGCCAAAAATAAATAAATAAATAAATAAATAAATTTATTAAAAAAAAAAAAAGGCTGATAGAGAAATGCCCCAAAAGAAGGAAAGAAAGACACTTAATATATGAGGTTACTCCCCAAACAGTCTGATTTTCCAAAAACAAATGCAAATGATTTGGTCATTGCTTTTTATATTACCCATATAAGCCTTGTAAATAAGATTTTAAATGCATCCCTTTCAAAATAAAAGAGAGGAAGCCAGTAGGACATCAAAAAGAACCACATATTTTCTTGCTATTTGAACTAATTATCTTATTAAAAATTTTGTTTTCATTTTTAATAGTGAAATCTTCCCTCTACCTAGCTAACTCCTCCCTACACTGCTAAGAAAAATAATAAATAAAAAGCTCTATAGTAAGGAGTTTAATAAAACTGGAGTTAAAATCTAAAACATGAAGTCCCTATTACCTAGATTAAGCCTTGAAATGTTTAAACTTCAGGGGATGCCAACCACCTGAACGCAGACCTCCCTGGATTTGTACCTGTGGGTCCTGAACGACTGGCTCAATGTTCACTGTCCCGTGTTTCAAGTTCTCTAACTTTGAGTACACTGTGCTATCAACAGGTAAGATGAACGTGATTCTTCTGCAATGACTTCTGTTTTCCAAATATACTGATCTTTTTTTTTTTTAAACACTACTCAGAAATGGGAAACTCTCCCAGTGAGCTACTTGGAGGCTTCAACCCTAATCTGAAGATGTTGCAGCAATAATACAGACTAGGATGTCCGGCCTCCCTGAGCTGAAGAGCATAAAATTCTTCTCACTCACTGACTAAAGAGAAGGAAAGTTTTCTCTCTCCTCACACCGTGAAAGCAAGGAAGAACAGCAACGTTCTCAGCACCTCGTTCTTGCACCATGCATTCAACAAACATGGTTAAAGACAGCATCTGCCGCGTGCAGAAAAGGATAAGGGTCCTCAGAAGCGATGAAGGAAAACTCCAGACCATAAGTGTAGAAAAAAAGTTCCCTACTCCCTCAGATGGTAGCCAAGGAAAGTAAAATGTGAAATTATTTTTCTTGACATAATTTACAATAGTTAAGAATATTTTTCAAAAGAAAAATCTAATTATTCTGAAAGCATCTTAGTTAAAAAGTACTACAAATGCTTCTTTTATGTATTATATACAGCATCCCTAGGTCACATATATGATTGGAGAGCATCAGTGGAATGCTCCCTTTGGAAGCTTGTTACAAACTGGAACATAAAATTCAGTATGTTTTTTCTAGAAAGAATCACTTCCATAGGAATCCCAGTGGATCTATTCACTTAGCATTCACCAAGTATCATCCTCCCAAACAGATTTAAGAGTTAGGTGCCCAGGTCCATGCATGCCACTGCTCCATATCTTCTACTTCTCCATGATAAATTTCCAATGTTAAAGCAGTTTCCCATAGCCCACAGCCACCTCTGAGCCTACAGAGGGAAGGACTGAAGTGTCGAGTTTATCCAAGTCAAATGATTAGGAGAGTGATTAAGAAATCAGGCCCAACAAAAGCAATACAATTTACTATCAGAGAAATAATGGGGGGGGGGGTCCAGGCTGCTCTTTGTTTACATCAACAAAGTTATCCAGGAGAAAACTATACTTTTCTTTTTTTAAAAAAAAAAAAACAACAACAGATCTTTAATTTGAAAATCATATACCCAAGTCATAATCAGATAACATTCTGCAGTTTAAAAGAAAGTAAATGAAAAGTGACCTCTTTTATACATGGTATTATAGGAAAAACTCTAATAAGTTGTTTCATTCATCTATACAAAATATATTTGCTGATGATAAAGTATACAGCAGGCACTGTGCTATGCACTGGAGATACAAAGAGAAACACTCATAGCTCTTCATGGAGCCTACACAGTCCAGTTTGGCTGCTAGAAACATTGCAGTAATAAATGGTGACAGAAAGTGGGTAGACGGTCAATTTTATTCAAAGTCATCCTCTGTCACCATACTTTTCATGGATGAACGAGGCTTCCTCGAATATCGGATCTGATAAAATCTAACAAGGGCTACTTGCCAACTTTGACTTCCACCTTCTCTTGTGTTTCTTAAAAGAATATATTAATAAGCCTTTAACCACTCTCTATTTCATCTCTATATTTTAAGTCTCTGCAGAGTGCTTACTGTTTGATATTTATATCATTATTCATTTGTTTGAATAAATGAAAGCTCCCCAAGGTTGGGACCCCACCTTTGCCAAGTGCCACTATCCTGACCTCATAGGACAGAACCTAGCAGATAACTGGCCCAATCCACATCTGTCTAATAAACCAACCACCCATCTCCTATGAAGTCTACACTTCATGACACTTCATCTGATGGACCATCCTCCACAGGTTCCAAAAAATTCCCAGAAATGAGATCATCAACTTGAGCCCATTAAAAACTCTGCTTTCACTAAGAAAAATAAACATGCTTGTTT
Organism: Mesoplodon mirus; assembly: GCF_964341445.2. NCBI lineage: Eukaryota > Metazoa > Chordata > Mammalia > Artiodactyla > Ziphiidae > Mesoplodon > Mesoplodon mirus. The sequence continues at coordinate 40,520,981 of NC_138989.1, read as the reverse complement.
CCTTGATCAGAAGATAGCAGTGGTGAATTTCATAGAAAGGCTCTATTCTTTTTTTTTTTTTTTTTTTTTTTTGCGGTATGCAGGCCTCCCACTGCTGTGGCCTCTCCCGTTGTGGAGCACAGGCTCCGGACGCGCAGGCTCAGCGGCCATGGCTCACAGGCCCAGCCGCTCCGCGGCATGTGGGACCCTCCCGGACCGGGGCACGAACTCGTGTCGCCTGCATCAGCAGGCGGACTCTCAACCACTGCACCACCAGGGAAGCCCGAAAGGCTCTATTCTTACTTTTCAGACACAATTCAAAGTGTGATCCTCAGGCAACGCTTTATCTCAAGGACAGCATGAGTCTAAAAACATGGATCACGGCAGTCATTCAGTTTATGACTTGATTTATGAGTGTTTGGAACAGGTCCAGGGTTCGGACTTGGGTTTATCATGTACCCATCCTTCTTAGGAATTTTAGAGTCTCTAGTGCTCCACCAGCCAGCCCCAGGGGCACCCCACTCAGCTTGGGGGTATCCCCAGGCCAGGAAGGCCACCAGTCCCCAGGGAGTGGTGTGTTCAGCAATGTTTGCACGCACAGCCACTGCAGTGGCTGCTTGCTTTTGTTACATGGACTGCTTGTGATGTGGCCTTGCATCTTATCAGAAAACGACCTTATAATTCACCGCCCGGTGCCAAGAAGCCATGAAAGCCTCTCACCGGAGGCAGTGAAGCCATCAGCTTACAGTGGGGACTTCTGGGGGGCAGGCTGAGACTCTGGAACTCCTCCCCACATAGGGGCAGAAGCAGCAGGAGCCTGGGTGGTCTGTCTCTCCCCACAGCTTGAGGTAGGAGTTATCTACAGGTTAATACAACTAATGAGCCCCTCTCCGCACCACTGAAAAAATAACTGGGCCCTTGAACCTGACTTCCTATGGATAACTGTCGCGTGGAAACTTCCTATTCACAACTGTTTCAATGGATGCATTTCTAGGCGTCCCTACATTAAGAATGCATCCCCTGCACATGACAAGATACTCCTCAAAGCCACTGTGGTAATTTAAAATACAGACTGGTTCTACAATAACGTGGCAAAAACAGGACTTCACTTTTTAGGCTCGTCTCTGGTATCCTGCAAAGGAAGAGCTGGCAGATTCAGGGGTATGTCTTAGACTTGGGGTGGAGGGAGATTTGGGAAACAACTACAGAAGAGAAATGGTGAACGGGACAGAAGCCACGGAGTGCTTGGCCTGGACCGGGAGGCTGGGGAGTGGAGGGCTACCCTCCCAGAGTCCCAGGTGGGCCCAGCTCCCCTACAGCCAGGCCTGGGAGGCGGGAGATGAGGAAAGACCCAGAAAGCCAAGGAAAACAGTTTGGCCCCGAGTCCCCCATCTTTTAACTTCCAAACAATTACTTGAGTTAGAATTCACTGGTCTAATGAATATGATAGACTATGTAGCATGGTGATATTTAGAAAGTTAAAATATCTACATAAAAAGTCTGTCTTGAGACAAAAGCAGGGACAATTTTTTAAAGTTTCCTTTTTTTTTTCCATTTTTACTCTAACCTACAAAATTTCCAAATCAAGATAAAAACAATGAGAAGGGAGTATCATGCTCTCTTGCCTTGGGCTTTGGCACACAGGGTTCCCTGACCATCCCTTTCCTCAATGGATCCTGTTAATCCTCCAGGCTTTGGTCCAAAAGGTGCTGGCTCCAGACCACCCTTCCTGGTCCCTCAGGTCAGGCTGGAGCCCTTCTCCGGGCTTGCACTACTCCTTAGCCTTTGCCCTTCAGAATGCTACTCACACATTAGTACTGCTTTTCCCACCGAATGGTACCTAACATGGGGCTTCCATCTAGAACGCCATTCATTTGTTATTGAATAAATGAGTGAGTGACAGAGTAAGTGACCCACTGAGTGACTGAGTGGAGGAGTGAGTGCAAACAAGGAAAAGAATAACTAAAAGAAGGCAGACAAAGCGGTATCTGTATGTTAAGTTATGTGAAGGGTGAAACTGTGTATTTCTTTTCATGTTGTCAAGCTGTTTTACTAAGTGAAGAAATTTATTAAACCATGGCTGGCATATAGAAGGTAAAGTATAAGTATTTACTGAATGAGGGTAACAAATAATGGATTGGTCTACGAAAGAAAAGCGTAGACCATACCTAAGAAGCTACTGCTGACAATGGGATTAATACTTGCATAGTCTCTGGAATATACAAGATGCTTAAAATGATTTCCTGCCTTTATCGTTAGCTCTCCTTAAAACATTGCTCTACAAGTATATATCTTGAATTGTTCACCTTTAGGACTCTAAAAATTATTTAGGTGACATTATAAAGGCAGATTCTGAAACTAAGACTCCTTTTATTATTTAATTATAAATTTTCTCTTGAGTTGGCAAAAATCTTAAGAACTACATAATCATGTACTGATATGGTCATATTATAATTGTATTTAATTTTTAACAGTTTGAAATTTAAATAATTACATGTGGTTTTCACTAAGAATATAGTCTACAATAGGAAATACAAATCTATTTTTTACCCACATACTTATAGTCAACCAAAGCCCCAAAAGAACTCCCTGCATTTGAAAAGCCCACTTAAGACAAAACCAAACTCAAAACAGCAATCACTGATACTTCCCATGAAAGTAGTATCTTAAAAGATAATTCCTGTGATGATTTTTTTTTAACAAACAGGATTATAGTGCACAAAAAGAAAGCAAGAAAGCAATGTTTACTCAAATGAAGTTACACTAAAACTAATTGCTATTCCAGAAGAAGAGAGGTAGAAAAAGGTTACCTCTTTTAACCAAAACTTTATATGTAATTCAAATGTTTATCACATCATTCTTTTTAAAACAAGTAATTCAAATCAGAATGGCAAAGCCCTTTAATTTCCTACTCATACTGGCATGACTGCCTTCAGGCTGTGTGCAGCCTTGCATAAATGAAAAAGGACAGTATGTAAAAACGCCTCATTTGTTTAAGGAAGTCAGAATAGGGTACTTAATTAAATTTAAGAAAATCAATTCACTCTCACAAGCCCTTAACTGCTTGTGCAATTGTCTATATGTCTTACAGTTTATCAAGTACTTCAAAATTGCAACTTAAACATTTTGCAAAGTACATGTATTTGTTTTCTGAATTCACTGGTTTATTAGCCTCACACAAGTTATTAAACTATAATATGCTATATTTTTTATTTCTACTCTAGCAGAGGCACTATCAGAGTACAAAATCATACAAAAAGAGATAAAACCTATCTACAAGAGATTCTATTCAAAACAGAATGAAAACATTTTTCACCAGGTTAAAAATGCTGTGCTCATATTTGGGAAAGCTACACAACAGATAAAAACAGGCATGAGAGACTACTACAAGCAACTATATGCCAATAAAATGGACAACATAGAAGAAACGGACAAATTCTTAGAAAGGTTCCAAGACTGAACCAGGAAGAAACAGAAAAACATGAACAGACCAATCACAAGCACTGAAATTGAAACAGTGATTTAAAAACTTCCAACAAACAGAAGTCCAGGACCAGACGGCTTAACGGGCAAGTTCTATCAAACATTTAGAGAAGACTTAACACCTGTCCTTCTGAAACTATTCCAAAAAATTGTAGATGAAAGAACACTCCCAAACTCATTCTATGAGGCCATCATCACCCTGATACCAAAATGAGACAAAGATGCCACGAAAAAAGTAAATTACAGGCCAATATCACTGATGAACGTAGACGCAAAAATCCTCAACAAAATACTAAATATCTGAATCCACCAATACATTAAAAGGATTATACACCATGATCAAGTGGGATTTATCCCAGGGATACAAGGATTTTTTCAGTATCCACAAACGAATCAATGTGATACACCACATTAACAAATTGAAGAATAAAAACCATATGATCATCTCAAAAAAAAAAAACAGGCAATGTATCAAATAAACATGGCTAAATTAATAAAATGGTGTTCCATTTTCATACACTTTCTCTCTTCCTCTGTAGGTCCTGTCTCCAATATAGAGCTATTATATTTCATAATGATCTCTTATGATTCCAAATATTAACAGTGGGTGATATTTATTTCCTTCTTCAATCATTTTATCAAAGTATCAAATAAAGCCTCATATAAGTGAGAGTTTGGTTGGTTTTGCTGTTGTTGTGGTTAAAACACACACAGGCTTTCCTCTCTGTACACCATCTGCCCCTCTGCTACAGGAAGAAATAAAAAAGGAGGAGAGGGAAGGAGGGAGGAAGAGAGGGAAGGAGAAAAGAAACACTACACCATAGTCTAAGACTGATATGGATGACGATTTTTAAGAAAAGTGATATTAAATATAAAGTTGAATACATTTTATAACCATAAAAAACGACTTATGAAAAGAATTCTCAACTTAAGAAAATATAAATGAAAGTAAATATACATCTTATTCAACTGTGGGTTTTATTAAACTAATAAGGTTTTCAGCAGAGCAGCATGAATGTCATGCTAAAACTCTATATAATAAGAAGCTGATATTTAGAGACAGCTAAATAGTTCAGTAAATTATGTGACATGAAAGTCAAATAGGTTATTTTAAAACAAAAAGAAAACACATTTAAATGGATTTTTTTTCTGAGGAAGCATAGCTGACGTATTACTTTGCCCATATGCACTCAAATACACAACACTTAACGGTGACTGATGGGAATGAAAATTGGTGCAAACCTTTTGGAAAGTTCTAGATTTTTCTATTGATCTTTTAAGAGACTTAAAATTATTTCTAAGAATCTACCTGAAGAAAAATGAAATGCAGAAAATTATTTCTACTCAAAGATGTTCATTATGCTAGAATGAAGACAGACTGTTAGACAGATTGATATATTTACCTAACAAAATATTATTTTACCCCCCCAAAAAGTATAAATAAGGAAGTGCTTGCTCCCATGTGTTTGAAAAAGCATGGGCTCTAGGAAATGGCCCTGAGTTAAAACCTCAGCGTGATTGTGAACTGACTGTGACCATAATCAAGCTACACAAACTCTCAGCCTGTGTTTCCTCATTTGAAAATCTGATGTAATTACAGTTGACCCTTGAACAACAGGGCGGGTGAGAGGTGCTGACCCTCTGGTGCAGTCAAAAATCTGAGTACTGTTCTCTCTGCCTCAGAAACAAAGAAATTGATAAATGACTCACCCAAGGGCAAGAAACTAAAAGAGTTTGACTAGAATGAGGACTCAACCCTAGTTCTTTTGATTCAACATACTGTGATCTCTAATTGAACACAAACTTTTCTGCATATTTAAAGATCTGTAAAATGAAAATTCAGGTACTGTATTTATTTTAAAAAACTCATATAAACGGACCCACGTGGGTCAAACCCACATCATTCAAGAGTCAACTGTATACCGCTTTATATGGGTATAATAAGTAAACGGGAAAAGTATCTAAAATGCCTTGTTTGAAGCCTGGCATGCAGTAATCATGCAATAAACCAGTTACTCTGTCATAAATGAAAAAGCAGAATACAAAGTACTATGTGCAGTATGACAAACTATGCAAAAACATTCACAAAAGGAGCTATTTTGAAATCTTACCTATGGGTAGTGGGAGTAAAGAATGATTTTTCTTCTTTCTACTTTTCCTTTCCAATTGTCAATAAATAAGTATTTATCTCCTTTACAGTCTGAAAAGTTTTCAATTTAATCACCATAAGGCATAGTGTTAAAATGTGCATCTAAAAGTAACATAAAATACTAATATTTAATTAATTTTCATCCATTTACTTACTCAAAATATCACAAATACCTTTTGAGCACCTATATGTGCCAAACACTATTCCAGGCACTGAAATAAGACCCTTTGCACGAAGGTGATGCTCTGGAGTGCGAAGGCTGACAGCGAACAAACGCATATTTATTGCCAAATCATCAATTCTACAGTGGAGCCTATAAGCACTTTTTAAATGGTATTCTTGGCATTTATTACAACCTTTCAGTAAACAAAACTTAATATATCAAAAAAATTTTGTCTGTTTGTTTGTTTTTCGGCCGCGCTACACAGCATGTGGGATCTTAGTTTCCTGACCAGGGATCAAACCTGGGCCCCCTGCATTGGAAGCTCAGAGCCTTAACCACTGGACGGCCAGGGGAGTCCCATAAAAATGTTTTAAGTTGTAAAATTTGTTTTAAAAGTCACAAGAAGACAGCATGCTGGAACAGGGCCTCTCAGGCTTTACCCTGCGTTCAAATCCTGCCTTGTTAAGTAAAATGCAGATTCTCATTCGGGTGGTGTGGGGTGAGGCCTGAGATCGCACATTTTAACAAGCCCCTAAATGATGCTCATGGGCCCCAAATCACATTCCGAGTAGCAAAGTCGTAGAGGCATCGTTAGGATTTTTGCTCCAATGAAGTGGTTTAAGTTGACAATGCTGGCAGACAGGGTCCTGCTAACTAAAATACTCTATATTCTAACGTCAACCTTTTAGAAAGGAAAAATCGAAGACATCGCTAGTACCTCCTCCCAGAAGTAAGGAATTCTTGTATTAACTAAGGCCTGCTTTGCTGAACCAAATTTAAGCTCCCATTCCCAAAAGTATTTCAGTCCTTCCACTACGATGGCCAGCTCCTCGTCCTCTCCTGGCCTCTGAGAGCTGAGGGTCCTGTCTTTCTGTTCCTTCCCTTCCCTGTTCTCTTCACAGCAGCCTCCACCTCAGGCCTCACATCTCATGCTGGCCTCCCCCAGATTCCATTCCACACCAAACTGCCGCAGAAGCCACCTTCCCTGAGGATGCTGTAACGTGCCATCTGCCCTGACCAGCGGCCTCTGTCCATCGTGCATCAGAACAAACTCCTGCCACACTGGACCCTCACGGTCGGGCCCTCACCAGCTTTACGTCTCATTTCTCGGCTCTGGCTCCACACATCTGCAAGCCCTGAACCCCCCTCAATCTGATCGTCTCCTCTCAGCCTGTGCACGTCCTCCCGCCTCTTCTTCATGCTCGATTCCAATCCTGAAGACAATCCAGATTTTTCCATGGTGCCTCTCTGTAACCTGTGCCCACACCATGTCCACAAAAAGAAACCAGAATTCCTAGTTTACGCCATGGCTAGAGCAAACTTGGTTATGAAACACGCACACACGCAAAACTATTTTTTCCGTCAACCTCCATTACAGCCATTTCATTCCCACAGGTGAAAAATCGAACAGCTGGAGGTAAAGAGACTTTTGGCAAGTAGTTAACATGCTGTCCTGACTTGAGATGCTGGACCTCAGAGGTAAATAAGCCTGTGAGGATTTCCTTGAAACACTTTGCAGGTGCAAAACCACTTCTTCAATCCTGAGCCTGCTGTGATCAACTTAATGCCACACACCTCAGATCTTCCTCCCATCGCAAGAGCTCCCCGCAGGTGCACACCTGCATCCCTCCGTGTACCCTTGCTCAGGGACCTCTATGGGCCTAGGGGTTATGGCGCAGGACCAGAAATCATCAGTAAGCTCCGAGAATGAGATGGCATGAAACGCGCAACGGAAATGCCGAATATGGGACAGCATGGAAGGCTCCTCATGTCTGGGGCTTTGTGTAAAGCGGCACAGCCCTAGCAGAGCCTGGCAGGTGTCCGGGACACTCCAGAGCACCTGGCCTCCCACCCCAGCACAGGGCCTCGGTGTCTCCGGCCCAGTACCTGCTCAGAAGGCTCGGGTTTTTCCTCCATTCTCTCTCACTTTTCAGTGTGTTGACTAAGTGCTCTATAACGTGCTTCTCTAAATCTTCAGGTCTAAGATGGGGAGGAAGAAAAGCGTATCCCTGAGTAGTTTCTGATTCCACTCCTCCTTTCAGCATATGCTGCTTCCATTGAATTTAAGCTATTTCTATAAATTTTACTTTCTACTCCTCTTAGTTTGCTTCGTAAGTGTCTATCTTTCATACAAGTATGCTGTATAACCCTAGCGAGACGCAAAATTTCCTGAGGACAGAAACCATGTCTTATTTCCCCCATATAATTTCATTTATTTTATCATCTACATGTGCTACTCTGCAGGCACTGCACACAGGAAGTTTTATGAGAGGCACGGTCCCTGCTCTCAACTGCTCACAGACTCTCCCACAATGCCTCAGTACACAGGTATGGTCAGTACACAACAGGCTAACTGGAAAATCCCTGCGACCTTAAATGCCATTAGGCACACCCCTTACTTATGCTGTTTCAGTATAGAGTGTATTTTTGTTTTAGTCTTTTTATGTCTTAAAACTAAAATTACATCACATATATATATATATATATATATATATATATATATGAGAGGAGACGCAGTTGAAGAAATATCTATGTGGCCCTGCGAGAGAGATTTGGCAATATATATTAACACTGATTCTTCCAACAAATAATTCCACATCTAGACACATAAAATACCCAGATAATGTTTTTCACGTCAGACATGTATAAAGATGTTCATTAAGCACTGCTAGGGACCCTTAAGAAATGGAACTCACCTAAATAGTTACTGGTAATGAACAAGTACATCATCTACTTATATGATATAAACATTATGCTGAACAGTTAAAAAGATTACATTTGACATATATATCAACATGGGTAGACTTCAAAAATAAAAAAACTGGGTGAAAAAATACAACCTGCAAAGGATCCTCACTCATTATGTACATTTAAAAACACAGACATATATGTTGTTTATGGAGAGAAACGTGCAACAAATGTGTAAATATGAATGGAAAAGACATGCCAACCTGAGGACAGTGGGGATGGAACCAGGGAAACTGGCAGTGCATTGGAACACAAAGGGGATCTTAACTATATCCGTAATGTCTCATTTCTCTAAAAAAAAAAAAAAAATCTGGAGTGGTGAGTGAATACAGCAAATGTTAGCATTTGTTAATTCTGAGTATGAAGGACCGCTCTAATGTTTATAATAATACTGTACTTTTTGTGTGTTTAAAATATTTAATCATTTAAGAAGAAAAAATGATAGTGTGCCCCCCATTCAAATTATTAAAAGCTCTGATCTCTCTCCATCGTTAAAACAACTAAAGCAAACCAGGAAAAGAGATGAGAGGGAAGAGGTCACTAGGAAATTTCCCGATTACTAGCTATTCCTATCTTAATGACGAAGGTCAGTATTGCTGCTGGACCATACATGCATCAGAGAACTTGTTACATCTTATGCTTGCTAGGTCTCCTTTGAGTGGGCACACAGTACTCCTGGGCCGCCCCCTGCACTGTTAACCTACCACTGAGCCACTGGCTGGGAGCCCTGCCACTGCCCAGCCGTCCACCAGAGCTCCACCAAATGCAGGCTCCCTGCAAGGGGAGCCAAGTGTTCTCCAAAGCCAAGCACGTTCTCTTCCTGTGCTAGCTAATCAATGCTAATCCTGTCATCAAGGGACAATAACCGAGCTTCTGCTATCGTGGACTACACGTGCAGGTTGTTTTAGAAATACAATTAGCTGTGCTTTTAGCACGGCCAGAAAGTAGGTGGGCTCATTTTGAAGCAGTGATCATTTTCACCGACAGCATTAGTAATCTAAGAAGTTATAAGTCATGAAATGACACATATAAATCTGAATTTCAAAAGGAAACACTTCTACTTGTCTCTAAGAATCCAACAGTCCCTTGGATCCCCCCACTTCTTTTCTTGAATGCGATCCATTTCATTTCACTACTGTATCTAATGGGAAATTCCACTAACACCAGTTTCATGTTCAGTCCCTTGGATCCCCCCACTTCTTTTCTTGAATGCGATCCATTTCATTTCACTACTGTATCTAATGGGAAATTCCACTAACACCAGTTTCATGTTAAACTCTCACTGTAGAATGAGTCCTACAAGCTACATTTTTTTGTTTGTTTTTGCGGTATGCGGGCCTCTCACTGTTGTGGCCTCTCTTGCTGCGGAGCACAGGCTCCAGACGCGCAGGCTCAGCGGCCATGGCTCACGGGCCCAGCCGCTCCGCAGCATGTGGGATCTTCCCTGACCAGGGGCACGAACCCGTGTCCCCTGCATCGGCTGGCGGACTCTCAACCACTGCACCACCAGGGAAGCCCCGCATTTCTTTTTTGTAACTGCTATAAACAGAATCAGAAATTTAGACTGTAGCCCAGGAAAATATGGTACTACCCTCTCAAACTGATGCCTACCATTGTCTTGTTTATATATATGCACACACACAAAATACACACACAGTAGCAACTCAACCGATCTCTACTCACCTACATCTCCAGATTACCCAATATTAGAGGGAGAGAAATAGATGCTCACCTACCAAACACTCCAGCTAGTGGGCTCTTCTCCAGTGTTTACTGAGAGAAGGGCAGTAATTGCACCCAAGCATGTCTGTGCCTGTTCATTTTATTACTGCAATTATCAACTTCACTGTTTACTGTGTAAATAGATGAAATAAGAGTACAAAAAGTGTTGTATATATGAAAAATAATTAAATGCTTTGAAAAGATTGGTACAGGCATATGAACTTTAAAAGCTCCTTTAGGATTAGCGAGCATGAGATGATTGTAAGACCAAGCGCTTCCCCTCAGGGCTCTGCCAATGACTTCACTCTCTGGCTCCTCTTTAAAGACCCTGATGCTCAAAATCACAGGAATGCTTTATAGGTGAGGCTTATGCAAGAAAGCCCATTGAGAATCCATCAGCAAACTCACGAAAGGCAAGGCATTGGCCCTACATCAAAAGTCACAACATAATGCTTACTAGATGTTCTTTCAGTTTATAATCCCTTGCTTTAACTGACTTTCTAAATTAAATAATCACTAGTGATTCATCAAGGTCCACAAGAGCCCTCTCCAATACACCGATTTAGCTACTTCAAGTCCTTTTCTGATATTCAGTACTACATACATTTCTTTCCCAAGAGGGTTAAAACACTTGTTATAACATTTCCCAGTTGATAACAAACTGGTGAAGAAATTGTTGCATTACTTAATCCTTCAAATGTGTTCCTTTTTCTATATTTCTTGTCTCTCTCTCAACGGCAGCAACATCTAGTTAGTGACCTGGAACATTTATAATTCCTTCCCCAACAACCAAAAATCAAATGAAAACCAAACAGTCCTGTTGATTCCACCTCCCCTTTCTCATGGATTGCCTCTGCCCTCACAGCCCCCGTGTGGGTTATGACAACTGCTGTGTAACTTCTCTAGCTCCAGATTAACTGTGTATACTGTGCTCAGCGTTAGCTTTCTGAAACAAAAATCTTTCGTCACTCATCTGCTCAAAAACCACCAATGGCTCCCTACTGCCCAATGGGCAAGACTAATAATCTGGGGTTCTGTATAGAACATGGACCCACCTACTTCAATGACATCAGCCTCCACCATTGCTTCTAATACACCCTCTATGTGCAGCCAGGGAGGAGCTGAATACAGCACAAGCAGAGCCAGAGGCTGCTCCACCCGCCCGAGTGCCCCTAATCACCCTCAGGGCACCTCCTCTGACACTCCCCCAATTCCCAGAGCCCTCGGTTCAAGTCCCGGCTCTGTGAAGTGAGTGATCTTGAAAAACAATTTAATTCTGCCGAGCGTCAGTTTCCTCATCTGTAAAATAGAAGGAAATGATAGTTCCTACCTCACAGGGTCAGAGGGAGGACTCAGTAAGAACATGAGGCAAGCGCCTGGCACACTGTAAGTCCTCATCAAGGTTTGGGATCCTTGTCGTTATGGACTCAATTGTATCTTCCTCCACCTGCCACCAATTCACGTGTTGAAGTCCTAACATCCAGTGTGATGGATTTGGAGACAGGGCTTTCAGGAAGTAATTAAGGTGAAATGAGGTCATGAGGATGGGTGTCCAATCTGAAAGGACTGATGACCTTAAAAAGATTCCTCTCTCCTCTCTCCCTCTTTCCTTGTATTCAGAGGAAAGGCCACACAAGGACATAGTGAGAAGGGGACCATCTGCAAGCCAGGAAGAGCTCTCACCAGAACCTGATCATGCTGGCACCCTGATCTTGGACTTCAGCCTCCAGAACTGTAAGAAAATAAATTTGTTGTTTAAGCCCCCTAATCCATGGTATTTTGTTATGCAGCCCTAGCAGACTAATACACCTGTTCTTATTTCCCTTCTCAGGATGTGACTCCATTTAAATTAGATGCTGTGTGATCTTCCTCGCCAGACTGGTACTTCTTTGAGGGCAGGGAAAGGGTTTCTTCCTCTTAGGACCTGCCATGGTGATTTGAACACAGTAGGTAGTCCATAAATGTTTAATTTATAAATGAAAATAACAAGAGTTCGATTTTAAGCAAACATTACCCTTCTAGAAGGTGGTGTTGAACTGTAATAGCTAAATGTCATCGCTAGACTTGCATTTGACCACTCAGAGAACATGGATGTGTAGTATAGCAAGGGTCACTTTTTTCTTCTATTTTTACTGACCCCAAGCTGAGGCCCCACCCACAGGGAAATCTCAATATGTAATCAGTAGAAGGAAAAGAGATCAAATGTCTTTTCTCTTGACCTCACCTCAGGCATCTGCCTCCCACAGGCGCACATCAATGCAAAATGCCACAGCCCTTTGTGAGCTCCTTGAAGCACTGAGTTCACAATAGCAACCGTGCCACCAGCTACACTCTACTACCATCATACATTTGTACTAAATTTTGTATTTGAAAAGGGATTGTATCCAGTGTCTAAGTGCTAAATGTTACAATAACCAGTGAACACTGCACAGAATGTCCAACATATGCAATCTTTAAAACACGTTAGAGATACCAACTCGTAGTCTTACCTAATCTTCCCAGGGAGACAGTTTATCCGAGACCAGGTAACACTACTTTGCAATACCCCAGACAAATCTCCTATCACAAGGGACCCACACACTTGAAGAGTGAGGGACGCATGACACATAGAGCAGGACCCCCAGTAAAACTCATACTTGAAAGGAAGGACTACTCATGCATCATTTACTGACTGAGCACCTACCACATGCCAGACATTTGGCTAGGTGCTGGGGATACAACAGTGAACAAATCAATGTTCTTAATCTCAAGAAGCATAGTCTAGTGGAGGGAAGTATTACATTAGGGAATGCAGGCAGTGCTCCCTTTACACAGCAGTGCAAGACCCCAAAAAGGACCATGCATGCTGAAACATGCAAAATCATCTTAATAATAAATGGGAAAAATTACAATTGTCCTGTGACCTTTAAAATTTTTTTATCAAAACATTAAACCCACAGTGAACATCATACTCAACAGTGAAAGACTAAAAGCTTTTCCTCTAAGATCAGGCACAAGACAAGGGAGGCCAGCCACTCTTACCACTTCTATTCAACATAGTACTCGAAGGCATTCAAAACAGAAAGGAAAAAGTAAAATTCTCTATCTGCAAATGACATGACCTTATATATATAAATTCTTTAAAACACCATTTAAAAACTGTTAAAACTAATATAATTCAGCGAAGTTGCAGGATACAAAATCAACATATAAAAATCAGCTGCACTTCTACACACCAACAATGAATAATCCAAAAAGGAAATTAAGAAAACAATTCCATTTCCAATAGCATCAGAAAGAATAAAATACTTAGGAATAAATTTAACCAAGGAGGCAAAAGACATGCGCTGAAAAGCACAAAATGTTGCTGCAAGAAATTAAAGACACTGATAAATGGAAAGACATCCTGTATTCATGAAATTGGGTGACTTATTAGTGTTAAAATGTCAATACTACCTGAAGCTATCTACAGATTGAATGCAATCCTTATCAAAATCCCAATGACATTTTTTGAAAAAATAAAAAAATCCATCTTAAAAATCATATGAAATCTCAATGGACCCCAAAAAGCCAAAATAACTTTGAATACAAAGTTGGAGATTCCACACTTCCTGATTTCAAAACTTACTACAAATCTTCAGTAATCAAAACAGTGTGGTACTGGAATAAAGACAGACAAAGACCAATGGAACAGAATAGAATATTCAGAAATAAAACCTCACATATAATGGGAAAGCACAGATTTTTTCAACAAATGGTGCTGGGAAAAACTGGACATCCACATGCAAAAGACTGAAGTTGGATTTTTACCTTATGCCATATACAAAATTGACTCAAAATGGACCAAAGATCTTAAATACTGGGTTGGCAAAAAAAATTCATTCAGTTAGTGAATATGTTGTTCAATAAAGTTCTTCATGAAAATGAAAAGTGTCTTTAATTTTTACTTAAAACCTAGCAAACTTTTTGGCCAAACAAATATAAGAGTGGAAACTACAAAACTTTTAGAATAAAGCATAGGAGGAAAGCTTCATGACAGTAGATTTGACAATGATTTCCTGGTTGTGACACCAAAAGCTCAGGCAAGAAAAACAATAGATAAATTGGATTATATCAAAATTAAAACTTTTCTGCATTAAAGGACATTATCAACAGAGTGAAAAGGCAATCCATGACATGAGAGAAAATGTGTGTGAATCATATACTTTATAAGAGGTTAACATCCAGACTATACCAAGAATGCCTACAATGCAACAACAAGAAACAACACAATTAAAATGGCAAAAGAGATGATGCCAGCAAGATGGCAGAGTAGAAGGAGGTGAGCTCACCCCTTCTTACGAAACACCAAAATCACAACTAACTGTTGAACAACCATAGGAAAAAAAAAAAAAACCAAACAAAAACAAAAAAACAACACACTGGAACCTACCAAAAAAGATACCCTACACTCAAAGACAAAGAAGAAGCCACAACAAGATGGTAGGAGGGGCGCAACTGCTATAAAATTAAATCCAATACCCACCAGGTGGTCAACCCATAATCTAGAAAATAATTATACCACAGAAGTTCTGTCACAGGAGTGAAAGTCCTGAGCTCCACATCAGGCTTTCCAGCCTGGGGGTCTAGCAAAGCGAGGAGGACCCCCAGGGCATCTGGCTTTGAAGGCCAGTGGGGTTTGATCACAGGAATTCCACAGGACTGGGAGAAATAGAAACTCCACTCTTGGAGAGAGCACACAAGGTCTAGTGTGCACAAGGACCCAGGGAAAAAAGCAGTGACCTCATCAGACACTGCGCCAGACCTACCTGCTAGTCCTGGAGGGTCTCCTACAGAGGCAGGGGTGGCTGTGGCTCACTGCAGGGACAAAGACACTGGCAGCAGCAGCTCTGGCGAGTACTCATTGCCATGAGCCCTCCTGGAGTCCACCATTCCCCCCAAGACCTAGCCCCATCCAATAGCTTGTAGGCGCAAGTGCCGGGATGCCTCAGGCCAAACAACCAACAGAGCAGGAACACAGCCCCACCCATCAGCAGAAAGGTTGCCTGAAGTCTTCCTGTGCATGGCCCTACCACCAGAGGAACAAGACCCAGCTCCATCCACCAGTGGGCAGGAACCAGGCCCTCCCACCAGAAAACCTGCACAACCCTCTTAGACAGCCTCATCCATGAGAGGGCAGACAGCAGAAACAAGAAGAACTACAACCCTGCAGCCTGTGGAGCGGAAACGGCAGTTACAGAAAATTAGACAAGATGAGATGGCAGAGGAGTATGTCCCAGATGAAGGAACAAGATAAGACCCCAGAAGAACAACTAAGTGAAATAGAGATAGGCAATCTACCAGAAAAAGATTTCAGAGTAATGATAGTGAAGATGATCCAAGATCTCGGAAAAAGAATGGAGGCACAGGTTGAGAAGACACAAGAAATGTTTAACAAAGACCTAGAAAAACTAAAGAAGAAATAGAAATAAATAATAACTGAAATGAAAACTACACTAGAAGAAATCAGTAGCAGAGTAACTGAAGCAGAAGAAGAGATAAATGAGCTGGAAGACAGAATGGTGGAAATCACTGCTGTGGAACAGAACAAAAAAGAATGAAAAGAAATGAAGACAGTCTAAGTAAGATACCTCTGAGACAACATTAAATGCACCAACATTCACATTATACAGGGAACCAGAAGGAGAAGAGAGCGTGAAAGGACCTGAGAAAATATTTGAAGAGATAATAGCTGAAAACTTCCCTAACATGGGAAAGGAAACAGTCACCCAAGTCCAGGAAATACAGAGTTCCAGGCAGGATTAACCCAAGGAGAAACATACCAAGACACATAGTAATCAAAGTGACAAAAACTAAAGACAAAGAAAAAATATTAAAAGCCAACAAGGGAAAAGCAACAAATAGCATATGAGGGAATTCCCATAAGGTTATCAGCTGATTTCTCAGCAGAAACTCTGCAGGCCAGAGGGAGTGGCATGATATATTTAAAGTGATGAAAGGTAAGAACCTACAACCAAGAATGCTCTACCCAGCAAGGCTCTTGTTCAGATTTGACAGAGAAATCAAAAGCTTTACAGACAAGCAAAAGCTAAGAGAATTCAGCACCACCAGACCACCTTTGCAACAAATGCTAAAGGAACTTCTCTAAGCAGAAAAGAAAAGCCCACTACTAAAAAAAAGAAAATTACAAATGGAAAAGCTCACCAGTAAGGACAAACATAAAGTAAAGGTAGGAAATCATCTGCACACAAATATGATATTGAAACTAGCAATTGTGAGAAGAGGAGAGCACAGATGCAGGATATTAAAAATGCATTTGAAATTAAAAGACCCGCAACTTAAAACAATCTTGTTTATATACAGACTGCTATATCAAATCCTCATGGTAACCACAAACTGAAAATCTACAACATATACATACAAAAAAGAAAAAGGAATCCAAACACAACACTAAAGTTAGTCATCAAATCACAAGAGAACAAAAGAGGAAGGGAAGAAAAAAGACCTACAAAAACAAATCCAAAACATTAAGAAAATGGCAATAGGAACATACATATCAATAATTACTTTAAATGTAAATGTATTAAAAACTCCAACCAAAAGACGCAGACTGGATGAATGGATACAAAAACAACACCCGTATATATGCTGTCTAGAAGAGACCCACTTCAGATCTAAGGACACATACAGACTGAAAGTGAGGGGATGGAAAAAGGTATTCCATGCAAATAGAAATCAAAAGAAAGCTGGGGCTTCCCTGGTGGTGCAGTGGTTGAGAGTCCGCCTGCAGATGCAGGGGACACAGGTTCATGCCCCGGTCCGGGAAGATCCCACATGCCGCGGAGCGGCTAGGCCCGTGAGCCATGGCCGCTAAGCCTGTGTGTCCGGAGCCTGTGCTCTGTAATGGGAGAGGCCACAACAGTGAGAGGCCCGAGTACCACAAAAAAAAAAAAAAAAAAAAAAAAAAAAGACTATTACAAGAGACAAAGAAGGACACTACATGATGATCAAGGGATCAATCCAAGAATATAATAACAATTGTAAATATATATGCACCCAACATAGGAGCACCCCAATATATAAAGCAAATACTAACAACCATAAAAGGAGAAACTGAATAGTGGGGGACATTAACACCCCACTTTCACCAATGGACAGATCATCCAGACAGAAGATCAATAAGGAAACACAGGCCTTAAATGACACATTAGACCAGATGGACTTAACTGATATTTATAGAGCATTCCATCCAAAAGCAGCAGAATACATTCTTCTCAGGTGCACGTGGAACATTCTCCAGGATTGAACACATGCTGGGCCACAAAGTGAGCCCTGGTAAATTTAAGAAAACTGAAATCCTATCAGTCATCTTTTCCAACCACGATACTATGAGACCAGAAATCAACTACAAGAAAAAAAAACTGTAAAAAACACAAACACGTGGAGGCTAAACAATATGCTACTAAACAACCAACAGATCACTGAAGAAATCAAAGAGGAAATCAAAAAATACAGAGACAAATGAAAACAAAAGCACGACTATCCAAAACCTATGGGATGCAGCAAAAGCAGTTCTAAGAGGGAAGTATATAGCAATACAATCTTACCTCAGGAAATAAAAATCTCAAATAAACAACCTAACCTTACACCTAAAGCAACCAGAGAAAGAACAAACAAAACCCAAAGTTAGTAGAAGGAAATAAATCATAAAGATCAGAGCAGAAATACATGAAATAGAAATGAAGAAAACAATAGAAAAGACCAATGAAACTAAAAGGTGTTTCTCTGAAAAGATAAACAAAATTGATAAACCTTTAGAGAGACTCATCAAGAAAACAAGGGAGAGGGCTCATATCAATAAAACTAGAAATGAAAAAGGAGAAGTTTCAACAGACACCGCAGAAATACAAAGCATCATAAGACACTGTGATGAGCAACATATAACTATGACTATCACAAGCAACTCTATGCCAATAAAATAGACAACCTGGAAGAAATGGACAAATTCTTAGAAAGGTACAATTTCCCAAGAATGAACCAGGAAGAAACAGAAAATATGAACAGACCAATCACAAGTACTGAAATTGAAACTGTGATTAAAAACTTCCAACAGACAGAAGTCCAGGACAAGATGGCTTCACAGGCAAATTCTATCAAACATTTACAGAAGAGTTAACACCTATCCTTCTGAAATTATTGCAAAAAACTGCAGAGGAAGGAATACTCCCAAACTCATTCTATGAGGCCACCATCACCCTGATACCAAAACCAGACAAAGATACCACAAAAAAAGAAAATTATAGACCAATATCACTGATGAACACAGATGCAAAAATCCTCAACAAAATACTAGCAATCTGAATCCAACAATACATTAAAAGGATCATACACCATGATCAAGTGGTATTTATCCCAGGGATGCTAGGATTTTTCAATATCCACAAATCAATCAGAGTGATACACCACATCAATAAACTGAATAAAAACCATATGATCATCTCAATAGATGCAGAAAAAGCTTTTGACAAAACTCAACACCCATTTATGATAAAAACTCACCAGAAAATGGGCATAGAGAGAACATGCTTCAACATAATAAAGACCATATTATAAAGACCATAATAAAGACCATATTATAAAGACCAACATAATAAAGACAAGCCTACAGCTAACATCAACCAGAGAAAGAACAAACAATAGTGAAAAGCTGAAAGCATTTCCTCTAAGACCAGGAACAAGACAAGGATATCCACTCTTACCACTTTTATTCAACATAGTTTTGGAAGTCCTAGCCATGGCAATCAGAGATGAAAAAGAAATAAAAGGAATCCAAATAGGAAAAGAAGTAAAACTGCCACTGTTTGCAGATGACATGATACTATGCACAGAAAATCTTAAAGATGCTAACAGAAAACTACTAGAGCTCATCAATGAATTTGGTAAAGTTGCAAGATACATAATTAATACACAGAAATCTGTTTCACTTCTATACACTAACAATGAAAGATCAGAAAGAGAAATTAAAGAAACAATCCCATTTACCATCACATCAAAAAGAATAAAATACCTAGGAATAAACCTACCGAAGGAACAAAAGACCTGTGTCCAGAAAATTTATTATAAGACACTGACAAAAGAAATCACAGATGACAGAAACAGATGAAAAGATATACCATGTTTTTGGATTGGAAGAATCAATATTGTCAAAATGACTATACTACCCAAGGCAATCTACAGGTTCAATGCAATCCCTATCAAACTACCACTGGCATTTTTCACAGAACTAGAACAAAAACTCTTAAAACTTGTATGGAGACACAAAACACCCTGAATAGCCAAAGCAATCTTGAGAAAGAAAAACAGAGCTGGAGGAATCAGGCTCCCTGACTTCATACTATACTACAAAGCTACAGTAATCAAGACAGTAAGGTCCTGGCACAAAAACAGAAATATAAATCAATGGAACAGGATAGAAAGCCCAGAAATAAACCCATGCACCTATGGTCAATTAGTCTACAACAAAGGAGGCCAAAACTATACAATGGAGGAAAGACAGTCTCTTCAATAAATGGTGCTAAGAAAACTGGACAGCCACATGTAAAAAACATGAAATTAGAACACTCCCTAGCACCATACACAAAAATAAACTCAAAATGGATTAAAGGCCTAAATGTAAGAACAGATAATATAAAACTTAGAGGAAAACATAGGCAGAACACTCTATGACATAAAAGACATCACAGTAATATCTTTCTCAAGCTGTCTCCTAGAGTAATGGAAATAAAACCAAAAATAAACAAATGGGACCTAATTAAACTCAAAAGCTTTTGCACAACAAAGGAAACCAAACAAAAAGACAGCCCACAGAATGGGAGAAAATATTTGCAAATGATGAGACTGAGATTAGTCTCCAAAATTTACAAACAGCTCATGCAGCTCAGTATCGGAAAAAAAAAACCCAATCAAAAAATGAGGGGAAGGGGCTTCCCTGGTGGCACAGTGGTTGAGAGTCCACCTGCCGATGCAGGGGACACGGGTTCGTGCCCCGGTCTGGGAAGATCCCACATGCCGCAGAGCGGCTAGGCCCGTGAGCCACGGCCGCTGAGCCTGTGCGTCTGGAGCCTGTGCTCCACAACGGGAGAGGCCACAACAGTGAGAGGCCCACATACCGCAAAAAAAAAAAAAAAATGGGGGGAAGATCTAAGTAGACCTTTCTCCAAAGAAGACATACAGATGGCCAACAGGCAGATAAAAAGATGCTCAACATCGCTAATTATTAGAGAAATGCAAATCAAAACTACAGTGAGATATCATCTCACACCAGTCAGAAGGGCCATCATCAAAAAGTCTACAAAAAATAAATGCTGGATAGGGTGTGGAGAAAAGGGAACCCTCCTAGACTGTTGTGGGAATGTAAACTGGTAACAGCCATATGGAGAACAGTATGGAGGTTCCTTAAGAAAATAAAAACAGAGCTACCATATGATCAAGTCATCTCACTCCTGGGCATATAGCCAGAGAAAAACATGGTTCAAAAGGATACATGCACTCCAATGTTCACTGAAGCACTGTTTACAATAGCCAAGACATGAAAGCAACCTAAATACCCATTAACAGAGGAATGGATAAAGAAGATTTGGTACATATATACAATGGAATATTAATCAGCCATAAAAAAAGAGTGAAATAATGCCATTTGCAGCAACACAGATGGACCTGGAGATTATCATACTAAGTGAAGTCAGACAGAGGAAGACAAATATCATATGGTATCGCTTATATGTGGAATCTAAAGAAAAATTATACAAATGAACTTATTTACAAAACAGACTCACAGACTTAGAGAATGAACTTACAGTTACTAGGAGGGACGAGTGGCAAGAGGGATAGACTGGGAGTTTGGGATTGACATGTACACACAACTATATCTTAAAAAAGATAACCAACAAGCACCTACTGTATAGCACAGGGAACTTTGCTCAATATTCCGTAATAACCTAAATGGGAAAAGAATTTGAAAAAGAGTAGGTACCTGTATATGTATAACTGAATCACTTTGCTGTACACCTGAAACTAACAACATTGTTAATCAACTATGCTCCAATATAAAATAAAATTTTTAAAAATTTTTTTTAAATGGCAGAAGACAATGCTCCAAAGAAGATATACAAATGGCCAATAATCACACGAAAACATGCTCAACGTCACTAACCATTAGGGAAATCAAAATCAAAACCACAATGAGATATCACTTTACACCCATTAGGATGGCTAATGAAAAAAAAAGTTAGAAAAAAATAGTAAGTGTTGGCAAGGATGTGGAGAAACTGGAACCCTTGTGCACTGCTGATGAGAATGCAAAATGGTGCTCCCACTATGGGAAACAGTATGGTAGTTCCTCAACAAATTAAAAATAGAATTATCCTGTGATAATTCTTACTTAGTAGCCTGTAATTGAAACATTTAATGCTCAGAAACACTGAGCATTAAAGTGTTTTACGTCTCTGTAAAATATGTATCAAGAGTGTTTGAACAGCACTTGCTTTCTTTCTGTCATATAACTCATGACGCAGAGGGAGCATTTTTGCTACTATGCCTTCGCGAACTGTCATGCTTCTTACCAAGTCTGGATCAGCTTCCAACATTGTAGCCTCTGTGCCTTCGACGTTGTGAAGCATTTCTGAGACTCCTTTAATGGGAAGTTTTACATTCATCACCTCCTCTAGGACATCCTCATCTTTTCCCTTACGACCACTCTCCTCCTTTGTGTTGATAAGCTCACCTCCACTGGGCACCCGTGGGAGTCTCAATGGCAGAGACAACAATCCCAGGTTAGCTATTCCTTCTATAACTCCATTCATATTTGATTCAAACTTCATTTCCAGCATGATCACTTTTCTCTCTGCCACACTTTCATCTTCGTTGGTCAAATCCCTCTTTCAAACAGCTGTTTTTGTAAAATGTCATGTGGGTTTATCACTATGAGACAAAGGGGCAGCAACAATATACTCTGCTGTCTGTGTGGGAACTGAATAAGGGATGTGCAGTCCTCCATGACAGGCAGACTCTGAAACAAGTGATGCGACTGGCCACTGATCATGATGTGCATCTGTTACATCCGTGGTGATTTGTGGGCTGAAGAGCTAGCAGCTTGTGTATAGTTACTCACAGTACACACACAGGTGAAACTGAAATGTGAACTGTGTTTTGGGGGGTACGGGTTATTTAACTAACCTCTGGTAACTGAAATCCATGCATATTAGAACCAAGTAAAGCAAGTCCTGTATGTGTATAATTACAAACTGAGGTAAGAAGCCCAGAGGAAAGGAACGTGATCCTTAGATAATCTTCAAGAATCTGAAAGAAGTCAGAGTGACTAGGAGTCAGAGTAAGGGAAGGGCACAGCCATGCAACATAAGGCTACAGAGTGACATGACTGACCAAAGTGTTGATATTTTAAATGAAGGTTAATATCGATTCTAAAGCTTGTTAAAATGAACATCATTGTCAATTTAAAGCTATTTTACTTTTCCATTTTTACATAAACCACCATATGAAAAGAGGAGCTATAAGCCTATTTTGTAGCATGAGCTTCTTCGGCTTTGTATAACCCGAGCCTAGAAGCAACACAGTGAAATTATTTTAAAATATAAGAAAAAAAGGATTAAGCAGTAAATGGTCAAGGGCCAAACGAAGCAGGGCCAAGCCACACCACAGAGATGCTGTCAGAGATTCTGGTCCTGATCCTGAGAGCAGGAGGAGGTTATTTTAATTTCCTGGGACTGCTGTAATAAATTGTCACAAACTTAGTGGCTTAAAACAATAGAAATTTTTTCTCTCCCAGTTCTGGAGGCCAGAAGTCCAAAAACAGTTTCCCTGGGCTGAAATCAAGGTGTGGGCAGGGCTGGGCTCCCTCTCGAGGCTTTAGGGAGAATCCCTGCCTTGACTACTCCAGCTTTCGGGGACTGCCTGCATTCCTGGGCTTGCGGCTGCCATCACTCCAGTCTTCAAGGCTAACGTCTTCAAATTTCTTCTCTCTGCTCTGTTTTCGTGTTTTCAGAGCAGTCTTCTCTATGCGTATAATATCTCCCTCTGCCTCCCTCTTACAAGGATATGTGTGATTGCATCTATCCAATCCAGGAGGATTGGCTATCCACCCAAATCATCAAGGATAATCTTCCCATCTCAAAATCTTTCACTTAATCACGCCTGCAAAGACCCTTTTTGTGGCTAAGTTAACACTCAGTGGGTTCCAGGGATTAAGATATGGATATCTTTTTGAGGACCATTTTTCAGCCTACCACTGAGGCCATGAAAGGGTTCTTAGCAGAGGCAATATAATTAGACACAAAAAGATCACTCTGGTGGGGGTGGAGGAGGGACAGAGAGGAAAACAGGAAGCCAGCTGGGCTCTGCAATTGTCCAAGGAGCGGTGGCTTGGACGAGGTGGTGGTGAAGAGAAGTGAATGGACTCAAGAGATACTCAGGAAGGAAAACTGGCAGACACAGAGGGTGAGGAAGAGAGGTGCCTAGAGGACCTTCAAGACTTCTGGAGTCTATAACCTTGTTGCAAGTGGTGCCACCCACCGAGCTTGGGAACATCAGAAGAGCAGATGTGCAGGAGACCATGAGGCTAAACAAGTGACCTGCAAGACTGCTGGGTGATGCCAAGCAGCACAACAATAGAGTTCTTTTCAGAGTAAGCAGGAGAAACAGCATATGCTCTGGGGTTGGGGCCAGATCTCCCACTCAAAATCTTTTTAACTTGGGTTCAGTAAGACTTCATTTTGTCCCAAGCAAAGTGACAGTGGTAATACTTATCCTCAGGGCTGCTGAGAGAACTGGGATTAAGGGTAAAATTCACGAATCACAGCGTGTATTGAAGGTAAGCACTGATCACCCACTTGATTACCATTCCCTGCCGTTCTCTGCCTGATCAGTAATGCAAGCAAAGACCAAGTCTGCTGTGTGATTATATGACTGTAACACTTCTTACTTTATTCTGATTCCTCTCTAGCTTTGTAAATTCGTATTCGTTTATTGCTAAAGCCTGATGCTCATTTAAAGTTACTGATGTATTCTGAAAATAACTCATCAGGCTAAATAAAGTCAATTTTTTCTACAGTTTTTCTAATTGTGTCATTAATGTGTATCAAATATCTTCCTAACTCATCAGTATTTAGTTCCTTCTCTATCTTAAATCATACAAATAGATAATCAACTCAATCATCTCCTTTCTACCTTAACAGCAGATGGAACCAACATCGATAAGCAACTTAAAAAGAGATCATCCAAACTAAATATTATCGACTAGCTAAAAAGCCTTTCCAATCACCTGTTCAAAAAGGCTTATTTTTTAAGTAACAAAATTGATTGTGTTTTCATTAATTTTCTCATCTTTAAATTATCACAGGGTCCTTTTATTATGTGTGGCAATAATCCACAAACTGCATGAACACTTTGAGGATTAAACACACTCGGCTGTCTAGACAAGCAATTCAAACACTAAGTTATCTTAGATAATCACTTAGAAATTTTGGGAGGTTTCTCTATTTTTCAGTTAAAAAGGCATTTCAAAGTGAAACTACAAACTTATTCTTCATAATAAAATTTTAGTAAACTAGTGCTCAGTAAACAACTCTGAACTTCATAAGTGTCTCTCACCAAAGCACCTACTTTTTCCTTTAGTTTTCAGCGGAGCATAGGGCAGGAAAATTTCATTTGGGTTTAGTTCATTATTCATAAGCTTCCTTAACTATAAACTTAGACTTGAACTGAATAGCTCCTTGATGAGGTTTTGTTTTACTTTGAGATAAAACAACATTCTTCTATCAAGAGAAAAGCTCACAATTTCAAGTTAGCCTCAACTACCCTCTCTCATAAGCCCAGCTCTGATCCAAGATGCCACAGAAGGGATACAAAAACCACTCAAACCATTCTGTCATTTGTTGCTATTTTTACATTGGTAATTGCTCCAGAACAAGAATACATTGGAATTTCACCACAGCAGGTCCTGACACTTGGCTAAACTACTTCAGACAGCTGTTTCCACTCTCCCATGGCCCTTCCCTCCTTTTTTCCCTGTGATATTTCAAGAGGAGTAATTTCCAGCTCAATTTGTAATTTTAGTAATTCAAGGCAATGAGTGTCTCATCAATCATCAATACAGAAAGACCGAAAAACTTGTGGATGCCCGTGGTTGAGAGCTGAAGCAAATGGCATTCCAAATATAAACTCTTGTTCTTTTCTGAGCAATTAAGTTGTTGCAAACCTTGCTATTGTCCAGGAGACAATCAATTTCTCCAACAACTGCAGTCCTACAAAAGCCAGCCCATTTCGCCTTGGGTAGTTCAAGAGTCACAACATCAGACAAGTATGCAACTGATGGATTCAACGTGCTTCTTTATTTTAGACCCCAGTAAAGTTGAGGGTGAGCATGATTTACAAGCCACAAAGATATCAAGTTCCTTTTTGCTCCAGAGATGAGCTGACAATACATAACTAGAGATTTTGCGATTCACTATTCAAAATGAAGGGGGTAAAAGCACTTGAAGCCTTGACAGTGACTCATTATCCTGGAAGCAGTCCCAAAGCGGTCATGCAGCATGGATTTCCATTTAATCCAATTGCCTCTCAAAACCCAAATTTCTGTCATTTAGTAAATTCAACTTGGATTTGAATACAAAATGTCATTTTCCCTCATTTTCTGTCCACTTAGAATAATACCAAAAATTTTACTTGATTGAGATGAAGTGATACAAACATTTAAAAATCTGTTTATCTGGTGAATGACTTACATCATGGAAGTAAAACCTGAAGGAGGGCCGCTGTAGCCATGAGGCGAGGAAGGGAATTCCGAAGCAAAAGGCATCTATCTAGATAAGGAGGCCAAAGTGGGAAGAACAGCAAATAATGCTTATTAACCATGGGAACCCAGAAAGAGATGCATCCTGCTCAGATTCACGTCCTAGAAAAGCTCCACCCAGAAGGAATACAATGGTGCAATCAAGCATGTAAAAAACAGGTTGAGCTAACACATACTGTGGGATGCAGTTGATGGTGTGGTTGTGGCTGGAAAGACACAGGTCCTGCATGCTGGCTCCGCAATGAGAATAAAGAAGGGAAGGGGCCCCAGTGGTTCTCCATCCCCCTGGAGGGACAGAAGAACCTGCGCTGACATCCCTTCCTGGAGCTCTAAGAGCCCTAGAAGCAGCTGTGTGTGACCTGGAAACGCTGGCGTTCAGAGGCAGCAACCGGTGAGGCCAATATTGGAGGAGCCCCGCGGTGCGCTCTGCCCTCGTACCCAGGGTCACAGACACACTGGGGGCACTGCCTCCTCCGGCACGTACCCTCTGCAGCAGCCCTGCCAGCCGGGGCTTGCCTCCCCTTCCCGCTGCTCCCAGCGGCCCCAGGATTTCAGCTGCAGAGACTGAACCTGGCCTTGGGCCCTACACCCCAAGCCCAGTACCTCTCAACGGAGGTGTTCTGGAAATCTGTGGGGGCCGTTTTGGGGTGACACAATGACGGCAGCAGCATGCGCCAAGGACCCCAGACATCCTCAATGTGCAAGAGAGTCCTAAGTATCACCCCATGTCCCACACAACCTCTGAAGGTCTGGAAATCCACGTGCATGAAACTGTTTTCCATTATCTAGTTCTAAAATCCACCGTCGTTGACTTACAAGCACAAAATCATTCTGTCCTTGTTTAAATATACCCTTTCTCAAGATCTGTTCACAACCGTAGAAAACTATGTCAGTAATAGCCACACTGCTCGCGGCATCTGAGCTGCCAACACACCACAGCTACACCAGCCCGCGTCTGCAGCTCTCACATGCCAGAATTTCAAAGGGATGTTGAAAACTCCTTTACATATATTTAAAGCCAAGTTATTAAAGACCCATGAAATACTGGATACCAAGGATTTTCATTAATAAATTTCATTTTTGCCATCTATTAAGAATCTGTAGCACACTGAAATTTATATCAGGAGAACTGCACAGAGAATGTATTTATTTGGGGTTTCTTATTTTTCTATCTTACTCTGATACTGTCCTCAGGGTGACACACCTCCCACCCCACCCTAACGTCCCTAAAAACTTTTTCCAATTCATCCTCTAATCCTAGAAATCTATTAAGGGCTTTGGTCTCCAAAGTACTGGGTTTGGGGAGGGATTTAAAGATGGGAGATCTGTTTTCTGAGACACTCTGTCAGCACACATCCCGGGTCCTAACGCAGTGAATTAATTATGATGACAATAACCTGACACAGGCAGCCTGGTTCATTGCAAAAAATGCTTCCTCATTTTCTCCACGTCAACAGTCCGTGGTTTGCCTTGGCATATTATGCTACTTCGCTTAAGGCTGTTTCCCCGCTTTCTCTTAACAGACAAAGAAGTGTCGTCTGTTACTTCTTTTATGTCGAGTGTATCTACTCTCTCATTTTTCTCCTATGGAATGGCTTCTGATCGTCTCTTAAATCCAAATTTATTCATTGTACACAGGTGCAAGCACCTAACTAGTTCATCTTCTGATGAAGGTGTGCTGAGCATTTACATTTTGAAATACATGTAATTTTGTGTTATGAATTTCTTTTACTTCTCCTTTATGATACTATTTGGGCATTCTAATGACTTTTAGACATTGTATGTGTGGGCAGGTCATTTCATCTGTCAATTTCATTTTAGGATCACAATATTATATCTGTTATTTTAAAAAGGGCATTAGATTTGAGAGAGTCGAGAGCCCCCCATCTGGAAAGCTTCCCCTCCCAACCTCCAAGTTCTTCCAGAGACCAGTTCGTCCTGAAATTCAGGACAGGAATCATGGAATCGAGAAGCTAGACTCCTGCCAGAGAGGCAAGTCACACCAGCACGTCATGCCGCCGCCACCCAGGGTAACGCAGAGCGCCGGGGGAGGCTGATGGGAGCAGTGGAAGGGCTGGCCAGTGAGGGTAGGCCTCTGCCTGACCAGAAACAACATGGGGTGGAGGACAGCTCAGTCGAAGAGCTACGATGTCCAGAGTTACACCTGCCCAGGCCAGCTGAGACCCATGGCCACTTCAGAAGCAGGAGACCTCATCAGAGCCCCCGATTTCCCTTTTGTGGCACCTGTCAAGACTAGCATGTGCTTGGCGGCAGCTCTGCTTCCCATCACCCCACACTATGCACTGGGCAGCCTGGATGCACCAAAGGGAAGAGACTGAAGAGCCAGAGGGGAGTCCCGCCACCTGCGTATGAGAAGCTGAGCATCAGTTCAGGGGGTGCTTGGAGCCCCTCCACTGGGTCCAGACATGTCCACTGCACATGAGAATGCAGGAGGGGTTTGAGGAATCAAGGCTCCTAAAGGGCACTACCCCTGGGCTGCACGTGCAAATAAAGGGGAGCTAACATGCCTATAAAACCTCTTGGACCCCACATTACCGCAGCGACCTCAGGAAGGTCAGGACCACCCGACGAGAAGTCTACCCATCTCAGCCCTCTTGCCCAGACAGGCGGCCGTGTAAATGACGCCCGTACATCACAGTGCTGGATAAAGAGGCGGAAGGGTGCTGCAGGAGCGCCACGACCTTCTCACAGAAATCTGAGCTGTGTCTTGAATGACCAGTCAGAACTAGTTAGATAACACAAAAGTCTCCAGCATGACTAACTTGGAAGGGACATAGAAAGAGGCAGGAGGGAGGCAGGGAAGCACACAGGACAGATCAGAGCACATCCTATGCCAAGCCAAGACCTTGGACTTCATCCTGAGGCCAGCTGGGAGCCACAGAGCATCTAAAGCTCAGGTGACACACTCCCCGTGGACAGGACTCTCTGGTGGTTCATCAGATCACCTGTGGGTATCAGAGTGTGGTTTGCAGATTTCTGGGGAAACTAACCCCAAAATGACATTAGCAGCACACAGGTAAACTTCTCATAGTGTAAGAGCTACGGAAGCGAGATAGTGTAGTGCTGTGGTTAAACACTCGGGCTCTGCAGCTGGACACTCTGGGTTCAAAGCCAGCTCTCCCACTTACTGTGAAACCTTGGGCAGGTCATCCAATGTCACTGTGCTTCCCCCCAGCCCCCCGTAAGAGGGGAATGACAAGAGCACCCCTCACAGAGCTGTGGGGAGGATAAAGTGAGGATTAACACCCAGGGAGTGCTGATGTGCAGCCTGGCACAGAGAAAGTACCACCTAGTATTTACCATTACGTGTTTATTTTGATGCATCGTTAGGAAAAATAAGTTACCTAAACCAGTGATTTCACAGATATTACAGCTTGGATAAGACTGAGTGTTAAAGTGACTCTTTGTGCAGCAGATTTGAAGGTATTAAGTGAGCAATGCCTGCTCGAAGCAGGGACACACTTCTCACCTTTGTGTCCAGCACACAGTGGACCTTCTCTAAGGGCTTTCTCCATCACAACGGACCGTCTTCCTGTAAGACAGGAGTAACTCCCTGTTGTATATCTATTTCTTGTGTTCTGAAATTCTTGAGCAAGAAGGAAGAGATGGAGAAAGCAACCTTAGCGAGGGGGAAAAGGGTGGGGACGGCCAACCAGCAACCACCTTTATACACAAAGAACAACCCATCTTCAAATCAGACGTCAGAAGTCATTCACACACATCTAGACAGCAAATTTACGAACAGCTTTCTAGAACATGTGTTTGTAACCATGTATGGTGACAAATGCTAACTAGACTTACTGTGGTGATCACTGCACAATATATACAAACATCACATCATCATGTTGCACACCTGAAACTAGGGTGTTGCATGACAACTACACCTCAAAAAACATGCATGCAAAGTCACCTGTTCAGAAACTGGGATGCGTTTCTCCAAATAACAAGGCTTCAAGTGGTGACTAGATCCCCAGCTTAGCCCACAAAGACCTATTCAATCCCAAACCGGACCTCTGTTACCAGCTGAACAGCGTACTACAAATTTAAGGGACGGATTAAGTGGAGGAAAAAGTCTAAGACGGAGATGAGTTCCTCCCCGGGTAACCCCAGCCCCTGGCACAGGGCAGAGGCGGTGCTCAACAAAGTTTTGAAATAACAGCCGTCTGCTTTCTGTGCTTCTCTTATCCTCTCTCCTCTCCTGGAGTCCTCAGCATGGGCCTCTTCAAATTCCCCCCCCCTGCTGTTGCTGGGTAAGTAAGAGGGTGACCCTGGCAGAGGAGACTGGGGTGTGAAAAATAGGATTTTAGGAGCTAATAAGTCTGTGCAAACTGTCTAAGCCCTGAAACACAATGGTGTGTTTGGGGGTCCAGAGGGTGTTCCATGTAATGAGAGGAAATAGCACCTCAAGCCATGCCACCCCCGCAGTACAGGTGGTCACTTTTTTTCTGACAATTTCCTATATAAACTCTCCCATTATCCTACAGGCGGCTGCATTTTTTTAAAAAAATTCCAATTAAGCCAAATGAATCTTTAATTGGGATCCCTTCAGACAGTGCAATAGTTGGGGGAAAATAATCAGCCTTTTTACAAACACCGCTGAGCTGAGGAGGACGGAAAAGAGCAGCAGCTGAGCTTCCTCCCGCCACCAGTTCCCTACACCATTTCCTGCTCTCCATCGCTTCTCCTCTTCCTGCGTTTCTGCACCTATGCACCCTCCAGGGACTCTGGCAGCAAGGCCCAGGCACCCTGGCTCTGGGAGCAGCCAGATCATGCAGGAAATAAGGGCAGCCGGCAAGCTCTCCCTGGCATCCAGAGCATCTGACACAGTGCTGGGCACACAAGAGGCTCAGACGCCTACTGGCTCAGTTACACAAGCCTTTTGAGTTTTTCCAGGGAGAACTATGGTTTGTACCAGGGGTCATCAAACTCTTTCTGTAAGGGGCTGGAAGAGTAAATATTTTAGGCTTTGCAGGCTGTAGGCTCTGCATAGCTATTCACAGAGAAGATACATAAATAAGCGAGTCTGGCTGTGTCCCAATAAAACTTTATTTACAAAACCAGCCAGCCAGATTTGGCCCATGGGGCCTAGTCTGCAATCCCTGGATTATACTGAGCCATCTCTATGGTAAAACTGGCTCCATGATCAACATGCTCACAAATAAGGCCACGTGTCACATTACTTGGTCATATGTACCATAAACTGTGTTAAACAATTGAGGATCCATGCATTCATTTTAAACATACACGTTACCATGAATTTTTCTTGCTTTTGGTTTTTAATACATTTTTGCCTTTTTATACTTTAAAATAAAGTGGGAAAGAAAAATATCACAATTCGTAATACCGACTATGCACTAATTCTATATCAAGGCCTTATTTATGCATATTTATCATCAGTGATCATTCACTTTAACCATTACATGCTTTTTGTTTGAGTTGACAATGACCAAACAGGGCTTTTTAATAATATCTACAGCCAGAAAGTCGTAGTCATGTTGGCAGGGGTAAACAATGCAGATGTTTTAGGGTCAGTTAAAGCAGATGGAGATGGTGACCTGAAGGGGAGGAGAGACAGGAAATGCACGCCTATGAAATGAGAACCTCAAAGCTCTTTGGGCCAGGAGCTCCAAATGTCTTCTGTTCTCCTCAGAGTTCAGTGTGTTTCACCTCTACTAGTCATTCGATTAAAAGAGTAGTATCTCAGGGGCTTCCCTGGTGGCGCAGTGGTTGAGAGTCCGCCTGCCGATGCAGGGGACACGGGTTCGTGCCCCGGTCCGGGAAGATCCCACACGCCGCGGAGCGGCTGGGCCCGTGAGCCATGGCCGCTGAGCGTGCGCATCTGGAGCCTGTGCTCCGCAACAAGAGAGGCCACAGCAGTGGGAGGCCCACGTACCGCAAAAAAAAAAAAAAAAAAAAAGTAGTATCTCAAGCCAAAAGGAGAAAAAGATGGTGTGACATTAGGATCCTGAGGCCCAAGGAGCCAGGTGTTAATTACAGATGTGACGGCGGCCACACTGTGAAGGATGACGGTCCCCGGAGAGCATGAATTAACTAAACACCCTGAAAGGCAGAGCTGACTCCCAGCAAACATGGACCAACCAGCGGATCTGAGAAAAATCAAGTGTAGAAAAACCATCCAACATGACAATCAAATAACACTAATCATCTGGCAGCTCTCTCCCCCTTCCCCAGAAGCCATTTCACATCTCCTCTCCTAGAGTTCCATTTCCAGCCACCTCCCCTCACGTTCTCCTCCCTCCTCCCCTCCCCCACCCCAACTCCTTCTCCTTCAACTTACTCACTTTCACCATATCATGGCGCTCAGCAACAGTTCCTCTGGAAAATTTTCCTTCAAGCTGGGCTACACATTCCTTCTCTCCAGTCCTACAGGCTACATCTCCCAGCCTCCCCACCGGCCAATCTTAACCTGCACCTCAACACCTAAAACCCTAGTGCCTGTCTCGTGCACATAACCACAGCCTATCTTTTATCACGAGCCTGAGTACCTACAGGTCTCAGTGTGTGTCACACACATGAACGTCATTAACAATGAGAGTGTGTATGTGTGTGGGAGATGGAGTGAACACTGCTGAATGAGAGCACTGAGCCCCCCGACCAACACGAGGAATGTGATTTCAGATGGTCAGGATCACAAACTTACAAAGATATATCCTTGGGCTTAAAGCAGCACCAATGTACCCCAACCTCTGGGAACACATCTCCAAGTGCATGATGGGGGCTGAGCATCATCAACAGGGTAGCCTGTTACACTACTACTATAGTTACAACAGAAGTAGCAGCTACATTTTGAAATCCCAACTACGGAGTCTCATATCTCAAAAGAAAGCCTCTACTGCGCATATATTTTTAACTCCTATATGTATAATATCTGAATTATACAATCCCGGCTCTCCACTAATTCAGAATGGCCAAGTAACCATTTCTTGTTAGGTAGCTGTTGGCGAAACTTTTATCATCCTAGTAACGGGGCAAGAGAAAGTGACCTTCTTGCTTTAAGATTCTTGAAGGGTTACTGTTACACTAGGCACAAAATGTTTCTACTGTTAAACTAATGATAGGATTCTAGAATTTTTACTACAATGGGAAGGGTGGTGACAAAAGAATCCTAAGAAAAGAGATAATCTAGTTGTTCTATCTTCTGTAGAGAAACTGAGCTAGAGGTGTTCCTCAAACACTGACGAAATCACTGCTGGGTTTTCCAGCTGGCCATTCGACTCTGGAACTGGAAGAGAAGTGTCCCAGTGCACAATAGGACCCAAGTCTTTCAAATGCATTATGTGAGGCTAACTTTAAATAGAACGGCTACCTGCATTCAGGACATTTTGTCTTCTATTCAAACTATGCCATCAAGAAGAAAGCACAATAGTGAGGAAGACATCAGGTACAAAAGCTAGTGTTTACTGAGCGCTTACGCAGCGCCAGCTACCGTGAATTCTTTTAATACTAACCACCACCCTACAGGTGTGCGTGATTCCCATTTTATAGGCAAGTAAGCGAATTCAGAAACCAAGTCAGCAGCTGTGCAAAGTGGACAATTAGGATGGCAACCCTGGTTGCCGGACAGCTGATAGGATTAATGCTACCACTATCCACTCCTAACACAAGTTTAAGTTGCTGGAAAACAAGGTCACAGGGCAAATTACAAAATATAATCAATTAGGCAGGACAGGCAAGAATGGTTTAATGAAAAGAGCCCTGGATTTAGAACCAGGGCATGTGTCCTGGGCCATCCTAAACATGGAGACTTGAGTGCCTCGTTACAACACTGTCATGATAAAATACACCTCACTCTTTTGTCGTCACTGGAATAGTGAGAAAATAAGGGAATGTGCCTGGCACTGTACTTAGCAGAGAAGACATACTACAGTATCTTGCTCTTTTATCCTTGGTTCCCGTTTCAAAATATAAGCAGACAGCTACAACTCCTAGCTATCCAGTGTAAGCCCC
This sequence comes from Mesoplodon mirus, assembly GCF_964341445.2. Lineage (NCBI taxonomy): Eukaryota > Metazoa > Chordata > Mammalia > Artiodactyla > Ziphiidae > Mesoplodon > Mesoplodon mirus. Next base: position 40,486,904 of record NC_138989.1, on the reverse strand, counting down.
CCCCCGGACCCCTCCCCCTCCCCTCAGCCCCAACACCCACAGTTCAGAAACACCTTTCAAGGTTTATCTTTCCGCCCTTGCTGTGAGAAGAGCTTTCCTATCGCTCAAAATTTGCCTTCTAGCAAGAGTGCATACAGAGGTGTCTAGATGAGGCAAAATGACTTAGTTCATGCTTTCAATATACGGCAACCGTGAGGTAGCAATATAAGTATGTTAAAGCAGTTTAGAGGGAAAAGAAGATCATTAAAATAAGTAACAGAACATTTCAAGGCAAGAAGTGTTGAAATATGCAAGCGCCGTATCTTGATCAGCAACTGAAGAAAATAAACTTGACTCAGGCTTTCTCCACTCCTCTCTGATACAACATAAATTCCTATGTCTTTAAAGAGTCAAAGCACAGTAAATGAAACTTTTCATGAAATACATTCTCAGATGGCTAAAAAAAGCTACAGAAGACACTGTGAGACGAGTCTTTTAAATCTATCCTCTGGAAATCCTTGATGAAACTCTGGCTTGAAATCAGACTGAATGCTTTAAAAATAAAGTGTTCTGAACAAAGCTAAGAAGTTTCCATTTGAAGATTTTTTTAAAAAACTGATTTAAAAGTAAAATGTCTCCGTAAAAAGTTTATAGTTGTGAGATACTTGCTTTGCCATTAAGCATGTGGAAGCTCCCACCGGAAGAAACCACCATTCTTTTAAGTCTGAAAACTTCAGGCGTCTGTATCTCACCGTCCCTCATTTGCTTACAGACCGTGGCCCTCAATCACAGCTGCACATTTGGTTTAGTTCTCTTAATTCCTACCAAACCACCGGCTCTAAAGAAATGCAGCAATTGGCCCTTAAACATTTACAGGGAATCTGCTAATCAACATCCTTGCGTCTTGTCAACACTAGAAGGAAAAATCACAAACTTGCTTCCTAAACCAGAAAGCGGATGCTTCTGCTCCCCAAAGAAATTGAAGGCTCCTCCCACACCCACGAGAAAGCAACCAGGTTTCAGTTATTTTGCTTCATTTTTAAAAAGAGGAATAAAAAATTAACTGAACACACGTGTGCTTCCTCCCACTCTTCCGTATATTTAGAATCCCTCCATTTTCTTCTACCTTTAAGTTAGAGAAATCCATCATAAATTCGCTCGCTTGAAAGGCACTAGCAACTCATTTTGGGGGCTGAGTTTTAGAAGAAAGGCAGAGAGAGGTGAGTAAGCAGAGTTCGGCTGATTTTTTTTTTTTAATTCCTGCACAGCCAGGCAGTTATAAGTATCTGTTTTCAAACAAGGAAAGCATTTGCGGTGCACAACGATGCGAAGTAACGCGAGGCACAAGAAACAAGCACGATGCAGCTGGTGTGGTCCGTGTCACAAAGGCAGCACGCTAGCCGGAGTCACAACCCTGCAAGTCCCGGGCTCGCGGCTGCCTCAAATCGCATACGGTCCCAGGTCTCAAAGCCAACGGGCTCCGGACCCGGCGGCGGGGGAGGCGACCCATGAGAGAGAATCGGACAAACACCGGGCGCCCCTCTTGGAGGGCGAGGCCGGGAGAAAGTGAGGGAAGAGAGCAGGAACCGGGAGGACACGCGGCGAGTCCCGCGGAGGGAAAGGACCACGGAGCAGGGGTGGAGGCGGAAGGGGAGATGTAGCAGAGGCGCCGGCTGCAGCTGAAGCACAGGGACAAGACACGGGGAAAGGCGACGGGGCCAAGGATCACTGACCGACCGAAGGGGGAGGGGGCATCTAGGACTGGCCGCAAAGGGAAGCGCGCGAGCCGGCCCCGAGGTGCGCGTTCCGGGCGGGGGAACGGGGCGCGTCAGTCACCTGTATTGTTTGAAAAGCTGGTCCGACTCCCTAAAGCCGTTGTTGAGCAGCATGTTGATGCCGGCGAGGGCCAGCTCCGCGTCCTGCAGGGGCGCCGCCGCCGAGTCTCCGTCGTCCCGCCGCCGCGGCCGCTGCTGCTCCGAGCCAGCCATGGGCGCGCGAGGCTCTGCGCAGGGCCGAGGCGAGGTGGGGTAGCAGCTGCTGCGGCCCCCACGCGCGCCCGGAGCCTGGCTCTACCTGCCCGGAGCGCGCCGGAGCGGGCGCGGGGGAGGGGAGGGGTGCGGCGGGCGGGGCGCGGAGGGAGGAGCCCGGGTCCAGCTGCAACGCGACGGGGGATGTGGGCGCCCAGGCCGCCGCCTCCCGCCGCCGCGGGGATTACTCAGCAGCCGCCCGCCCGTCCCCTCCGAGGCTCGAGGCTCGCGCCGCCACCGAAACGGAATCCGTTTCCGGGTGTCTCTACCCCAGCGGAGCCGGGGCCGAGCCGCTGCCGCCCCCGCTTCCTGCAGCCCTCGCGCACCGCCCCGGGCCCTCACACCGCGCCCCTCGCGCGGCAGCCCGGGGCCAGCGCGCCGAGCCTGCCCGGACACGCGCAAGGCCCGTAGGCCCGGCCCTTGACCCCCTCCTCCAAAAGGGCCGGACCCGGGAGTCGCAGGGAAGCTGGAGAGGGCAGGCGGCTTCGGAGAGCGGACAGGGAACTCCGCCCGGGCCGCAGCGAGAGCGCGCCTCGCTTTTGCCCCGAGTAACTGAAACCCCATGCAGGCGGCGCGCGCGACCCGCAACTTTATCCGCACCCTTGGGCCGCCTACTAGCTCGCGTCAGCCAATCCCCGAGGAGGTGGGCGGCGGAGACGGGGCCTCCGGGCACCTGCCAGACAGCTGCCCCAAGCCCAGCGTTGAAGAACTGGAGCGCCGAGGTCCTGGGTGTGTGGCACCCACCCTCTGCGGCCCGCTACCAGCATTTGCGCGATGGGGCAAGAAGGCAAATGGTGGCCCAGATGGCATATACCTAAATATTTAGGAGTTATAAATTAAGCTGTTCTTGTGCGTTCTACTCTCACCCTGACAATTATGCTTTCTTACCAATGGAAGAGAAAAATAAGTGTAAAGCTGTGGTTTCCGTAAGACCGAATGTCAGTAAAACGCCAAAGATAACTGAATTTAGCCATTATTGACTAAATTCTGATGATGGGCTGGTGATGTGTGTGTGCGTGTAATATTAGGGAGGCAAACAATCCATAAACTGATTTTTGTCATTTTTCCATAAATTAATTTTTCTCACCTTTATCGTAGCAAAATCACTATGTATGTTGTTACAATCAAGATTATGTTATTCGTGTCAAATTAAACCACTTTTCTTAAATTGTCGTAGTTCTTAAAGTGTAGTTTATTAAATTCAATTTGGAGAAACTTTGCTCTGCCAAAGCATTTACAATTGTAAATTACAATCGAAATTGTCTTTAAAAATTAAAACAAATAACCCATGAATTGTAAATATCATGTCCAGCATTATAATGGTAATAAGATAAATGATCCCAGAAAATATTACAAAATAATATAATTTCATCCTGTAAGTAGCTATCACTTGTTTTGTGATTTGTGCCATTCCTTACATGAATATCTCAATCCATTCTATATTCCCAACATTCATCTATACAAATTTAAGAGTAATGTGAATTGTTGTCACTCCTTCACTGCCGTGTATAACTGTTACAAAGCCATGCTAATTCTTGAGTACATCTGGAGCCACAAATTAGAACACCAAAAGAAGCAAGATGATGGATGATTCTCAGCCCTGGGAAATAATACTTTGTAAGGGAGGAATCATTGCCTTCATGTGCTCTGAGAAGGATATGACAAGTTGACCAATTTTTTTTTTAATCCAAGCACTACTGGATTTAAAAGTGTTAGTTGCAAACATCAGCACTGCCACAGGTTATAGGTGCCACTGAGCCAGCACTGAGTGCCAGATCCCCAGTGATAGAGGTGCCTATGTGTTCCTTAATAAATGTGTGGTGTGTGTGTGTGTGTGTGTATGTTGTGGTGAGCAGGGCCCTGTAACATGGGTCTTAGGTACCATACCGTCCATGGGGCTCACATGGGCCTCTGGCACAGAAAGGAACCCCACTGGAACATACTGCCAGTGGCTACGGGAGCTGACAACATGCCCAGTGCTTACAAGCTGCCTGAACTTTGGATCTGTGGAACCATCCACCCCCAAATCCCTGAAACAATCTAGTCAACAAGGGAGGGAAACCAGGAGAGCAATACCAAACTTAGCAGATAGCCTGTACTCCCCCAGCTGGAGAAGGGAGCGTCGCACAGTTCTCTATGTCCCTAGTACTTGAGGAGAAGGGGGGAAACAGTCAAGGCGTTGATGGCACCATGGGTGTTGTTAACAAGTTGTTCCTGGGACCCTGCAGCTGAGGACGGGGGGGGGTGAGCAAAATCAAAGCCACGTTTGTGGGGCTAGTTCCATCTCAAGGACCTAGCACAATCAGTGACGCAGACTTAAGTGAAATTAAACTGTTGAAAGACTGAGGCAAGGTCCAGTGCAACTTCCCAGCACCCCATAATAGGCAAGGGAGGGGCAATATGGATAGAGGATAACTCTGCCAGGTAATATACACCAGATACGTGTCATGCTGGATTTAACCTCATACCAAAACAATCAGATTAGCAGCAGCAGCATGAATGGACGTTTTCAAATATTTGCTCTGTAATGAGGGACACAAAGAGGATTCAAAACGGGCCCCATGATCCTGAAGGGAGACAACACACGGACCAGTAATTATGCTTGCCGCTGTAGTTGGCAATGACACCTGCCCAAGGTTCACCTAGCAGGTGGGGAATTAAGGCTGATTGTGCTTTCTTCACTGGATAATAATGGCAGCTAATGATGGATATTTAAGGGGTCATGGCGTATATTATCTACAAAAAGAAAAGAAATCTAGATTACGAACACATTAGGGCATGATGCACTTGAAATTGCGAGATTCTCAGCACCCTCTGCAGAACTAATGCAGTCTTCAGTGCGTTTTCCTCTCAAGGGGAGGAAAGAACCTATTTTCCTTCCATAGACCTCTTGTGGGCATTGTCAGTACTTTGTGGTTCCTCATGAGATTTCATTATTAAAATGAAACTCCAAGTTCAAATGATCACTGAAAAGTTTTAGACATGTGTGTTATCCTTTACACGGTAGATTTTTTAAATAAGATGTCTTGGTTTCAAGTAACAGAAAAACCTGACCCAAATTGGCTCAGAATAGCAAATGTATTGATGCATGAATGGAGTTTTCCAAAATGAGGCTGTCCAGGGCTGAAACACTATGACTAGGACCCAGTTTCTCCCCCTGTCCACCTCTCAGCTCTACCATTTTGGTGCTTGGTGACTCTATTCTCAGACAGGCCCTCCTCTCCTGGTCCCCAAACAGCTGGAAGCTCCCATGTCTACCTGCTTGCCTCTTCACATCCAGTAGGAAGGCATTGCTTTTTGAACACTTAACTACAACCAAAATCCCCTAATTGAACCACATTGGCTTTGATTGGCCTGACTGTGGTCAGGTTCTCATTCTGAAACCAATTAATGTGTGTATGTGTGTGTGGGGGGGGGGAATGGCATTATAATTGAATTAAGCCAATCAGAGCCTTCTCCAGCATCTGGGAGGTGGAACCAATTCCATCCAAAGTCCTTGACTGGGAAATTCCACATCTATTAGGAAAAGGAAGTCAGGAAATGGATGTCAGAAAGACAACCAACAAACATCCCTTAACCTTGTCTTCCTAAACATGTTTTGGGATTTTGGAATTACATTTTAAATGCCTTTGGAGACTATATTACTTTAAGAAAATCTTGCTTGTGCTTCAGTTATATTCAAATTCTTTAGTAATGCTAATAACCGTGCCTTAATGTATCTCTGTAAATCTGCACTACCAATTGAAATAAAGACAGGTTTCCAGAATGTCTGGAACTCTAAAAAGGAGGAGAGCCGGGAAATTAATGTCACTACATTTTCATATTACTCTAGCTTTGATATCAAACTTAGTCTTTACTGAAGATTTAGTCGGGTAGCCTTGTGAGAGTAGATTTAGTTAACTGCTTTTAATTAGAAGGCAAATCAGGTCAAGGGTTGATATGCAAAACTTTGTGGCAGGTTCCTTTCTTTTCTGCTCACAGGTGGATCACTAGCTGGTCTCTAAGGGGGGGAGCACCCATGGGGGTCCACCTGGCTGTTTCTCCAGCAGGATGGATGACTCCGACAAGATACTCACGCTGCCCTGGAAACTACAGCAGTGACCACGGAGCAGGAAACCGTTCCCTTCTCATTGGATACCTTCTCATCTGTCTTTCCCCAAATCAAATACCCAATGGACCACAGTGGGGGCTTAAGCAGGTGTTTACTAGACTTTAGATCAATGTTCTGCTGCTGTCTAGATTCCTCCCCTAGGTGGCTCAAGCAGTGAGGCCTCCTGTCCAAGCTCTTGATTGGGATGTGTCTTTGAGTGGAAATTCAGGTCCTCTCCTGGTCTTCAGAGGCTCTCCCTCTCCCTCCCTCCCCCATTCCTTTTGCCTTTCTTCCTGCGTCCCTTCCCTTTAACCTCTCTGCTTGCTAGTCACTGGTTCTTGCTGTTCCCTAATCTACCATCCCTCTCTCCTCCTTACAGAAATAATCAAGCCTCCCTGTCCCTTAGCCCCTCTCATGACTTGAGCACTCTGCAGCCTCTGGTGAACGTCCACGGCTTCTCTTCTCTGTCTGTCGACTGTTGCTCTATAGAGGGAGAGGTTGTCTCTGATTTCAAGGTCTGTGGGTCTGCTGAGTCCTGCAGGGAGGTTGGGCGTGGGAGGCAGAGGAGCTCTGGTCCCGTGGATGAGGGAGGGGAAAGGTGCCAAAAGGTCCGGGAGTGCCCTGGTGGGTTTTCTCCTGGAGTACCTAAAACCAAATATACCTTCCACTGTGATTAATTCCTATCTGGAATCCCCATTTTTATCTAAATAAGGAAATTATTTGCCTTCACTTCATTTAACGTTACCCATTTCTTACTAACCATCCTGGCCTTATTATGCTAACATTAAGCCTTTCCCACACTAACTGACAACACACGGCATGGCTCAGTTCTCTCTAACCTCTATGCTTCTCCCCTGACTAGAGGAGGGAGGGGACTCCCTTCCACTCACATAACCATGTGAATCTGTTTAAGTGGAAGCAGCAGCGGCTCATCACTGGCTTCCCAGAGTGGATTTGTTCCAAATCATAAAGTGTAGTCAGATTCACTTGGACTGTCTAGAGCATGCAGTAGGTGCTCAATCCCTGTTTGTCAATTGTATGGTGAGTTGGAAGTGTAGGGAGACAGAGATTGGGCTTAAATCATAGACTATGATTTGGGTTCTGCACCTTTGTGACGTGGGGCAATTTTACTTAACCTCTTTCAGCCTCAGTTTCCCCATTTATGATATGAAGACAATCAGTACCTTCAAGGCAAGTAGCTGCAAGAGTGGGCACATGAATAAGCTGTAATAGCAAGATATTATCTGAATCCATACAATTAGTTTTCTAATATTAATGAAAGCTAGTGGACCCTTCTGTTCTTATATTGTCAATGGCATTATCTTTTTTTCCCAACAACATTATCTTGAAATATTCAGCTACAAGAAAACCTGTGCAATTAAATAACCAAATGCATCATACGGAGATGATTAATTTAAACCATTTCTAATATAAACAGCATATGTTTGCTATTTTAATGCAGCCTGAGGAAGAAGTGCCAATTTTCTTCAGAGGGTATAAAAAGTATAAAGTAAAAATATCTAGGTCTTAGAGTTCTTCATTTGGGTCTGAATTGTGTTTGCTTTAATAACCCATTAATATGTTTTTGACACTGCCTGAATGCCTGGACAAGGAAATCAATAATATTTAGTATGAACATTTAAAAAATGTATCTTCTATATATCCTGTGTGTGTAACATGGTTTGCAGTCAGCTATGGTTGGTTTATCTTTGCAAGAAGAGACACGTTGTTAATATAAAATAATGCCTTATTCATTTAATCACTTGTGTTTTGCTCTGGGGTTAAGTTAGCAATCTGGGTGCCCCAACCAAGAACTCAGCACTAATAAATTCCCCGTGGTAAATTAAGGAACTAGTTGAAAAAGTTTTCTATCCATGTGGGTAATCCACACAGGTTTTACTTGTGCAATGTATGGACACCGCTGAGTAGGGTGCCCTGACGTTCTGGTTTTCACAGGGCACTCACTGCATGTTCTCACTGTGTCAGAACAGGGGGAAGTGCTGGCAGTATTTAGACAAATATTACAAGGCTTCTCAACACTGAGGATAAAACATATAGCCAGATACACATCCATAGTACAATATGGTAAGTACCATAGTAGACCTCACTATAAAGTTTGTCAGAATCCATTTAATTCCTGGATTTGCTCCTTAAATGGTTATAACAGATGTTTACCTTATGAACTGATATTCACTGATTTTCTATGCATTTGTTGATTTTTTACCCCTTCAGAGTTAGCATATGGGCCACATTGGAATACCTCTATCACTAATTTATAGCCAGTCCTTGATTTTTGAGCCCCCAAATAGTATTACCCAGTTTGGGTTCCCCCATTAGTTATCAAAGGAAGCTAATCACTATTTCTGATTACTTTCACATCTTTCTTCAAAAGAAGATCCACCACAAGTGACGATATTTTTAAGAACCTGAAAAGGGACTTCCCTGGTGGTGTAGTAGTTAAGACACCGTGTTCCTATTGCAGGGGGCCCGGGTTCGTTCCCTGGTCAGGGAACTAGATACCACATGCATGCCACAACTAAAGAGTTCGCCTGCCACAACTAAGACCCAGTGCAACCAAATAAGTAAATATTAAAAAAAAAGAAACTGAATACAATTTTGAAGACAATTCCAGAAAAGGAATTAGATGAAAAAATAATGTCTTTTAAAAAAAGCTTCGTATGTAAAGGAGAAAACATCCACTACAGTATATAACATTGGATATTTGTTTTAAAAGATTCTATTAAACAAGCTCGCTTCCCTATGAAGGGTACACACACACACACACACACGCTAAAAAATTTATTTTGAAAATCTTCTCAATTAGAAAACAGTGATGGCTGCACAACTCTGCAGATATACTAAAAACTATTGAATTGTACACTGTAAATGGTGAATTTTACAGTATGTAAATCATACCTCAATAAAACTATTAAAAAAAAATTTAATCATTCTAAATGACAAAATGAAAAACAGTAGGAGAAGGGAGTTCATGTTTTGAATCTTCGATTTCATATATCTGGGGCAGAAAAAATGTTATTTATTATTAAGAAAAAAAATCTCATCTTGAAGAGTGTCCATAAATCAGGAATGGATGCTGGCTACCATCACAACACACCTGGTGCTGGGTTAAGACTTTACATATGTTGTTCCACTTAATTCTCAAAGTAACCCTGTGAGGTGGGCTTTACCCCAAGTTTACGGATGTGAAAACAAGTACAAACAAGTCGGATAATTTTCTCAAGCCCATGCAACCAGTAAGAGTTCAAGTGAGGTTTAAACATGGGTCTTATTGCATAGAGTGGGTAAGTCTTAGTTGTTAAAGTAAAACCTAGTACCTGCTGAAGGCCTGAGTGAGGGAGTACGTACACACACACACACACACACACACCATTGTGAGTTTCATATGGCCATTATCATCATCTCTTCCTGAAAGTAAGAATATCACTTACATTTAGAAGGTATTTTGAATACAGGCAAATATATGATCTCATATGTGATCTGAGTCACTAAAACTGGGGTGGAGCCCAGGTGTCTGCATTTTACTGAAAACCCCAGGTGAGTCTAATGTCAGGGAACAGCCCTATGTGAAAGAGTCATCTGAGTGACAACTCTGGAAAGCAGAGAAGTTACTGTTCATCTTTGTGTACATTTCTCACCCGTAGTATATGTTTCAGAAATATTGCACGAATAAATGAGTGAAAGTGTAGCTTGATGTATGATTTTGATGGTAAATCATCTTCATATCCTTGGATATGAACAGTTGTGTTATTAACCTGAGGATAAAGGTATATACTTAGAGTTTTAAAACAAAAGCGTGTCATGTAAAACCTTAAGAAATTCTGTGCATTTCATCAGCTACTGGTCGATACATCTGGAGTTGAAAGACACACTCTGCAGAGGGTAACCAATCAGAAGAAGACAGGCCCTCATTAAGGAGAAAAGGAGGATGTGGACACCGAGAAATCACTTAAATCCTAACTCTTGACATTTATTTTTAAATGTGGTTGTAAAAGAAGACTCAGAACATTCAGCTGTGTCATGGCTAAAAATACACATTTCTTCACTTCTCCTCACCTTCTTCACCCTGCCATCTCCTGAGACAAAAACAGTGAAAACAGGGGGATAACTGTGAGATGGAAAAGGGAAAATAAGAACCAGTTTATATCCACCGATAGGGAACTGGATGCCCAGATACCACAGGGACTAGTTTCCTCATTCCCCAAATTGGGCCAAAGTACAACCGCTTTCTGGGCTCAGGGTCAATCTTCTTTTCTCTACCTTTCTGAAAGGAAACTGCCTCTAGTGGGAGGCCCTTCACCTCTGCCCAATAGCAAAGTTATGGTTTCCACGCCCCTGTCCCACTAGACTTGCCTGGGGAACAAAAATGGCCTTGTGTAAATAAAAAAACGCTTTCATTCCTCTAGACTTAAGATAACAATTCTATTGTTTTTCTTTGTTCAATTCAGTCATTCAAGCAATTCTAAAAACTATTTGCCTGTGAAGAGCTCTTTTTCACACATGTCATACCAATGGTCATAGGTCCACTAGTGATTCACTCCAAGAAGGACACTACATAAATTGCAAGTTATCCCAGATGTTGTCTAAGATGAATTAATTACCGGATACTTCACAGAGACTACCATATTTTTCTTAGAACAAGGACCCATTCAGTTCAACAGTATGTGCCAGCCACTGTATGCTAGGTGCACTGGAAGAGAAAACTGAAGAAGATACAAACCCTGAATGTGAGAACCTTCTAGTCTAGTGGGTGAGACAGACACACCAACAGAACATCTAACATAAAATGGTCATAAGATAGAGGTATATGGGTGCTGTGGGAGCACAGAGAAGAGGTATTCGTCCACTTGGGGGCTTCATAGAAGGCTTTCTGTGAGGGATTTGATAACTGAGAAGAGTAGAAAATGTATCCCAGGCAGAGGGACCAGCATGAGCAAAGCCATGGCCACGTGAAACAGCAGACATCTCCAAACAGTGTAGTTGCTCTAGAGTGTAGGGTGAGGCAGGGATGGGTGAGGAATGAGGCTGGGGAGGGGGGCAGGAGTCACAGCAGCAGGGCTTTCTATGCCTTGCTAAGGAACGTATAGACAATGAGGAGCCAGTAAGGAATTTGGGCACCCGAATGACATCACCCGACTATGAATGGCTAATTTAATGTGAAGAAGACTAGAGACTTAGGAGAGGCAACTGCAGAAAACCAGAGCACTTGTTACTCCCTGGTAACAAGGAGGAGTAACAAGAGTCCTGAGTAACAAGAGTCCCGGTGTCCCTGAGCGAGCACCTGTGTCCAGCTGCACCCTTTCCTTTGAAAAGGAAGTCTGCTTCTCTCTACAGGTTGACCTTTGTCTCTCCTGCAGTGCGACAGAGGGTAGCAGAGCAATTCTTCATTCTGTAGGACTGTCCTGTACATTGCCAGAGTCTAGGATTCCCGTCTCCCAATGCCAAAAGCACCTCCCAAGCATTGTAACAACCCAGGATTCCTCATACATTAAAAAAAAAAAAGTGCTGAGAGTGGTACTGTCCCCCGTCTTGAACCATGGCTCTGAGGTATAAGCAACTCAAGGTCCCTGTTTGCCAGATTTGAGTTTTCTCTACCACCACCAGCCTTTATAACTAAACAGATGCTGGCCAATTCAATCTCTATTGACTTTGAGCTAGTAACCGACATAAGAGATCTTCTCAAGTTGTCTTTAAATCTAGATCCCACTCCCCACTTTTAGCTTTCTTCTGTCAGCACTGGTCTCCACACTTGCCCATTCCCAGAGGAAGAGAGACCTCTCTCCCCAGTTTCTATATAGCCATTGTCAAGGATGGTTCTGTTGCTTGAGTCACGTGGCAATCCCTGACCCACTCACTGGAGGACAGAATACTCTGATTGGCCAGCCTTGGTCATGTGGGGAGGCAGCCAGGAGGGTAGAGCATCCTGGCTAATAGCCCCACATGCAATGAGGAGAAGTTGTTTCCAAAGAGAGAAGTGTAGGCCAGCAACTTATATCTGCCTCAGAGAATGAATAAACAACACAATATATTATTGCACACCTCACCCTCCAATGTTCCATTCCGTAATAAAGAAAAAAAAAAGAAACATTTTAAAATCCTAAAACCTCCTACTTCTTCCAAAAATTTGATGGATTTAGAAAAATGATCTACTTGAGTGGAACCCAAGAGTAAATTAAGCACAACTTTATTCAGTGTTTCTTTAGGACACTGATGATGTAACTGACTTGGAAACCTCCAGAGTGTGTTGGTGATGCTGGGGGCAGAGCTGTGAAGAACAGAGGGACAATGAGAAAACTGTGGTAGAACAGGGGCTGGGGGAAAAGGTAAGGAAATCAAAGGACAGTCTAAGGACTCTACTGAGAGCAGAGAATCAGTAAAGCAAGGAGAGAACAGAGGAAAGAGAGGAGAAAGAGCAGGTAGGCAAGGAGAGATGGTGGAACTCCATGATACACAGTTTAGAAGGGTTGGTTTATCCTGGGAAAGCCAAGAGGCTGAATATCTAGAACCGAGCAAGAGGTCAATCAATTGATTCTTGAAGGTATTTCTCAATATCCACGACCAAGGGCACAGATCCAGTGGCCTGAGGTCAACAGTTTCTATCTAAACCCAAACTAGGTCGACCTGGGGCCCCAGGCAGACAAGAACCTGCCTCTTCAGAGATTCAGAATCTAATAGAAAAACAGATAAGGGTAGACTAAAGGGGACCAGCAAAAAAGGCAGTATCACCAGTTGAGGCTGGTAGAGGAACTTCTCAACTAGGAGACCATCAAGGGTCATCCAGAAGACACTGAGCCTGGCTTTGTGTGTTGAACCTTAGTCAAGATAACTGACTGAAGACAAGGAAACTGTGTAAAGGTTTTATCTCCAAATTTTCTTGTTTTTCAGGTGAGTTCTAGAGTTAACAGATTCTCAGATTGGAGGAACACAGAGGTCATTGCACCAGAAACCTCAGTTCCTGATCCAACTCTGGGCAGTTCTGTTGACCGTAATCAAGCTGCTTAACCTCTTTCAGCTTCAGTTTCATCATCAATAAACACAAATCACGATAAAGTCCCTGTTTATCTCATAGGTAAACACAGGCTGCTGTGACATCCAGGGGACAGGAACAGCTACATAACTTGTAGGGCCCAGTGCAAAATGAAAATGTGGGGTTCCTTGTTTAAAAAGCATGAAGAATTTCAAGATGACAACAGCAGAGCATTAAACCAGGCTTCTGAGAGCAGAGCCCTGCGTGACTGTACATGTCCCAGCCCTGCCAGGTGGGATAATGTATATCAAAGTGCCTTAGCAATCTACAAAGAGTTCAGCAGAGTGGTGAAGATTTTCTTTCTTTTTTTTTTTTTTCCTCTTCTTGACGCTCCAGCATTATATTAGTTTGCTAGGGCTAACAAGGAAATTTATTGTCTCTCAGATCTGGAAGCCAGAAATCGAAAATCAAGGTGTCAGCAGGGTTTGCTCCTTCTGAGGGCCGTGAGGGAAGGCCCTATTCTAGGCCCCTCTCCTTGGCTTGTAGATGGCTAACTCTTTACCTTGTCTTCCCTCTGTGCATGTCTCTGTGTCCAAATTTCCCATGCTTATGAGGACACCAGTCATACTGCACTAGGGCCCATGCTAATGACCTCATTTCAATTTGATGAGCTCTGCAAACACCCTATCGCCAAATAAGGTCACACGGTGAGGTACCAGGAGGTTAGGACTTCAACATATGAATTTGGGAGGGGGATACAATTCAAGCCATTAAAGCATCACCCTTTCTCTACTATTTTGGAGGCATGTCTAGTGGTGTACAGTCTCATGGGGAGGCAGTGATGTTGGGCCATGGTAGGAGGACAGTTCTGCCACCGTGACAGGGGTGCACGGGCCACTGTTTCGGCTAACTGGTGCAACAGGTCCCACTGCCTGTTCTATGACCCACTCTCCAGTCTCTGAAAGCTCTTAAATGTGCACCCAATAAATTCCCTTCTGGCTCAAGAAAGCTGGAGTATGTTCCTGTGGCTGGCAACCAAGAAACCCAATACTCAAACACTGTGTTAAAATTGGAAACGGTATTGTATGGGACCCGAGTTCTGTGCCCCGTCCCCCAGATTTGCTTGGCCCCTTCTGCTGGCTGGGCCCTGGCTGCTAGCTTCCCACTGTGGCCTCATCTCTGCCACCATCGGCACAGGCAGCCTCCCCGAAGGCGAGGGCCAAGGGCCGGCTCCGGCACAGCTGGTCCCTTGCCCACCACGGGAGTGGCCGCAACCCTGCAGCCAGACCCAGGCCTCTGAGGAGCCTGCAGAGAAGCTGGCTCTTCCTGCCACTTGAAGGCTTACCCCTGCCACCTTGCTGAGGACACAGAGGACGGCTGTCCCACAGCTGCCTGGGGAGGAGGGGTGACAACCGGAAGTGAGGGAGCGCTGAATCCCCGTGGCACCAGCTTTGACCAGTGAGAGTCAAGAGACAGAGGGAACCGGCAGATAAACTCCGTGCCCTTCCTCCCCGTGACCAACGATTCCAAGATGCGGTAGTTCCATCTGACCTCCGCACGGAGTCCTGCCGGCTAAGCATCGGGCATGGTTTTCGTGACACGTGGCCAGCGCGGTCTGGCCTCCACCTGCACTTGCTTCCGCGCTCTCCTTTCCCTGTCACTCTTCCCTTCTGGAACAGAGCCTTGCACCTTAAGCTTTGCTTCAGGCTCTGCCTTCTATCGACTTTGATTCCCAAAGACCAGCTGCGGCCTTGCAGGAAGCCTTTGGTTTGGAACCTGGGGAGGCAGAGGAGGAAACCATTTCCTCACACCCGTATGCCCACAGCTCTCAACTGACCCGAGGCTCAGGGACACGGCACGCTTGAAGGCAGGCAACCGGGGATTACGAACAATGACCCTGGGTATATTATGAAAACACCAGTTATGTCAAAGCCACTCAGAGAACTGAGGCCATGATGCAAGATGATGCAGGATGTCAGCTGGAAAACAAAAGAGCTTTCACCTGAACCAGCCATGCGCAGGTGGCTGTGAAAATGGGGCCAGGGCCACATGAGTGTATTTAAAGGGTGTGGCTTATTCTCCCCTAATTACAGGTTCCTGAGGAGCAGGATGGAAATAATTTCTTCCTCTGTACAGTAGTTACCGCCTCAGTGCCCCTGAGAGCTTCACTGCCTCCATTTAGAACCAGCTTGATGTTTACAGTCCACATTGCAGTGTTGCACCAGAGAGATCCTTAGAAATGCAACTTCTGTGACGCATTTATTCTGGCTACACAAATGGTGGCCCGTTAGGCTATTCAGAGCTCTGTAGATATATTTATAAATTCTTAGTGCTTCTTTTTTTCCAATGAGGTTTAAGTAGGTCTGAAAAAATTAATAAAAACTGGAGTTTGGGGCTTCCCTGGTGGCGCAGTGATTGAGAGTCCGCCTGCCGATGCTGGGGACACGGGTTCGTGCCCCGGTCCGGGAAGATCCCACATGCCGCAGAGCGGCTGGGCCCGTGAGCCATGGCCACTGAGCCTGCGCGTCCGGAGCCTGTGCTCCGCAACGGGAGAGACCACAACAGTGAGAGGCCCGCGTACCACAAAAAAACAAAAACAAAAACTGGAGTTTGGGACAACCAGGGACAAAAATAAGAGGGAATTCCAGAAGGAAAAACAGTTCTGTCATCTACTAGCTTTACGACCTTGGGCAAATGACCCGACCTCTCTGAACCTCAGTTTCCTCTTCTACAAAATGGAGAATATAATAACCTGTCTGTAAGTTGTTATAAGAATTAAGAGAGCTAGTGTGTGGGAGAAGTCTAGCACATAATTAGTGCTCCATAAATGTTAATTATTGTTATTAACGTTATTGATTACTATAAGTGATTACTTCTCAACACAGAGTGAGATTACAGGTGAGAATTGCTTCTGGAATACCAGCATGGAAGTATGCAAACACCATCCTAGTTCTCTCGGTTCCCCCAGGTTTCTGATGGAGAACACAAGTTTCTATGCCCAAACTGGCTGAAGGGAATTCCTCTTGAAACCAATTTCTTAGTAGAAGGGCATCCATCCGTGCCCTGAAGTGCCCTCAGTGGAAAGTGGGGCCCCTAATCTTCCCTGAGCAAAAGGCAGGTCTCAAATTTTTGATAGCACAGGAACCACCTGTTCTATATATGCAGAGTCCCAGGCCCCATTCTTAAAAGTTCTGATTCTGTAGGTCCAGGGTTTGAGACCTGGGAATTACCATTTTACACACATGTGCACATGTGCAGGCATGCACAGTACACGCACACCATGATTCTGAGGCAGAAGGTATTATACTTTGTCCATATTTCCAGAATTATCCTTTGGAGCTCTCAGACACCCTTCCAGCCCTGTGGTGAGCATATGCAAAGAAGCTGAGCTCCCAGAAAACACTTCCAGCTCCCTTCCCTGGGACTTCAGGCATATTTAATCGTCCCATCCTGACCATACAGGCCTTATTTTAAGGTTACCACAGGTGCAACAGCTTAAGTTTAGCATTTACACCACACAGAGACGCTATGAGACAGTGTTTCCCAAACTGAGCTGCATATTAGAAATACCTGGAGAACTTCTAAACCTGCCTCCCACCCGCCATGTCCAAACCCAGCTGAAAAATGGGCCAAAGACGTAAAGAGACATTTCACTGCAAAGGATATACAGACGGCAAATAAGCACATGCAAAGATATTCAACATCACTAGCTGCAAAGGAAATGAAAATTAAGCCACAGTGAGATATCACTATACACCTATCTGAACGGCTAAAATAAAACATAGTGATAATACCAGATGCTGGCAAGAATGTAGAGAAACTGGATCTCTCATACGTTACTGGTGGAAATGTAAAATGGTACAGCGACTCTGGAAAACAGTTTGCCAGTTTCTAAAAAACTGAACAGATAATGAACACACGACCTAGCAGTTGTGCTCCTGGCATTTATCCCAGAGAAATGAAGTCTTATGTTCACACAAAAACCTTTATACAAATGTTCTTGGCTGCTTTATTTGTAATAGCCCCAAACTGTAAACCACCGAAATGTCTTACAATAGATGAATATTAAACAGATTACATCCATATGATGAAGTACAACCTAGCAATAAAAAGTAACGAACTATTGATACACACAACTTGGATGGGTCTCAAGAACATTATGCTGAGTGAAAAAGCCAATCTCAAAGGTTACATACTGCAGAATTCCATTAAGATAACATTCCTGAAATGACAAAAAACATGGAGAACAGATTAGTGTTTGTTGGAATGGTAGGGGAAAACAGGGGTAGGTGATACCATACAGCGGTAGTACAAGGGTGATCTTTGTGAGGATGGAATAGTTCTGCATCTTAATTACATTGGTGGCTACACAATCTACACGTGTGATAAAATGTCATAGAATTATGCACACACGTTACACTAATGCCAATTTCCTGGTTTTGATATTGTAACTATAGTTATGTAAGATGTAACCATTAGGGAAAACTTTGCAACCTCCTGTGAATCTAAAATTATTTTAAAAGAATAAGGAAAAAAAATCCTGAGGCCCTGGATGCTCCCCAGACCAATGAAATCAGGATCTCTGGTGACAGATGGGGTGGGACAAGTCCAGGAGCCAGCACGTGGCAAAGCTCCCAGGTGATGACCCAGGGCAGCCCAGGTTGAGGTCGACTGTAACAAGGCATCTCAGAGCTTCTGCTGCCACTAATTTGACATCTGCTGAGCACTGTGCTCGGTACAAACAGTCATCCAATGTACAGCAGTGCAATGCGGGCCAACACTGGTTACATAATGATGAGGCTTTTTGAAAGCCCTGAATCTGGACCAGTTGATGATATTTCCAACCCGGCAATGGGACGTGCAGGGCAGATGGGGGCTGAGTGGCAAATGGCATTAAACTAGGCTACAGAAGACCCTGGGTTTCATTTCCCTTTGTTCCCCCAGATTTCTGGACAAATACAAAATGCTCTCTTGGTTTTCTATTTGAACTTCACAACAGATTCCCTAAGTGTTTGTAAAACATCTGCCAACCACACTGATGGACTCTGGCACAAGATTTTAGAGCTACAGACTGGTTTCCTTTTATTACTATAATTGGTTCCATCTCTGTAACTTTTTCCCTATCATCGTACTGTAAATAAATGAAAACCACTGCACAAAACAAACTGACAGTTCTTGAGGGGAACATATTTATTTTTCTTTTTGTGTCTTCAGCCAAAATATCTAAGGACTGATCATGAAAACAAAAGAACACTTTTTGCACTGATTGTCTTCCCAATTTTAGCCTCCATTTACTTCTTGCTGTTTTATTGCCACAGCTTCATATTGGTTCAGAGATTCATGTACCTAATAGTTGTAAATGCTTTCCAAAATGAACTTCTCCAGCTGAATCTCAGATACAAAAGCTTTGTTAAGTGTAATGTTTCATTTAAGATTAAAATGAAGCTTTCTGGCTGAGTCTTGGTGAAGTCATATGAATTACCAAAACCTCTGAGGTCAAACTGTGTTCCTTTCCCACTACATTTCCCCATATAATTAAACTGGTGTATCATTTTTAAAAAGTGGATTTCTGGTTTATAATATGAAGTGCCTGTAAATTATTATCCAGATTGGTGTTGCTAATTGTGACATTACTTAAATATTTATGAAAAGTGAACTTTGATCTGCCATTTCACTCACAACAGTTCAAGAAGAGTGGAAGATTAGATTCCAAACCTCACAGCTGGAGGGGTATATTTTGCTCTTTATATAAGCTTTAACTGGCATTCACAGTGAACATTTGGGTCATTTTTATATATTCTCAATCAAGTAAAGGGTCAAGAACTATAAGTGGGGGTCTACTAAATTATTTGATGTCAACATAATTCATAATAATTAGACACATTACAAATGCAGTGGGCATTTGATAGATACACATTTAATATGTGCAGATATTATATGATAGTAGATATTTTCTGCTAATCTGATGTGAAAGCATGGTT
The DNA here is from genome assembly GCF_964341445.2 of Mesoplodon mirus. Lineage (NCBI taxonomy): Eukaryota > Metazoa > Chordata > Mammalia > Artiodactyla > Ziphiidae > Mesoplodon > Mesoplodon mirus. The sequence goes on along the minus strand of NC_138989.1, from coordinate 40,467,842 downwards.
AATGCAACCCTGCATGAGAACCCCTGGAATCCCGTAAGGTCTGGTATTTGTTCAGATATCAGCAGATGTTTTTAAGAATGGCACTGAGAAAGTCTTGTCACATTCTGTGAAATCCATTCTGGAAGCATCTCTTTCAATTACACATCTTGTCCATTTCATATTGAAAGGCCTTTTATCATGTCCTTGATTTGCAGTAATATTTTAACATCAAAGATGAACATAACTAGTGCAATGAGATGCGTGATAAAAACATAAAATGAGATAACAGTTTGATTTTTCTTAACAGTCATGCTTTCTCATTAAGCCACTATCACAAAAGGAACTTGGGACTTCTTAGGAGCAAGACAGGAGAATTCTTAGGACTCAAGCTTTCTGAGCTGGACTGTTCCTGCAAACGACACAGTGAATGCAGCTCAGGGGGAGCCAGGTATTCAGGAAGGACAAGGGAAGAACCTGAAACTAAATGCAGATATCTGCCACTATCTTGACAAAACTCTCCTTCCTATTCCTCAGTTTTGCTCAGAACCTGCTGACATCATTGTGATTCACCTAGATGTGTTAGTGGGATTGAGAAGGCTACGTGTCTCTTCTGTGCTGTGCGCCCACGAGCACAGTGGTTGAAGAGGTTGGCTGCGGGCTCCACCTCTGTACGCGGCACGTCGCTCTGGCCTGCCTGACAGGTACTCAAGAGTTAGCCTCGGGAGAAGCAGGCCGTGCTTGTTGAGCAGGTTGCTGCACTCCAAGCACAGAAATGTCAACTGCACATTGACATTTCAAACTACTACTAATTTGAAAACAGAGAAAAGCTGCTACAATTAGGGGGCAGTGGAGCAATGCCTTTCTTGCTTCTGGAGAGAAATAAAATGACAGCGAGGCAGTGTATCGAGTTTTCTCGGCCACTTGTATACACACCTTCTTAACTTATTACGACGCGCAGTTATATATTTATTTGTGGATCTACCCTCGCCCCATAGGCTTCACGAGGGTGAAGACCGTATGTCTGTTTTGTTTACCATTGCACACACCCAGGACAATGTATGAACTCAGGAACTGTTTGTTTAATGAATGGATGACCACAGTGTTTCATTTGTAGGAAGGAACTTCCAAATACATTTTCCCCATTCATTGGGACCTTATTCAACCAAGTTAACTGGACACTCAGTATAACCTCTGCATTGTTCATGTTGACTTACTGGGCCAGACGTGGGGGAAATGACATGGTGGCTATTAATGTTTCAGGTAAGGCATGATGGCAAAAAAAGCTTGCATTTAAAAAGTCATAGACAAGGAAGCACCCTAGCTGGTAATCATTTCCATTTCTTTGTCTCTCGAATGTTCTACACTTATCTCAGTCTGATTGGGCATATTCCATATCCAAATAATAAAGACTTCTTGGAAAAGAGATTTCATTGCCTCCGTAATTTACTCTAGTACATAAAAGTCTTAAAGATGACTGCCACACTGTTGGCACGTAACAGATGGTAAATACATATTGTTGTTTTTGTGAATTGAACTCTGCAGTGAAAAACGTAAACTGCAGCTACTAAATATTTGGTGTGAGTTACAGCCACTCTCTTTAATCTGTTTTTAGTTCAGCTGTGTTTGCATGAGTTAAACTGCTTTCCTTCTAGCAACCAATTTCCATGCAGCTTTTTACCAGAGGCAAGCATTCTCCCAACCATTTTGATTTTGCCCTGCTCAGCATTTTGAGGTAGATGGCTCCCAGCATCAAGTCAAATTCTGAGTCACTGGCTGGACCATTGGTCCAGGACGTTTTGCAGGAGAGGCCTTGATACGTGGTTCCTCCATTTTCTTCTTTGTGTTTGGAAGAAATACATACTCTTGCCATGTGCAGTGTTTCATAGATATCACCTCTTAAATAAAACTTATTGGAAAATCACATTTCTATACATCTTTGGTTAATGAACTTTTAAACCAATATAACTACTAAGCATGAAGTATTACTGTTACACACACGTTAAGCACTCCTAAGAGCCAGGGACTAGAACTACAGCTATTATTATGATTAAAGTGTTTGCTCACCACTTGGCTTAATACCAGAAGTGAAGGAGACATTGCCTCCTCTGCAGAGAATTATGTAAAAGAAGTCATCTTGGTTAAGGCGAAGGGCTTTAGCTCTTGGTACAGTTAATCAGTTTATCTGGATGGAAATTTCCATCCTTTCTAGTTTTTCTCTTACAAATAAAGCTGCTGTGAACATTCATGTACATGTTTTTGCACAGACACATATTTCCTTTCCTCTTGGTTAAACACCTAGAAGCAGGATGGCTGGATAGTATGGTAGGTGCATGTTTAACTTTTAAAGAATCTGTCAGTTGTCTTCCAAAGTGTATCCTTCTCCATTTCCAACAGTAGTATATAAGAATTCCATCCTCACCTGTACTTGGCACGGTTAATCTTTTTAAGTTTAGTCATTCTAATAGGTATGTAGTGGTACCTCATTGTGGTTGTAGTTTGTATTTCCCTAATGGATAATGATGTCAAGCATCTTTTCGTGTACTTATTATCAGTCTTCTTTGGTGAAGTGTCTGTTCAAATTCTTTGCCCCAGTTTCTACTGAGTTGTTTGTTTTCTTCTAATACAGTTTTGAGAGTTCTTTGTATATTCTGGATCCAATTCCTTCATCAGGTATATGACTTGCAAACAACTTCTCCCAGTCCTTGGCCTGTCTTTTTATTCTTTGGAAGAACAGAAGTTTTTAATTCTGATGAAGTCCAACTTACCAATTTGTTCTTTTTTGGACTGTACTTTTAGTATTGTTATCTATGGGATCTTTGTCTAACCCAAGGTTAAAATGCTTTTTCTTACGTTTTCTTATGGAAGTTGTCTACTTTTAAGTTTTACATTTAGATCTATGACCCATTTTGAGTTAATTTTTGTACATTATGTACAGTGATAGAAGAAATGTTCACATATTGAACATTTTTATACATGATTTAACTTAAACTTTAACTTTATACATGATTTAACTTAAACTTTATGCTCACTAGAACAGCCTGTTTTGTGGCCTGTCCAACAGGCATTGTACAATCTGCTTTAACTGAAGAAAAGGATGCACTTAAACAATCACAATGGAGTAACTGTGGTTCAGGCATCCAAAATGGAGCTGGGTGGCCATTGTGGATGTGGCTTTGTACACATTCCTGCATCACTGGGAACTTGAATGTCATGAACTGTATCAAACTCAAGTGCACCACCAGCGATTCTTGAAACAATATCCACTGGCGGCTGCCGGCTGTCAGCTGATGGTCTCAAGGTCTCCCCTCACAACTGTGCAACCACTTCAGACCCCGACCAATCCGTGCTTAACAAGCTCCCTTACTTCTTGCCACCTCCAATCCTAATTCCTGACAAGCAACTGAGGGGTAAATACTGTTTCTGTCTCCTTTTTATAGATGAGGAAACTGAAACACTGAGCAGGTAAGTAATAAGCCCAAGGCCATACTCCTTGCTCTGGTTAAAGGGCAAAGTCATTGAAGTTCATACTTTGACCACATATTCAATAACCATATTTCTTTTTATGGTAGTTAGTAGCATATTCATCAACAGCAGACTATTCCTTTTGAAAGAATTTGCCACATACTATGTAGAATGCAAACCAAATAATCTGTACCTGAAAACAGTCTGCGATCTTTTTTCTTCCTAGAGCATCTTCTGGCAAAAGATAAATCCTCATAGATGTTTCTATTTTTATTCCAGTTTCCTCTTCTCTGTGGTAAAGCAAAGGTTACCCTTCACTTTCACTGAGTACTTGGTCCTCTGATCTCTTTCTCTGGCTATCTTGTTAGAATAACCACCAGCTTCTTTCCCCTCAGAATTTTCCCTTCTGGCCCTGGCTCTGCTGTAGAAAATGCTAGTCTAAGTTTTAGAGAATGGGAGATTTTACAAACCTCCAGATTTTTTTTTAGGTGCTTGAATTTCACCTGGAGAATGCAATTTGTTTCAAAAGACTTGTGATCTCCTCATTCATGCTATAGGTTTTCAAGTGCCTTCTATGTTCCAGGCTCTAATAATACAGCAGTGCACAAAGCAAAAAATAAATCATGCCCATAAGGAGCTTACATTCTGGTGTGTGTGTGGGGAGGGTGTGTAGACTATGAATAAATAATTAATATATAGTAAGCTAAATGAAAAGTACGAAAAACAAAGAACAAAGCAGAATTCAGTGTGTTTGTGGGTATAGCATCTTCATATCTGCCTATAATTATTTATTTGCAACAAATAGGCATAAATTAATTGGGGCTTCTCCTGATCTCAGATCTAGGTCAGGTGATCCCACAAGAAAAGTTGAGAAAATTGCTTTCATTAATGTTTTATATTTTATTTACCTCTGTATTTTCACTTGCCTTGAAATGTTTTGTTGTAAACCATTTAGACTCTTTTTACGGAGTTTCCACAATCAGCCTGAAACTCAGTATTTGCCTTAGAAATATAATTGAAGACAAAAATGCCCTGGATCACTTTATCTCTGGGATATTTTTGCCTATGTTGGATGAATCTCTTGAATGGTATTATTGTTCAAGTAGTAACTCAGTTGAGGGTAGACAAATGCTTACTTTGAGTATGTTCCTTCTTGGAGATTAAGATCAAGACTACGTAAATAAAAGGGTTGTAAACGTAAGTGTGTCCAACCTTCTACTTTGTCTACTCAAAGTCTTAGGACTTCCCTGGTGGTGCAGTGGTTAAGAATCCACCTGCCAATGCAGGGGACACGGGTTTGATCCCTCATCCGGGAAGATCCCACATGCCGCGGAGCAACTAAGCCCGTGCGCCAGAGCTACTGAGACTGTGCTCTAGAGCCCACGAGCCACAACTACTGAGCCTGCATGCCTAGAGCCCGTGCTCTGCAACAAGAGAAGCCACCACAATGAGAAGCCTGCACACCGCAATGAAGAGTAGCCCCCGCTCGCCGCAACTAGAGAAAGAAAGGAAGGAAGGAAGGAAGGAAGGAAGGAAGGAAGGAAGGAAGGAAGGAAGGAAGGAAAGAAAGACGAAGTCTTCTTGGCTAAAGGGAATCAGAAACTTGAGGTAGTTATCCAAAGAAATTTGGTAAAAATTCCACTGATACTTGTACTGTTTCAGAAAATGATGTAAATAACAAAGCATCCACTACTGGGCAGAGGAGGGAACCGAGGAGGGAAGTCAGTGGTTGGTGGAGTTTGTTTTCAGGACTCTCCTCCGCATCCCTCTTCCTCCACGCCCACGCCCTGCTGTCTGCACCCATGAAATGAGTGGGCACCTGTAGTGTGACTGCAGGGGAAAGAGGCATTTGTAACTTTGTACCTGGCCACCATCTGTGACTGACACTCAACGTGCCCATTTACTGAATCCCTGCTTTGCAGATACTGAGAATTCAGGTAACAAGAATAACATTAGCCAAAATACTCACGGGGTACATACTACGTGGTAGGTACCAGTCAAAGTACTTTACATATGTTAGCCCTCTTAATCATCACTACAGCAATGAGTTAGGTACTATCATCATCTTCATTTTGCAGCAAACCGAGGCAAAGTTAGCTTCTAAGTGGTGGAATTTGGATTTTACCCAGGGAGTCTGGCTGCTGAGTTTTACCTCAACTAGACAACGCTGCCTTTCAAACTGAAAGGTAAATAAGATACCATTTCTGCCCCTGAGGTGGTCCTAGTCTAGCAGGGGAAACAGATGCAGTCATCCATGCATTTGTTCCTTCCTTCATCAGTGTTTATTAAGCACCTGCTCCATATTGAGAACTATATGTCTTGAAGCTTGTCATACCCTCTGCCCCTGTGGAACTCACAGGCACACAACCTACTACACAACGTGGCACATGCAAGATGGAGACATGTACAGAGTGTTACGGGAGCCTCAACTGGGAGCAATTAATAAGGTGTTGGGGGGAGTATGGAGGGCTTCCTACAGAATGTGATTATTTGAGCTTCACTTCTAAGGATGGACTTTATGTCTCCTGTTTAAAACACAACTCCTGGGAGACTTGACATTTTAAGTTGGGTCAGTCATTCTACAACTGTGGAGATGCATTCTTTCCCGGACAGCAGAGGGCGAAGAGGACGGGTGAGCAGTAGATGAGAAAGAGACGTTATTGGCATTGGCAGCTGGGGCCAGGGAGACGGGTCCCGCGGGTGGAGAACGGGAGGCAGAAACTTCCGGAAGAGACTTCTCTTGCTCCTCAACTTCCCATTTCTAACCCCTTCTCCAACTGGTCCTCCAGGGACCCAAAGCTGTGTGGATCCACCCAGGCTTGCCTGCCCAGAGAATGGCTAGAGCTCCAGAGTGACTATGTCCCTTGCTCTTTATTCTTGGTCAAATTGTCAGTCCCTGATGGAGAAACCCACTCTTTTAAATCTGTATGGGCTTGTTTAAAAGTACTTTTTAATACTGTGTTTTGGGGATATGATCATCCCTTTGAAATCAGAGATTATTTTCAGAGTTCTAACTGTAAAAAGGCAGAAGTTACTCAAGAAACCGTTTGTCTATAACTCCAAGCTGTCCATGGGCTGGGAACTTAGGCTGCCACAAAAAATCATTACTTTCTGATGAGAGGGATGCCAACACAGGGAGTCTTCTGCCCGAATTATGTGTGTGACCTCTCTCTTCTGAGAGAGGATAAGAAAGATGGTCTTCTCTCTTAGCTAAAGAGAGCGTGTGGATTGTTACATGGAGCTTATATTCTTTATATTCTAGAGAGGATACAAACAGACCTTTATTAGCATATAACTATTTGATATAAAGTTAAGCAGGCATTAGTATAAGGAAGGAAAACAAAGCATGTCAATAAATATTACAACAAATAATAACCTTACACATCAAGGGGAAGGGAATACAGATGGACGGGATGCAATTTTAGGTGGTGCAGACAGGAGAGTCCCTTCTGAGGGGGAGACATTCGAGCAGAGCCCTGCATAAGGTAAAAGAGCAAAGCCATTGCCAAGACGTGGTGGGAGAGGGAAGAGTCAGGACATGCCGGTGGCAGAGCCGTGCCTGGTGTGGGCCCTTCACTGCACAAGCTGTGGGGAGCAGTGTAACACGTTTTGTGTAGCTTTGCCTGAAAACAGAAACTGTCTTCTCTAAGAGACGTACCATCTTGGCCGGTTGCCACTATGTCTTTATCTGCCCATCACTACTCCGCTGTCAGCAGGCAGACCTCAGGGCATGGAGAACAGATTCGGGGGCGCAGGAGAGGCTGATCTGGGTAAGGAGGAAAGGCTGGAAGTGGGACACGATCTGACTCAAATAAGGTTGCCACAGCTGTGGGCCCCGGGAGGGCTGCAAAACTCAACACGGTGAGGTGGGAAGGCAACGAAGACGAACTTCATATGTTTCAAAATTTCACTGCAGACTCTGGAGCAGGGCCGCCCTCCCTTTCCTTCTGCCTGCCGCCGTCCACTTCGCCTTCCCTGACTTTCCCTCGGGCGCACAAACACGTAGAAGTCCCAGCCTGTTCACGACACTGTCTCACCACCGGCCCAGGCAGTGTCTCGGAGAAGAGCATTTCCCAGGCTCGGCGTTCCCCTGCTTCTCTTCTTGCTCTTGAATGGACTGCCAGCTTTAGTCCTTCGGTTTCCTGAAGCTGACAGTGAGACAGACACGGACTGCAGCTGCCTGGTGACTGTGGATGGGGGACTTATATGCTTACGTATTTGTCATCTAATTCCGGGGAGACCCAAGTCTCCTTTGAATAACCTTTGCTTTTAGAGCCCACACTGTCCAAAGATACACTATGTCAAGTCGTGAGAAGCGCTGGGTCGCTGCAGTGAGGCAGCTCCGCCAGGTCAGGGGCTCCCCACACCTTGCATCCCCGCTGCCCAGCTGTCAGTCCGAATGAGCCCTGCAGACAGCTGCCCACCGCCGCCACCACTCAGGGAATCAATTGCAGAAGTCCTGCGTCACAGAAGCACTAAGGCAGAGCCCCGCCAGCTCCTGCCCGGCCTGCTGTTTATAGAAATCTCTCTCTAATGGCAGATGTATGTACACAAGAGGATATCCGAGCCAGAATTAGGTTTCCTGACATGAATGGCTTCCAATAGCCCTTTGTTACTAATCCTCCTGAAGAACGTGACCTGCACCTTTTCAGACTTTAGCAGGGTAACAAGTAGTTACTGGGAAAGGAACGTAAAGGGGGTAGGGCCTCAGTTATGCAGTTAAGGCTCTTGTACTGTGTCCACCACCAGATCTGCCGCAATCTCAGAATTCATGCTGCCTTGTGAATTACCACACAACTCCCTCATGTGGGTTAGAATTCCTTTAAAGACACACTAACAAACTCTTGAGGTTGTGAAAATAGAAGGAAGGTGAATCAGTGAACAATTGTGTATCACAAAGACATGTACTTAGTGGAGCCTGAAAAGCTCCCCATGTGGACAACTTTTGATAATAGTGTTCTTTCTAATACAGGTGATATTTATTACAGGTGATCATATAGGTAATATTATTTCCTTCACAGTATCCGTTCCATCATCAGGTAATAGAGCACATTTTCAAAAGATCTTAGCTCATTAAAATAGCTGCGCTCGACTTCATTTTAATAATGTTTCTTTAGGGCATTGAATTCCTTCCACATAGCATAAATCATGGTGACAGCATTTAGAAATAATCAATCAATAATATGTGTAATTTGAAATGATTACATAATTCTTAAATTATCAGAAGCCAAGAGCATGTTAATTATTCATTTGAGAAAGCTGTGGGTTTATTACAACTTAAAAGTTTGCCTAGAAGCCTGGAGTTTCAAGAATCTTAGCTGCCCTCTGAATCAATTCCAGAATCACTGAAGACTAGGAAGCGGGTTGCCGTGGGGTGAGGATATGAGAACTACAAGGTCAGTAAAAAGTATATCCAGCGTCTTGGTTTGGGTGCCCTATTAAACAACACCTGAGACAAGTACTTGGCTGTAGGTAATTATCATCCTGGGAAGTAGGAGTTAAGGAGCGGGGAGAGACAGGGAAGAAGGAAAAACTGATACAAGTGCATGTGATTAAGGGGATGGAGTGTATTTGTTATCATTGTAGTTTGTGGTCAACTATAAGTGGCCATAGATACAGTGGTGGAACACAATAAGACTGTACTATCTTATAGCTCTGAAGAGCAGAAGTCCAACTCGGGGCTCACTGGGCTCAAATCAAGGTCTCAGCAAGACTACATTCCTTTCTGGAGGCTCCAGGGGACGATCCATTTCCCTCCCTTTCTTTCCCAGAGGCAGGCTACATCACTTGGCTGGCGGCCCTTTCCTCCATCTTCACAGTTGGCAACATCAAATCTCTCTGACACTTTTTCTGTCATCATGGCTCTTCCTGACCACAGCTGGGAAAAATTCTCTGCTTGTAAGGACTCACGTGATGAGACCGAGTCCACCTGGATAATTCAGGATACTCTTCCCAGCTCAAGGTCTGAATTTAATCCCATCTGCAAAGTCCTTTTTGCCAGTAAAATTAACATTCACAGGTTCTGGGGTTTGGAAGTGGACATCCTTGGGGCCGTTATTCTGTCCGCAAGGCGGGGCAGGGGGTGCCAGGCAGTGAGGGGAGGGCTCTCTTCCCCTGGAAATCTGAGGAGCACACAGAATGTCAGAACTGTCCACCTGAAGTAAGAGGCTGGAGACTCTGTCTACCAGCTCCCAAGCCCTGTTGGTTGCAGGTTCCTCCTGAAGATAACTCACCAGCACCTCCAGGCTATATACCTGGATGGGGCAAGTAGGCTCTGGTGTGTTGGGACATGGAGCGTACTGGACCCTATGAGCACAAAGTGAGAAGAGCTTCCAAGGAAGGGTCTTGGCCCAGAAAGCAGAGACAGCCAAGAGGATGTGAATCGAGCAGCTGCTACATCATGGAATGGTGGCATTTAGTGACCTAAGAATCACTTCCGCCTGGAGCTTGGCTACTAGCTCAAACCAGGCTCCACCACTGCCTGTGAGGTCTTCACAAGTGTTAGACCTTTCCTAAGCTTCAGTGTTCCCCATTTGTTAGATGGAGAGCCTACTCTGAACCCCCGGGAGTGTGATGAGAATGAAATGCACTAACATGTGCAGAGCTGCTGATGTGTAGTGACTGGTCATAAAAATGGCAGCAGGAATTTTTACTTATTGATCCAAAGAAACACTTACTGGTTGCCAGACACTGGGGATGCATTGTGAACAAGACTGACAAGGTCCCCGCCCTCATGGAGCTTCTCTTCCACAGACAACTTAATAAATAAATATACAAGGCCTCACGGATTACAGTTGCTGCAATAAAGGACATGAATAGGGTGACACGATAAAAGTAAAGGGGCAGGGATGGGGCAGACACTGTCCAGTGCCCCTCCACTGTCCCCCTTTCCCTTCTAGCAGAACCTAGTGCATTCAGGTGGCACATAGGGATTCCTCGATTGTGGGAGGGTAGCCCCTACTCCATCCAACCCCAGGGGTGAACCGTGCCTGGTCTAAATCAGTGACTGGTGATCTCACTCCCCTGGCTGAGTAACTGGCATAAAAGCAGACCCGAGAGCCAGTAAGATTCAAGAAGCAGCCTGCGTCTGGGGGTAAGTGAGGACTTGCCCGGTGAGGATGAAGATAAAAGTCTGACAGAGTAGAAGCCTCTGAAAGGCTGCGTCCTTGATGACATCATGGAGCAGCTAAACCACAGGCAGAAACTACCTCCCAAGATGGCTCACGTAGGAAAAATAAGCCTCTATTGTTTCTCTATTTTTTATAATGCTAAAACTAGCATTTTTTTTTGCTGTTGCCTGCAGCTGAACACATTCTTAGCTGATGGAGGTAGTCCAGAAGGGATGTTTAATTTGAGGTCGGAAGGGTCAACTCTGAAAAGAGCCAGGGAAGAGCACTTAGGCAAGGGAAGAAGTGGAGTATGGGACAAGGACAGGGCAGACCTGTGGGTGACCTGGGGTCAAGGAAGAAGGGACGAGTGAGGTGGCCAGAGGGCACCCTTCCATGGCCTTGACTTCGGGATGAGGACTTTCAGAAACCAAGAGAAGCTACATAATGGCTTTAAGCAAGGGAGGAACATATGGTCACAGGAGGTTTCAAATCCCACATTCTCTGATGTAGAAATGGGAAACCATAAAGATCTATAATTCTGAAAAGGATTTTAAAATGGAGTTATTAAAAATTATGCTGAAGCCAGAAACTGCAGGCCGCTAATAAGCAGCTGTTAGCAAAGAACGTTGAAAAGGTAGGAGGCTGATGACTCAGATGTCTTTGGGGGGATGATGCTCTGAGCTGTAAAGCCTTTAACAGCCAATTGCTAAGGAGAAAGGCTAGCAATGTTTACAGGACATCTGACTTGGCCAGCCTTAGACTATAAATCCTAACTCAGCAGGGTGAATCCTAAACACCACTGTGTCAGACTCACTTGTTTTCATATTTGGTTTTATGAAAATGTGCTGTCTGGTTTCTAAGAACTATTCTAGAGACATCAGGGCTTTAAAAGTGTAACCTAGCTCCTTTAGAAACAAGCCATCAATCCTAAAGCAACATGTTAATTGACTGGCACAGAAAATTGTACTCAGCCCACTATTTATAATTCCTATGGGACTTGAATTCTTTTTTTTTTTTTCCTAAGAAAGTATCAAGGCTTTGGCTTTCTCCCTTCCACCTTGATTGAAATAAATGACTAACACATTCATTGGAATAGGTGTCTCTAACATTTATTTATTAATAAAGAATTCTTCTGACAGACGTGATTTGTCTGTTGCATTAAAAAAAAAATCATCACTGGCCGCAATGTGAACAATGATTTGTAAGGGAGCCGGAGATTATGCTACTGTGATAAGAGGAAGATGGACAGCCTGATGTGGGGAGGGCGGGTAGTGAAGACACACACTTGTGGACAGACTAGAGATGTTTGCAGGAGTTAGAACTGAAAGGATTGGCTGGAGGAACCAAAAATGACTGAAGATGACTCAGAGGGTTTTGGCTTGAGCAACGAGCTAGATAGTGATACTGAAATTGGGACATTCAGGAGGTGCACAGCTTTGGGTGAATCAACAGTTCAGATTCGGGCATATTCGGCTTAAGGTATCGAGTTGGTATCCAAGTGGAGCTACAGAGTAGGCAGCTGGATGTACGTAAGTCTGGGGTTCAGCACAGAAGAAGCATCTGCACAGAGAAAGGAGCTCAGGTGGGTCACCAGGACACTCCAGTGTTTACAGAAGTAACACCACCCTCATTTACAGATAATAGGCGTTTGATACCCAAAAGAATAATGCCCACCAATTTGTCTGGGCTGCTTCTCTTGGAAGCCCTGCACATGCAACATGTGGTTTAGGTGTACCCCACTATAGAAACTGCCACTCCATGGTCCCCAAAAGACACTTCATCAATTACTTAGGTACAAATAATAGAAGCTCTCGATGACAGTGACCACCCAGGGTCAAACCATGGACGGCAAGGCCGTGTTAACGGTGTGACTCATGTCACTGAAAGCTGGCTCTGTCTCGGGTGACTAAGCCTCCTTTGAAAAGTGTGCCTTTGATAGAAGATGTGGGGTCTGGGTGGTGATTCAGTGCTTGGATTTGAGAGCATTATGTGGTATTTTTCTATTTGTGTACAGAAGTCACTTCAAGCAAGAGAGGATGAGAGAGATCAGAGCCACGCCAAAGCCTTAAGATCACTTGTGTGTCAGCTGCTTTCTTTCGTAGATGAGGTATTGGGTGAGAAGGGCTCCAGGAAGTGCACACTCCTGTGTGTCAGCCCAGAATGGTGTGGAGGGAACCAGGCTGAATAAAGTTATTTTGGTGATTAATTACTATTTTCACCTGAAGTCTTGGCTTAATTATCCGCTGTAAGTATGCTAATTTGGCCAGCTGTCTCCAGGTAGCTAACTTTACCCTTCATTTAAGAGCTTCCATCCAGAATGGAAGAAGCCTTTCTGGAGGAAGGAAGAATGCCCATCACCAGAGGAGAACTATGACTTTGTTTCAGGGCAGTGTTCACTGTCTTTTCTAACCCCCTTTGGATGAATGTGCAAATCAGGGTCCCCCAGATATTCTGACACTCCCCTTCCCCATCACCATGATGCCACCAAAACAAAGGGGGAAACAGATGGCTGCCGTCTGGGGCTTGAGAGGGTTAGTGGGTGAGATTAGCAGTGGCCCTTCATGCCCTTGGAATATACTCTTGAAGGCTTTCATTTGTCTTTGAGCACAGCAATACTACTAACATACTCCTAGTACATGAGATACGATGTTTCTCTCTTGTGGTTCGGCCTTCTTGAGTGAAGTTAATGCAGGGATAACCCTGGATGTATGTACTAAAATGTAGGTCTAGTCTCTTCAGCAAGTGGTGTTGGGAAAGCCGGACAGCCACATGTAATTCAATGAAGTTAGAATACACCCCCTCACCATACATAAAAACAAGCTCAACATGGCTTAAAAACTTAAACATAAGAGGGCCTCCCTGGTGGCGCAGTGGTTGAGAGTCCGCCTGCCGATGCAGGGGATACGGGTTCGTGCCCCGGTCTGGGAGGATCCCATATGCCGCGGAGCGGCTGGGCCCGTGAGCCATGGCCGCTGGGCCTGCGCGTCCGGAGCCTGTGCTCCGCAACGGGAGAGGCCACAACAGTGAGAGGCCCGCATACCGCAAAAAGAGAAAAAAAAAAAAAAAAAAAAAAAACTTAAACATAAGATATGATACCATGAAACTCCTAGAAGAGAACATAGGCAAAACATTCTCTGACATAAATCATACCAATATTTGCTTAGGTCAGTCTCCCAAGGCAATAGAAATAAAGACAAAAATAAACAATGGGACCTAATCAAACTTACAAGCTTTTGCACAGCAAAGGAAACCATAAACAAAATGAAAAGACAACCTATAGAATGGGAGAAAATATTTGCAAACAATGTGACCAACAAGGGCTTAATTTCCAAAATATACAAACAGCTTATACAACTCAACAACAAAAAAACAAACAACCCAGTCGAAAAATGGGCAGAAGACCAAAAGAGACATTTCTCCAAAGAAGAAATACAGATGGCCAATAGGCAAATGAAAAGATACTCAACCTCATTAATTATTAGAGAAATGCAAATTAAAACTACAGTGAGGTACCATTCTGCGCTGGTCAGAATGGCCATAATTAAAAAGTCTACAAATAACAAATGCTAGAGACGGTGCGGAGAAAAGGGAACCCTCCTACACTGTTGGTGGGAATGTAAGTTGGTGGAGCCACTGTGGAAAACAGTATGGAGGTTCCTCAGAAAACTAAAAATACAATTACCATAAGATCTAGCCATCCCACTCCTGGGCATATATCCAGACAAAACTATAATACAAAAAGATACATGCACCCCGATGTTCACAGCAGCACTATTTGCAATAGCCAAGGCATGGAAACAACCTAAGTGTCCATCAACAGATGAATGGATAAAGATGTACATATATACAATGGAATATTACTCTGCCATAAAAAAGAACAAAATAATGCCATTTGCAGCAACATGGATGCAACTAGAGATTATCATACTGAGAGAAGTGAGACAGAGAAAGACAAATACCATATGATTTCACTTATATGTGGAATCTAAAATATGACACAAATGAACTTATCTATGAAACAGAAACACGGACATAGAGAACAGACTTGTGGTTGCCAAGGGGGAGGGGGTTGGGAGAGGGATGGATGGAGAGTTTGGGATTAGCAGATGCAAACTGGTATATAGAGAATGGATAAACAACGAGGTCCTACTGTATAGCACAGGGAACTATATTCAATATCCTATGATAAACCATAAGGGAAAAGAATATGAAATAGAATGTATACATATATAACTGAGTCACTTTGCTGTACAGCAGAGACTGCCACAACATATTAATTCAACTATACTTCAAAGAAAAAAAAATAATTGCTTAGTGGAAAAAACAAAAGCAAAAAAACAAGAAAAGGAGGTCCTATTATTATTATGCAGGTGAGATCAGGAGACAACTGCCACTGAAAACAGCTTGTTATACTCACGGATCCCAATAGGAGGGGACACACCGTGACACGGGGGAGCCACATGAGGAAGATTCAGGGTCTGTCAGGAGGCAGAAGAAGGGAACAATGTGGGCAAGGACCCTTCACTGTGGTTTCTGTGGAAGAATGGGTGAGGCAGATAAACACGGTTAGGATTGGCTAGCTTGAATAATTTCAGTAGACCCTGGGGCACAGGAGCTGTCCCTAGTTGTCTGCTACCTGGCCCCAAGGTGATTATGGTGGGGGGGGCACAGGGAGGTGGGCAGGGAATGGCCGAGTGTGAGAGGCGCAGAGGAAGTGGTGAGGGTGTGGGCTCTGGCTTGGTTGGTTAGCATATGAAAGGCACAGTGCTCACAGCTGAGCCCTCCACGCTCTCTAGGAATCAGCTAACCATGGGAGGGGCAGCCCCTCCAGGGTCAGTCAGCAGGCCCCTACCTCCCCTAGGTCAAAGCATCAGAAATACACGGTTAACATAATGTGGTCAGCATTCTGTGAGGACAGGACGTGTAACCTTGGGACTTACTCGCTGAGTCTCAGTTTACTTCTCTGCTAAATGGAGTAATAATACCTGACTCTACTGTAATTGTTGAGATTGAATGAGACTGTGTGGGCGAGAGGTTGGCACAGTGGCACCTGCCAAGTGCTTAATAAATGGCACACATGTTTGTTAGTGGGGTGATTGTGAGCTCTGGTTACAGAGTTTGAGTTGTTCTGGTTACAGAAGTTTGGGGGTTGTTTTGGCACTGAATGAGGAAGGGTGGATATGTTCCTTCAACACCTGATTCTCCTAGTTGGAAAGCAGCTCCCATCTGTACCCAGAAGTTTCTTTTTTCTTTTTAATTATTTTAAATACTTGAAGGGATGCTTTGCATATAGGTGATGGTCTCACCTTCATGAATCCATAGGCTGAAATGAATCCGTTTACCCCAGAGAAATTTGGACCCAGGAGGGTAAGAGGTTCCCTTAGTTTTCACCAAATAGATGAGTAGCCAAGTCATTTCTGAAAAGTCTTCCATGGATTGATTAATGGATCAATTTCCCATTAACCTTTAGTAATAAAATCCATGATGCTAGAGAGAGTGAGGTTTGGGAATCTCTACATTTTTAGTTCATCTCCCACTTGTGTAATTTCTTTCCTTCCTTCCATGAGTATTTATTATGTCTGAGGCACAGGGAGGAAGCAATTTACATAAAAGAATTTTGTGGAAGGAAGCAGGGCAAACGAAGCTCAGGATGCCTTACCATTTTCTTGCTATGTAACCAGGGTTTGCTTCTAGTTTAGATTTATCTCCATTTTTGTGAGTGTGTAAATGAAAATACCAAAAGAAGAAAATAAAGTCTGAGGCCAGAGAACGGCTGCCCTGAATAGTAATTAGTTTTAATTTTCTTTTCATTCCACCTGAGGGCTTTATCCAGCTTGTAATTATTCTGCAGTGTCTTCAGAACAAAGGGATGTTAGCTCTTGGATTTGTGGAACAATTGACAGCTCAACAACAGCAGATAATTAGGACTTGAAATAGTCCCTGCTCAGCTGACCCTGGCAGCCAGTCATCTTTCTCTGCCGCCCCACCTTCTCCTGATCCAAGGTCAGCAGCCGGTCAGGTTCAGATGCAGAGAGACTTCATACTACTACTTCCCTTCATGGACCCTCCGACTTGCTCTTTCCAGTTTTTGTCCCAGTTCTATAACCCAGAACCTGGCTTTGAATTTGGCCCATCGCTCAAGCATTCTGAGCCTGAGCTTCCTGGGGCAAGATGGGGCTAACGCACCCACAGTCAGATGTACTCCTGAAAGAGATGAGGTCAGAGCGCCCCCGTCCCCCAGACTCTGGCCAAGCCTCCTCTTGGGCTGTGGTTGGGTGCCTCGGTGTACAGAGCACAGAGGGCGTCCTAGGCAAACGCACTCTCTCCCGTATCAGGCAGAGCTTTGACTTCTGCCCTGCTAACGCGCACTGTGTGAGTCTCAAGAAGTCTTTTGCCTTTTTTATCTTAAAGCTACAGGTGGGCCAGGTGAGAAAACCTGCCCAAGATTATAGCTCCAATCAGAACCAGGGCCAGGCCTCCAGCCCTTCTGCTGAGCTCACAACCCAGCCTCTTTCCTCTGTATCTCCATTTTATCCCTGTGGGGGCATGAAACCCAAAGGGACCCGCTTTACTGGTTGAGATATTAGTGAGAACTCAACAACAGAGCAAACACAAACAGTAACAACAAACAAAACGAGAACGCTCCAACTGACGCTGGTGAAGATGCTCCAAGGACCTTCCGGCTTCCGAACCCTTCGGTTTAGATCATCAAGGCAGACGGCCCACCCCGACCCATCTGCTCCTGGACTTGCTTGATCCTCAGCTACTGCATTCCCCGCTGCAGCTCTGCCCTGTGGCCCCTCCCTCACCAAAGACTAACCTCTTGTGGCCAAAACGAGTGACAAGTATGGTGGGACAGGGCAGCATCCAGCGTGCACCTTGCTCACTCTGCGTGCGACTCCTGGTGAAATCGGGATGGCGTCCGGGAGGCGGGGTTTAACGATGCCGCACAGCACCCCCTCTGGTCACCTGTGGGACTGCAGGCCCAGCAGTGGGAAAGTAGGCAAGTTGCCCGCTCAGCTGCCTCCCCCTCCCCGACTGTCTCCAACCCACAGCCAACACCACTGCTCCCGCTCTCAGGGGATCCCTTGGTGGCAGCTCCTATAAGCCCCCTGGTTACAGCCTTTCAATGTCCCTGAGGTAAAAGCAGAGCCTTTAACGTGCAACAGCGGTAGAAACTGGGCAACTACTTTGCAAAGAGCGCCCACAGCGGGCAGCAAGACATAGTCAAGGTCAGAGGAAGGCAAGGGGTCATCTTCCCCTTCCCTGAACCAGAGTAAGGGTCAGCCTGTGGTAAGGGTCAAAGGTGAGAAGAGACGTGAAAATGTGGTGTAAATGGTAACGCGTGAGACAGGCCCTCATAATGGTTGTTATCCTAAAATCTTCAACTAAATCCTGTGCTAGGCAACCAGCCATGGAGGTGACTGCCACAAGGTCAGAAGCAGCTGATTTTACTCAGACGGCTGCGGAGTTCCCGGACCACATCCCTCAGCAGAGACAAGGAGACAATTTAGTGGCCCTTCGCTTCCCTCAATTGAAACATAACTGCAAAGGGCACGTTCAGCACGTTCTATGCTCTCCCTGTCACACACCTCCTGTTTCCACTTCTGCATGTTGAAGGCCTAACCCCCAATGTAACTGTATTTGGAAATATTGTCCTTATGGAGGTAATTAGGTTTAAATGAGGTCATAATAGTGGAGCCCTGATCCAAGAGGATTAATCTCCTTATAAGAAGAGACACCGAAGGGCTCCCTGCCTTCCCCACCGTGTACACACACCAAGGAAGGGCCATGTGAAGACACAGCAAGACCAGGTACAAGCCAGCAAGAGCTCTCACCAGAAACCAAACAGGCCAGAACCTTGCTCTTGGAATTCTAGCCTCCAGAATTGCAAGAAAATAAATTTTTATTGTTTAAGCCACCCAGTCTGTGGTGTTTTGTTATGGAAACTTAGCTGATTAAGATAAAGGTTAAAGGCGGGAGACACTTGTCCAAGTTGGGGGACAAGAAATGGGACTGGAGTAAAGACAGTAGCCTGTTGAGCAGATGGGAGATGGTAACCTGTTTTCAGAAAGACCTGGACACAATGAGGTACCATCACCCCACTCTGGGTCAGCGCTTTCTCAGAGGCACCCCAGCTTTCATGCTTTTAGACATTTGAATTCCTCTCCTAGAGTAACTAAAGCCATAAGGAAGTACTAACTTTGGATACCTCTGCTCCATGTTTTGCAGTGTTCTTAACAGTGGTAAAATTAACAATAATATTCTCCCAACATTCTTACATCTATCATCTCAGTTAACTCTCAGAGAAGACCTCTGAAGTAAAAGACTTAATTTTTTTTTTTTTTTTTTTGCGGTACGCGGGCATCTCACTGTTGTGGCCTCTCCCGTTGCGGAGCACAGGCTCCGGACGCGCAGGCTCAGCGGCCGTGGCTCACAGGCCCAGCCGCTCTGCGGCATGTGGGATCTTCCCGGACCGGGGCACGAACTCGTGTCCCCTGCATCGGCAGGCGGACTCTCAACCATTGCGCCACCAGAGAAGCCCAAAGACTTAATTTTTTATCCCTCAAACTTCTAGAATATTCGAAACCACATGACAAAAAGCTTGCATGCTTGAAATGCAACTGGAATTATAGGACCAAGGGAACGAGAAGTAGCTCAGAGCCAAGTGATTTCCAAGAGCAAAGGTTTTTCCTGAAGGTGGAGGTGGCTTTCCTTAGGGGCTTTGCTCTTATGGAGGGGAAGTGGGACGAGATGGATGACAAGGGAACAGTGCAGCAGGAGACAAATCCTTCTGGGGTCTGGTCTTGTCAGGAGCTATCACAGCGGCAGCTGGACTTTTTGGTCCAGAAAGCTGCCCCGAAGTCCCATGAGACACTTTCTTCCCTGTCAGGGGCCTGGCCCTCACCACGGACATTGTAAAAACATGACATTAAGGATCTCATTTTGTTGACAGCACTGCAGTTGAATGCTAGATAATGCAGTCACTTATTTTCCAGAATATAGACTTTATTTCTGAGGAAGCATATTTCCTGTAGGAATACTAAATTCCTACTGAGATTTGCCTTTGGAATGGACAACACACCAAGCTACATCACCAGACACCCAGCTCCATTATGACTGTCCAGGAATGCATGCTCCCTGAGTATGGAACGATTCGTTCCTGATTAATTAGCAAAAGCCTTTTGAGCCAGGGGTGGTTTAATCAGTAAGTGTGTGCTGTGCTATCATGTGCTGCATGAAGACTGAAGTTCCAGCCTTTCCCCCTGAAACTCCCAAGTCTCATTTTATCAAGGACTCAATGTAGAGCAAAATAAACCACACATTCAAAATTTATGGGAAATAAAACCTTCTGGCAATGGAAAGGTACGCTTTACATTCTGGGGTCATAGAACTCTTCATGAGCCAAGGAGAAAAGAAAGCATTTTCAGTAAATAGTATTCATCACCTCAGGACCCTGCCCTTTACTCTGGGAGAATAATTGTTTCTCACTCTGAGAATGATTAACAGGGATATTCCAATTCTGTCTCTGCCTTCCATACAAAGGCATGAGGACATTATGCTAGAATTTTTATGCTGAGAAGTTATATTGTTTGGCAAATTAAGCAAATTAAGAAAACATGACACACCTGTCACCTACCACCACTGTTATTACCATAATCACTCATGTTAAGAAAAACGAGTTCCTGTTTTGGATTTCTATTGGGGGGCAGGGTGATGGGAGGGATGGGGACTTGAGCTTTTGCCCCGGAAATTTTGCCTGAGCAAATCCTTATGAACGTTTCAATCACAAAGAAAGCAAACTTACAAGGTGGAGGAGGAAGAAGCTGCTACGGCTGAGGTTTGGCGGCTGCTCAGGGAGCACAGTCCACTCTTCCAAGCCTCTGAGGAGTGCCTTGCTCCTTTCCGGAAGGACTGAACTGCTCCCTCCCTTAAGGCGTTTTGCGGAATCACCCAGCAAAGCCCATCAGCGGCCCCTGCATTTCCAGGTGGTATGCATTTGGCTCAGATGAGCCTGGAGCGTGGCGGATCCGTGTGAGCTGACTTGATCCAAACACTGCTCCCTGTTTTGAAGACCATGAGCTGACCTTGGTGAGTTTATATTTAGTGATGTCAGGGGCTAAAGTCAGTTAAAAAAAGATTTGAATGGAAGGGGATAGAACATTTTAGGAAGCAATTTGACAATAGCTAACAACAAATATAAAAAGGTTCATGTATTTTGACTTAGTAGTTTTACTTCTAAGAATTTATCCTAAGAAAATAAGTAAGTTTACATTCCAGGACTTATTCATTATGGTGTTGCTTATAATTGCAAAAATTTGAAACGACCCAGTTGCCTAATAATTGGAGGTTGGTTAAATATGTTATAATAAATTCATCTGATGGAATGTTCCACAAAGACTTGGGAAACACCATATAGTTTTAAAAAACATAAAAAGTAACATTTACAGTATAATTGTCATTTTGTAAGGAACTATACATGCATTTAGAATCAAATAACAGACATGTAACCAAATTCAAATAGAATTCTGAGTGATGAGATTATGGGTGATTTTATAATTTTTCTATAACCGATATTTATACCATTTGTATTCAGTATCATAATGTTATTTGAAAATGGTTCCACTCATATGCTGGCTTTAAGTTCTCATTCCTGAGAGAGAACCTGGCCTTTCTGGGGCTAGCATGGACCTACCCAAGGTTGGAATTAGTAAAAAGAGAACCGGGGAGCTGGAAGAGAGGGGAGTGAATGTGGTGGGAATGGCAGAATTTGGGGTTCTTTACAGGGCAGCACTGGGCAGGGTTGGTGGGAGGGAGAAAGGTGCTGACTCAAAGTTCTCTGTGGGGAAGTGAGGTGACTTCCTTTCTTGGAGGATGGGAAGGTCAGCATGTTCTGCCTGGGGCCGCCGTCCTCTGACATGGGGTTATCATGAGTGTGGCAAAAACCCAACCACTCTACATCCTGAGGAATGGGGTCAAGAGGTGAAGGAGGCAGCCCATGAAGGCACACGATTGCTCCATAGTCCCTGGGTGCCCCTGAAGTGACTGTCACCTCGGGAGATGTGAGTTGATTTTCTCACAATCCAGGCCCCACTCGCCTGGACCAGAATGACACCAACTGTGGAGGCGTCATGAACGGGTCAGGGTCAACCACCGGTGATCCTGCTGACCCCTAAGCCTCTCACCCCAAGGTCAGCCCAATTTGTAATAGGCTGTGAGCCAGGAGGAAGATAATAGCGATGATATTTATATGCACTTCACGGTTTACACATAATTCCCGTGAGGGTCCAGGTGGGGAGCTGTAGCATTCCTTTCAGAGAACAGACATTTACAATCTGAGAAGAGCCACGCTGAGGGCTCTGGGTCTCAAACTCCATCTGTGACACCCTCTGCTGCCTTCTGGTGGCTGGGATTATATTCAGCAAATGCAGAGGGACAGCTGTTCTTTCAGCCACCACAAAATGGAGGGAAGAGCAGTGGTATTAATGAAGACTCAACTGCCCCTTTAAAATGAATCTGGGAAGTACTCATGAATAACTCTGTAGATTCACTTAAGTCAACACCAGGAACCCGGAACAGAGAATCAGCCATTTAGTGTAGACCTGCCAAAGGCAGGTGAAATGGATGTTCTTCACACAGACTCAGGGTCTGGGTGGTCATCACCTGGTTGAATTTTCATTTGAAAATCAATGATTTTGGAAAGCACATGACTTAAGGTCATGAAATTCAGCCTCTGACCCAGCATAGCATCCCTAAAGCCCACCAACCAGCCTCTGTTGAATACCCCCTGTGATAGGGACCTTGCTACCTGTCCAGGAGAACGGTTCATGTTTGCATAGGTATGGCAGGTAGAAAGCATGCCCACGAGACTGCAGTGTGAGGGTCATAAAAGAGCACTGGCTTGAAGGGAACGTGCCTCAGTTTCCCTCCTGGAGGTGGAGGGCAGGTAGCTGTAAGAATACCACATAGGATTACTACATCCAAATTTTAGAATTGTCGTTTTAATCCTGATGAACAAATGCTATGTAGGAGATACAGAAGTGCTTGGATAGCCTTCTTTGCTAGTGAGAGTGGTGCTGGGTAATAATATTGGTCTAGTACATGGTTCATTATTTTGTAGATAAAACTAGATTCCTACTTCCCATTGACTTCTGTTAGCTTCTCATGCAAAGCTTTAATTATAGTATATACAGTACATCCATCTCAGCTCCTCTACTAGACAGTTTTTGCCCTCAAGGAATTGATAATCATAATCTAGACTTAGTTGGTAGCAGACTGTATGTGGGAAGCCAAGTGGAGTTACAGGTTCATTTATTCACTTTGTTACTTACTATTTTATGAATAGTATGTGTCTCCCCGATTGGATTGCATATTTCTTGACTGTAGATCCAACATTGAGCACACACAGTACCTCACCAGCATGTGCTTGGTAATTATTTGTAGAAAACTGCATTGTACATAGCACATTGAACAGGTGCTGAAGAATTAATACAATTAAAAATGACCAGCAAGCCAATCATTTTATGTGAATAAAACATCATAATTTGAAGAGTACACTGCATTTATTTAACCCCATAAATTATAACATCTTAACACATGTAAAACTTTTGTATTTTTAAAGTGCTTTGAAAGATATTTATTTTTTTTAACAAGTGGAAAATAATGTTCTTTAAAAGACATCAAACTTTTAGTGGAAAATGATATTACCAGAAGCACATAAGGATTTGTTCATCCTCTTCAAGAAATGGGATTTTTATGCAAAATATATATGTAGCACTGAATGCCAAAATGATGGGTATGTGTGGTTGGAATTAAAAATGAGATTTGCTAATAAACCCATCGGGATGGTGTCTTAAGTCAAGAACGACCTTGAGAGGGGAGAGGGAGGGGCATTGGGTAATCAGTACTTCCGGAGGTGAACTTCCCTGCCTTGTGATGGGTTTAGTTAGTGGTCAGGACAGCCACTGAGACTCACAGTCCCCCGAACTTCTGCAGCTTCAGTGACAGGGACAGGAATGTGGTTGACTTGAATATTCTTCAGGCAGCCAAAAAAGGATTTCGACACGGGAAGCTTCAGGGTTTTCAAAGTAGCTGAAAGGCAAAAGGAGAGGCATTTGATGGCTCATTCATACTGTCAAGTGAATGCACTCCGTTAAGAAACGGTCTTGGGCTTCTCTGGTGGCGCACTGGTTGAGAGTCCGCCTGCTGATGCAGGGGACACGGGTTCGTGCCCTGGTCCGGGAAGATCCCACATGCTGCAGAGCGGCTGGGCCTGTGAGCCATGGCCGCTGGGCCTGCGCGTCCGGAGCCTGTGCTCCGCAACGGGAAAGGCCACAACAGTGAGAGGCCCGCATACAGCAAAAAAAAAGAAAAGAAAAGAAAAGAAAGAAACGGAAGAAACGGTCTTATTAGAGCTTAAGGGATCCAGGCTCTCAGTCCACCCAGTCCTCTCCTGCTTTAAGCAGGCACCCAGCACACCCCCTGCTGTGAAAGGTCAGCCACGAGGCTACTCTGCACATCCTTCAGAGAAGGAGATTCCACAGCCCAAATCAATAGATAATGACTCTGAACTCTAGTGCTTTTCATGGGTCATGGAAGACCTATAACATTAACAACCAGACCATTTGGAGGCACATAAATCAACGAAGGCTGACAAGGCTCTTTCCAGGCAAAATTCCAGTCTTGAACTTGACTCCATCTCACCCTGCCTGATTCCCCCACAAAGCTTAATAAGTCACCAAAACTAAGTGCCTGGAGGGGAGAGACCAGTTTCTCAGGCCCTTTTCTGATTCTTTATGATATCAGGCTTCTAGGTTCATGCAGCCTCTTAGGAGAGGCTTATAAATTATGGGCTTGGGACAAGAGAAAGCAGCAGCCACGTGGCCTGGGCTGCTGGGAAACGTTCTGTTGCTGGCACTCGGGTTTCCCCACAAGCTGGAGAAAGAGTCTCACTGTCTACACGGTCCAGCCAATGGCTGCCCTGCTGATAACCCAACAAATGTGATGCCCCCACCCACGGGTTAAGATGGAGATGTTAAGAGTTGACATGGGACAACATGGGTGTAGAAGTCAGCACAGGAGTTACCTGGGACACCTCCAATGTGCAGATGCTCCCGCGTGCGGGCAGTGGGGACGGGGTGCCGTCCAGCGGTGGAACTATAGTCTGCGTCCAGTTTCAGGTGCAGGATGTGCTGTTTTATGGTGACTGCAGGGAAAGAAAGCAGGTCAGGTCTATCACCTGAGAGCCCTGCCCACTGTATAATGTCTACACCGTGCATCATCATCGGCTTCTTTCTCACTCACTCCTGTTGGACCTGAGGGAGCGCGGCTCGCAGGAATTCCGTCAACCTAAACACAAATTCAACTAATTTCTCCCCGCCAGGTGCTGTTTAGGTGCCTCCACATATATTATAGAATTTAATCCTTAAAATGAATCTGTGAGGAAGATATCATCACTCTCGTTTCTCAGATAAGAGACTGTGACCCTCAATCATTGAGGAGCTTGGCAACATGGCTTGGTTATAAATTAAACAAGTTGGGATTCAAGCCCTGGTTTCCTGTCTCCAGAGGCCAGGGCTTATTTCACATGATCTCTGGTTCCTTCCAAGAAGACACTGACTGACTGCTGAAAACAGACTCCAAAGACAGTGGCTTTTGACCCTCCCAAAGAAAAATCCTCCAGCGTCAACAATCTTAACCAACTGCAATGCAGTTAGCTTTCAAATTAGCCAAGAGGCAGCTACTTTTAACAAAAGATATTTTAGCCAATACAGGTTAATATATCTCCAAACGTGTATGCTCAAGTTATTCCTAAAATAGCAGATTCGACTTGAGAGTTTATGCCTGTTCCCCATCCAGTGGTTTGTCTAAATCGTTGGCATTAATATTAAATGTTGTTGAAAAAAACAACCCAACAATGAACTTTACCGATAGTAAGAGCAAATATTTACTGAGCACTTAGTATGTACTGGACACTGCTAAGCACTTCACACGCATTATCCCATTCATTTTCACAACCTTGGGAGGTGTACACTATTTTTACCTCCATTGTACAGATGAGAAAACTGAAGATAAAGAGAAACTAAGTAGCTTGCCCAAGGTCTCACAGGGCTGGAACTTAGACCTGACCTGTGTTCTCTTTGACTTCAGAGCCAAAATCTCAATCCCAATGTTATGCTACCTTGAAAACAAACATAGCTTATCAGTTTGCTGGGTTCCACCCCCCACCCCCCCCAAAAAAACCTCAGTGTGTTATGGAGAACTGGAGCCATGAATTACATAAATATGACTGGAGTTGAGAATAGACATGTTCCCAGCACCTTAACGTGGTGGGCTGACCCTGGTCAGACGCTAATGGATGGATGAACTGAGGGAGCGTTTGGGATGTTCGAGTCCAGATGGAAAGGGAGACTGTTTCCGTCTGTGAACAATAGGCTACTGGACGTCATACCTGTCACTGAGTGCCACTGTCCGTCACACAGAGATTGCTTTGGTGTGACCGATGTCAGGATCCCACCTGCCTCACTGCCCACAGAGGCCGTGACCTGAAACACACATGCATTTTCCTATTTCCTTCAGAAAGGCAGGTGGAGCCCACTTCCTGCCATCTTCCCTTCCCAGCCCTTGCACCCTGACCGCCCAAGAGCATTTGAAATATGGGTACACCCTCCCGCACCAGGTGGCCATAGAGGGACTAAGGCTTTGCAGAAATCTCTCTGTTGCACCCCTTTCCAGGCAAGCGAGCTGCAAACCCAGGGCCTGGCCTGGAGTTACTGCCAAAGGTAAGGAGCCTTTCCCGCCAACTCCCTACCCCAGTCCCATCAGGCCCGACTCAAAGGTTACTGATTAGCATCGAAGAGCTGCCTTAGTTAGTAGCGTGTAACAGTAGCTATGTTTAGGAGGACGGGTACAACTTGGAAGGCAAAAACGTTGGCTGAGGCCGACATCCAGCTGCAGGGGGCAGCCAATTATAATAATTCCACGAACGCAGGACTTCAAGAGGGTTCTCGTCCAAGGAATTCAGCAAGCTAACTGACTGAGTTTGCACTGGGCATGTGTCAGGGGTCAGGCACTCAACGTGCTGTTGTGCAGAATCCCGCATTCCCACTCTGGGCCAGGATTCTCCAGGGGCTGAATCAAGGTCAATGAAATGAGAGGACTAAAATAAGCATGTTGATAAATAATTTACATCTAATTTGCATGTAAGCAGACAGTGCAGCCTTTTCTCCGGCAATTTTCAAGCTAAACGGTGTCACAGCTGTTAGGAAGGTTATCAGGTCTTGATTTCGTTTTGGGGGGATTATTTCCTATCCAGAAGCTCTCACCAAAGACGCTCCCCAACCCCTCCCCTGAAAAGTCAGCTTTGTCTGAACCACCATTAAGCGTAGTTCTTTGCTTCTCGGGCCCGCAAGAGGCCTGCTCAGACTTAAAGCTGTAACTTAAATAAAAAGTGTCCAGGGCCTCCCTGGTGGCGCAGTGGTTGAGAGTCCGCCTGCCGATGCAGGGGATACGGGTTCGTGCCCCGGTCTGGGAGGATCCCATATGCCGCGGAGCGGCTGGGCCCGTGAGCCATGGCCGCTGGGCCTGCGCATCCGGAGCCTGTGCTCCGCAACGGGAGAGGCCACAACAGTGAGAGGCCCGCATACCGCAAAAAGAAAAAAAAAAAAAAAAAAAGTGTCCAAGAGTTTTGACTACTGTATTTTATTCTGAGAGTTTTCCCTCACATTCAATAAACTGGAAGGATGAAGGTAAAAGAAAATGCTATATTATCAATCTCTGCTTTAAGGCCTTAACTAAGAGAGACTTCCTGGAAGGATTTGGTTTGAAAGAGATTGTTTTGAAAAGGAAAGAGATTAAAAGTTGGTGGTGAACATAATATTGAGTAGGCTTGTGAGCAATGGGAAAGATGGAGCAGCAAAAGCACATGGCTGAAGAAGGAAGCCATGAAAAGCTAAAGGAAGGCTGGGGGGAGACCCTGTGGCCAGCTTGGCTGCAGGGACCAGAAGGGCTTGGTGAGCTGTGTAGAGAGGATAAAGGAAATCTGAAACTGACCCAGCGGATGTGGGGCAGGGACAAGGGTGTGACATGGTGTAGACGGCTGGTGAGAAAATCCATCCCATGAATTCTGGTGCTGCCCTTATAAATAAAAGTAGAGGTGTGACAAGCGTGAAGGGGAGGTGAGAAAAATGAACATTTATTGAGTATATGGCAGCTTCTCTTCTCTTGACAAAAGCCCTTAAATATAAGCATCATTCTCCACATTGTAAAGATAAAGAAATTGAGTCTGAAAGAGGTTAGGTAACTTCCCAAGGGCCCTATAACTAAGTGGTGGAGCTGGAATTCAGCCCAACTTGTTTGAATTTGCCCAATTTTAAAAATGAAGAACAGAAAACATGATGACCAAATTACTTAAGGAAAAGGGTAAGTTAGCCCTGAAGTCAGGCCTCTTAAATACAAGATTGGATTCCACTCTCTACCATAACTCCACCTACCATGGTCTCCAGAAGTGGAGTCTGGTTCTAATATAAATTCACACACCCTTCCCATGTCATCCGACAGCTACACACCTTTCCTGCCTCCATATAAACACATAAGTGCTCCCCAGGTTGACTTCCGATGTGAATTAGAATTCCAGTGAGACTTCTCGGGCGAATGCTGAAAACAAGCTTAAATTCTGGCCCCAAAAGCACGGAGTTAGCTTTCAAAACAAAAATAAACAAATAATAGTTTAAACATCATAATTCCAAAAAAAGGATAAGAGTTCTTCAGAATCAAAGCTATAAAGATATAAAGTCTTCCAAACTGCTCCTTACCTAGGATGACATGACCTCCTTCTTGAGAAAAATAGATGCCTTTCTCCAAAGAGCCATCCAAGCAGGGAGACACCCCAAAGCTTGCAGAAGCCGTGTCCAGGGGTTTCAAATCCAACTGAAAGTTCCTCAGGCATCCCACAAAGCTGTTTTGGGGGAGGGTCTGCAACCAAGCAGAAGAGAAAGCAAACTGTATTACCCACAACTCCCAGAAATCCATGCGCAGCCAAGGTTAAGGGCAGGGGCAGTTGTCCAAAAAAGGAGGAAGGAGGGGGATTCATCCATCCTGCTTCCAAGAGTCAGGTGGGCCTGACTGGCTCCATTTTGGCTCCCTCCACGGTGCCAAAAAACCCAGATACCAGGTGTTTGGTGGGTGGTCGAAGTTTGAAGGTGCCACCAAACCAAGGGCAGGGGCAGTGGAGATGGCTACCTAGTGTGGAAACAAGAATACAGAGGGTGACTTGACCCTGGGCCACAGTCAGAGCTGCAACAGGGGATATTTCCACCTTGCTGTTCACAGATCTCACCATCTCTTTGCAGGTACAAAATACTTCTTAGGGTTTCATGAGCCTGTGTGATAGCTTAATGCAGGGCGGCTGGCTGAAAAAAGAGGCCAAAACATTCCTAAAATAATGAAGTGTAAAAAAGCTCCCTACACTGTTGGGCCCAGTGCACCATCAACAAATCATGAATGTCACAGGATTAAGATCAGACACAGGGTGCGGGATCAGGGGGCTTGCGTGGAGCCCCCATGGCTGCCTAGAGCTGGCCTGGGGCTCAGGGATGAGCTTCTGGGGTTCTCTGATCCCTTAAATTATATACCAGATGTCTTTGTATTTTCCTGGAGAAAGGGGCTATAGCTTTCATAAAATTCTCAAAAAAGTTAATAAATCGCTGAACAAAATCCCTCTACTCCCTTCTGGAGTAAATGCCTTTAGGACTCTAGAATCGTACACGATGGATGCAAGACATGATAATTTAAAGGGAATCTAGTGGTATTATAGATGCATGTGGTGTCAGCGTCAACAATAAAGTACTGATTGGGGCCCCTAAGAAATGTTAGTTTCTTCAGATTTGCCATCATGTATAACAAAGAGTCTGTATCTGACACCACGCTCCGGCTCTCCAGTTCACGTCATAACCCAACACGGAATCACCAAAGACTGGCTGCAGGTTTTGGTATTTGGAGGCAGCCACTGGTTGATTGGATGTTGCCTGCCCTTTGAAAGGACATGGAGGAGGGTATTCAGTGGTTTGCACCCTCAGGTTGAAGGAAGGCTGCGAATAGGACCTTGCTTGTAAAGGATGTTGTAAATGGGGCGCTACTGATTGTCTCAGATTTTAGGATGTTGAGTGTGATTTACCCAAGTCAGAAGAGCACCCAGGGCTTCTCTGGTGGTGCAGTGGTTGAGAGTCCGCCTGCCGATGCAGGGGACACGGGTTCGTGCCCCGGTCCAGGAGGATCCCACGTGCCACGGAGCGGCTGGGCCCGTGAGCCATGGCCGCTGAGCCTGCACGTCTGGAGCCTGTGCTCCGCAATGGGAGAGGCCACAGCAATGAGAGGCCCGTGTACCACAAAAAAAAAAAAGAGCACCCAAATTGTGGCCCTGAATCACTACCCGATCCTGTGATTTCTCTGAGAGGGAAAAAGGTACAGAGGTTGCAGAGAAGTAAACACTGAGTATCCTCTTGAGCAATTATTAATATGTTATACGTTATATATGCATTAGAGACCATAATACATATACTATACTATGTTATATATTATTTATGATACATATACAAAAGTTATTACATACAACAAAGTAAAACAGTACTTTGACTTGCTGGGGCTTTGGCCCAAACCACAGTGCAAAACTCAAGTGGGCCAGGCTGAGCCCTGTGGAGACACCAAGGTCAAGGCCAGGTTAGCCTGACCGCCTAGAATCCACGCTGGCAGAAGTGACCTGCTTTGTTTACGTCCATTTCTGGCCCAGATTTGAGTCTCGGCCCTTCCCCCCAGCTGCTAGCACACATCACACCAGAATGGGCACCAGCGGAGTGGGAAGGGGCAGGAGGGACTCAGCGCCTGGCAGCGCATTCGGAGGAGGACAGTTCCTGGGCCGGAGCTGTTGACGGCCCATCTTCACTTTGTGGGCAAAAAAGGCAAATTTGGGAGAAGAGTGACAGGCGGGTTCAGCCACGCCAAGTAATCAGGGGCAGTGAGCCCTCTGGCCACGTGGAGAAGACAGGGGGAGGGCACCCACAGAACGCCACCCTGGGGCCACGGTCCCATCGGAGCCTTTGAACCTGACAAATCCTGGTACGCACCCCTCCTTCTTGGGGACAGACAGACTTGTGACTTTCTCCTTAGCCCAAATTTTCCCCAAGTTTGGTTCTTGAGATAATTTTATTTCAGTCACCAAATAACATTAAAATACAGATTCAGTTATTAAAATAATTTAAAGTATTTTGATATCCTTGAATATATGGTATAATTATAAAGCTTATAGGGAAACTTGTTCTTATCTGTGGCTCTGAAGCATAACTATTTACCTTTGGTTTCCCTGATGGAGACGATCCCAGGTAAACTGGTCCTCTCAGGCTGACGGTGGAAGTTCCAGGCAAACTTCCCTCCCGGGCCCTCAGACCATCCACAACCAAGCGCCCCCTTTCTCCATCTTGCCCAAATGCCACCTTAAGGATAAAGAAAATACGTTAATCGTATTCTTACCTTTGACAACTGGCACTGTAGTTTATTAGTGGTCACAGGAAATTGTTTTTTAAACTTTTTCTGTCCCTTCAAGTAGCTTTGAAAAATCAGAGTTTTCTCCACAGTGTCATCATCATCATCATTTTGTGAGATTATGTCAGATATTAAACAGTGAGCTTAAAACATGAACTAAAAAAAGATTTCTCAGAAGTGAACAAAAATATATAAGTGACTGGAAACTTATACAAAAGATAAATAACTGAAGAACCAAAGGATCATAAATAAACAGACATCCATGCAACAGAGAGGAAGGAAGAGAGTGTACAGAGCTGAGACGGGAGAAAGTCACTTGCTCCTCTGAGCAGGGGTCCTGGAGCAAGGGGCCAATGGCTACTCCTCTTCCAACAAGAGGATCAAGTGTTTTAAACTCTTTGCTAAAAGTCGGGATCCCTGGGCTCTGGTGTGGACTCCACCACCTCATGGCTATGAGACTATTCACTAATGACTCCCCAGTGTAGATGCCCAGCTGTGACCTCTGGCCTCTACTATCTACGGACACCTGGGCTTGAATGTCTGATAGGCAGCTCAAGCGCAGGATGTTGACAACAGAGCTCCCACTCTTGCCTAGCGACACCCACCTCCTGCCCATCTTCTCCCTCTCAGCAAACGTTCCACTATTGACCCAATCACTGGTCCCAAATCACAGGACTTGATGTTGACTCCTCTTTCCATCAGCCAACCCTCTTGGCTCTGCCTTTAGAACACATCCTGGGTGGTCTACTCTCTCCCCCTCTACCTCAGCCTCTTGAACCAAAGGCAACAGCATCCATCTGGTCTACTTACTTCTATTTTTACTCCCTTTTAGACACTTTAGCTAAAGAGGGTTCTGAAAATATCAATCTGTTTGTGTAACGCTTTTTTAGTTTTAGACTCTCTAAAAGCTTCAGAGAGACTCAGAATAAAATCCCAAATCCTCACCTTGGCCTTCAATGCTTAAATGACCTGGGCCTCCCCCACTCTTTTTTTTTTAATTTATTTATTTATTTTTGGCTGCGTTGGGTCTTCGTTGCTGTGCATGGGCTTTCTCTAGTCGTTGCGAGTGGGGGCTACTCTTCATTGTGGTGCGCTGGCTTCTCATTGCGGTGGCTTCTCTTGTTACAGAGCATGGGCTCTAGGCATATGAGCTTCAGTAGTTGTGGCTCACAGGCTCTAGAGCACAGGCTCAGTAGTTGGGGCGCACGGGCTTAGTTGCTTCGCAGCATGTGGAATCTTCCTGGACAAGAGCTCGAACCCGTGTCCCCTGCATTGGCAGGTGGATTCTTAACCACTGTGCCAGCAGGGAAGTCCCCCTGCCTCACTCTTGAATCCCACTTCTTATCCTTTCTGTTCTGTTCATTCAGCTAATTCCTAACTTAGGGTCTTTGTACTTGCTGTTCCCTCTACCTGGAAATCCTTCCTATAACTTTATATAATTGTCATCTCTTGGAGGAGGCCTTCTTTTACTGCGCTATTTGAAACAGTCTCCCTACTCGGCCACTTCCTTACCTTGCTTTAGTGTTTTCTCAAAGCAGTAGCTGACATTATGTTGGGGATTTTTTTGTTTACGTGCTCCAGGATGGCAGCTTATTACATATTTGTTGAATGACTGAGTGAGTGTAACTTGTCAAGTCACTTAAGTTTTCTGAGTTCCAATTCCCTCATCAGAAAAAATATATATATAGGTCCCTTCTTGCCTTAAACTGTATTTCTTTAACCCTGGGATGCCTTCAGGCAAGAGCTCAGATGCTAGGGATGTGGGTGCTTACACCTGGGCTACAGAGAAGGCATTCCAGACTCACAGGGGGCCTGGAGACTGGAAACTGTCCTGAAGGAGAGAAATGGTCCAGGGAGCAAAGGGTGGGAATAGGCAAGGGGAGTGGTGCAGCCCAGGGAGGTGCATGGGGGGTTGGGGGTGGCGGGTAAAGAAGCAGGGAGGAAAGTCTGTTTTGGCATTTAGGATGTCATCCACACACGGCATGTGCAGGAGTCTCTGGGGCTGAGGCGCTGGGGCGCTCAGTGCCTCTGACCCCATGAGCTCTCCCAGTGTTTGTGCCCTCTTGTCGGGAAGAACGCTGAGACTCCCGCCTTCAGCTATTCAGCAGTGAACTTGGCCCCAGCAGAGGTTCTAGGACAGCCCCAGCTCTCACCGTGTGCCACTTCCCGTCACTGTACTTCTCTTTGCTTTTGAGCTTCAGTTGTTTCCCTCCTGCCCCCAGTGCAAAGACCAGACGTCCTTTCGAAAGATAAAGAGCCATAAAGGAGTTCTTAGTGCCTGTGTAAAACACGAGCCCTCTGGACGCCGTTGTCTGCAAGTCCACAGCAAACTGTGACCTGTGGGGAAAAGAAAGCAAAAGGCGAAGATGGAAAATAAGAGGTTTTTAGTGTTTCTTCAAATCTCCACAGCTGGGAGAGACAGTGAGGAACAAAACCCTACAACCTCATTATTTAAATGAATAAACTAAGGCACTTCTTGATCAAACGGCCCATCTCTTTGGGAATTTTTAAAAGCCATTGTATTTCAGCTGCTAAAAGTTTTGTTGTATAATTTCCTTACCATATTGGGAGATAAGAGGAAGTTTTATGACAAACTCAGCTAGTGGCGTTAAGTCCCAGCACATGGCAAGAAGGAAGATGCCTTACTTTAAAAAAAAAATCTACATTTTAGGGCTTCCCTGGTGGCACCGTGGTTGAGAGTCCGCCTGCCGATGCAGGGGACACGGGTTCGTGCCCCGGTCCGGGAAGATCCCACATGCCGCGGAGCGTCTGGGCCCGTGAGCCATCGCCGCTGGGCCTGCGCGTCCGGAGCCTGTGCTCCGCAGTGGGAGAGGCCACAACAGTGAGAGGCCCGCGTACCAAAAAAAAAAAAAAAAAAAAATCTACATTTTAGAAAATTATGGTAAAATAGACCAAACATAAAGTTTACCATCTTAACCATTTTTAAGAGTACAGTTCAGTAGTGCTAAGTACCTTCACACTGTTGTGCAGCCAATCTCCGGAACTCTTTTCATCTTGTAAAACTGAAACTCTCTACACATTAAACAACAACTCTTCATTCTCTCCTCCCACCAGCACCTGGTAACCACCATTCTGCTTTCTGTCTCTATCAATTTGACTATTCTAGGTGCTTCATAGAAGTGGAATCACACAGTATTTGTCTTTTTTGCAACTGGCTTATTTCACCAAGCAGCCTCGATTGTTAAACCCAGTGAATATGCTTTCTACTTTGTATACATGCAGGGAGAGGAAAGTCATGAGGAGAAGTCGGGGGGCAACTTGAATAACAAGGATTTGATTTAAGCATCGGGTAAGCATTTTCCTCCCGTAAGACATATTTAACACAGTGGCACAGAAGTCCAGATCCACCTTCTCCCACCTACCCTTAACGTTTCTCGGACCTTAATACCTCATCTATGGTGGAACAGGAATTAAGCAAGCATCATGCAGTAAAAGCAGAGAGTGAAAGTTAATATTCCTTTGCATGATGGTTACATATCATAGGTACATGTGGCTAAGCAAGCTTTACTTTCTATGAAAACTCACATCCATCCATCCATCCATCCATTTATTCATTCATTCAACAAATATTTAATGAGTGGGCTGTATGTACAAGGCACCATGGTGGGCACTGGGAACGCAGCAATGGATGGTTCATTCTTTGAGTGGTTTGTGGTGTGTAGGTGCCTGAGGGGGTGCCTAAAAGTGTACTGGGAAAAGGTAATGGGAGATATGGGTGTCAATAGGCTACCATCAGGGACTTCCCTGGTGGTCCAGTGGTTAAGTCTCTGCACTACCACTCCAGGGGGCATGGGTTCCATCCCTGGTTGGGGAACTAAGTTTCTGCATGCCACATGGCGCAGCCAAAAAAAGAAAGAAAAAAAAAAAGCTGTCATCACCCATTCCTTGTGGTTTGTGTCCAAGTGCACACCAGACAGAGGGCAGGAACAGGGTCTATCCTGCTTAAAGCTGTATCCCCAGTGCATGATACACAGGAGGCCCTCAAGAAACAGTTACTGAATTGAATTAAATGGCAAATGGAAAATGCGGAGGCAGAATCAGGAAGTGGAAGAAATAATTACACTGTTACATCTGTTTGCTTTTTAATACCGTGAGGCTGGGCAAACACGGACATGCACTTTCATTCTTCAGATCTGCAAGTTTCCTTGAGGGTATAGTTCTTCAAAATGCAAAAGAAATCTATATTTGTGAAATTAAACCAACCCAATGGTGACACGGCTCAGTATTTCTCTTGGTGTAGCTGTGTATTAGTGCGGAGGTTTGGAGAACGAGGGTTAGCCAATTTAAGGAGGACAGTAGAACTTGCTATAGAATGAAAGTACTTTACATATGCGGGCTTGGTTATTAGACTTGACATTTGCTTTCCAGAATTATTTCTTAAAGCAATTTTCTTTCAGAAAAGACTAACTGACTAACACCCAAAAATGACATCAGTAGCTTCAAATCCTGGCATATGACACTGTAGCTATGAGTCTTTATTGCTAGAGGATAGGAGGGAAAGGCAGAGAGCAAAGTAGCATTTTTATACATTCACCATGAGGTTAAAATAGTGGTACAGGGTTTTACAGGAGAGGCCAAAAGTTTCTAGAATAGAAACCAGAATGAGAATAATAGAATAGTCCAAATCTTGCAACATCCTGAAAATATACTCTGGTTGCTACAATACTGGGGACTAAAATAATTTTTTAATTATATTTACTAAGGATTATTTTTTTCCTGCTTTCCTTTAAGAATGTTAGTTTTTCCATTTTCATATATAATTCAGTTTTGGACAGGAAGATGCTGGGGTCGAATCATCAGAAGAAGCCGGATGACTCACCACAGTGAATGTGCTGAGAGAAGATGTAAGAAAGGGGCCACGGAGGGAGGGGGACGGCAGAGATGGGGGGCCGGAGGGTGGGGAGGCCAGGAAGAGGACAGCGTGGGCAGCATCTGCAGGGAGACTGTTGTCGTTACGGTCATCTTGACCAACAGAGCAGTGATATGGAGTGGAACAGCCCCGGGAGGGGCTGAGAGGGTCACCGCTTCTGCCATCTGTCTGTCTCCGACTAGCACAGTTTTGGCAAATCAGGGATCCCCAGAATTTCCATGGATCTACTGGAGATGCCAGCAGCTGGCCGAGGGTCTCCTTTAGAACTCGGCCCCTCCCCTTTCCAGCCTTCACACCTGCCTGTGAATCATGCACTTGCTTACTGAGTGCACCTCCAAGGGCCAGCTCATTACAAGCAATGACCTCTCCTCCCTGCAAGGGAAACATTATCAACCCCACTTAACTGGTGAGAAAACTGAGGTTCGAAGAGGTGTGGCAATTTGCAAAAACATGTGAGACAGGCATAATTATGCCAAGGTTATGGAGAGGAAGCTGAGGCTTAGAAAAGTTGAACAGCAGCCTGCGGCGGCCGTGGAGCTGCAGCTCAGAATTCCCTTCAGGAGACCCTGCTGCAGGGGCATGGCGGCCTGGCAGCCCGCAGCTGCCACGCTCTCAGAACCTCAGTGGCACACAGGTGACCCCCAGCCAAGCACCGAGCTCAGCGACAGAACTAGAGCCGGGCCATCGTGCCCAACGCTGGACTCTTCTACAGGGTGATTTTTGCCTGTGATGCCCACCGGCCTGCCTGACTCCCTTGGAGCTTCCCTGCTGTCTGAGGCTTGTCCCACCCACGCCTGCCTTTCCCTCTCCTTTCACAGGCCTCAGGCCTGTGTCTCAGCTGAAGGCTCTCCTTGCCAGCTCCTGCTCTCCCCCTTTTATTCTGCACAGGAATAATAACTCCGTTGCACATCTGACCCCATCTTGACCTCTGCATCCCCAGGACCTGAACTGGCCTGTGGCCTGAGTTCACGCAGCCAGCAAGTGGCTGAGTGGGTGGATTGAAAGCCAAGGTCTTAAAGCCAGGTCTTTTGGACCGCTGGGCCATTCTGCCTCTGTAGAGAAGTCGTAAAGGAATTTTGGGCACCTTTTTATTTATGTCTCCTTCGAATCACATGAAAATGACAAGCCTTGTTTTCCTTTTATTTTTCTGACAGAATTAATATCTCTGCTCATTCCCTCCTCCCCAAAAGAGATGCAACTTGTTAGCACAAAAAATCCAAATGTATTCTCTAAAAATGATGGATCTGGCACCGAGTCTTCCTAAAAGAATGATTTCCCTCTAACTGTATAATGCAGGAGAAGAAAGGTGATTTATCATAGAAATAAATAGCACCTTTGGAAAGAAATATCAGCCTTATTTTTAGAACGCCGTCAATTCTAAACCAGAGCCGAGCTGATTGTTTCAGCCTCTGAGCAGCGTGTGTCATGTGTGCCTCCCAGCTGCGGGGAGGAAGCAGGCTCGGGCCCCCAGGCTCTGTGTCTCAGGTAGGCCAGCACCTCTTTTCGCAAACGTGGTAGTGCCCCCTTCATTGGTGACAGGTGCCTGCTGTCGTGCTGGCTAGCCTGCCCTAGGGTAGAATCAGATTCTGAGTTGGCTTGGGACAGGAAAATGAAATAATACCTGGGTTTCAGCAACTCCTGGGGAAGCATGAATAGCAAGTGGCTGGTGGGACTGTCCCCAAACCTGAGGGCTCCGTGGCTGGCCTGGGTCTCTGGAAGTGGTGGGCAAGACTGGGCATCTCCCCTCACCTTCAAGCTCCTTGGGGAGGCAGCTGGCGTGTCACACAATGGCTGTGTGGGAGAGAAACCAAAAAATCAGGACACCTGATTATCAGGGGCAAGAGTTGGAAAATGCCTATCTTGCTAAGTGCGTTGCTCAGTTTTGACTTTTGATCCTAAGAGCTGAATTCAATAGAGATGAATTCATCCTTGGGGAGGATGCATGTTATTCCCATCCTACACAGGTCTGCTATACGTAGGACCAGTGGATACCCAGAGCACCTCTCCTCCATGGAGCTTCGGAAGAACCACAGTGTCCCTCAGGAGGGCCAGCAGATGGCCAGCAGCACTGAGGCCCACACAGACAGACAGCGGACCTGGAGCCGCCAAGCTGCCATCTCCCCTCCAGGCCATTCACTTGGGCTTTAGCATCAGGGCCATGAAAGAACCCAGAGAACAGGAGGGGACCACAGCCTGTCCCCACTTTCCTCAGAGTTGACCCACACACAGAAGTCTCTCCTGACCTGGACGATGCTTTGAACTTTTTAACAGGAATGAGTTTTAATGCAGAAAAACAAGCATAATAAACATCACATGAGTCTAGAAAAGTTGTTGGAAGGAACTGAGACTCTCCAGCCCTTCCCCCTCTTTTCTCTGCTGCAAAGCCCAGATTTTGATGAGGGGTCCACAGTCCCTCCCATGGGGCTCAGGGCTCAGTGGGGCTCTCCATTCATGGAAGCCAGTGATGGGAATTCTCCCTGCTGGGGATTGGTTCAGGAACGAGCATGTGACACCCTCCTGGCCAATGTGCCTTAAGAGGTGGTCAGGGGCGGGGCCTCTGAGAAATGTTTCCTTCCAGAATAGAGAGAAAGCCACAGATCTGTGCTTCTGGTGAGGGAACGCCCTGTCTGGAGCCCCAAACTGTGTGGGATGCAGCCAGGATGGAGCCAGGATGGCTATGGGGAAGCAGAGCCCAGTCCCGTGGGCCAGGCCTGCAGCACACTCATCCTCAAGCTGTCCCTTAATGTGACACTATAGATCCCCACAGAGGGTTAAGCCCTAGCAGCTGAAATCTTCCTAACAGATTCAGATTCCTTCAGGATCAGGTTTTCCAACCTGACCAGATTCCTGGATAGGGTGCTTGGGATGCAGACTTAATACCAGTTATCTGCTGAGTGGAGATGTTCCATCACCAGAAAGTTAAGTGAGTTGTTTAAAATCATAGCCAGACCTGGATCCTCCAGGAGCTTCCTGCCGGGGGCTCACACCAGTGGGGCCCACTCCCTCCCTGAAAGATTCTTGTGTGTCAGCAGCAGTAACATCAAGATGAACAGTTTTCATAGACACTCTTGGTACCAACTTCTCCTTAATTCTCTTAATGGTAGCATCATCCTTCAAGGCACCCAGGCCTCACACCTCGGTCATCATGGACACCCTCCTACCTGGCCTCTTGCACGTGCTCTGTGTCCATGTCCTACTGTTCATCTCCGGGACATATTTTGTTTCCACTCCTTCCCTTTCACTCCCAGTCCCTCTACCTGAAAGTCAGGCTGCTGACTGTCTTGCCTGGACCATTCCAGTACTTTGCCAGTTTGATGTTACGTCTGTAGAACTTTCCTAGGCCAAACCATTCCATAGGCTGCTGCCAGTTTATTAGTCTTTAAACATGGCTTAAAGCACTCCTTTCAATGGCTTCACACTGACTACAGAAAAAATGTCAAAATTACATCAGGCCACCTGAGGCTTGTCTGATCCGGCTGCAGCATGGGACTCTGAGCTTACCTCCCCCTAAGCAAGTGCCTATGAAGGGCACATTCTTTGGGGTCCCGTAGCCCTGAGTTTCAATTCTGACTCTACAGTTTACTTACTGGGTGCCCTTGGGCAAATTTTTCTTTTAACCTCTCTGAGACTCAATTTCCTGATGTGTAAAGTTGGCATTCTATTCTGCTCTCACAGTGGTGTGGTGGGAACTGAAAGAGAGAGAGTGAAGGCTTGTGAAGATCATAGAGAATGCATGCAGAGCATCTACACCTGCGTGTTCCACCACACCCTGCCTCCCAGCTTTGGGCTTCTGCTCACTAGCAACAACATTCACTCATCTAAACTCAACCCATGCTCCAGACCCAGTCTCTGTCTCACCTCCTCCAGAGGAACCCCCCTGATCTCTGTAGCAGGAAAATACCTGGCGTGCCACTCCTGTAGCACGTTTTGTCCCCTTCACTTAGGTTATTAGTGTGCATAATAATGATAACAGCTAATCGTTATTGCACGCCTACCACGTGCCACGCATTTTATATTTATTACCTCATGAACCCTCACAACACCGTGAGATCGTACTGTTCTACATCCTCATTTACGCTGCAGGAAATAGACCCACAGGGAGGTTAGATAATCATTCAAGATCACACACGTAGTAAGTGACAAAGCCAGGAAGTCTGACACCAAAATCCAGTACTTAACCACAAAGCTTGGTTGCCTTGTCTCTGTCATTGGACTTTTGGAGGCAGAATTAATGTCTTATTCCACCTAATCTGGGGGCTTGCACGGAACAGGGGGAACATTAAATACAGTGTATTCACTGGGGCTCCCACATCAATAGCCCCAGTCCCACTCTCTCTGCTGAGGCCCCCAGAGACACCTGACAGTCTCCCACCAGCTTTCCACGTGGTTGAGGCACCTGTCACTCAATATGCCACAAACTCCACTCATTCTCGTTCCCTCCAAAGGCTTGTCCTTTTCATCTCTTCATAACTGGCTTCTCCCTCCATCCAGATGCCTCAGAATTATATTAACTCCCACCTCTCCCTTGCCGCCCACCTTCAATTATTATATGAGTCTCATACATTCCATCTTCTATATAGCTTTGAATCCATTCCTTCGCTCCATCTCCACCATCACTGTGCTAATTTAATCTCTCAGTAACTCTCAGCATTACAGGGAAATAAATGAATCTATGACTTCATTCCTGAGGGGGCAGGTCTAAAGGTGTTCTTTTCCTAAGAGTAAAATGACAACCCTTTGGGATTTATGAAATATATTTCTTCTTAAAGCATAAAACACTTCTTTTTATGTACTATCTCTTCATCTCCCCAAATCATTGTGCAGCAGGAGAAATATTGGCAGACAAGCAGCATGTGATTGATGTTAAGTGAAACGTGGGTTGAATGGAAGTGCATTGCTCTCGAGAGGGCCTGGGCTTTGGGGTCAGGCTGCCTGGGTTTGAATTCCAACTCTGCCTTCCATCTGTGGGAGCCTGGGCAAACTGCTCACCTTTCTAAGCCACAGCATCCTTTTCTGTGAGATGTGGCTGGTAATAGTACTTCTCCTATACGGTTACGTGCGGATTTAGTAAGAAAATCCACTTAAAGAGCTCAGCGTAGCACCTGGCACATTGGAGGTATTCAGTGTTATCCATTAATCATATTAATTGTAACCTCAGGTATGCGGAGGTCACATTGTAGACCTCAGGCAGAGCAAGGAATTTTTTAAGTTCTAACCCTGTGTTCAGTGTATGACAAAGCTTGCACTCCTCCAAACAAGGAATTTCCTTTCCTTTCAGCCTCTCTTAGTTCTATACACTAGAATCACCCGGGAGCTTTACAAACTCCTGCCACTTGGACCTACCCGAAGAGCATCTGACTTAATTGAGTGGAATGCAACCCAAGCGTTGGGATTTTAAAAGCTCCCCAGGTGTCTCCAATGTGCAGTCAAGGTCAAGCCACACTGGTCTTGGCAAGGCCTGGGGGCATGTGTATATCTTGTCATAGGATGCAGGCAGAGGAGTGTCTGTGGGCAGGAGAAGGGTCATGAGCCCTGTATCCTAGAGACCATCATTGTACTTGCTGGAGACACAGCAGAAGTGTCAAAAGAGCAAGACATCAGCTGCAGACATTGAGAAACCGCAGTCAAGGTTCTATTTGTTCTATGACTGCAAAAATTGTCAGACGTTCAAGATACAAAATAAAAGCTAAAACAAAAACCACTTTGACCTTTTGGTGTAATCCAATTGTTGATGACCCATTATTCCTGGAGACACTGGCCACCACCAGATCAGGTGACCTATATCCCTCCCTCCCCAACATCTCCGGTGAGGCAGGACTCTCTTATGAGAATCATCTGGAAAGAAGCAAAACCCAGGGTAAGGCTTTTTGATACTCACCTGGTGGATATTGAAAGTCTCGGCTTTGTTAAACCTTGTAGACCCTTTAAGCAACGTTAGAAAAGGTGATTCGTTCAAACTGCAGCCTCCCAGGGACACATCTCTCTTGGTGGATTTACTGGCCAAATCTAGGACTTCGGGACTCTCTGATAATCTGGAATGAGGGCAGAAACAAACGCTGACATGTCAAGGAAGACGCACTAGCGGGGAGGATTTGTTTCAAAACTACACATTCTTACTGTCCTGATCTCTGGGTAAACTTTCATCTCCTCCCCGTACAGGATATCTAGAGGAAACACTAGGCTCACAGCGGATGAGAATGTGCTGTGCCCACCTCTGCCTTCCCTTAAATATCCAGCACCATGCCTCGGCAGCAGGAGGCCTTGGGAAACTTTTATTGCCTTCAACAGCCAGTGTTGCAGCAAAGCCAGAATATTATAGTTCTTTGGAGTGGGAGCCACATAGAAATATGAAAATGAAATATGCAGAGAGGACAAACACAGACACTGGATGACCTAGAATGACGGTGAACAAGAGGAAACCTCAGAAGTGAGTTTGTGGGAGGATTTATCTCACTGCATTTCAGTAGGAAGATCTCACGGGTAAATCTGCTTTATCTGATGATTATTGCTGAGCCCTGATGGCAGCTCACAAGCTCGTAACAGGCTGCCTAAGGTTCATGACCAGTCCCGGGCTCTCCCTCTGCCCAGGGTAGAGTTTTGCTCTTATCTAAAAAGGCCATAATCTGAAAGTAAATTTTAATTAAACCTTTTCCAAGGTTGTGTTCCAAGGCTGCTCCTACGAAGGTAGGATGAGCCCAGAAGCTTTCAGTTAGTTTGCTTTTAATGTGTGTATCGTGCCAAAGAGGGCATCTTGAAAGTCAGCGGGATGAGAGCGGCGTGCAGCCCGCCATGACAAGTCCCCTGGGTCGCAGGCCATTCTCATCAGCTGTACGTGCACAGAAAACGGCACCCACCTCTGGATGAAAACGTTGCTGATGCAGCCCTCAAATTGACTCCCGCCCAGACGCAGGGATTGCTGGGAATTTGAAAAGCCTAGCAGCCTTTGGTTATTTTTCAGAGGCTGGTCATCAATGAGGAGCCGGAGCCTAAAAAAAGAGGAGGAAAACAAAACAGGAGTGAGAACAGCTGTGGAAAACGATTCTCGCCAGGTGGGCAACTGAGTGTCTTTGATTCAGACTCAAAATCTTTTACCTGAAATAACTCACTAAACTATTTTTAAAGAGCGTTTAAATTTTTTTCACGTGTTTCTTTTTGCACATAACATTTTTATTAAAGTACTCTACAGGCATACCTTGTTTTATTGTACTTCATTTTAAAAGTATGCTTCGCAGATATTGCGGTTTCTTACAAACTGAACGTCTGTGGCAACCCTGCCTCAAGCAAGTCTATTGACACCATTTTTCCAACAGCATTTGCTTACTCCGTGTCTTGGTGTCACATTTTGGTAATTTTCACAATATTTCAAACCCTTCACCAGCAAAAAGATCACAACCCCCTGAAGGCTCAAATGATGGTTAGCATTTTTTAGCAACAAAGTATTTTTT
The DNA here is from genome assembly GCF_964341445.2 of Mesoplodon mirus. Classification (NCBI taxonomy): domain Eukaryota; kingdom Metazoa; phylum Chordata; class Mammalia; order Artiodactyla; family Ziphiidae; genus Mesoplodon; species Mesoplodon mirus. The sequence continues at coordinate 40,424,421 of NC_138989.1, read as the reverse complement.
TTGTTTTTTGAGGTACGCAGGCCTCTCACTGTGGTGGCCTCTCCCGTTGTGGAGCACAGGCTCCGGATGCACAGGCTGAGTGGCCATGGCTCACGGGCCCAGCCACTCTGCGGCATGTGGGATCCTCCTGGACCGGGGCACGAACCCGTGTCCCCTGCATCGGCAGGCGGACTCTCAACCACTGCACCACCAGGGAAGCCCGCAACAAAGTATTTTTTAAGTAAGGTATGTACATCAGGGATTTTTTAAGACATGATGCTACTGCACACTTAATAGACAGTACAGTGTAAATATAACTTTCATATGCACTGGGAAACCGAAAATTTTGTGTGGCTTGCTTTACTGTGACACTTGCTTTATTGTGACATTTGCTTTATTGTGGTGCTCTGGAACCAAACCTGCAGATATCTCCGAGGTGTGCCTATATACGTACAGAAAGCACACATCTTAAGTGCACAGCTCAATGAATCTTTGAAATGTGAAAACACCAACATCGCCAGAAGCAGAACCAGCCAGCACCCCAGGCACCCCGCCTGGGCTCCCTTTCATCTCTAGACTTCCTCCCCTTCCAAGAGTAACCACTATCCTGAATTCTGATAGAATAGATTGATTTTGCTTGCTTCTGAATTTTGTATAAATGAAATCATGGGAGACAAACTCTTTCACGTGTGACCTGTTTCGCTCAGGCTTTAGTGCAAGGTTCATCCGTGTCGTCGTGCACAATTGTAGATCTTTCATTCTCATTCTCCCATTTTGAATGTACCTCAATTTATTTATCCATCCAACTGTTGATTTTTTAAATGAGAAAATTGATATAAAACCAGGAAGAAGGCCAAGATTTACTAGTAAAATAGTGTCAATGCTAAGGACAAATATTTCTCAGAAAAGATACTAGAAGATTCCATTAAACGAAATAAAGTAAAATTCTTCGTGCTCTGGCAGATGAGCCATTCCACTCACCCAGAGTTGTCGCTTATTACGGACACGTAATGCAGTAAACCATCCATGTACGTCTGTGGAGATGTGAAAATTGGGCTGCTGCTGTCCCTGCGGCTCAGTTCAATGTGGCCATCTTCCAGGGTGACCTGTAGGCTGCTTGCCTGAAATCATCACAGAACGTACCCATCAGTGCAATCCATCCGCAGTTAATGATTATGAATGTATTAATACTGAATATATGATCAAAACTATGTACACAGGATGTTTTGACCCCAATGTTTTGACTTTGCTCTTTTGATCTAAAGATTATTTTTGGATATTTGGACTCCATGTTTATGAATATAAAAATCTTAAGCAAATTATTCCAACACTGACGAATCTGTCAAAAGCATTTTATGGACCTACATTCATAAACCACCTTAATTTCTCCATCAAATTTTTTAAATAAATTGATCCAGGCATTCCTTTTTTAAATTTTTATTTATTTAATTGATTGATTGATTGATTGACTGGCTGCGTTGGGTCTTAGTTGCGGCACGCAGGCTCTTTGTTGTGGCACATGGGCTTCTCTCTAGTTGTGGTTTGCGGGTTTTTCTCTCTCTAGTTGTGACACACAGCCTCCAGGGCACGTGGGCTCTGTAGTTGTGGCGCATGAGCTCAGTAGCTGTGGCGTGGCGGGCTTAGTTGCTCCATGGCATGTGGGATCTTAGTTCCCTGACCAGGGATCGAACCCGCATCCCCTGCATTGGAAGGCAGATTCTTTACCACTGGACCACCAGGGAAGTCCCTTAATTTCTCCATCAATTATACAAAACAGTTAAAATATTTCTAAATTTTCCTATTTTCACTTTCATTTTGCTGAAGTTATTTTCATCAGCATCGATGTTCTTCTGAATACATTTTTACAACGAAGACTTGATTCATCAATTTTTTTTCATAGATGACTACAACGATAGCTTCTCTTCAGTCATGAATTTTTTACTTTCGGATCCTAATTTCTAGGACGTTCAATTTTCCAAGGTCAAACTCTGAAGATCCAAAGTTTGGCAAGATGATTTGATTCTTTCTGTCAATTCTTAATTTTTAAAAATGTGTGTAGTTTTAGCAGTTGTCATTTTAATTTTGTTAATTTTTTTTCCTACCATGTACGATTTTTGCAGTTTTCAACCAGATGTGATTCGTCAGTGAGCTTTTAGCCTAAAACAATTTTTATAGTGTGTGGTTATAGCCATTGTCAATTTCACTTTATGTTGATTTTTTTTTCAATTGGCAATATTCATCATAAACTGGATAAAAGAAGGCTAATTGAAATGTATTCCTTAGCTAATCCATTAAGAAGTTGAGGGCAGTGTTCCTAGGATATTTGAAGGGTTCCTGCACTGTCCAGGAGTGATCTCATCTTTTTTTTTTTTTTTAATCTCATCTTTTGCTAAGCCCATTCTTCCCCCTATTTTGGACCGTTTTGTATATTGGGTACTAAGTGTCCCCACTCTTGGTAGAGGAAACAAGGAGTGTGTGTCAAAAGAGCTGGGTCAAAACATCCTGCTCTGATGGAAAAGCCACTCTCACAATCTAAATGTTGGCATGTGCTTTTTCAGGGGTATTTTTGTTGGTTTTGTTTTTAAAAAAAGATCTCGAACTGCTGATGAACAAAGATAGCAAGAGAGGAGAAGCGTTCTACTACGACATAACCACAGAGGCAGCTACGTCCTTCCTTTCAACATATACTAGTTGTCCGTTGTGCTGGCAATCCTGAAGAAACAAATCCAAGAACAGTGTCCTACTTCTACTTCTATTTTAAAATCCCACTCGTTCCGCCAGGCGATTTCTGAGTATTAGCTGACTTTTACGCTTACATGACCACACCGGCTAAATCCTCTTAAGTTATAGAATCTCTGTGGCTTGTTGTACAGGAACAAAGAGCAAAGGACCTTACTCTCTCCCATTCTCCGATGTAAATGTTGTCCAACTAGCTGCTGCTAAAAAAGGAATCTGAAGAGCTACCTTTTGTGGAATAACAAAGGAATAATGGGGGTACATTCTGATTTTTTTCTTAGATCTAAAAATTAAAGCTACATTATTACTTGTAACAGTTCTAATTCACCTTCACTCACAAAATATACCTAAAAGAACGAAAATGAGTTCATGAATACACACAAATTCAATTCTGTAAACGATAATGTATTTTCTAAGCCTGATTTCTTTTAGGACCTACCCCAGGATGGGCAACAGCTTCCATGTTTGAAATCCACAGTAGCCTTTACTGTGTGAGGATAGATAAAATGCCTAACAAATTTACCTTCAAAATCCCTCTATTGTTTTTGACATCAAACCTTGAGTCAGGTTTAAATCTTGTTCAGTATTCATGCAATATTTCATACCCCTGTCTGATGATTTAGTAAGATGCCACTGGGTTGAAAGGTCTGAAACCCAAAGGAGGCCTGGAAGTGGCTGGGCAATGGGAAGTCCAAATTGGTGAAGCTCAAGTGTCCTCCCCTGGAGAATGAGGCAGATCGCACGAGCTGAAACGAAAACACGGAATAAATTACTGGCACTGTAATCATGTCATGGCTGAAATACAGTATCTTAACCTATGTCACCTCACTTGAACCAATCCATGTGATCCATGGGAAGAAATAGTTTGCTTGTCTGCATGATAATTTACCAATCATCTGTACGTTTTTGTGTGTACAGCTGGTATTCCTACTTTCCTACAAATTTAATATGCAAGCCTGAAGAGGTTTTGCAAGTACGTGGGGAGTGTAATAAATGAACCAGTTCACAGTAACACTGTGTACTACCAGAAAACGTCAAAAGTTGGTGTGTTAACGAATGCCAAGCACGGGTTAGCTGGGGAGCATTCCTCTGCGAGGTTTTGAATGAACTCTTCACTTACCTTCCAGTCTTCCGAGCACTTTTTTGTTACGCCCACAGTATCATTCAGTCTAACGACACCAGTGGTCTTCTTCAGGTTTTTCACGCAGCCTCGGAAAGCAGGTGTAGAAATGTTAAACCTGATGTGGGATTCGAGAAAAGGGAGAGATGGACCACAGCAGGCTTGATGGGGAACTGGAGCTGAAACACGGCGCTCATTCCCTACTACTTGTCACCCATGAACAAGTACGTGTTTTACGGTTATCTCTTCTCATGGGATTTCTAGAATGCTACTTATTTTGTGATGCTAGGGAAATCTATTTCCTTTCTGTGTGATTTGCATTCTCAGCTTTAAAAGTGAACACAACAATGTTGACAGAAGAATGGCCAGCATCCCCAAAAGGTATAGAGACATAGAAGATGTACAATATCTGGAATTGCTCCTCCATCCCCTCCCAGAGTCATGGTAATGCATCACGCATTAAAAGTATATTGGGCTTCCCTGGTGGCGCAGTGGTTGAGAGTCCACCTGTCGATGCAGGGGACACGGGTTCGTGCCCCGGTCCGGGAAGATCTCACATGCCGCGGAGTGGCTGGGCCCGTGAGCCACGGCCGCTGAGCCTGCGCGTCTGAAGCCTGTGCTAACCAACGGGAGAGGCCACAACAGTGAGAGGCCCGCGTACCGCAAAAAAAAAAGTATATTAATAACTTAATATACTATAAATGTTATATAAATATATATTCAATATTAATAACCTAATAAGTAACTTATAAGAGCCAGAAATACTGTAGAAAACTGCTCTTTTTTTCCTGTCCACGTTTAAGTCAGCCACTGTAAATGCAGAAGAAACAAACTGTTACTTTTTGGTCCTAGTCAATTATGAAAAATGCGGCTTGGTATTTAATCAGTGCCAGGCTGGAACAATGGAAAGCACTGTCTGGCCTCGTATGCTGTATCCACCACCTCCTAACTGTGCAAGCTGGGCAAGAGGTCATTGTGAGGATTAAACAAGTTAACATCCGGGAAGTGCTTGGAACACTCCGTGGCATGTGGTCATGAACATGCACTCAGGAGGTGCTTCTAAGAGGGGCTGCTCTGGAGCCATGGACTCTGGAGCCAGGCTGCGTGGGTTCGAGTCCTGTCCCTGCTGCCTTCTCTGTGCTTCTGTTTCCTCGTTTATACAATGTGCATGTGGTCATCTGCTTCCCAGGGTTGTCCTGAGTTTAAATGAGATATTACGCATTAACACACTCAAGTGGTAGCCGGTACAGAGCAAGGACTCAGTGTGAGATGGCATAGTCTATAACTATCCCCATATCAGCACATCATTATAACGAAACAATTTCTAAAGCAGCTCTTCCTACGTGGCTGCTTTGACATTTCCCCTTTGATTTGACTTTTGGATCTGTCTGGAGCTGACGTCACATAAAAACATTCACATACATGAAATGACTGAAGTCCGGGCAAATATTTGTGTTTCTTAAGCAAATGGTGTACTAAGATAAACACAAAGCTGACTTCATTATAAATCCCTAAAGCAGCTCACTTTTCTAAATGGAAAGGGGTCTGCCTTCATTTTTATTCAATTCTTTGTAAAGAGTTGAGCTACATGTAATATGCATAAAATTAAATTTCATTAAAAGGAAAAGGAAGAAATGAATCCTCACTGGCATTACAGCACGAGCTTGATTATTTTATTAAGTTGGCTTCCTGCCTCAGGAAAGGAGGAAAGTTCATAGCCATTGCTGGAGCTTGTCTATTTATACATATATTTAGATGCATTCTCTCTTGGGTTTCAACATGTTTTAGACTCATCAACACCTCCTGATTCCTTTTTTCCATAAAGCATAGGTTGGAGGAAGAATAAGGTGGCAGAAAAGTAAAGGGGAAAGAAAGGCCACCGACAGATATGGAGCACCTGTTTTGTGCAAGGTACTATTATCTGATCCTCACAATAACCTTTTGAGAGAGATATTTTCTTACCTGACATTATTAAGCACTTATCATGTGCCAGGCACTGCGCTAACTCCTTTACTCTGAATCTCACAACCACTCTAAGAGTTAGACCATCACTGTGCCCACGTTACAGATGTACAAGGAGGCTCGGGAAGGTTAAGTGACTTGCACGAAGTCATACAGCAGGAAGCGGGCAGCACTGGGATCTGTGTGGTCAGGGTGTCGCACAAACTTGTGTGACTTGAAGCCCTTGCTCTTTACGCTTATACAGTCGTGTACCCACAGCACTGGGATGATCCTGACTCTTTCTTTGAGGAACAGTTATCTACAGCAGAGGTGTTAAGAGGAAAGATTTATTTCCACTATTTTTTGAGGTGTTCTTGTTACTCTGGCTCATCTGAGGGCCTAGAGTTCCACGTTTGCTCCAGGATTCTGGGTCTGAGCACACTTGCTAGAGGAACATGACTGCGGAGGAGTGTAGGTTGTGGTATGAATGGGTTAGTACGCTAGGGTGTGTGTACACACTACGGGCCAATCGGTTCACAAAGGCTTAGCCAGGTCCAACCTGCCGTGGGCAGATCTCAGAGGACAGAAGAGCAAAATCCAATCCCAAACTCCAGGTTGGGTTTTAGTAAATGCCCAACAGATCCCTGCCTGGGGTTTACTTTTTGAATTATTTTCATTTTAACGTTATATTATTATACTCTGTGATGCAATGATGTAGGTCCGCAGGAAGTATTTCTTGTTGGTCTGAGGCCCTCTGGCATTCTTAGGGGAGGATTTGCTCTTCTCATGGGAAGCAGATGGGATTAACAGATCGTGACTTCTGACTGTAATCCTAAACAAGTCATTCCAAGATCTGGGTCCCCATTCCCAGAAGGTACACGACAGGGAGAGAGGAGAAAACACCACACCCACAAGCTCTCTTGTCAAAGCTACTGTATTTAGAGATTACACGAGGCTTGCTTCTCTCCACATTAGGTTCAAGCACTGACTGTCTTCCACTAACGCCAGGGGTCGGGGCGTCTCCCTCCTTTGAAAGAATTGCTGGGTTCTCGGGAGAAGTCCTCTGTGACCCACGTCAGAGGGGGTTCTCAGGACTCTGAACCAAACAAGGGGGATGAAGCAGGGCCAGAAAAAGCTGAATATTGTTTAGCATGTTACTTTTGAGAGAGTAAAAGCTCAGTGAAATCTTTCAATTGGCCTCTATCTCCTGTATGTTCCATGTCATTGTGGTTTGGATCAAAAATCGAAGTATAAACTTGCCCAGAAAAAGGAAACAGTCCCTGTTTGGAAGACCTTAAAACAAATGACTAGGAAGATTCTATATGTCTATCTGTACATATACGTATAACGATAGCCATGTGTATTTCTTTAATGGACAGAGATAAAAAGTCAAAGAAAGGTTGAGTGTTGACTTAACCCAAGGTCACCCCGCTATTTGGTGGCTGAGCCGAAACTAGAACCATTTCTTTGGATCCTCACCCATTACTTTTCTCTAGTAAACCTTGCTTGGTTGGCACCCACATTGCTGTCTGTGGACCTTCTGCTGACACCACACAGACGCAAACCACCAACCAGTGGCTCTCGTATCGCCGCTGAGATCCCTCACGGCTCTGGGAGCCCACCTGCCCGCCTAATCTCAATGGCCACCTGTTCCCAAGCTTGGTTCATCCTTCCTCCAGCCTGGTCTTCTCTGCAAAGGTCCAGGCCTTCTGTCCAACCCCTTCTTGGCATCTCCACCTGCTGTCTCCTGGGCTCCTGGGACTCAGCCTGTCTGAGACTGAACTCACTGCCCTGTTTCTCTGCTGGTGCTGGCCATCTGTCCAAGCACTAGATCAAAGCCCAGGTGTCCCTCTTGGGTGCTCCCCGAACCCAAGCAACCATTTAGCACTGCCCATCCACTGCCCTGAGTATACTGGGACTCCACTTCCTTTTCCCCAGCTGCGCTGTCATTTCCGTGGTCGGGCCTCCCGCCTCTCTCACCTCTGTTACACTCACCTTCCAACCTTTCTACCTGCCTCTGCCTTTTCCCTCTTAATCCAGTCTCCTCCCTGCACCAGAACAAGCTACTGAAAACCCCAATCTGATCATGTCCTTTCTCTGCTGGAGCCCCCAATGGTTCCTTACTGTGACTTTCAAGATCCTCTGTGGTCTGGCCCCTGCTTCCCACACCAGCCATGCGTGGCATCCCTGGCCTGCTTCATGGTGCCCTCTGTAGAGTTCACACTTTCTCCGATTCTTATCTCCTCACATATGTTGACTTTCATATGTCAGTATCTTTCGGGCCTAGCCAGAGACCACTTTCCTGATACCCCAACTGGGTGGATTCCCTCTCCGGGCCCTCTATCACCCTGAGCTTCCCCTCTGATTGCACTGGCCTCAGTCTACTGTCTCCCTTCCGCTATACTTGAGGCTCTGCCCTGTTCGTCGTTGTCATCCCAACACCGACCACACTGCCTGATGCCACTCGACACCCAGTGAGTGCTTGTATAATGAACAAATAAATGATAGCCTCAGATGTGTGCCATGGTGCTACCTGAGGTAACTCTATTTATTACACTTCATTGAATAAAACCAAGATTATTGGCCATTCATAACTAGCTATTCATGGTTGAATTGCTATTTAACACTGATAATATTAAATATTAATATCACCTCTTTGACTCTCAATTTCTTCATTAAAGTTCAGAGGTGACATACCATGATCTGCACGGTCCCTTCCACTTCAAGTAATCTAGGGAGTAAAGACACTCACTCCCAAACTCTATCAAAGTGCTGAACTCTCTAACCCACATCTGTGTCTTGGGGGGCAACCCCTAACAACTGTAACACAAAGATTAGCACCTCCATCCTGAGGCTGGACAGCTGCTCAAACATAGAAGGAATTGAGAAGAAAGACCGCCTTTGCACAAGGCCTCATACATCACAGCCAGTGCTCCTTCCAACTGACTAATAACAGCAAGAGAGTTAAATCGCCTCAGATCTTGTATAAAAGTAATCATCACCAAACGTTTTGGGAGTGCTCTTAGCTTAGTCATGAGGCTGTACCACACACATCATTGTCAGCTATCTAAAAGCCTTTTTTGTAGGATGCAAACACATTAATAAAATGTAGAAGTTATTTTTAAGTGTATCCTCAAAGTGGTGTTCGTTTTTCTCATTCAGATTAAGCTTTACTTCCATTCAAATTAATTTAATTCATTCATGTATTCATTCATCCGAGAAACAGTTAGGCCCCTAGTCCATGCTCAATAAACGTAAGGGGGCAGGTGATACAGATGTGCCTTCCATCCTAGGAGGTGCTTCCTGAAGGAGTGGCCCCAGCTTTCAGTGTCCAGGGCCGCCTGTCAGGCCAGGGGCTACCTGCTCTCTCCTCTGTGTCTTCAAGGGCCCCAGGCCACAGCCCCTGTTCTTACTGGCAGCGTTGTCAACAGCAAGCCTACGCCTCGTGGATTCTCTCCTCCCAGGAATGACCATGGGGGGGTGGCACACAATTCCTCCCCCTGCCGCCCCGCCCCAGGCTCTTTCAAATGGCCAGTCCAGTTATCCAGTATTCACAGCCTGTTCTACTCTGTTGGCTAACACTGTAAATACTGAAAAGTTAATTCTTTGTGTTTGCTTTTCGCTAGAATTAAAAAAAGGTAGACCCCACCACTTCCCTGGTGGCGCTGTGGTTAAGAATCCACCTGCCAGTGCAGGGGACTTGGGTTCAAGCCAGGGAAGATCCCACATGCCACAGAGTAACTAAGCCCGTGAGCCACACCTACTGAGCCTGCAAGCCACAACTACTGAGCCCACACACTGCAGCTACTGAAGCCCACACACCTAGAGCCTGTGCTCTGCAGCAAGAGAAGCCACTGCAATGAGAAGCCTGCACACTGCAAGAAAGAGTAGCCCCCGCTTGCCGCAACTAGAGAAAGCCCGCACGCAGCAATGAAGACCCAACGCAGCCAAAAATAAATAAATAAAATCTACGTTAAAAAAAAAAAAGGTAGACTAATCAGTGTCAATCATAACTCTTAAGAGAAGTGATTTGCTTCTTTAAAAGAAAAAATCACCTTACCTTTCCCTGATTGTAATTGGAATTCCTCCCAGATAATATGTGCTGAAATCAAATATACCACCTTCAATTTTAATGTTTTGAGAATCCACGTTTATCCGCATAACTTTTTGGGCTTTTCCAATTTTGATCAGAATCTGAAATAAAGGAGAGATGAATCAGCAAGCAATGAGAAATAAAAGAATCCTATTCACAGTGGTTCGGAGCTATTATGTGTTTGCCTTCCTTCAGGTTCATTTATATACATGGTATATATACATGGGCTCTGAGCAGTAGCTCATTTGCATAAAATTATACTATTAAAACACTTAAATAGAAATGTTTGCTTTTTTTTTTCAATTTTGTTATTTTGTTATTTTTGGCTGTGCCACGCGGCTTGCGGGATCTTAGTTCTTTGACCAGGGATCAAAACTGTGCCCTCGGCAGTGAAAGCGCAGAGTCCTAACCACTGGACCACCAAGGAATTCCCAAAATGTCTGCATTTGAAATTAATCATGTTTTATCTGTGCCACACAGATGTTACATATTTCATTCCCAAAATGTTCAGATTTTAAAAGGACGTGTCAGGCTTCCCTGGTGGCGCAGTGGTTGAGAGTCTGCCTGCTGATGCAGGGGACACGGGTTTGTGCCTCGGTCTAGGAGGATCCCACATGCCACGGAGCGGCTGGGCCCGTGAGCCATGGCCGCTAAGCCTGCGCGTCCGGAGCCTGTGCTCCGCAACGGGAGAGGCCACAGCAGTGAGAGGCCCGCGTACCGCAAAAAAAAAAAAAAAAAAAAAAAAAAAGGACGTGTCTCTCAGTTAATAACTATAAGTTCATCTGGTAATAGAAAAGGGTTCTGAGCACTGACCTAAAGGACTAAGAACATTTAACAGTTCAAATAAACAGACTCGAAGGATATACCAAATGATCTTTCCCGTCGTTTATGATGCCTCTAATTCCTTTTTCTTTTGGTTGCTCTGAATTCAGTTTGTATCGCACCATGAGACTGCCATCTTCTATATTGAGAGATATGAAGCGATCCTAGAGCACGGAAACAATGTAGATTACCATAAGACCCAGGAAGAGCTAGAACGCTGGAACCAGGGATGCTTTCAAATTCCAGGCTGCCCTCAGCTTCAGCTGCCTCCTTAGTCCAAAGGAACAATAGTGCTGTAATATCCAACTCCGAGGACGAGTATGACAGTTAAATCTTGCAAATCATGTTAAACATCATGTACAGTGGTTGGCACACAGGAAGGAAACAATAAATGCTAGCTATTGTCATACCCAGCAGGCAAAAATGGAAACTGAAAAGCTACAGATCATTAATATCATTTGAAAATATGACTGCTACCTGTTGGAGAGAGGTAGGGTCTTCCTCAAACCCCAAACATTTTCCACCATGTGTTTTCTGACATATTCCTATGTCTCCTCTAGCTTTCACTTAAGTGTTGCTTGGGGACCCCAAATAGGGCCTCTTCCCTCCCGCTACTCTCTTTGCCTTGGCAATCACAGTCGCTTCTGTGGTTCCAATTCAGGTGTGCCCATGAGCCCAAATATTTTTCTCTAGCCTAGACCTGTCTTTTCAGGGCCAGGTCTGTACATCTGATTGCCTATTTGCTATTGCTTGCATGCCTCACAGATATCTCAAATTCAGAATATCTCTAACAGAACTTATGTTCTACATGACTCCCAAGCCTGTCTCTCTGTCCTTCACCCTGTTCTCTTCTTCTTTTTCTCTCTCTCTCTTGTCACTAATCACCTTGCTTAGCCAGACACAAACCTACTAGGGGTCATAATTGCATCCCCATCATGGTGTAAGGCACATACTTGAGCCAACCATTTCCTTAGTGGAAGGGTAAGCTGAGGAATGTCTGGTATAGGACTTGAAAGTTGGCTCTTACACAGTTTCCTAATGAAACTCTCTTTGAAGTCTACTTCCAGAGTCCTTACCTAAAAGGAAAATCAGTCCTTATCTGGACCCTAAACCTTGCTCTTAGAAGCCAGTGAGGGTTCATCACACTCATAAATAATAGAATAGCATCCTACTTAACAGCCGCACTGGAGATAATTTTCTCTTACCTGGCTCCTAATGGCATTTCATAAGTTTTCTTCTACTATAAGTAGTATTTCTGGTTCTTAGTCTCCCAGAACTTCAAAATGTAATACAAAGGAGACCTTGTTCAGGAAAACAACTGCCTTGCTCTGAAGATGCTGTGTGACTGCTCAGCTCTCTGCATTCTTCAGGCAGGTCAGGACCTCCCCAAACCATCAGAACTGTTTCAGCCTTGGAATCTCCTGAGGGGTCCAGACCAACCCCAGAGGGGAGAGTTGGACCAGGTCTGTGTCCCTACCCTGCAGACAGAAGGGTCTGGTAAAATCCCAAGCTCCATATCAATCCTACAGTCTCAGACGGGAGATCCCACGGGCTGATCCACATTTCTCCACAAATACTACCTACACAGCAGCTACAGAAGCACTCTACTCTCAGGAGAGGTTAAGTCCAGCACCACCTACCAGCAGATGGCGCTGACGATCACTCATAGATGGTCACTTTTGGACTTTTCTAAGCTAGGAGACTTAAGTATGGCCTCTAGGAACCTCAGCTGCTTGAAAACAGAGAAGCTTCCTAGACCTGGCAAGTTAAGGGTCAGACAGAGACAAAACCCCATACAGCCTGGAAACAGTCCGACCAAGAATCAAACAGCGGGAGGTCAAACAGTCTAGCTTTCAGAGACCCCCAGGAGGTCTTAACGCTTTTTAGGCAGAAAATAAGTAGATTACTAGGCAAATAGTAGTTTTCAAAGAATAAAACTGACAACACAAAAGAATGGGAAAGGGGCAATCTCTCCCACATTTTGGTGGCATCTTCTCAAATTACGGATTACTTGCCTTACTAAAACACACACTCGCACAGGCAAAGAAAGTAGAATTGGGCCAAGGGAAAGAATGCAGCTAACATTTGCACATTGTTTTTCAGATCCGTTGGTTGTTTGTAATAACCCAGTTACCCCCAAATTGCTCAAATGAATGGACATATTTGGTAGTATTTGGATGCTTGTTATAGATTACCTGGTTTTCTGCAAAGAACAGCAAACCTCTATCCACGGTGGTCTGAATTGTCTGTCCAAATATTGGGAAGGGGGCATTTGGTTGAGTTGGAACTCGAGCATAGCCTGTACCTTCAAAATAATTTTTGTCTGATTCTTCCTTTCTCCTGTGAACACCAATCATCGTAAGTTAGAACACAGCAGCAAAGGACTGCCAGGAAAGCGCTCTTATTAATACGAGAGGGAAAAGGAAGCAAAGCCCATGCAATCGAGTTGCCACAATTTTATTAAAGAGGAAACATCTTTTTTAAAAAATTTTTGTTGGAGTATAGTTGCTTTACAATGTTGTATTAGTTTTTACTGTACAGCAAAGTAAATCAGCTATACGTATACATATATTCCCTCTTTTTTGGATTTCCTTCCCATTTAGTTCACCACAGCCCACTATTTCTCCTGGATGTGCCCTTACACTCTATGATGATCAAACCCTAGCTCAACCCTAGAGATACTATTCAGGAGTCCCTTTTGAAAATGTCTACTTAGGAAGATGTGGCCCAGCAGCTGAAGATCTTGTAATATAAGGAATTATTAACTTGAAATATAATTTTATTCTGAGTAGCAAATACTCAGTCTGTCTCGTATTAGAATCTTCCAAATCTTTTAAACTATAGGGTAGGTCAGGAGCTCAAGGCAGTAACTTTCAAATAGGTTCATATGCCAAAGTCATGGTGTACTTTATGGACCACGATTTTTTTTCTGAAGTTTACAGTAAATAAATAGTCTGTGCCTAAATCAGGTACCAACTAATGCTGAATATTTTGTGGTAGGAGGCATCAAAAATTGAAGAAAGATTTATTTTTTCAAAATCGAGAAAATTCTATAATCTAATATTTTATACAAATAAGGAAAAGACTTTTTCTTATTTAATTTATATTCCTTAAATATCAATTACACATATTTAATGTAATATAACTGCAAGCTACCGAAATCACAAAGAGACACCAGCTTATAGGTTTTATTTACCTTCTACAAGGCTCCACTTTTGTCGTGTTGAGATTGAAGGTCTTTTTGAAGTTGTACAAGCTCAGAACATTTTCATTGAGGTCATCTAATTCAATACAACCTTTGTATGGAGGGAATCTCAGACTACTAGGAAGCTAAAAAAAACAAAATCAAAAAATCTTCCACTAATTGAACAAAGGACAGTGAACAGGCTGACGAGGAAACAGTATAATTTTTATCACTTTTAACCATCAACATAGCATAGGGGGTAAGCATGGGGACCCTAGAGCCAGATACTCTGGCTTTGTTATTTTCTAGCTGTCTGATCTTGGGCAAGTTATTCAACCTCTCTGTTTCAGTTTTCTCATCTGTGAAACAGGAATGATAGTGATGCTTGTTTAAGTTAATATACTTAAGCCTAGATCACTGCACATAAAAGAACTCAATAAGTGTTAGCCATTGTCACTGGATATCCTGTAAGAATACATAGTTAAATCCATTTTGTATATAATTGATTAAAACATCATTATGCCAAATTAAATTTTAAATATTTTCATTCCATGAAAAAACATTCACACTTACTCTAAAACCAGATGGGTAACCTCCAACATAAAATACAACATTTTCAGGATCCAAATCGAGGAGTGTGTTGCTATTCCCACTATCCATGTCATGGAACTGAGGAGTTTCTGGCTTACTGGATGTGGCTTTTCGGGTGTAATTAAGCCTTGCAAACTGATAAATTCTGTTTAAAAATAAATTAGATAATAAAGTTATATAAAAATTTATGAGAAGATGGAAGAAATCAAAGCCAAAATACTAAAAATGGGGTTCAGCAATGCATACAATGAAAGTTTGGCGAGTGTAGGTCAGATGAACAAACAGTAGTAATCAATCAGACTCGCACCTCTGGAATTTCACCCGGTCCATAACTGCCTCCTGAGTTTCGCTCTTGGTCAACGTCTGGTCCACTTGGAGTTCAGCCTCGCGTTCTCCCAGGTTGTAGACGCTCGTGAGCTGGCCATCTACGACTGCCATGCCTATGTAGTCCCTGGAGGCCTGGAGACAAAAAGGCCACCTCAGAGCACTTCACATACTGAATTCTCTCAACTTCCCATCCCAAGAGAGCGCATTTCTGATAACTAACAGCTTTCATTCAGTTCACCCTGGGTAGACAGAATGAATGAGGCGCATCCTGGTATAAGATAAGACAGACAGCACAGTTAATTAACAATGTCTGGGCTGTTCTTGCTCACGTTATCACGAGGGCACTCATTTATCCACTCCTCCGTTCTCTCAATCTGCAAATATTTGCCAAGCACCTGACATAAAGATGAACCATATATGGGTTCAGGCCTCCATTTGATTTTGTTCTGGCAAGGGAGATAAACCATTTATGTTATTCCTGCCCCATACAAGGTCCCCTCAACACTCTGGGCACGCCTGTTCACCCTATGTTATCACGGTCAGCTACGTATGTACCTTAATTCCCTGTTAGAATGTGAGCACCTTAGGTAAAAATGAATTTTTGAAAACTGTGGTAAAATATATAACAACATGAAATTTACCATTTTAACCTGTTTTAAGCGTACATGAAGTACATTTGGGAAACACGTTTTTGTTTATCATCAATACAGGGTATGGTACCTAGTAGGTATACGGTATACACTCGCTGAGGGAGCAGAGTCACGTGCATTTTGCCGTAACACAAAGCAAAAAGTCACGTCGTAAGAAAGGTACAAATGAAGTCCCAGGACCTTGAAGCATGACCGGGTGACCAGTAACAGTGCTGAATTTAGGAATCCTTAAATACGAAGTCCACAGTGACAGCCAACCATTTCCTAATTGCCCAGAATTTTTGAGAACCGTGTTTCAGGAATTTCTTTTCCAATCATGTAGCATAACCTAGTCAGTGATTACCTTTTCCTCTGACACTTAGGTGGAATAGATGTATTTTAAGAGGAGGGATTCAAAGCTAAAATAAACTATTTTAAATGCCTGTAATGGTGGTGGTTTAACAAATTTAGAATTATAGAGATGGGGCGACTCTATTTCTTACTAATGAGGCAGGAGAGGCTGCATTTCACTCCAGGTCTCATTCACAGATGGTCCCCACCCCAGACACATGGAAGGGTCTGCGGCTGGGTGCCCTGAGAAGAGGACAGAGTCCAGTGCTATGAGGAAAAACTACTCTGATCTCCATGAAGCCTTGGTACTGCTGCCCTGGTTGTAAGGGGAGGGGTGCTGATCTTCAAGCCCAGGTGTGGACATGCTCACGTGTACACACATGTGTGCCCACATGCCGGGCCCATCAGGCCAGGCCTCTAGATCCCCCAGCCAAGGACAATCGGTAATTGACGGGAGATCCCCCTGTGGAGCCATCAGAGGCGGCGGGATTTCCTCCTGCTGTGCCAATGGCAGTGACACAGTCGTGTCACGCATCTCAAAAACCATATTCTGTTTTTTTGTTTGTTTTTTGAGGTACGCGGGCCTCTCACTGTTGCAGCCTCTCCCATTGCAGAGCACAGGCTCCGGACGCGCAGGCTCAGCGGCCATGGTTCACGGGCCCAGCCGCTCCGCGGCATGTGGGATCTTCCCGGACCGGGGCAGGAACCCGTGTCCCCTGCATCAGCAGGCGGACTCTCAACCACTGTGCCACCAGGGAAGCCCCATATTCTGTTTTAAAAACAAGAGGAACGTCAAAGCAATACTTACATCTTTATTTCCGAGGTACATCACAAACATATTCTCGGTCCTCCCACTTTCTGTTGATTCAGGTCTTTGGAGAAACAAAGAAAGAGATGTGTATCCTTTCAAATCCTCCAGGTCATTTGGCAGACGCACTTCCACTCCAGATTTACCATTGAACCTCATGGGGATGGCGACCTGCAAGGGACAAGATCCAGGGTGTTAGCTGTTCCAGATGAGGAAGGTGAGGGTGCTCAAGGTGGTGGCTTGTGACTGCGAAGCTGCTCCCAAGTTGCTATGATAGGGAGCAAAGGAGTGTGGATGCCTCCTAGGCCTGGAGTCTACACTCAGCTGCATGAGGAGTAAAGCATTTGTGTTCTTCCTGCCTCGGCCGAGGGGCTTTGGGAAGCACGTTTAGTCCTCTGTGCCAGCAACAGTAATCATCATAATAAATTATTACTATTATTATCACTATGATGGTTATAATATTAATTTGTATTAACCCTACTGTTATAATATTTCTATCATCATAATAATATAACATATTAATATAGAGAATAATATGGGCTTTAGATAATATATTATTATAATATAGGGTATTATATTTATAGGGTTATAATACATATTAATAGGGTTAATATAATATTAATATTATAATCCCATTATTAATATTATTATACATTATAGTATAATATAAAACTACATTATATGCAAAGTATTATTAATAATAGGGTTATGATATTAATATTATATTAGCCTTACTAATAGGTATTATAGCCCTATTAATATATAAGATTAATAGTATATAAATATAATAATAATTATTATTATTCCAAGCCTAGAAGGTTTTTGTGCAAATGAGCTAACATATATGGAAGCACTTAGCATGATGCCTGGCATAGAGTAGATATACAATACATCAAAAATATTTTTTTAAAAAAAGAACTCTTTAAGGAACCACTTGCCATTAACATATTACATGTTATGTCTGCATTTATTACAGGCATTCAGTCCTTAAAAATATGTGCATCAGGGTTCTCTAGAATATGTTTCTTAAACTCAGGGTGAAGGACTATTTTTTTCCCTCTACTCTTCCCTGGATCAATACTTTTATAAAATATATGAGAGGGGCTTCCCTGGTGGCGCAGTGGTTGAGAGTCCGCCTGCCGATGCAGGGGACGCGGGTTCGTGCCCCTGTCCGGGAGGATCCCACATGCCGCGGAGCGGCTGGGCCCGTGAGCCATGGCCGCTGGGCCTGCGCGTCCAGAGCCTGTGCTCCGCAACGGGAGAGGCCACAACAGTGAGAGGCCCGCGTAATGCAAAAAAAAAAAAAATATATATATATATATATATATATATATATATGAGAAATTAAATTACTAAAAAATGAAATAAAGGAGGTATGCAAAATACACATCCACTGATCCCATGCTTGTATATTGAAGCAATTCAAATTATTGAAAGTTTCTAAACATTTACTCTCAATTTTGTACGTATATATAACAGAACAGTAATAAAAGTTTTCTGACTAGCTCTGGTCTTTGGAACCCCTTGGGTAACTCTGCATTAAAAACACAGAAAATAAATATTCTCTAACAATCTAAAGAATAACTCTAGGAATGATACTTACACCAACTCTACATTTTATCTCCCAAGCATTTAAGTATTTATGGAGGACCTTGTATATGCAAGGCATCAGGCAGGGGGCTTAGTGATGCATGAGCTGTAGTCTCTCCAAGGTGCCCATGACTGATGGAGCTCCCCTCCCCTACACTCACAGGTTCATTTTATGCCCTTCTCTTCTACTAGCCCTCTACCCTCCATATACCCCACACATCCTGAGTCTATCCATGCCCTTCTGCTTTCTGTCACCTGGAAAACTCCTACTCATTAAAAAAAATTTTTAATTAAGAAAACATTTTATGGACAAGCCTCTTAGATAGCCTCATCCACCAGAGGGCAGACAGCAGAAGCAAGAAGAACTACAATCCTGCAGCCTGTGCAGCAAAAACCACATTCACAGAAAGACAGACAAGATGAAAAGGCAGAGGGCTATGTACCAGATGAAGGAACAAGATAAAACCCCAGAAAAACAACTAAATGAAGTGGAGATAGGCAAGCTTCCAGAAAAAGAATTCAGAATGATAGTGAAGATGATCCAGGACCTCAGAAAAACAATGCAGGCAAAGATCGAGAAGATGCAAGAAATGTTTAACAAAGACCTGGAAGAATTAAATAATAAATACCTAGAAGAATTAAAGAACAAACAAACAGAGATGAACAATACAATCACTGAAATGAAAACTACACTAGAAGGAATCAACAGCAGAATAACTGAGGCAGAAGAACGGATAAGTGACCTGGAAGACAGAATGGTGGAATTCACTGCTGCAGAACAGAATATAGAAAAAAGAATGAAAAGAAATGAAGACAGTCTAAGAGACTTCTGGGACAACATTAAATGCAACAACATTTGCATTATAGGGGTCCCAGAAGGAGAAGAGAGAGAGAAAGGACCAGAGAAAATATTTGAAGAGATTATAATTGAAAACTTCCCTAACATGGGCAAGGAAATAGCCACCCAAGTCCAGGAAGCACAGAGAGTCCCAGGCAGGATAAACCCAAGGAGAAACACACTGAGACACATAATAATCAAACTGACAAAAATTAAAGAGAAAGAAAAATTATTGAAAGCAACAAGGGAAAAATGACAAATAACATACAAGGGAATTCCCATAAGCTTAACAGCTGATTTCCCAGCAGAAACTCTACAAGCCAGAAGGGAGTGGCATGATATATTTCAAGTGATGAAAGGGAAGAACCTACAACCAAGATTACTCTACCCAGCAAGGATCTCATTCAGATTCGACAGAGAAATCAAAAGCTTTACAGACAAGCAAAAGCTAAGAGAATTCAGCACCACCAAACCAGCTCTACAACAAATGCTAAAGGAACTTCTCTAAGTGGGAAACACAAGAGAAGAAAAGGACCTACAAAAACAAACCCATAACAACTATGAAAATGGTAATAGGGACATACATATCAATAATTACCTTAAACGTGAATGGATTAAATGCTCCAACCAAAAGACACAGGCTCACTGAATGGATACAAAGACAAGACCCATATATATGCTGTCTACAAGAGACCCACTTCAGACATAGGGACACATACAGACTGAAAGTGAGGGGATAGAAAAAGATATTCCATGCAAATGGAAATCAAAAGAAAGCTGGAGTAGCAATACTCATATCAGATAAAATAGACTTTAAAATAAAGAATGTTATAAGAGACAAGGAAGGACACTACATAATGATCAAGGGATCAATCCAAGAAGAAGATATAACAATTATGAATATATATGCACCCAACATAGGAGCACCTCAATACATAAGGCAACTGCTAAGAGCTCTAAAAGAGGAAGTTGACAGTAACAGAATAATAGGGGGAGACTTTAACATCTCACTTACACCAATGGACAGATCATCCAAACAGAAAATTAATATGGAAACACAAGCTTTAAATGACACAACAGAGCAGATAGATTTAATTGATATTTATAGGACATTCCATCCAAAAACAGCAGATTACACTTTCTTCTCAAGTGTGCATGGAACATTCTCCAGGATAGTTCACATCTTGGGTCACAAATCAAGACTCAGTAAATTTAAGAAAATTGAAATCATATCAAGCATCTTTTCTGACTACAACGCTATGAAATTATAAATCAATTACAGGGAAAAAAATGTAAAAAACACAAACACATGGAGGCTAAACAATACATTACTAAATAACCAAGAGATCACTGAGGAAATCAAAGAGGAAATCAAAAAATTCCTAGAGACAAATTACAACGAAAACACAATGATCCAAAGCCTATGGGATGCAGCAAAAGCAGTTCTAAGAGGGAAGTTTATAGCAATACAAGCCTACCTCAAGAAACAAGAAAAATCTCAAATAAACAATCTAACCTTACACCTAAAGGAACTAGGGAGAGGAGAACAAACAAAACCTAAAGTTAGTAGAAGGAAGGAAATCATAAAGACCAGAGCAGAAATAAATGAAATAGAAACAAAGAAAACAATAGCAAAGATCAATAAAACTAAAAGCTGGTTCTTTGAGAAGATAAACAAAATTGATAAACCATTAGCCAGACTCATCAAGAAAAAGAGGGAGAGGACTCAAATCAACAAAATTAGAAATGAAAAAGGAGAAGTTACAGCAGAAATACAAAGCATCCTAAGAGACTACTACAAGGAGCTCTATGACAATAAAGTGGACAACCTGGAAGAAATGGACAAATTCTTAGAAAGGTATAACCTTCCAAGACTGAACCAGGAAGAAATAGAAAATATGAACAGACCAATCACAAGCACTGAAAGTGAAAATGTCTTTAAAAATCTTCCAACAAACAAAAGTCCAGGAACAGATGGCTTCACAGGTGAATTCTATCAAACATATAGAGAAGAGATAACACCCATCCTTCTCAAACTCTTCCAAAAAATTGCAAAGGAAGGAACACTCCCAAACTCATTCTATGAGGCCACCATCACCCTGATACCAAAACCAGACAAAGACACTACAAAAAAAAAGAAAATTACAGACCAATAGCACTCATGAACATAGATGCAAAAATCCTCAACAAAATACCAGCAAACAGAATCCAGCAACACATTAAAAAGATCATACACCATGATCAAGTGGGATTTATCCCAGGGATGCAAGGATTCTTCAGTATACACAAACCAATCAATGTGATACACCATATTAACAAATAAAAACCATATGATCATCTCAATAGATGCAGAAAAGCTTTTGACAAAATTCAACACCCATTTATGATAAAAACTCTCCAGAAAGTGGGCACAGAGGGAACCTACCTCAACATAATAAAGGCCATATAAAACAAACCCACAGCAAACATCATTCTCAATGGTGAAAAACTGAAAGCATTTCCTCTAAGATCAGGAGCAAGACAAGGATGTCCACTCTCACCACTATTATTCAACATTGTTTTGGAAGTCCTAGCCACGGCAATCAGAGAAGAAAAAGAAATAAAAGGAATACAAATTGGAAAAGAAGAAGTAAAACTGTCACTGTTTGCAGATGACATGATACTATACATAGAGAATCCTAAAGATGCCACCAGAAATCTACTAGAGCTAATCAATGAATTTGGTAAAGTTGCAGGATACAAAATTAATGCACAGAAATCTCTTGCATTCCTATACACTAATGATGAAAAATCTGAAAGAGAAATTAAGGAAACACTCCCATTTACTATTGCAACAAAAAGAATAAAGTACCTAGGAATAAACCTACCTAGGGAGACAAAAGACCTGTATGCAGAAAACTATAAGACACTGATGAAAGAAATTAAAGATGATACCAACAGATGGAGAGATATACCATATTCTTGGATTAGAAGAATCAATATTGTGAAAATGACTATACTACCCAAAGCAATCTGCAGATTCAATGCAATCCCTATCAAATTACCAATGACATTTTTTACAGAACTAGAACAAAAATTTTTTAAATTTGTATGGAGGGCTTCCCTGGTGGCGCAGTGGTTGAGAGTCCGCCTGCCGATGCAGGGGAAACGGGTTCGTGCCCCGGTCTGGGAAGATCCCACATGCCGCGGAGCGGCTGGGCCCGTGAGCCATGGCTGCTGAGTCTGCGCGTCCGGAGCCTGTGCTCCGCAACGGGAGAGGCCACAACAGTGAGAGGCCCACATACCGCAAAAAAAAAAAAAAAATTTGTATGGAAACACAAAAGACCCCAAATAACCAAAGCAGTCTTGAGGGAAAACAATGGAGCTGGAGGACTCAGACTCCCTGACTTCAGACTATACTACAAACCTACTGTAATAAAGACAGTATGGCGCTGGCACAAAAACAGAAATATAGATCAATGGAACAGGATAGAAATCC
Source organism: Mesoplodon mirus (assembly GCF_964341445.2). Classification (NCBI taxonomy): domain Eukaryota; kingdom Metazoa; phylum Chordata; class Mammalia; order Artiodactyla; family Ziphiidae; genus Mesoplodon; species Mesoplodon mirus. The sequence goes on along the minus strand of NC_138989.1, from coordinate 40,401,934 downwards.
CAGAGATAAACCCATGCACCTATGGACAACTAATCTATGCAAAGGAGGCAAGGATATACAATGGAGAAAAGACAGTCTCTTCAATAAGTGGTGCTGGGAAAACTGGACAGCTACATGTAAAAGAATTAGAACACTCCGTAACACGATACACAAAAATAAACTCAAAATGGATTAGAGACCTAAATATAAGACTGGACACTATAAAACTCTTAGAGGAAAACATAGGCAGAACACTCTTTGACATAAATCACAGCAAGATCTTTTTGATCTACTTCCTAGAGTAATGGAAATAAAAACAAAAACAAACAAATGGGACCTAATGAAACTTAAAAGTTTTTGCACAGCAAAGGAAATCATAAACAAGACATAAAGACAATCCTCAGAATGGGAGAAAATATTTGCAAATGAATCAATGGACAAAGGATTAATCTCCAAAATATATAAACAGCCCATGCAGCTCAATATTACAAAAACAAACAACCCAATCAAAAAATGGACAGAAGACCTAAATAGACATTTCTCCAAAGAAGCCATACAGATGGCCAAGAAGCACTTGAAAAGCTGCTCAACATCACTAATTATTAGAGAAATGCAAATCAAAACTACAATGAGACACCTCACACCAGTTAGAAAGGGCATCATCAGAAAATCTACAAACAACAAATGCTGGAGAGGGTGTGGAGAAAAGGGAACACTCTTGTGCTGTTGGTGGGAATGTAAATTGATAGAGCCACTATGGAGAACAGTATGGAGGTTCCTTAAAAAACTAAAAATAGAACTACCATATGACCCAGCAATCCCACTACTGGGCATATACTCAGAGAAAACCATAATCAAAAAGACACATGCACCCCAATGTTCACTGCAGCACTATTTACAATAGCCAGGTCATGGAAGCAACCTAAATGCCCATCGACAGACAAATGTAAAGAAGTTGTGATACTTATATACAATGGAATATTACTCAGCCATAAAACGGAACGAAATTGGGTTATTTGTAGAGATGCGGCTGGATCTAGAGACTGTCATACAGAGCGAAGTAAGTCAGAAAGAGAAAAACAAATATTGTATATTAATGCATATATTTGCAACCTAGAAAAATGGTACAGATGAACCGGTTTGCAGGGCAGAAATAGAAACACAGATGTAGAGAACAAACGTATGGATACCAAGGGGGGAAAGTGGTGGTGGTGGGGGTGGTGGTGTGATGAATTGGGAGATTAGGATTGACATATATACACTAATATGTATAAAATTGATAACTAATAAGAACCTGCTGTATAAAAAAATAAATAAAAAAAGAAAACATTTTATGAACACAAAAAAAGAGACCATACCTGCTTATGCATGACCTTCTTAAGAAATTAAGCATTGCTGCTATGACTGAATCCCATCACGTATCCCACCCTGTTCCCAGTCTGCTCTCCCTTCTCAGAGGTCACCACTACGCTGGATTTGGATTCCCATGCCCAGCTTCTCATGTCTGTTTTAATATTTTTACTAAATATCATTTATCTATAAACTGTAACTAGTCTTATTTTCATAAGCGACAGAGCAGAGATCAAAACAAGGCAGCCTGCCTCGGTTAACCAGTTCTAAGCCACTGTGCTATTTACACACTTCAAATTACGTTCAGTAAATTAGTGAATGAACATAGAAGGGCAAAAGCTAGAAACATGCTTTTTCATTTGCTTTTTATAAGATGTGTATGGGTATGAAGAGGGTAGTTTCTGCCAAACTGTGCCTTAGGCTCTTTGTTTTTCTGCTAAAAATTTTGGGTTGGGAGTCATTCTCTTTCCTAAAAGAAAAGGCAGATTTTGAGGCTCAAAAGACATAATATTGAGCCTGCAAATCAACCATGGTGCCTCCAGGGCAGTGATATTCTGACTTGGCCTTCCAACTCTCTATCTCCAAATATCTCATAGGGAGGTGGCTGAAAAAATACAAGATATTTCATTTACATTATTTTAGGATAAAACAAATTGTGAGGGAGAAGCATAAGGAATTCAAGTAAATAATGTCAGATTAAAATTAGAAAGGCTGATGGAATTTTCCAATGAAGGAAAATTGCTGTAATCTCCTATTCAGAACACTGCTCATGTTGGTAGGAACCATTCCTCCATCCTCAATAAAAGTGGATTCTACAACTTCCAAGTTAAAATGAGAAGGTAGGTCTTGTTCAATATCATATCTGCACATTCCAATCACAGAACCCTTACTCAAACTTGCAATAACACTTTACCAACTGGAGCCTGGAGGAGAATCCTGCTTCCTGTCTGCATGAGTCAGTGAGAAGGAAACTGCTCCAGGTCCTTGATGTACCAGATCATCTAAGGGATGAAGATGACGTGTATTTTTGAAGGATGACAGGAGGAAATGAACTTGCACCTTGGGAGCAACCAAAGAATTATGGCAAGAAAGACAACCAGGGGACTTGGGCACAGTGATTGAGAATCTGCCTGCCAATGGAGGGGACACAGGTTCGATTCCTGGTCCAGGAAGATCCCACATGCTGCAGAGCAACTAAGCCCATACACCACAACTACTGAGCATGTGCTCTAGAGCCGGTGAGCCTCAACTACTGAGCCCACGCACCACAGCTACTGAAGCCCGCGCACCTAGAGCCCATGCTCCGCAAAGAGAGAAGCCACCACAATAAGAAGCTCACGCACTGCAACAAAGAGTGGCCCCTGCTCGCCTCAACGAGAGAAAGCTTGCGCACAGCAACAAAGACACAACGCAGCCAAAATAAATAAATAAATAAATAAATAAATAAAAAGACAACCAGTTCTTGAGTACATAGATACCTTTCCTTTCTTAATGAATGGAGTAACTTATCAAAGAATGATCCTTGGTGCCTGGCAATGTGGGGACACACCCACCTTATTCGCAGCATCTCTGGCCTGCTGAATTAGCTCCCGTATGCGGTCCATGTTGTCAGAGATGTTGCCCAGTGGCAACAGCTGTTGGTTGATACTTTCAATTTTGCTCAAAAGATCAGGCAGTTTGTTGGTTAATTTCTTTACTGTTGGTGAGATTACAAAACAGAAATTTATCATTGTGAGTTGAGAAAAGGTTAAATACAGATGTCCTCATTGATAGTACTTGTCAAGTGGTATGTCTGGGTCCCAAACGTTGGACAGGATGACTCAGAATCAGGTAATACAGTTTCTATATTATAGAAATATATATTATACATATTTCTATATAAATACAGCATGGATCTTATTCTGCAATCTAGATATCAAATCATCTTTCTCGACCACTATAAAAAAATAAATCTTTGCTTTTGGATCTTTAATATTAATAATAATTCAATTCCTCATGATTCAGGGACCTATATCTCCACTCTATAAAAGGGAAAATCAATAGCAATGTTCATGGATTTTTTTCAAAAATCCTACTTGGTCCTTTTAACTAACAGAATAGCCATACTCTTTGAATGGATTATGTGAAGTTGTTTTTAACATTTTAATTTCTAAGATCAGACTTTACCAGGGAAAAATTAAGACTGACCAAAGCACATACTGATGGAGAAAATGGATAATATGTCCTGGGCAGAGAATGCTTGCTACCTGAATTATCTGCATCAGTGAGAGCCTTGTTGAAGTCTTCACTCCCGGTGCTCCCATAGGTATCCTTAATTCTTTCCACGTCTGTCTGAATGGGGTTGAGCCCATCTAGAACTTCATTTGTGATGTCGTTGGCATTTCTGACCATGCTCTTTGCACTATTGATTATACCATCGATGTCATCTAATGCACACACAAACAGGGAGGGGTAAGTATCTAAAATGTTTGACAAAAGAAGCCAAGTCCAGTGGGTTAGGGAGCTGCCGACCTCTCTGTATCCCACGAAGATCATCGCGGATGGTCGTGAGATTGGTGTCTACCAGCCCTTTCTGAATGGTCATAATTTTCAGAGTTTGCTGCAGGTTGTTGAGAGCCGGACTGATTTCTAAAATAAAATAAAGCAGCAAGAGGCAATTACCCTAAAGATCTTGATCCACCGTGGGTATTGGTGACCCCTGAAGTAGCCAAGGTCTGCACAGCATTGAGCAGACCTGCATCTTAGCAGTCATCCCCGAGGTGCCCACTGCATGCACCTAGACCCACAGGTCCTCCAGTTACAGAGGCCAGGAGCATATAGAGCCTGTGGAACCAGTCTCCTTGGAAATGCACATGAGGAAATGGAGAGGCGTAATAACTCAGAGGGAGGCTTAACTTCCACTCTGCTCAGGGTGAAAGTCTCTGCTTAGTAAAGAAAAGGGATGTGTCTGTCTTGTTCGCTGCTGTGTCCCAGCACATAGTGCCATGTCTGGCACTCACTGGGGCTTAATATTAGTATGTATTTATGGAACAAACGAATGAATGAACAAATGAATGAATAATGCATAAGGGATGCCCCTTCAGTCAAAAGTACAGTAAAGGAGTGTTGTTAAGAGAGCCTCACTGAAGCAAACTCACACACACAGTAGGCATTGTTTCTGCTCATTTCCAAACAAATTTAAGGATATTTAGTGAAAGGAACAGAGTTCATAGACATTCCTAGCTGATAATATTGCCACTTTGGGGTCATGGAAAATGACCAGTGAATGCTTTAAGATCAAGTTGACGATATATGGCTTAAACTGTGATTCCAGGACTGGTTTAAATAACAATGTAGTTAGTATCCTAATCCTTTTCTTTTTAAGTTCATATGCATGCATGCATGCATGCATTCATGCATTCATTCATTCATTTATTGGCTGCGTTGGGTCTTCGTTGCTGCCCCTGGGCTTTCTGTAGTTGCAGCAAGGGGGGCTACTCTTCATTGAGGTGAGCGGTCTTCTCACTGCAGTGGCTTCTCTTGTTGTGGAGCACGGGCTCTAGGCACGTGGGCTTCAGTAGTTGTGGCATGCGGGCTCAGCAGTTGTGGCTCGTGGGCTCTAGAGCACAGGCTCAGTACTTGTGGCACACGGGCTTAGTTGCTCGGCAGCATGTGGGATCTTCCCGGGCCAGGGCTCGAACCCGTGTCCCCTGCATTGGCAGGCAGATTCTCAACCACTGGGCCGCCAGGGAAGTCCAGTATCCTAATCCTTTTAAAAACACATATCTTCACCTCTTAGCTCAAATTTTATAAAGAGAGCAGACGTCATACCAGGAAATTTTAATTTTTGAAATTTGCTAGGCAAATGACTACATATTGTTTTGTATTTTCTTTTTCCTGTTTTCATATTTATTTTTCATTTTAATTTTTAAAGATGAAAAAAGATAAATAAATAATTGTATTTATTTACTGGTAGAAGGCATCTAACTGCTTTGAAAGGATTAAGAAGGTAAGTGAGGGCTATGAGCTTGGATGGCTGCTCAGCTATGAATGACCACAGGAGACCAGAGAAAATCGACACAGCATTTTCTGAACACAGGAATTTGGTGAGATCGAAAGAGTTTAATTATTTTTAAATAAATCAAATTAAATAAGTAGAAAAAGTTTAAAGACAAAAATTTAAAAATCTTCATGCTCCATAGTGGTAGTGATTTTTGGTACTTTCAGTTGCTAAGATTTTAGGGCTTAAGAAATTTTGAAGCATTTGCTCTAATGACCTGAAACTAATTACCTGGGCCTAAAGAAAAGAAAGCAGCACTGTACATACCTCAATGCTATGTGGGTCCACACGGGATTAAACTAAGAATCCCCTCCCCCAAACCCAAGGCCAGGTTGAAGCAGGCCTACCAGCCTCAAGATTTACTTAGATTTATGAGGTTCTAGTTAATTTGGTATATGTTAGAATATTGGGTAGAAACATCCCAGCTATGAGTTTGCAAAGTATCATTTGCATGGACACTGAGATTCAAGAAGTGCGTTTGCTTCTAGGGCTGCCTCTCCTGGTCTCATAGGTTGTTTCCAAGTCTTTGACTATCCCAGCCTCCACCCTAACCCTCAATACCTTGCTGTAGCTTCTTCTGGGTTATCTTGGCTTCATTTAACAGATTATCGCTGTTGGAACTCAGGGTTTTAGCTTTTCTTGGAACATCTTCCTTTATCACTGTCTGAAAGCAAAGTGTTTATCAGCTTTAAATGTGATACACCTTAGGAAATATAGCGTAAGAGTTTTCATCCTACCCCAAAGCCCTTATCTTTAATCTTTAAAGAATGAGGTTAGAAGGTAAGGAGGAGGTTTAAAAAGACTGTTCCTTAAAAGATACAGTCAGGGCTATAAGAAGACATCTGTGGCTTGGGGAGGCGGACCCATCTCTGCTGATATAATGACAAATTGTGTGACACCTTCTCATTTTCTCACTGTCACTTGTACAATACCCTCTGCAATAATGGAGGACAGAGCTAAAATGTTTTTAGGCTTTTAATCTTCGGGAGATAAAAATCTTCAACCTTCTGAGGTCTGTCCCCTAATTCTCTCATAGTTAATAATTTGTTCTTTATTTTTAGACATAGGAATATTATATGATGCATTTAAGGTCCCATAGGACTCCACAGACATGCCCAGGTGTAAGACAAATGACAGGAAATAAGTGGTTATAAAATTGTGTACAAAAATTTCTCTTCTTTGGTAAATGTTAATACTCAATACTCAGCCACAGCATAAAAACATACCTGGTAAGAAGCAGGGTATAATACTTTCATGGTTCAAAATCAGTAATCAGTGTGATTTCTATCTGGTTTTACAAATGATTTTTAAAAGTGGGCTACATTTATCAAACAGCCAAGTATATACAGAAATGACTTATATCTAGAGCAGGTTCGAGTCTATTCTATATAACAAATTCTAGTCTAAAATAATGCTTTTTTCTATTCCTTCGTGCACACAGAAAGAAGATAGGAAAATGAGTCGTCTCCAGAGTGCCTGGAGAGAAGGTACCAGTGCAGGTGCTCACCTGGAGGGCAGCCTCAGACGCGCTGGTGGCCTTGTCCGCTGCGTCCTCGGCTGCTTTGATGGCATTGAGGATGTTCTCATAGGCGGTGGCAGCGTCCACGGCACAGCGTACCAGCTCATCTCCACTGGTGTTCCTCTTGATCCTAGAAAATGGTACAGGAGAGGGCTCCAGTGGCCTCCCTGCCTGCAGCTGAGCCCCCTATCCTCCCGATTCATTTGACAGATGGAGACTTGGGGCTGCAGGCTCTGCAGCTCTGCCCCTAAGATGCAGCTGGGAATCAGGACCCTGCGGCTGGTCGGGTTCGGACCTGGGCCCTGGGCACCGCCCTCCACCCTGGTCTGGAGACCCCACTCCCCCTGAGAGGCCTTCCCACCAGGCTCCAGCGCCCCTGCAGTTAGACCCGTCAGGCCGGCCACTCACTCCTCCAGCTGCCTTGCCAGCTCCTGTAAAGACTGCGCGTGCTTCTCTGCCTCCCCCACCAGAGATGCTTTACTGGACGATTTGGAAAGTTCTCTCACTTTGTCATTTAGTTCGTGTCTTGCTTCATTTAAAGTGACAGCTAGTTTTTCATATTCCTATATTTTCCAAGTAAACAAGAGGTAGTGTCAACTTAAGCAAAGCATGTATATGCCATTTTCTTGACCTCTGTCGTAAATGACGTTTCCAGGAAGCAACAATGAGAAACTGTTTTCTGAGCCCAGTCAGCACACCAATTACTCCTTGGTTACTTGAGATATTGACACTGATAATATTCTCCCAAGTTTTACCACCATTTTGAACATTTTCCATATGGTGGGTACCCACTTTGATAGATTTTATAAAAGCTCATTATTATCATTAGTGTATAGTTGTACTAAACCAAAATACCTTTTTTTCTGATTTAGAAGTAGCGATAATAAAAGATATTTTCAAAATGACCAATGGGCTGCTAAGAAATGTTGTCCATCTTTTACCAGTCCTAAATGTCTTCTGTTAATAATGTATGCCTGATATCTTATTTTATTTTTTAATTGTTTTTCAGCTTTACTGAGGTATCATTGACATATGATTGTAAGATATTTAAAGTGCACAAAGTGATGATTTGATATACGCATACATTGTGAAAGGATTCCCCCACTGAGTTAACATATCAATCAGCTCATATTTTATCCTCTTAACTTTTTTGGGAGTGGGGGTGAGAACATTTAAATTCTCTTCTAGCGAATTTCAATTCTACAATATAGTGTTGTTAACCAGAGTCATATTGCTTTACATTAGATCCTCAGACCTTATTCATCTTATAGCTGAAAATGATATTTTAAAAACAGCACCACATTTTTTTTGTTATCACAAAAGTAACATTCACTCACTGCAGGCAAATTAGATAATAGAGATAGATATAAAGAAGATACATCATTCACCCCTCCCCCAAGGGACAACCACTCTTAACATTCTGGTATATTTTCTTCCACCTAAAAGACATTTATTGGAGAAAAAATTGGTTAGCCGATCTCATAGTTTCCTCAAAACATAATTTAAATGCTTTTTGATTTTCTAGAGAACAAGTTTTGCCTCTACCTCATGGCTTTTACTCATCAGCTGCAAGGCAACATTAGTTTGCAGTAAGGAAGAGTCTGCAGTGGCTAGATGCTTGGTGAAGTCACTCTGGAGGGAATTCATTTCTTTAAGTTGTCTCTGGAGAGAATAAAAAGAATGTCTGTGAGCTTCATGATATATTGTCAGAAGGCACAGGCATATTTATTGGACAACAGCATAGAAGTAATTTCAGAGTCAGAATGTCTTCTTGCACTTAAAGGTCATCTAGGAAACTCCAAAGCCGTGAGACATCAGTTCAATTTGTTGTGTAGGTGTGTTGTCATAGTTTCCACAGACAACATGCCAATGAAACAATGGTTGTCACCCTGGAGAAGGTTTCTACACTGGGGTCAACCAGGCCCATGAAGTGGATATATGATTAAGCTCTGGCTAGTGAATCAGAACGAGGGATTTTAACTAAGGAAATCAGCACCAACCATCAGCACACTCTACATGCCGGTCCCAACGAAGATGTTGGGACGCTTCAATAAGGAAACACACAGGACTTTAGGATGCCAGGGTGGAGGCTGCCAGAGTTCAGGGACCCGTAAAATTGGACCCTGCTCCCTTCCCCTTGGCAAAATCAGTGACTTCCAACAGAGGTGTTACTACCTGAAGAGGCTTTGGGAGTTAACCATATTACCATCTGTGAAGATATTAATCATTGTCTTTTACGAAATTCTTGGGGTTTTTTTTGGGGGGGGGTTCAGTCCTATGTTATTCCACTTTGATCTTACTGTCATTTCATAGCCCCTCACACTTTTGTTGTTGTTTTAGCCTACAGTGTTCACCATTGAAATACACACTATAGGATTCGAGCTTTAAATCCTCATTGCAACTCCTGCATGTGGCCTGTATTTTGACGTATTTCCTATGAAGCAAGTAATGGCTTAAAATGCCTTTGCTGGTGATTCTGATGATGATGTTTACATATAGGACACAAAAAGTCAGTTATTTAGAGCATACATTGAACACTTTGAATTAATTATAACAATATTAATTTCTCACCTATTTGGCAACATTATTGGTCCAGCACTCTATCAGCCAGGGGTGGGGGTGAAGCGATTTGCTCTGCTTTCTCTGTTTTAAGTTCAGAAACTTTTCTGGCCGCTGAGGAGTACCAACTACTTTGATTTTGCATTTAATGCCTCGCTCCTATTTGATTAGGGCTTCCCGTACAGACAGCTGCCTGGCTCTGCCACTTTATTAACGATAAAGATTCCTGTTCCCTCATCCTTGTCATTAACCAAACCATGCAGATTCTGACCGTGACCTCACCTTGATGGATTCCAAAGCCCTCTCGTTTTCTCGGTTGAGGCCGGTGGCCTGCTTTGCTTGGGCACTGGCCTCCTGTAGAGCGGCACGGAGGTCACTGAGTTTGGCTTCGTATTCATTTAAAGAATCTCGTATATTCTTAACAAGCCCATTGTTCTCCACCTGGTGGTTTTCCAGCCAGCTCCTCATCCGAATCAGCACTGTAATACATCACCTTTTTGTTTTCCACTTGAGAGATGAGTACATTGGAAGCTAACTTATAAAGACTACAGAAGCAGAATTGAGTTTCTACTCACTTCATGGTTTTCCTTGAACTTGCAAGGGAACAGGAAAGGAAACTAGCATTTATGTTATGTTATACACACACTGTCTCATTTAACTTTCGTGACAACCACATGAAAACAGTAATTATCATCCTCATGTTTCAGATAGGAAAATGGATGGCCTGAGAAATTGGGTGACAAGGTTTCAGCCTTGGGACTTGAACTTGACCTGCAGAGCACAAAGCACATGCTCCTTCTACTACTAACACTGTCTCCTTGCAGCTAAAAGCCAAGGCTAATATTAAATTTAAACAATACAAATGCTAAAAGAGAACTGCTACTATCTGTAACCACTGATACATCATTTTACTAGAGAATAAAGGTCAGTATTTGGAAAAATATACACCAAATTATTATTTCTTACAGTTTTGAGCTAATGAGGCTTTTCCCCTAACCCAAACCTTTAGATATATTCAGTTAATTTCTAGTATATTCACTTCTGGAGGTAACAGTAGTGCTGATATCAATGTATGATTCAAAAGCTCAGTGGTGGTGAGGTGACCATTAAAAACGATATGAGAGAGCTGAGTGGAGAGGAATGAAAGAAGAATGAAAATGCAGTTAAAAAGGAACAAGAGGTCTCAGTGTCTAATATCTAAGAAGAGACTTTTTTTTTTTTGCATGATGGTAAGATATTCTATTCTATGGATAAAGAAGATGTGGTACGTATACACAATGGAATATTACTCAGCCTTTAAAAAGAATGAAATAATGCCATTTGAAGCAACATGGATGGACCTAGAAATTGTCATACTAAGCGAAGTAAGCCAAACAAAGACAAATACCATATGATATCACTTATATGTGGAATCTAAAATATGACACAAATGAACATATCTATGAAAAAGAAACAGACTCACAGACATAGAGGAGACTTGTGATTGCCAAGGAGTGGGGAGGGAGGAAAGGATTGAGAGTCTGGGATTGGTAGATGTAAACTATTATACATAGGATGGATAACAACAAGGTTCTACTGTAGAGTACAGGTAACTATATTCAATATCCTGTGATAAACCATAATGGAAAATAACGTGAAAAACAATGTATATATATATGTATAACTGAAGTCACTTTGCTGTACAGCAGAAATTAACACACTGTAAATCAACTATACTTCAATAAGCTAAAAAAAAATGTTGTTCTGTCCTACGGCTTCTCAGTAATCTGAAGGGGCTACCTATTTTCACCACGTGATCCTCTACCAGTAATATATGCTGAAAAGACGAGCCCCTCCACCTGGCACCGGTGACTAGATATTGCACTCTGCACACTGTATTTCAAACCAATTAGAACAGACTGTATGTAAGAACTTGGGAGGGTCCTTACGAAGCTGAGCCTCTCTTTTTTCAGCTTCTGCTTCCCTCAGGTTCTTCCCAAAGTTGCGGTTCCTCAGTTCCCTCAACATGCGTTCCGCTTCAGCCAGCTTTCTGGAAAAATCTTCCAAAGGCAAGTTGTTTCCTTCTCCTTCTGTCCCAGAGATCTGCTTCACAAGAACTGGAAAACATCAAGCAGTTTATTAAACTGGGAATTCTGGACTCCAGCAGACTACTAAAAAAAAAAAGGCCGAGATTTTTATGGAGGGTTCATATTGGTTTTTTAGTATCACTACAGGCTCTTTTTCATAATGTTGAACTTTTTCTTCGTACAACAAAGGCTACAAAGTAATACAAAAGATGTATAATTGGGCTGAGTAACTCTTCTTACTGTGCACATTCCGGATGACATTTTTAATCTTTGTGTCCAGCTCTTTGGCACTTTGGGTTGTCTGATCAACATTGTTATGTAATGTTTGAGCTTTTCTGGAATTTATTTGAACCTATATGAAAAACAAATTGATGAGCAACAAAGTAAGTTGATGGGAGGAAAAGACTAACAATATTCTGAAAGCAAAAAAAAAAAAAAAAAAAAGGTAATGTTATTGACCTAACACATTACCTTTTCTTGCAAAGTTTCGAATTCGCGATTCAAGTTACTCAGTTCTTTTTCCAAGCCATCCAGTTTTGATTTATGGTTTGAAATGGTGGAACTGTAGCTGAGCAACTGGCTCTGAAAGTAATATACAAAGTTAATCTCACTTTAGAGTAGAAATTTGGAGGGAAGTCTTACCAACTTGGTAAACCTGGTGATGATGTGAAAAGATTCATTTAGCAAGACCAATGCTGATCATTAGGAAAAAAAATACAGTTCTTTGAAATAGGCCACATGAAGAATAAATTTCTGATGTAAGTTGCGATATGGCTCTAAAATAAAGTAGTAAAATTTAAAAACATGAAGAAACAAGAGATACTTTACTTGAATTAACGATCTAACCTTATAGAAATGAGGGTGATCCCACTTACTTGATGTATTAAGGTTTAGATTCTATTATAAAGAATTGTTCAGTTATTTTTAACCTATATGTTACCTGATAATACTAAAAAGAAGTGCCTATGGCTACTCTGTTCAAGGACTCATTAGATTCAAAGAATTATAGAGCAGGAGAGAAATTTGTAGCTCATTTAATTGGATACCCTTATTCAATATGAAAAAAAATGAGAAAACAGAAGCCCAAAGAAGTTGGGTGACCCATCCATGCCACAGCAGTACAGGTGATTACTGATTGCTTCAGGACTCAAATCCTGGTCCCCTGTCCTTTTTGGGGAACTCAACATCCTTGTTACTTTTAGAGGGTGACATTGCCTCATATAATATCTAGAGTAGTAAATATATTCAATTTTTGGGAAAAAATATGTTAATACCTTGAGAATTTTTACAAGAAAAAGCAAAATTATTATCTCTATTTGCACACAAGAACCAGCGTTGGGTAAAAGAGCACAGGCTTTCCAGCTCAGGTCCACACCCTAGGTTCACCACTTAATAGATAAGCTCACTGGACTTTATCTCCTTCATCTGTATATGGGTGATGATAATATTAAGCTGCTGGGTTGTTTTCAGTGGTAAGTGGGCTAATGCATTATAAAATGTCACATACATATGACCGTTCAAAAAATTAGTTGCTTTCTCATACATATTCCTACTGAATTTTCATAGTGTTTGTGTGATATTGCAAGAAGATAGTTCTATTTTAATTTTGTTGTAGGCAAATGAGGCACATCGTTCCAAAGAGTGTTAGTAGAAGTATCAGAAGTAAGAAGTATAGTGGGTAAAGTATGGTCTTTAGAATTTCATCTTGTGTATGAATAATGGTTGACAATCAATCGCCCTACTTTCAAAACCCTCACCAATCCCAGACATCAGAGGTTACAGAGAACAAAATTATCTGTTGGATCTTTTTTACACTTTCCTCAAGTTCATACAAATCTATAAAAACAGACTGACATTTTCCTGAGTAGATATTCTTTTAGTTTGTCAAAAAAAGTTTACAATTTTCTGTGACTTTCTACATTCACAGAGCAGGTTAACACATGTAGATTTTACTAATTCTGTTTTATTATAATCTGCACTAGGGGACTAACTGGAATTTATGGGCAGGAATCAGGGCAACAATGCCCTGATTGTTTCAGATGTTTTATTTTTAATTTTTGCAGACAGGAAGACAAAAGTCATTCTTACCTTTGCTCCCCTTTCTGTAATGCATCTTTTTATTTTCAGCCTGCTTTTAAGTATGTCAACTTATTTTTGTTTTTAAAGCAATTAATTAATGGTGGGCTTTAGTGAGACTTTTATTCTGTATCTTGCTTGGAATTCACAGGACTTCTTAGAGCTGTGAGTTCATAGTTTTGCCTCAAAATTGGAACATTTTCTACTGTTAAATGCACAAATATTTTTCTGCCCCTTACTCACTTATTTTTTCTTCAGTGACAACAATTACATATAGGTTTGGTGACTTGATGTTGTCCCACAGGTCAATGAGGCTCTTTCTGTTTTTGTTCATTTGATTTTTTAAAAGCTTTACTGAGGTATAACTGACATACAACAAAAGGCACGTGTTTAAAGTACACAATTTGATATGTTTTGACACATGACCCATGAAATTATCTCCACAATTAAGATAAGAAACATTTCCTCATGCCCCTTGTAACCCCTCCCCCCGATTCTCCCTGACACTTCCTTCCCCATCACCAGGAACAAACACTATTAGATTACTTTTCATTTTCTAGAACTGTGCACAACTTATGATTGTCACACATAAACACACACACACTCATTAGGATATGAACTTTTCTTGGTCTGGCTTCTTTCAGTTAGAGTAATTATTCTGAGATTCACCCATGCATCAGTAGTTCACTACAATTTATTACAAACTAGTATTCTACTTTGTAGATGTACAGCCATTTATTTATGCCTTCACCTGCTGACAGACTTTTGGGATGTTTCTGATTTTTGCTTATTGCAAATAAAGCTGCCAAAAAAAAAAAAAAAAGGAATTTCACCTTGGCTTGAATTCTTCTGGAACCACCACATACTAGCTGTGTGATTGAAGGCAAGTTACTTAGCTTTTACAGGCCTGTTAAATAAAAATAACACTATTTTCTTCATAGGATGTTGTGAGACGTAGAAAAGCACTTAGCACAGAGCTTGGCACATAGGTGGATACCAAAATGTTGGTTTCCTTCCCTTCACTGAAAAAATGCAGGGTTGTACTGATGACATCAAAGTAACCCGAGTGGCTTTTCTTTTTCTCTGAAAACTTAAAGACTTTCCCCCCTCCTCTCCATGTTAAGCCTGCAAACCATGCACTAAAATTACCCTAATGGGATGGAAAAGAACAAGTTTTCTAGCATTAGTTTTTGCTGTATGTACTCAACCATAGCCACTAATGGTTTACAATCAGCCCTCATTCCAAAAGCACTTACTAAACTTTCCCCAAACCCTCTTTCATTATGTCTAGCTTAGGGTTTATCTCATCTACTGATTTGTTTTACTTTGAGTATATTTTTTCATTTCCACGAGTTTTACTTAGATCTTTTCATATTTACCTCTTCTTGTTTGGTTTCTGGTGTTTTAAATTTTTTTCTAATTTCTTGTTCCCTCTACTGGATGTTATTCTTTAAAGTAATTTTCAGATTGTCCTATGATTTTCATTTTCTCTAAAGGGAACTCATCACTTGACTGTTGCTTCTGCTGCATGTCTTTCTTGTTATCTGTCTGTTACAGTGTTTGCAGGCTCCTTCCGAGAGGGAGATTTCTTCTTCTCCCTGCACTCTCTGTGCCCTATCCAGTGATCTTGTGGTCATCATCACTCCCACCCCAGACCCTCCAGTCCAGGACCAAGTGTTATATTGACAGCTTAGGACTTGCACATTATGGTGATAGTGAGAATGTCACATTCCAGCACAGATCCTGGTTTGTGAGTCTTGTCCACATCCTGCTGCAAGGCTGTCCTTTCTTAGGTTCTCATACAGCCATTGTCCAACAATGGGAATTGGAAAGTTTCAAGGTTGCTTTTTCAGTCTCCATTTATAGGCAGAAGAGCCCCCGTTTTCCCCCCAGGGAGCCTGACTCTGGCCCGTGGGGCACTTTCGGCCCTAGTACTTCTTAGGATACCCTCTTGACCAACTTCTTTCCAACTGTACATAGTACATGTTCTGAGCTATGAAACAGATATCAACACATTTAAGAGAACTGGAATCATAAAGTATGTTCTCTGACCCTAAAAGAGTTAAACTAGAAATCAATAACACAGAGTTATCTGGAAGATCCCCAATTCAGAAATTAAACAATATAGTTCTAGTCACAAGAGGAATTAAAAAATTTTTCTTTTTTCTTTGGCCACACTGCATGGCTTGTGGGATCTCAGTTCCCAACCAGGGATTGAACCTGGGCCACAGCAGTGAAAGCCCAGAATCCTAACCACTAGGCCACTAGGGAGCTCCCTAGAAAATCTTTTGAATTGAATGAAAATGAAAACATAACATTTTAAAATGTGTGGAATACAGCTAAAGCGGTGCTAAGGGGAAAACTTATAGCACTAAATGCTTATATTAAGAAAGGTTTTGGATCAGTAAATAAGCTTTTATCTTAAGAAACTAGAAAATGAATGGCAAACTAAACCCAAAGCAAGCAGAAGGAAGAAAAGATATGGATAAGAACAGAAGTCAATGAAATTGAAAACTGAAGAAAAGCAGAGAGAAATCAATGAAATAAAAAGATCAATAAAGTTGATAAACCTCTAGCCAGAATAATCAAAAAAAGAGATAAGGGCTTCCCTGGTGGCGCAGTGGTTGAGAGTCCGCCTGCCAATGCAGGGGACACGGGTTCGTGCCCCAGTCTGGGAAGATCCCACATGCCGTGGAGCGGCTAGGCCCATGAGCCGTGGCCGCTGAGCCTGCGCGTCCAGAGCCTGTGCTCCGCAATGGGAGAGGCCACAGCAGTGAGAGGCCCACGTACCGCAAAAAAAAAAAAAAAAAAAAAAAGAGATGACACAAATGACCAATAACCAGAATGAATGAGAAAGCATCACTACAGATTTTGCAGGTATTAAAAGGATAAGGAAAAATTATAAACAACTGTATTGCAATACATTTGGTAATTTAGATGAAATAGAAAATTTGTTTGAAAGGCACAAATTACTAAATATCACTCAAGAAGAAATAGATAAATCCTAATTGTCCCATATCTATTTTTTAATTGAACTTATAGTTTAATTAAAAGAAAACTTTCGGGGCTTCCCTGGTGGCGCAGTGGTTGAGAGTCCGCCTGCCGATGCAGGGGACACAGGTTCGTGCCCCGGTCAGGGAAGATCCCACATACCACGGAGCAGCTGGGCCCGTGAGCCATGGCCACTGAGCCTGCACGTCCGGAGCCTGTGCTCCGCAACGGGAGAGGCCACAGCAGTGAGAGGCCCGCGTACCGCAAAAAAAAAAAAAACTTTCAACAAAGAAAATCCCAGGCCCACATGGCTTCACTGGAAAATTCCATCAAACATTTAAAGAAGAATTAATAACAACTGTACTCAAATTCGTACGAGTCTTCCGAATGCAAAACAGCAAGCTAAAAGATGAGAAAAATGAGCCCAGAAATATTCAGTATGTAAGGAATGTTCACTTAGAAGTGTTAGTTTTGTGTGTTCACTGGTACTTTTCACCCGTAAAAATCTAATCTTCATTTAGATCAGAGGAAGGAGGACAGCCCCCCTGAGACTTAAGTGGAGTCAAGTTCCCCCCTTTCTCATGTGAGGAGTATTCGTTCATGCAGCATTTCTCTTCACCAAGTATCTGCTCTGGGCTGGGCATCATGCTGGACCCACAGAATACTTACCCTCAGGTCCTTGGTCTGGGTCTCCAAGTGCCTCATCTGTTCCAGGCTCCCCACGCTGGCACTCAGGCCCTGCAGCTGAGACTTGACCAGGAGGAGCTCGTCCTCCATGGTGGCCAGGTCGTTCAAGAGCGTCATCACACAGCTGTCACAATCTGTGGGGGCCACAATCAAAGGCACATGTGCTGTGGGCTGGAGCCACGGGAATGCAAACAGAGCCCCAGGGCTGTGCCGCCCAGTTAATACACACATAGGCCATCACAGGCAAAAATCACAATCCTGGACTTCTCCGGGAGAGATGCAAATTCTGAAAAAGGGAGATCTCTAGACAGGGGGCATTTGACAAAGAAATGGTGGAATGCGGAAAAAGGGTGAGGGTGGTCAAAAGGCACAAACTTTCAGTTATACGATAAGTAAGTTCTTGGGATGTAACGTACAGCACAGTGACTATAGTTAACGACACTGTATTATATACTTAAAAGTTGCTAGAAGAGTAGATCTTAAAAATTCCTAATGCAAGACAGAAAATTTGTAAATGTGTGAGGTGATGGATGGTAACTAAGTTAATTGTGGTGATCATTTCACAACATATACAGATATCAAATCATCATGTTATATACTTTAATACAATGTTGCATGTCAATTATATCTCCATAAAACTGGACAAAAAAAGAAATGGTGAATCTATTCAACTTGTTGCTTATTTTGTATGTGGGAAAAGAGTAATAAATAGTTTTTATTTCTTGAGTGCTTGCTATTTACCAAGAATCATGATAAGGGATTTATAAGCATGTTTTCAACAGCTCTATGAGGTTGGTATAGTTATTACCAACCTCAGTTTTACCATTTGACAGATGATGAAACCAAGGCTTGAAGAAGTAAGGTCATTTGCACGAGGTCATACAGATTTTAGTTGACAGAGGCTGGATGTGACTCTAAGTAGCCCTCCTTCCACCACCTCCCACCACTGCTTCCCCAGACTCGAAACTGCATGTCCCAGTGTAGGGCTCACGGATTTTAAGCTGAACCCCACAACTTGGAAAGGAGGGGGCCCTTTCTCTTCTCACCGTCACATTCTTCTCCAGGGCCACCGTCTTTGGGTTCTTGGTTTATGCAGTCTGAAATGAGGAGTAACCAGAGAAGACAGCGTTATTAAACTAACTCTTCATGTGTTTTTTGACTTGGTTTTCGGGAAAGCTAGTTTTGTGTTCAGTCACCCAACCACACAGCATTGCCGGCTCTTCCCTTCTCCCTCCCTCCTCGGTGCCACTGCTTGGGGAGCTGTCTCATCTCCCAACAATCTTGCTACAGGAACTTCTCTTGTGGCCTCTCTGATTATATATTCAGTTTCTTCTCTACAAAGGGTCATGCCATTCTTATGAAATGAAAATTCCTAATCGTTGGCGTTGTCCTCATTTGGTAGCCTCCTATACAACTGCTGATGTCTCTTCTAATATCATTCAAGAACATGCAATAAACACTGAGCACCTTTGAGCATTCCCAGTGTGCCATGGCCCTGTGCTAGGGGCAGGAATACAAAGATAGCAAGGCAAAAGTCTCTGGTGTCCTGTAGTTTAATGGTCCTATGGGGGAGACAGGCACATTTCACAACAGTGTGACAGATGCTGTAAGTGAGATATGCACACAAAGTTAGTGGACCGACTCCACCACCTACCGCTCACATATGCTGAATATTGAGGTTCTCAGCTATAGACGGGAAAGCCTAATGGTCATCCCTGGATATTCTTTACTCCTCCCACTTCTACTCCTTTCCCCATACCATGCATTCTTACACGGAAATGCCCTCTCATTTTCCTGTGAAAAATCATCTGACTTTATTAAAGGAAAACTCTAAGCTTGAAAATTTCCTAGACATGCTACAGGCAGGCTTTCAAGTGTGTTCTCAGCAGCCACACCTTGTGTGTATACACATACGTTTTGAACCACATTTATTTTTAATTGTAAAAAAATATATAAGTTCACTATGGAAAATTTGGGAAAATCAGCAAAATGAGATAAAACATTATCTTTGATCCTACCACTCAAAGACGATAAGTGTGTCCTCACAGTATATTTGTAGCCATTTTATTATATGTAATCATAGGTTTCTCTTACTCATCCTTTTTAAAAAATCTTTTACTCACTCTTATATGGACATAAAGCTGTGTCACTTTTATTTCCTCAATTAGACCGCAAATGCCTTACAGGCAGGAAACATGGTTTTATTTCCTTCACAAACTCCTGCAAACACAGTATATGGGGGACTTGGCTTATGAAGAGGACTGACTTATCAGTGCAATTTTCTCAACAAGTTTGAGTTTTGACCACCAAGGAATCTGTACGTTATTAATTGAAAGAAAGAATGAAAAAGAGGGAAAAAAGCTCACAGGAACAAACGTGTCTCACAGGTGAGCATTTTCTTCCATTTCTGGAACAAAGAGTTCCCATCCTCATTTTAGGTTGGTTACTTTTGCTATTAGAAAAAGCATTCATCTCGCGAGTACGATGTGTCTGATGTCGAAACTTCTCCTGAACACCTCCAGTGACAGTAGAACTCATCTCCTTTTAAACCAGTCCTTCTCACCTTTAAACATCTGACACTTCTTCTTCAGAATGATTTAAAAGAGATCTCCCTCTAGCTTCCACTCCTGGGTGTGAGTTCTCCATACCTTAAGCCACACAGAACAAGACCCACCCTTCTCCCACACATGTGCCTTTCAGATCCATCCTTTCCAAGTCTCCTTTCCACCGTCCTGGTCTGTCAGTCCTTCCTCATGTCACAGGGCTCCAAGTCCCTCCACAGCCTCACCTTCTTTCTGAACAAACTTGTAGCTTGTCTATTGCCTTGTAAAGACACGGGCCCCTCATGGGGACTTGCATGGGCAGCAGACCAGGGAACAGTGGCAGGCCACCTGGTTTTGGACACTAGAACTCAGTGGAGATAGTACAAGGCGTCTAAGGGGCCACGTTACCCTCTTGATTCATATTGAACTCACCGCTGACTGAAACCTTAGCCACGTCTCATTTATCACAAACTTATTTTTTTTTCCATTCAACTATAGGACTGACTGCATGCTTACCCCAACATAATTTTGTCTGGTTAGAACTGGCTCCTCATTCCAGGCTGTTGAGGCCCTATTTTATTCTAAATGTGTCATAGGAGGCATTTGCTAGCTCCTCCAACTTTGTGTCACCTGATAACTGGGTGGGTAGGCCTTCTATATTTCCATTCAAGTCAATGATGTTGAATAAAACAGAGCCCAGATGAAGCCCCAAACATGACAACAGACACCTCGTTCTAGACTGATAAGACTCCATTTACTCTGCATTCCTTTGGGAACAGTCACTTGACTGGATCTAATCCACACATCCAGGGTTTAGTTCTTCATCTTGTCTATAAGATGAGAGATTTTATCTAAGGATTTGGCATTACACTATATCAATGGCATTTTCCTGATAAATCACATTAATATTCTCCATCAAAGAAGGACATGGAGAGTCTTCCTGTTTTTCAAACTTCCTTTTTTTCCTAATGAACCTATACTAACTCCCAGTTAATGTTTTTTTCTTGGTATGTAAAAGCCATCTCAATTACACACCCACATCCTAGAACAGTTACTGCTTTAAGAGAAAGAACACTCTGACTTCTTCAGATACATACACGAAGGAAGCTAATGAGATGATTACCTTATAATGTCAAAGGGAGCTCTCAGCAAAAATCACCAAAATAGGGTCTGAAATTATTTTGGCTATAATTAGTGAAGTTTTAAAAACAATTTACCTAAAAAAAAAAAACCTACTTGAAGTAAGTTATTCACCAAACCTGTGAATACTACCTAAGCATTCCCAACTTTGTCAAAACAAGGGGACAACTTGTTAGCTGGAATTGTGCATGTGCTTGCTGAAAATGTTTGTTTGGCTTCTTTGCCAGCTATTTTATACCAGTTTGAAAAAGGTAGGTTAACAGAGGTGTGAGACGATCTTACCTCCCGTCAGGGGGTCACAACTGCCCAAATGGCCGTTGCTGTTACAGCTGCATGGTTGGCAGCTGCCTCCAAATTTCTGGGGATTTCCAAAATATCCTGGTGCACACCTACACAGAATACAGAAAAAGAGGGGAAACACCCAAAGGGCTCATCATTTATTCCACCCAGTTTCTCAACTTCTAGCTCCCTGTTTGGGATATTGTAACCCTATGAGAAGAAGGGCTGACATAGATTTGCAAGAGTGAATGTGTCTCAGTACAGAGCCATTGTGACTTGAATGAGAATGGTGAGGAGGGGGAGGCAGGCAGAGATTGCTCCCTTCCTCCAAAGGACACAGATGACACCCCAGATGACAAGGTCCTCAATCATCCCGACAGCCAAATGGCAGATGAACAAAATGCATACAGGAGCCACTGGTTTGACCAATACGGAAATCAGGGGTGGGTGAATTTTACACAAGAGTTGTGTTCCTGAAGATATCACACAAATACACACTGCTTAATTTATGGCTAACTTCCTCCAAGAAAAAAATTAAAGTAAAATTCATATAATTTCAATATTTTGCATAAAGGGGGATTTTATTAATATTTCCTATTGTACTATTTCAAGCCTGCATAATTCACATTTATTTGCATTAATTGCTGCAGTGATGTACATAAGAGGCTTAAACAACTGAGCAGTTACAACTGCCGCCTTAGCCTGAGCCTTTACTATTCTAGATGATTTAGTGATGAGAACTCAGTTCCTTATTTATAAGGTAAAAGATCATATTTCCTTGATTGTGAGTTTCTGTTTTCTTCAAAAAATAACACAAACACATGTTAATGTTTCTGGAACTGGGATGTAAATTAAAATATTTCTGTTCATTAGCAAAATTCCACTTCCACTCTATCCCCCCTAAATTGTCATTAAATTTATGTGTGTGTGGTGTTTTGTCATCAATGGAATTGATAGAATCAAGGAAATATGGCATTTGACTTTCTCATATTTAAGCTTTTCATCAAAGAACTTTGAGGCAATTTAAATATGCTTTACCAATGGATAAACTGGTGATATAGTGCAAAGGACACAGATTTTTTTGGGTTTTTTTTTTAACATCTTTATTGGAGTATAATTGTTTTACAATGGTGTGTTAGCTTCTGCTGTATAACAAAGTGAATGGGAGATCTCTTTTTTTAAATTTATTTTGGCTGCACCGGGTCTTAGTTGCAGCACGCAGGGTTGCAGATTTCTTAGTTGTGGCTGGCATGTGGGATCTAGTTCCCCGACCAGGGATCGAACCTGGACCCCCTGCACTGGGAGCGCAGAGTCTTACCGACTGGACCACCAGGGAAGTCAGGACACGGGTTTTGAATCAGGAAGATCTGGCTAGATCTCTGTCTCCACCACAGTCCATGTAATATTGGGCTGTTATCTTAACCCCTCAAGCTTCCGTTTCTTCATCTGTTCCTCTTATGAAAATGTTAAGCTCCATGAGGTTGTGGATTTTTTTGGGTGGGCTGTTTTGCTCACTGATGCATCCCTAGCACCTGGGATAATGCCTGGATCCATATTAGGTGTCAGATGTAAGTATATGCTGAATGAATGAATGAAAAACTGTACTAACAATACCTATTTTGGTGGGTGGATATAAGATAAAAGATAATATAGTAAAGAATCTAGTACAATGCCTGCACATAGTAGACATTCAGTAAAAGGTACCTACTGCCACTTTAAGACATGATAAAATATTCATATATATGTATGTATGTGTAATTGGTGTCATTTGGAATTCTACATTTCGGAAAATGGATAGGAAGCAGAAAACCCATGTATTTCCTAAATATCAAGAAGGTAACTAAGCTGAGGTGGCTTATCCAAGTCTACTAAGCAGGTTGTCCTAATAATAGGGCTTTATTTGAAGTGATCAGCCCCATATTCTGCCTAACAAACCATGCTACGCAGAAGATCTCGGTTTAAAATACTTTTTCTTTAGATGTCTCACCTATATCTAAACTTTCTATGTAAAAGATACATATTTAAAAAATACCTTATTTAAAGTTACATAAATATTCAGGAAGTTTGATTCTGCTTCTTCCTTAATCTTGCAAAGCATTAGTTACCGATTATGAAATAACTGGTTCTTTTATTCTCATTTTATGGTAGTGCTAAACACAATGGACTAAACTAAAACTTCCTGATTTCATAGATGACATTGGTACAGCAAATAAAGAGCAGACAGCACGTCTGTCACCTGCGGCTCTGTGTGGCCAAGGGAGAAATGTGTCCCAGAGCACGGGATGAGGAGGGAAGCCTTTCCTATTCCCTCCCCACCTCTGCCCAGCTAGCTCCTGCATATATGCTTACTTTTTTTTTTTTTTTTTTTTTTTGCAGTACACAGGCCTCTCACTGCTGTGGCCTCTCCCGCTGCAGAGCACAGGCTCTGGACGCGCAGGCCCAGTGGCCATGGCTCACGGGCCCAGCCACTCCGCGGCATGTGGGATCCTCCCGGACCAGGGCACGAACCCGTGTCCCCTGCATCGGCAGGCGGACCCTCAACCACTGCACCACCAGGGAAGCCCTATGCTTACTTTTCACCTTACTCTGTGCTTGTATTTATCATTGCATAGTTAACCACTAGTGCCAGATGATGCCTGGCAGCCTGGCACAGAGTGGATGCTCAGTAAGTGTTAACAAATGAAAAAATTCGACATTAAAATGGCATTAAGCTATGGAAAAGTTTAAAAAAAAAACAAAAAAACAATAGCTTGCTTTCCTGAGACATCAAACTTAACAAACCTAAGCTGAGAAAACTGTTAATTAAGAATTTCCCTTTTCAAATCAGTTGCCTGTCAAATGGATGTCTCCTCCAGCCTGGTGCCGTTTTCCACTTCACTGTCTGTGCAAAACCATAAGGAGGATTAAATTAGGAAGCCTCTCCCAGGTGGGAGTCGCATAGCTTTTAAATCACGGAGACTGGAAGACCCTCCCAAGCCCATTCCCCACCCCACCTGTCCTTCCTGTCTCAGTGTAGCTGCGCCTTCCGTCCCTCACCCTTCAGGGCTGGTTGATGCCCCTCCTGCTGCAGCCTGATGCAGCCCGGTTATGTTCTCTCTCTATTTTAACAGCTTATTTGTACATCTGTCCACCACTAGACTGGAAAACCCTTGAGGGCAGAGTCTGTGCTCTGGTTGCTGATGTGTTTCTAATGCTTAGCTCAGGGCCAGGCTTACACTAGGATCTCCATCCATTTTTCATCGAAGGAAAGAATGAATAAGTGCGAGCAATGTTCCTCCGGCAGAAATGAAAAATAGAAGAACTCTGAATTGCTCCTTTTTACCATAGGATAGTGTCCAGACTCTCAGCTGATGCCCATAACAAGGCACTGCCTCCTTCCGCCCGTGGCAGGTACACTCTAGGCCCTTGGACTTTCTGGCATTACTTCCCTGACCTGAGCTGCCTTCCCCCTCCACCTCCCAGGTCCACTGGGTTCTAGTCATCCCTTTGACATACCTAAGTCCCACCTTGTCCATAAAATGTTTCAGATAACCCCAGTCTAGAGTAGCCCTCCCTTACTATGAAATCCAGTTGAATTAATTTTGTGTTTTTTTTAAGTAAAATTCTTCTAAAGTTATCCAGAAAAATAATATGCCAGAATGGTCCAGGAAAAAATTTAAATAAGGGTTACGAGGGGAGACTTGCTTAACCAAATAGTCAAAGTCATTTTATAGTTTCAGAAATGATACAGAAGTGATAATGGCACAAGAACCAAATAAAATGTACAAAACAAATCCAAGTTTGTATAGAAATGTCATACACATTTACAGGACTTCCCTGGTGGCGCAGTGGTTAAGAATCCACCTGCCAATGCAGGGGACAGGGGTTCAAGCCCTGGTCCGGGAAGATACCACATGCCGTGGAGCAACTAAGCCCGTGCACCACAACTACTGAGCCTGCGCTCTAGAGCCCATGAGCCACAACTGCTGAGCCCACGTGCCACAACTACTGAGCCACCTAGAGCCCATGCTCTGCAACAAGAGAAGCCACCGCAATGAGAAGCCCGTGCACCGCAGCGAAGAGTAGCCCACGCTCACCACAACTAGAAAAAGCCTGCGCTCAACAACAAAGATCCAACACACCCAAAAAATAAATGAAAACTAAAATATAAAATAAAATCTGAAATCAAACCCCTAATTTAAAAAAAGAAATTCTGTACACATTTAGCTTTAGTGAATTCAACTAAAGGTACTTAGCCAAAGATGGATGAGAGGATGACAGCATGAGTGTAAGGGAAAAACAGCTAGAGTGACACCCCATCTCAGTGAGCACACGTCCTGCAGTGAGCATGACATGAGAGGTGTGAACCTGCTATTCCCCCACTGGTCTAGTTTCCCTGTGCATCTCCTAGAGTGACTGTTTCACCCTACAGGGTGTGATTCTGGGTGTAACCAAATGACATATGCATTTCATGCAACATGGCCCCTGTATTACTGAGATATGGGACACTGGGATACTCAAGGTTATGCCAGCTCCGTTCAAGGTTATGCCAGCTCTGGTCAATTTTTGCCTGACATGTAGACCCTAAATCTATCTGCCCTGTGAGATGCAATACCACAAAAAAGTTGAGGTTCCAAATTTTCACCATCAAGATTTGAATGTAAGAAATAAAACCAGAAAAGTACTAAAACAAAATATGCATAAACATTTGCATGTGCATAAACCTCTCTAAGCATGACACTAATGGCTGAAACCCTAAAGAATAAAAGAGTAGGTACAAATATAATAAAACTTAACTACTGCAGATCTAGAATTGACAAAACCAAACCAAAAAATATACAAATGAAAAACAAAACAGAGAAGTATATTTGCAATATATAGTATGAAGCATTAGTTTCCTCTAAAAGATTTGTACAAATCAACAAAAAAATAAAAGAACATTCCACTAGAAAAAAAATGGGTAAAAGACCTGGAAAGCAATTCAAAAAAGATTTATAAATGGTCAATAAGCACACGAAAAAATCCAATCTAATTATTACCAAAAAATGTAAAATAAAACGACATACAATGTTTCCCTATCAAACTGGCAATATTTTTTAAAAGTGAACAGTCTTAGTATCCACTGGAGGCAGGCAGTTGCTCTTTTGCTGCCAGTAGGATGGTAAACAGATACAATCTTTCTGGAGGGCAATTTTGCAAAATGTATCGAAAGCCTGAAAAATGTCCTTATGCTTTGGCCCAAGGGATCGCTTCTATAATTACATCTTGAGGATTTATGTACACAAATATTTAGATAAAAGGATTCACTTTTAGTGCTGCTTTGAATGGAAAACAGTAAAACTATTTCAAAGGCCAATAGTGGGGGATTATGGAACTTCAGGGGAACTTCCTGGTCCTGACATGATCAATGAACACTTATTGATATGGAAATATACTATTAACATACTATTAGATGAGAAAACAAAACAGAAAGCAAAATAGGAATCTACCTTTTTCTTTTAAGAAAAATCTATGCATATAGAACTGATCTGTAAGAACATACAACAAGCACTGTAGGTGGGCAGGCATGAGCATAGGGCAATTGCAGGGGTATGGTACATATTAGTTCTTTGCTCACCTGTATTATATCATTTCTATAATAATAATGTATTGATCTTATATTAAAGTTATTTTAAATTTTAAAATGTTATCCATATGATTCATTTGTTATACTGTTACTTTTCCAGATATACGTGTGCTCTCTTCCCCTCTAGATGACAAGTACCTTCTATAGCCTTCACAATACTTGGCAGTGCCCTGGGCATAGTAGCTAATCATGAAATACTGTTCAGGAAAAACTAAAGCTTGGCTCTGTGGCCCTTTACGATCAAGTATGTACTTCCCATTTTGTAACATGAATTCTTTTGTTTCACAAACACCCATTGTATGAATAGTACCACACTAGGCACTGGGGGTTCAGAAATGAGTGAGACACAGGCTGTCCTCCAAGTGTCCATAATGTCGTGTGGGCATTAAGAGGGGGGTGTGTGTGTGTAGGAATACCTAGGGCTGCTGATATGTGTGAGTGTGTAGGAGTATGCAGAGTTGTACATTTGTGTACAGGCAAGTAGGGATGTGTATATGTGAGGATAGGAGTATGTAGGGATGAGTTTATATGGTGGTACGAGTATATAGATACATGTTGGGGGGGTATGTAGGGGTGTGCCCGGGAGTAGGGGTATGTAGAGGTATATATATAGGTATGTAGAGGGGTGTTTGCTGGAGCGTATAGGACTATGGCATATTGGACCTCATTCTCAAATGGCTAAAACAGGTACAAAACAAGAAAGAGAAGGAAGTTAATGATTTACCAAGTGAGCACACTTGTATTTTTCCCAAGAGACTTTTTTCCAGCCTCAATGAAACCAGCAGCCCCAGCCCTAGCTCTGAGCCTCAACCCAGCAGAGCCCCACTTACAGCCAGGGTGCCTGCAGCAGCCTGCCGGAAGAGCCCACCCCTACCTGCAAGACGGGGGGAGGAGAGAAGGGGGTGGGGGTGGGGCGGCACCCACCTTTCGCATTGTGTTCCTGTGTATCCAGCTTTGCAGGAGCACTTCACGTTTCCCCCAGTCACAGCACAGCCGGTGGCAAAACTTGAAGAACGACAGAGAAAAACCCCAGTAGAAACATAAGCTGATAGACTTTACACTCATTATTTTTTTGCCACAAAGAACCTGACTTGCCTTAAGTGAAATTGGAAACCAAGTGTCTGGCTACCTTTTGTGTGAAGAAAATTTTGCCCATCAAGACTTGTAGAGATAATGATGAATGCCTTTAGCTGACATCAGGCAAATTTGGCTGAATAAGGACTGAAGGCATGTACTTTGTTTCATTTTTTGGCTTGGAGAAATACATTCCTTCCCTTAAGACGGAGTAAAGTAACACACTTTGGAAGAGATGATTAGACAGCATTTTTCCAGAACTAACAAGGAAGGAATAAAACAAGTCTAGGCAGAAAAAAAAGAACAGAGAGTTCTGGTTCTTTAAAGAAAAAATGTTTTCTCCTTGTTTATTTTACTTCTTTTATATTGGGCACAATCTCTTCTGGGAAGAAACAGTGGTAGGTGGGCCAGGCCCTCAGAGCCTCAGAGGCGACTGAAGCACAGAGCATGCTCGATGCCCAGGTATTTCTGTGGGCACAGCCGTTGGTGATTTCCACACTTTTCCAATCAGGCTGTTGGAATTTCAATTCCCTTTTAGTTCTTAACTGGTGTATTTTGAGAAGCTTCTTTAAAAAAAAAATTAAACGAAGAGACCATGAAAAAGTCTTGTTCCTTATGAAATGTCTGTGACTACTGAACATTACACTGACATAAATCTGAGGGGAAATAACTCCATTTATCTTTGGCTGGTAAAAGAATTCTTATTTGGGGAGCTTCTCTTGGCCAATTAGATACAGTTACACCTCTAAAGGGACAGTTAGAAATTTGTCAGCAGTATTAATATCGCCAGAAGGAGAATTAGAAAAAATAGCGTTTTACTGATAAATCTTAGGAACTGAATGTTACTTAAACTGCACAGATGCTAGAAGCTGACCTTGATGATAATATGCTTTGCAACTAAAGATGAACAGCTTTCCCCCCAAAATTTCACCCCGTGAAAATCTTGCTGCTTTTTATTCTCTCTAGCTTCTGTTCAAACAAGCCTGGGCAACTGTCAAGTGATAGATCCCTTTACAAATAAAGCCACAGGACTGGGCAGGTTTAACGAGTATCAAATACACAGAGAGCAAACCAGGATGCACATTTCAAATATGCATCTCCAGAAAAGCCACATTGGGCAGGTGACCTCTGATAATTTTGACTTGCCCAATTTCTCTGCTAACTCGGCTAATATCAATCAGCCTTGTGGTCCATAACTGTTCCACAGCCTGTGCACTACTGATACTTTATCAGCATCATTCTGATTTTCAAACCAAATCTTGCTTCACTTAGTTACCTGTTATATTTTGTTTGGACCCACAGTGAACATGTCATGATGAGAAAGACCATGATGAAGTGCCAAGGCCAAGCAGAACCTGGATTATCGTGAAAGGAAAATGGTGGCTTTCTACCCACAGCGTCTACTGGCCTTACTAGAGCCTGGATGATGATGCAGATCACATCTCTCTGTGGCACAGAACTGTCCATTGCCTTCCATCACACTGAGGACAAAATCCATAAAATCCAAGTGCCTTATTCTAGCCTGCAAGGTACAGGATCTGAATCCTGGTTGCCCCGCCAACCTCATCTCCTGGCCATCTCTCTCTCACTGCCATCCAGCCACACTTGCTTTCTTACTGTCCACAAACCCATCATCACAGGAGCTTTCTCGTCTGTTTTTTTTTTTTTTTTTCTTCTTCCTTGCCTTGGACCCTCATCATAATGCCACGGCTTACTCCATCTCATTGTTCATTGGTCCCTGTCCAACAACTCCAGAAAGCCCTCCTACCACCCTCTGTAAAGAATCTACTCACTACCCATAACATAACCCTTTTATCAAGGGCATGACCTATCTCCATCTGAAATTATACTTCAGATTGATTTGCACACGTATCTACTGAGTGTGATGGTTACCCCCACCCCTCTCCCCATACTCTCCAGGTAAAGCCTCATGAGATCGGAGTCTCTGCCAGCCTTCTTTACAGCAGTTTCCCCAGCATCTAGAGAGGGCAGCCTCATGATGGGGCTGAACGAACAGCAAAAGAAAAGAGGAAAAGGCAAAACCCAGAAGCATACAACTGGGAACGTCTGTTTTTGTCTTGGTTCTGGTTTGCATTTCTTGTTAATTCTTTTTTTTAATAGAACTGTTTTATTAAGATAGCATTCACATACCATAAAATTCACTCGTCTCAAATGTTCAATTCAATGGCTTTTAGTATGTTCCCACAATTGTACAATCACGACTGCAATTTTTGAGCGTTTTCATCACCCCTCAAAGAAACCTCATACCCTTCAATAGTCACTAACCATTTCCCTCCCACCGCCCCCTCCCCAGTCCTAGGCACCCACCAAACTACCTCCTGTCTCTATAGATTATTTTCCAACTCCCACAGTACCTGTTTGAATGAGGACACGGGCAGACCCTGCAGGATCCGTGGACAGCGTTCCCATAGTAACCCTCTTGGCAGCGCTCACAGTGCTCCCCGGCAGTGTTATGCTGGCAGTTCTTGGGACAGATAAAGAGTAACATTAATAACAGCTTTACTGCTGTTTACCTTTACTGCTATTGAGATCATTGTCTTCTTAATTACTCACACAATTATAACTCAAATCTGCTGACACTACAGAGTGATATTGGTTTTGCTAACCACATGCTTTTCCTATCTAGCCAATGATGGTTGGTGCTAAAAAAAGGAAGTGCCCTTCTGCTAGCTATTTGGTGTTACCATCGGGAGGCAGGATGAAATGAAGTGAGACCAGCTGGGTTCAAATCCCACTCTAACATTTAGTAGCTGTGGGATCTTGGGCAAGTCCCTTCACCTCTCTGGGCCTCAGTGTTTTTTTTATAAATCAATATTACTGGTGTGTGATTTACATACAATTCTAATTTTCTTAAAATGTACAGTTAAAATAATACCCACTTTCCAAGGCTGTTGGGAGGATTTGTGGGATCCACAGAGGAGTCTCTCAGGGGCATCAGATGAGGGTGCTGGCAGCTTCCTTTACTTTGCTCGGCTGCCCTGACTCTCTCAGAAACATCTGTTCTTTTGAACTAAGTGTTTACCTTTCCACATTAGTTTCCTTTCTTTTATAACTCCAAATGACAATTTTAAAGAAGAACTTCCTGGAGAGAGCTATTTTAGTCCTATCGCTACTTAGTTCTGAGCTGAAAACACTGGGGAAATAAGAACGTGGAGAAACAAGAATTGCAGTGAGGCCACCTGTATCCTACAAAAAATCCCTCTGAACTCTGGTCCTTTATGGGGGCACAGGGAGAGGAGTGTAGGAGGGGGTCAGAACATGAGTCGCTTGCTAAAGTCCCATAAGAATGTCTGAAATGCCCCTCAACCTCAGGTGAAAGTATCTGCCCCGGAATCGGTCTTCATCAGTCCTGCAAATTTGAGGCATCTGCCCATCAGGTTTCCTTGTTTTACTGTGAATAAGTAAATGAGTGAATGAATGAATGAATCCATATCCACTCCCACAGCATGTGCTCTCCGAACTCCATGGGACACCAAACATCTACTGGGCACGAACTAGATGCCCAACTATGCTAGGTACCAGGGATGCAAAGACGGATCAGTACCCTGACTCAGGGGTAGACAGAAGCCTGTGAATAGACATCTTCAATATAATGTGGGAAAGACGATGACAAACGTGTGGCAGCATGTCATAAGAGCAGAGGAACCTCAGGGGAGGCGATGATGCCTGCGTGGGGACAGAGGAGAGGAATGAGCTGGGTGGAGAAGTGTGGAAGGGCATTCTGGGCACATGGATCAGTGTGCACAGAACCTCAGTCTTGCAGGAGCGCAGCGGCGTGTGTGGGCAATGCGAAGCAGTTGGTATTCCCCAGGGTGAAGTGCAAGGGGGCGGGATGCAGCTGGAGAAGCAGCAGCGCAGGTCAAGGGGGCCCTGAGGTCGCCCGAGGAGTGTGGACATCTGGCTGTGAGCCTCAGGGGAGCCCCGAGTCAGCTGTGAGTTTCAGATAAATCATCCTGGGGGCAGGGGGAGACAGGCTCCAGCAACAGGGAGTAAAAAGGAGGAAAACTGAAGAGAGAGGATGAGAAGAGAAAGGGGAAGGGACTGGGCACAGAAGGCAGGGGAAGTGGGGAGAAAGGCCAGGAGAAGAGGGCGAGGCAGGGCCTTGGGTGGAGAGAAGGGAGCCCGTCATCAGAGCTCCCTCCAGCCCACAGCACCCCCGGGATGCATCACCACCTCCAGCTCCCTCCCCACTGGACACACACTGCTTTATTGGCCAGGGATCGGGCTGGTTTCTTTTCACACATCAAAGCCTTATTCTTGAAACAACAGGGAGATTTGCACATGTGTGAAGGTCCCAGATTTTAAAATTGACTCTGGACCTTGAGAGGCAGAGGCCAATGTGCAGATCGTCCCATCTGCCAGTGGAAGGTGCTTGGTTTCCTCGTTTCTGTTCTTTGAGGATGAGGGCGGCATCCTCAGCTCCCGCACGAAGGCCACGACAGAGAGCAGTGCCAGCACTCACTGCCTGCCACTGAGCGGCACCTGTGTGCCTGTACACGTGTGTGTACATGTGTGCAGGTGTATACATGCATGTGTGCACACAGGTACATCCCCCCACGAGACAGCAAGCCTCCTGAGACTAGGGATTATGGCCGATGGTTTTAACCCCCAGCACTTTGCTCAGTCCCTCCCACAAGAGCAAATACTCAGGAAGCGTTCCCTGAATGAATTGTTTCTAGAGGCTACATGGCCATTAGGGACAAGTGTAGACGGAGCTACAAAGAAAAGTGGGAAAGAAAATCTTGTTGTTTGATTAAAACATGAATTACGACTCTCACGAGTGATCTTTTCACCGGTGGCTGAACCACAGAGAAAACTCCCTTTTTTCTTCGGCAGTTTTTATAAAGTGGACTCGACATCTAGCAACGGTTTAACGACAAGATAAGTATTTTCATGAAATTGTCTACCTGTGTTACACACATCATACAGTATGAAACACAAACTATTATTTGAGATACCTAAGAGCTGGAAGACAACATCACCCAACATCTTTTATTCCTTTTGAACTCATACGGTTAAAATCCTACAGAATATTCCATCAGGCTCTTTACAACAATTTCCTGTCCTGGCCTGTCCCGTCTTGCGGAAGAAGCAGCTCCCCGGGACATGCCAAACGCGCATAAAATAGTCTAGGAACTCAAAGAGCTGAAACACACTCTAGGTGCCTTACACAAGGCAGAGGAAACCTGCGTCAGGAGAATGGATCTCCAAACGGCACAACGGAAGCGGGGGCTCTGGTTTCCTGGGGGCACCGGTGAGCTCTCCTTTCCTTGGAACTGTCCGTCCTCCCTCTAATGGGGAGGCCCTGGCCCCCAGGGAGAGGACCTCTGAGGACAGGGAGGAAGCCAGCAGAATAAAAACTGTTCTGCGTCAGGATGCATGAGAAAAATCTCCTGAGAATCTAATTTCCTGTGCGAGAATTTTCTAACATGTTCCAAAACAAGATAGTTTTCCGGTGGCTAAGTCGTAAACCACTGGGACTCCCCTCGCCTGTCTTCCCCCATAAACCCACTGCCTTGGCGGCCGTGGCGGTGAGTGAGTGTGTGCCCTCAGCCCTTCTTAGCAGCTCCTCCTCCTCTCATCGCTTTCTGGAGCTACCTGACAGCAATGAGGTCTCCTCTCGCGACCTCCTGTCACCCCAGCAAAACTGGGGTCCAAAGTAGTAGCTCTGGTTTATTATACCCTGGCAAGAGTTAAGCCCCAGGATCTACCCACTACTATCATCTAATGAGAAAGATTTAGAATCTAAGGTATAAGTCAATTGCTCAGACAGGTGTTCTCTGACGGCACACGTTAAAACGGAGGGAAAAGTGAGTGGGAAATAATTCAGCTTGGTTACCTGGAGACCCCTGGGTTCACACGGCAACCTTTATCTAGGGTTTGGTAGGAGATGCGACATTTGATATCTCAGGGCCTAGTAGAGGGGGATGGGGAGACATAGATTGTCTGCTGGTAGCATGAGGGCATCAATTTACTCACAATGCATATTCCCGAGCCATCCTGGCAGCGATTTGAATGTCCGTTGCAATTGCAGGGAACACACCGTCCGGTATATAAGCCTTTGTTATCCCGATAGTATCCAGGGCTACAACCCTATTTTTCAAACAGAGCATTTAGTCAATACAGAGAAAGAAATTATCATCCAAAGCAGGTGACCATTCTGACTGTCAAGGATTCACCTTTCTATCTTCACTCCTTTAGTTGGCATGTGGATTTCTACTTTCAAATGTGAGCCAGGTCCACTTGCTATTTTGGTCAGCTTCTCTGTTGTTTTCACACCATGGTAGGTGTGTGTGTTGGTGCCCACGTTGGAGACGTGTGGTGGGGAAATCAGAGCAGGGGGAGGGGTGGGGGGGAGTATGGAAGTAGGATGCCTCTCTCCTCCCACCAGTGGTTTTGAGGGCCAGTGGAGGGGTGGAGTGCTGAAAAAGCAGAGGATCAGGACCTCAGTCCTTCTGGGGGAGGGCCTCTGAGCAAATCCCTTCAAGTTCAAGTTCTCTTTGGGTAGCCAGTCCCTCTCCAAGTGTGGGTTTGGGCTGGTGGGGAGCAGTATGGGAGGAGGAGGAAAGACGGGGTTTTCACTGGGATCTATACAACAGTGGCAGAACCGGTGGGACCCTTTCACTGCCACTCACTGGTCTATGGGCTACAGGGAACCCCAGGGAAAGCAACCAGCTTGCATCCTAGTACAGAACTTGGCAGGGATGTCTGGTTCCGATTGAACACCAAGACCCAGCCTGAGGAAATCTCCAGAGTGTGGTCTCCTCTTGTTCAATACTGCTTCGATTAATTCTTTCTCTACGAATTGTCTCTTTCCAGTGTAACACACGTGATTATTTTTCATGTGGATGAAAAGAATTACGGTTTTCTTTTGATGAACAGATATTTTTTAAAAGGATTCTAGTGAAGAATGTCCCCAATAGAAAAAAAAGCAAGTATCATTATACCAGCCATTAAAAATTATTTAGATTTCTGTCTTTAAAGAGAATGATAGCCATTTTCTTTATTTTGGCAGAGCCAATCAGTGCACTGATTAAAGTCAGATGTTAACCCTAGTTTCTTTCATTAATCTCCTATACAGCTTTTTTTTAAAGCATCAGGAAAAATTAATACTTCAACATAAAAGATCATCTTTTATCTAATCTCTTTAAACAGCACGTACGTCTATGAGACTCTGAGGTTACAGTCAAGGGAAATCTGCTCTCATTCATCCATGGCCTTAAAGATCTCTAGCTGGCCAGGCTGGGGAGAGGAAGAAGCCAATGTGCTGGGGGAGAAAGAAGCTCACATCTTCCCTAGAGTGGAATATTCCAGTTTTGGCTAGAAGCTCCTTCCAAAAATGACACAATGATGCCAAATTGTACACAATAACAATACTATAATTTACAATATAATTTTCCCTTCAGCTATTAAGAACCATGTTTAGGCAAAAGAATGCATTGCAAAAACTTAGATTACTTTATGTGTTCTATGAATAGGCTTGTCTAAAGGAGAATCCAAATATGAAAGGAATGTTCTTGAGCTGAAAGCACGACTGAGAGATACATTTGAATGAAATTCAGCCAGTGGTGGTGTGATCGTATATACAATCTCTACTAACAAGGGACAAGTGCCTTATAATTATCACCATATATCACATTAGATGCTTATAAAATAATCCAATTTGGTAAAGAACAAATTATCCAAATAAATAAATATATCTGGTTTGATTATGACAACATGTCCAGTAAAAGCCTTAATTAACTATGCTTTGTGGGGGTAGGATGGTCTATCCTGGTTAAAGTAAATCACCCATCTTAATTTGCTCTTGATTAGAAACAGAAAAGTACTCTGCAAGTTATGCATCATGTGACCCTCAGAATGTTTGTCAGTTACTGAAATATAATCATTTTCTCACCTCTATAAGGCAAACAAACTCCAGATTTAACATAAAATGTCGTTCAACTAATTAGATTGTACTGAAGACTTATTCTAAGTGGAAATGAATGCATCCTAATATATTATTTCAGTAAAGAGGCTTTGCAACTAATCATTTTCTTAAGTGATAATTTTTCAGGATAACTTTTCCAATAAACGTTTGTAGTACAAATGATAAAATTACGTCTCTATCAAGTTTCCAGGGCTACTTCCACAGCCATATGATCTATTTCTCTGTGAATATACATGTACCATCCGGAAAGTTTAAAGACAGTGAAAGCAGAATTTACGAGTGTTTAATGTCTGGCAAATTGAAGCACATCTGTTAGGTATTAAAGAAAATTGATCTCATCACTTTCTTAAAAAGGGATTTCACTGATTCTCATGGTTAACTTTGTGGGTAATTTCTCTCCCAAGCAGAATTCGGAAGCCTATAGGCAACAGACTCTTTTGTCCTGAGGCTTGGGTTACTCTCAAAAGGGCACAGAGTTTCATAGATATTAACATCCCACAGGCATTCAAACTCTAGTGTCTCAGCACTTCCAGGTGGGCTGATGTTTATAGGATTTGTGGTTAACAGCTCAGGAGAGCAATCTGTCAGGCACCGTCAACACTGCCTGTCAACGGGATGGGGAGCCATCAGCCCTTCCTCCAGCCCACCCTCTCCTCACTCATCGCGGTAACTTAAAATCTCACGGAGCTGGGAACCCTTCCCCATCCCAACCCAAAATGTAAAAGGGACGTTACCTGGCTGGGTTTAAACTCCACATAACTTGCTTGCCGTTGGCTTTGACCGGGAAGCTGAAGAAGCACTACCCTTTGCTGCTGTGAATTGTATCCCAGACACTGCCCCAGGGCTGCCCCAAAGATCCACAGCCATCCCGCGCTCCGGGTGGACCCCCACACTGCCGGGGGCATCCTGGTCTCTGGGTGTCCTGCTGGCTGCACGCAGACCTCTGCCTCTTCCTCTTATACCTGCCCTTCCCACTCAGTGCCCAGGCCCGGCTGACTCAGGTAAGGCAGGCTGTCTGCGGCAGGAGGCCCCACCTGTAAACTTCACCCATGAGTCAGCCTGTGAGAGAGCGCACATAACAGTCCCGTGGGGAAGCGCGCCGCTCTGTAATTCCTGCCAGGTGGGGCAGGCATCACCTTCTACCCACCTCACCCCCCAGACAGCACAGGCCGCTGTAAATCACAGGCTGAGTCATGCGCCAAGGACACGCCCTGGCAGGAGGGTGGTAATCCAGAGGTCCCTCTCTTTCCCTTGGGCTCCGAATTTCTTTTAATCGGGCTAGAAAAGAGGGAGAAGGCAGGGGGAAGAAGAATAGAAGCACCTGTGGACTAAAAGTTACATGGTAGGGGTCCTGAGAAAACCACGGTGGGTAGATCATATTTTAACCTGCAAAATATATTATAATTTTAACCTGCAAATATATTGTATTTGCAGGTTAAAAAAAGAAACTGACGTGCAGATCACCTTGGGGTTTTCTGCAATCCAGGGTTCAGGATGCAAAGTGAAGGTTGTCGCTAAATCCACATCCGAGGCATGTCTGGAATTCTCAGAATGACAATGCCTGCTATTTCCTGTTAATTGTACTAACCACTGTGGTTTTTTTCCCTCTCTTCAGGAAGAGACCATTATTTGCAGTTTGAGACATGAAATGGTTTCATTTTGCGGCACCTTTTAATCACTTGAGGACAGTCAGGTTGACTGGGCCTCAAATGAGGATCTGCTGTGAGCTGGAAACTTGGACTGCAACTTCCTTTGAATAATCAGGATATTCAGTGGACTGTAACTGTTGGGGTGGGTGGTGGAGGGAGGCTCTGGATTAGAGAAAGGCTTGAGAACCCTGGGTCAGCTACTGGGAAAGCAGTGGCCCATACTGGGCCACTGGGATGCCCATGGGCGGGGTCCTTCCTGCTTCCCAGAAAGTCCAGATTTCTGCAACCCCCAGGATCCACCGAGCTTCTGTGGCTTTCCGATGGATTTTGAGACATTTGTGATTTCTTTTTCCTATTTAACACCTGCAAGTGGTCCAGGTAAGATAGAAGCTAGAGCCCAGCAGAAATTTGTTCGATGGTCAGAGGGCCCCAAATCGTCCAGCAGTGCTGGACAGCAGACAGGTACACCAGCCACAGGAGACCCTGGGGGGATTTTATGGTTTAGGAGCATTTCCTACCTGACATGAGTCACCTGTGTAGTCAGGGGGGCAGGCACACATCTCTACGTTCTGTGCTCGACGTCCACTTCCTGTTTCCGAGGCCTCCTCCAGCCCCACCCCGCTCAGGGTGAGCCGCTGTGTCTCGGTGAAGTAGAGGCCCCGGAGGTGCACACCTCGCAGTCTAGACAGCACCATCATCAACTCTTCCCGAGAC
This sequence comes from Mesoplodon mirus, assembly GCF_964341445.2. NCBI lineage: Eukaryota > Metazoa > Chordata > Mammalia > Artiodactyla > Ziphiidae > Mesoplodon > Mesoplodon mirus. The sequence goes on along the minus strand of NC_138989.1, from coordinate 40,363,713 downwards.
ACGGGGGCACCGCTGCTGGCGCGTCTGAAGTTTCCCTATATGTGAAAGCAGAGAGGCAAGGTCTCCCTGTGGTAAGCTCACTCCCAGGGCCTTCAGAGACAGCCAGCCAGAAGGAATCCAATAAAGCCATTTAAAATGCTTCAGGGGAAAAATAAATTAAATGCATCAGGAAAAATACTAAAATAAGATAGGTAAGTAGACACAGTGGATTTATATTCAGAAGTCACGTGTCCTGGGTTATTTCCAAGAAGGGAGAAGGCCACGAGGAAGCGGGAAAAAATGAAGGCAGGAAATAAGGAGCAATAAAATGAAATCAGATTTCCCAGTGTTAGGCTTATTGTAAAATGCACTTTTATTTGTGCAAGCAGTGAGAGTGAGAAAGATACAGGAGAGAGACATGGACACTGAATAAGTCACACAGCTCAGATCGTTCATTAAATGTTCATTATTGTGATAGTACAATCTTTTCTTGCACACACACATTCATATTATTTTATTTTTATGATGGTATATAACATGTAACATAAAATTTACCATCTTAACCATTTTTAACAGTAGGGCACAAGAGTGTTAATTATATTTACGTCATTGTGCAACAGATCTTTAGAAGTTTATCATCTTGCAAAACTGAAACTCTGCAACTATTAAGCAATAACTCCCGTTTCCTCCTCCCGCAGCCCCTGGCAACCACCATTCTCCTTTCTGTTTCTATGAATCTGAGTACTTTTTTTTAATATAAATTGATTTGTTTTTATTTTTGGCTGTGTTGGGTCTTCGTTGCTGCACGTGGGCTTTCTCTAGTTGCGGCGAGCGGGGGCTACTCTTCCTTGCGGTGCACAGGTTTCTCATTGCGTTGGCTTCTCTTGTTGCAGAGCATGGGCTCTAGAGCGCAGGCTCAGTAGTTGTGGCGCACGGGCTTAGTTGCTCTGCGGCACGTGGGATCTTCCCAGACCAGGGCTTTAACCCGTGTCCCCTGCATTGGCAGGCGGATTCTTAACCACTGCGCCACCAGGGAAGCCCTGAATCTGAGCGCTTTAAATACCTCCTACAAGGGGAATCACACAGTATTTGTCTTTTTGTGACTTGCTTATTTCACTTAGTGTACTGTCCTCAAGTTTCATTCATGTTCTAGCATGTGACAGGACTTTCTTCTTTTTGAAGGCTGGATTATATTCCAGTGCATGTACATGCCACGTTTTCTTCATCCATTCACCTGTCAGTAGACATTTCAGTTGCTTCTACCTTTTGGCTATCGCGAGTAGTGCTGCCATGAACATGGGTGTGCAAGTATCTTCAAAATCCTGTTTTCAGTTCGTTTGAACATAGAGTTGACCCTTGAATAATGCGGGCGCCAACCTTTTGAGCAGTCAAAATTCTGCGTATAACTTCACAGTTGGCTCTCCATACCTGTGGTTACAAATTCGCAAATTCAACCAACTGCAGGTCATGTAGTAGTGTGCATTTACTGGAAAAAGATTCAGCCATTTTTCTTGAATAAATGCTTTTCAGATTCCACAAGCCTTTGGTTAATTGTCAGAGTTCTAAAATAGTTGATTTTGACCATTTCTGCCACATTGCTTTTATGGAGGAAAAACAGGTTCTTCACCATTTTTGCTGGCATCACCTCTCTCATATAAACAGAATCACATAATAGATGGGCTTTTGTGTCTTGCTTCTTTCCCTCAGTATAATGTTTTTGAGGTGCATCCACAGTGTGGAAAGTATCCATACTTTGTTCCATTTATTGCCAAATAGTAATCCATTGTATGGGTGGACCAGTACAGAAATGTTACAGTGTGTCTGGGAGTTCAAGGTACTTGAAAAAGTATCACCTTGAGGATGTATTTACTAATCCTCACTGGACGTATTTAATAATATAATTGGAACACTCTAAAGGAATAATTGTAACCATGTAGGTTTAACACAATGCTTTATAATTTGATGAGCTTTCCTTTATTTAGCTATATTATTCTTACTTCTTTTGGTGTTAGATGTTTTTGTGACTTTTCTTTTTATTCACCCCAAACATTTGTTGGACAGTCACCAGGTCCCAGGCACTGAGGGAGGCCTGAGGATGACAGGGAGCTACGTCGTAGCATTTACAGACTCACAGAGTTGACAAAACAAGGATACTTGGGTGTAAAACAGGAGAGACGGTGGTAAGAGCCATAAAGATGGTGCAACAAAGCCCTGTGAGGATGGAGCCCTGTATATTTTATATAATTTATATTTTTAATTTAGATATCTAAATTACATTTATATAAATATAGTTAATATTTTAAATCCATAAAATAAGTCAGAAAAACAACTCTTTGAAAGAACTAAATCGTGGGACAAAAAGGCTCATCAAGAAGAATTTCATGCTTGCTTTTCCATTACCTCTACCACCTGCACTCGCCCATGATGCAGCCGGTCTGGCCGGGGGTGATTCGGCCCCTCATAGATGACGGACATGTGCTGACCCTGTTTAAAGAAACACATGAATGTGTTAGTGGCTTGGTTGGGATATTTTGAGGTTTATGATTGATCTAGGAACAAATGTCTATGGACCTGCATTACATGAGATGCCTGATTCTAAAAAAGTAGCTGCAAAATGAACTGACTGGCAAAAGGAGTAGTAACGTGGAAATGGAATAATAAGCCCTAACACGGTTCATTTTCACAAATAGGAAACCAGGAAAATTCTCTTGACTGAAAGTGGCTTAAAAAGATGGAAACAGTTTTTTTTTTTTTTTTTTTTTTTAATGATGCTTTGTAGTCAATGCATGAGGTGCTGGTTTCCTTACTGCCTACAGGACCGCATGGGTAGCAAGAAAGTGCTTTGAGGGGTGGGTAAGTGGGGAGGGCAGGGAGGGTAGAAAGTTGGCAGGGCTGCCTGTGCAGGCTGCATAGATAGGGAGCAGCAGAGCTGGCACGTGGTGGAGGAATTAGCCCTGCAGCCCATACCCTGCAGGACCCAGCCCTGCTCACTTAGCCTCCGCACGCTCGTCCCCATTACGGTGGCTCTCGAGGTCCCATGGGAGGGTCAGCACCCACGAGCAGCACTCTCACCCCACACCCACACACACAAGTACAGCTTTTCTGTTGTAGCACCAAACCCCAAAGGGTTTCATTCATTAGAGCCAGTTTTCAGAAACAAAAGCATTATCTGCGATCACTAATTGAAAACCTTAATCTAAGAAACATGCCCATAGGCTTTTAACTTCAGTGGTTTGGAACAAAGCAGTGGAGTAAATGTTTCATGAGCCTAAAGTACTTTCCATGTTTGAAGATAAATTAAGAAGAAATTTTGGTCATCACTTCTCCATGAATTCCAACAGTCTGCATAACAATATAGGCAGTAAAATATAGGCATACTAATGGCCTGAATTTGAGATGCTCTGCAAAAATAATGAAGCTGAAATACAACATGTCATAACAGTATTTTTATCATGGAACTATTTTTCCTTAGACTGTAACTCTAAAATCTTGAATGCTTCCTTTTCAAGTTGTTTTGCAAAGGTTCCTTTGAGAACCTTTTAAAACAACAGTTCAATACACTTGGGTGCCAGTAGAAACAAAACACAACACAGCCATGCCTGAACACAAAAGCTACCAGAATGCGAGGCCCTCATCTGGGATGAGGCATGTGGGATTTTCCAGTCCCCTCTTATACCGTGAATGACACAAGAAAACCCTTCAGGAAGCTGGAATTGCATCGCATTAATTATAGCACAAGTTCAGGCTATGGCACCTCACCCCATGTGCGAGGCTCTGTACATTGTAGGGGATTCAATGCAGGATGTGATATCACCCCTTACCTCAAGGAAATTTTCCAGATTGCAGTTCTGGACTGTGTGCCTGGCACACAGCATGCGGGTGTCACTTCTCAGAAAACCAAAGGGGCTCCCCACTGTCTACCTCAGGCCAAACTCCTCATCATGGCATTAAACACACCCCTTCCTACCCTTCCAGGCTTGTTTTCAATGGCCCGGCACATGCTGATAACACAGCCAACTTGGACTGCTCACCCCTGGAGCGCTGCTCCTCTGCCTAGGTTCAACTTACTCTCTGCCGGGGAAGGGGAAGGGTGTTTCTCCTCTCACGCTCATTCTTTTTTTTTTTTTTGCGGTTTGTGGGCCTCTCACTGTTGTGGCCTCTCCCGTTGCGGAGCACAGGCTCCGGACGCACAGGCCCAGCGGCCATGGCTCCTGGGCCCAGCCACTCCGCGGCATGTGGGATCTTCCCAGACCGGGGCACGAACCCGTGTCCCCTGCATCGGCAGGCGGACTCTCAACCACTGCGCCACCAGGGAAGCCCTCTCACGCTCATTCTTAAAGGCGTGGCTCAAAACTAACCTTTTCCATGAACTCTTCTGAGGGCACCGACTACATAAGCCCCCACTTGGACTCCAGCTCCCACAGAGTCTTGTCTGAACTTTGTCTCAAAGGCTTAATGTTCAGTGGACTGTAGGTCTTTGGTCATTTCTCTCATGTCCCCTCCTGGTTACACTTTTTTTTGAGGGCAGGGATCACCTGTCCTTTATGAGCCCAGCAATGTGACTTGGCAAACAGGGAGGTCTCAAAAATGTTTGTGAGACAAAATTGAAAGATAGAAACATAAAACAAGTTTATGTTGAGGCAGTGATTGTGAGACTCCAAGTGAGAGATGGTTAAGTTCTCTGGAAGGGAAGAAAAGAGAAACCATTTGGGGCTGGGATGGTCAGGGACCAAGGGTCCTGAGGAGGTGCCACATGCTCTAAACTTCGCTTTGAGTTTCTACAAAATATTGGAAATGACTTAATCCAAACTTTCTGTAGGCCACTTAACAAGATATCCTAAAATTGGACTGGCTCCAATTGCAACCGCCACTTTCTGCTACTTGGGTCGTGTCTGACACCTACGGTGAGCTGCACATCTGGCTTCTTTTCCAGAAGAAACATGTCACCAGGCAGTCCAAAGGACTTCATTTGGTAGGTGAGGTAGCCACCATATGAGGAAACCTGAAATTGAAATAGTAGGATTAATAGCACAAGCATTAAAAGAGAACATGGCAACATTAACTCATCTACGAAGTACACTGGCACATAGATCTGGAAAGATACACAATCAGCCTGTTAACAATGGTCATTTCTACTGAGTGGAATTGAAGACGGCATTTTAACTTTCTACTTTATACCATTTTATATCAATTAAAATGTTTAATATGAACATGATTGAATTTTACAAGCAAGAAGATACTTCTGTTAAAAAGAAAAATAGTCATGCAGAAACAAATAAGATCCTTTTATTCTAGATGATGACTAAACCAAAATGTCTATTTAATCCATGGCTATTCTAAGAAATCTAGGCCATTGCTTTCCTATTTAATGGAGAGACTTTGTTAATATCTATCAGTTACAAAATGAACCTCTAAAAATAAATTGTCACAAAAAAAACTTCCCGGGCTTCCCTGGTGGCACAGTGGTTGAGAGTCCGCCTGCTGATGCAGGGGACATGGGTTCGTGCCCCGGTCTGGGAGGATCCCACATGCCGCAGAGCGGCTGGGCCCGTGAGCCATGGCCGCTGAGCCTACACGTCCGGAGCCTGTGCTCCGCAACGGGAGAGGCCACAGCATACCGCAAAAAAAAAAAAAAAAACCCAAAAAACAAAACAAAAAACAAAAAAAACCTTCCCCTGAGGGCAGATGGTGAATATTTCCTAAGTGATTCTGCATTCTCCTGGATGCATAGGCTATGTCCGCCTGTACCACCAGGTATACGGGCGTCCTCTCAGGGCTGCCTCCGCAGCATGACGGTGGTGGAAACATGGAGGTGAATGATCATGGGTTTTTTAGACAGCGACTTCACCTCTGGTCCTGATATCTCCCACCCTTAAAGAAAAAACTGATCAAGAAGGAAGGAGTGACTGAAAGATGGAAATCAGAGGCAACATCATCTCAGGGAAGGCAGACAAAATACCCTTACTGGAGATGCAAATAAGCTGGAGCAGGGAGGAGGGGCAGCCCTTCAGGGCTCCCAATCCACTGAAGTTCTTCCCTAGAATCTACAGCCTACACAGCTTCACAGAGTAATGACCTTAGAATCTGGAAGTATTCCAAGGTAACATCTTGAATCATCTTATTGAGATTAAGTATTGCCTTTTTGATGGACTGAGGAGGTTAAAAATATGTCTACATATTCTTTGATATTCTTGCTTTCAAGAGGTGGAGCTTAATTCTCCTCCCAGAGTGTGGGCTGGGCTTTGTGACTGAACAAAATATGTTAGCAGTGACGGTGTGTCATTTCTGAAATGAGGTTACAAAAATGTTGTTCTCCCTCCCTGTCGCTCTCTCTCTTTCTCTCTCCTCTCCTCTCCCACCCACCTCTTTCTCTCTCCCTCATTTGCTTTGGAGGAAGCCAGCTGCCATGTCATGAGGACCCTCAGGCAGCCTATGGTGGGCCTCACGTGAATAGGAACTGAGGCCTCTGACCACCAGCCAGCCAGGAACACTGGCCTGCTGACAACCACGCCAGTGAGCTTGGAAGTGGATCCTCCAGTCCCAGATGCCTGCAGCCCTGGCTGACATCTTGACCACAACCGCATGAAAGAACCTGAGCCATCCACTCCTGGATTCTTGATCCATGGAAACTGGGCAAGAAAATAATGACCTGTTGCTTTAAGCTTCCAAGTTTGTGGGTCATTTGTTAGCCTGGACTAGATGACCAGTAAGTACAGGGCTCGCCATGTGGACGTGAAGAGGCATATCACATGAGGGAGAAGTGGGGTTATATGAGAGAAGCAACATGCCCCATACTCAGAGGTCAAAATCCATAGTCCTTCAACCTGAAGACAGAATCAGAGAGCTCAGGCTGCCAAGGGACGAATATTTAGTCATTGTAGATGTGAGACTACGGCATCACCTGGGCTGGGCCCTGTGAAATCCACCCCTTCTCCAAAGCTCTATCCTGGGCCACCAGGTGCATATGTCACCTGAGGATGTCTCTATGGGATGCTCACACTTCTGTCCATATAAATGAGTGTAGGTGGTCAGATCCTGGAATAATAATTTACGCAGCAAAGGAAAAGCAACTCCTTTATAAGCTCCCCAAGGAGCGTCTAACCACACGTGACTCCCAGTCTCCCAGTTTATCCCTCTTCTCCCCTTTCCCCCCTTGGTAACCATAAGTTTGTTTTTTACATCTGTGACATATACACACTACTACATATAAAACAGATAACTAATAAGGACTTACTGTACGGCACAGGGAACTCTACTCAATACTCTGTAATGACCTATATGGGAAAAGAATCTAATAAAAGAGTGGGTATATGTATATGTATAACTGATCCACTCTGCTGTACACCTGAAACTAACACAACATTGTAAATCAACTATACTCCAATAAACATTTTTTAAAAAGAAATAAAATGTATTCATAACCACACGTGACTCTACTAATGAAAGCCGTGCTGTCACTGGATCCTGTGCTTCTTTTAATAAGCTCATGAGTCACTTCTCAGCTTTTGTTTTCCTGACAAGGGGCCCTTCTTCTGCTTTAAAACAAAGAATTCTCAGCATTGGCATTTAAACACATACATGTGCCATTCGCGGCAGATATTATTTAAATGGTTATTTCCCCAGAGGAAATTTCTTTGGCATTAAGTGAAAATCAGGAAGAACGTGGTGCAGGATTTCCTTTGCTGGTGAGCAACCATGTGGGCCCCTGAGGCCCGTACACCCTCAGCCTCTCTATCTTCTGCATTTGTGATTAACTGAAGTTCTTCAGTTTTAGTAACCTGAACTTCCGGAACCTTCCTTCCAGACATCCAGTAAATGATGCCCTGCAGTGACGGAGGAGGTCCAGCAAGAGCACGGGAGAACAGCAGGACATGGTTACCTTGTCCCCCAGGTAGGAAGCAGGGGCGACCCACGACACGCTGTGAACCGTTGAGGGCAGCTCCTGGAGGTCGGCCACCACGCTGCTGCTGCCCGGGTTGAAGGAGATGGGGATGTCCACTCTGTCTGCCGTCTCCAGGCGCCAGCCCATCATATCCACAAACTGAAACACAGAGGCAACGGATGGAAACGTGTGCCCATGGCGTCTTTGGCGATAGTTGAATTATGCAGAGTAGAAAGAGCTGTGGGGCAGCCACCTTACTTCAAAGGCTTCCCTCCGGTATCTCCTCTCGTGTCTGACTCCAGTGAGGGAGCCCACTCCCACTCAGCCCCCACCTGACCCATCGCAACTAGGAATTCTCAAAGGGTAGTGACCAGATGCACGTGGGACTTATCCTTGTTGCCCAGCACACATCCTGGTTCCTGACATTTAGTAGGTGTTCAGAAAATATTCAAATAATACACAAATAAGGGTGTGAATAATAACGAGGACTGTGGGCGCATTTTAATGGTGAGCTCCTTAGAAAATGTGATGTGGAATACAGTGGACCGCTGTCATTATTTTTCTCTAAATGGAGCATCAAAATTATTATTATTTTTAAATATTTATTTACTCATTGGGCTGTGTTGGGTCTTAAGGTGCGGCAGGCAGGATCTTTAGTTGCAGCATGAGAACTCTTAGTTGTGGCATGTGGGATCTAGTTCCCTGACCAGGGATCAAACTCAGGCCCCCTGCATTGGGAGCACGGAGTCTTAGCCACTGGATCACCAGGGAAGTCCCAAGAAGCATCAAAATTAAATATTCCCCAGATCACAAAGGAAGCCAGGAGTTAAACTATGAGGGGAAGAAAAAGAAGGAACTGACAAGACATAGAGTCAGAATAATGCTTCCGGGTTCCCCTGAGGGTAAGAAGAGGAGACTTCAGGGTGGATTTACAAACTTTTTTCCCCCCCATTACAAGCCTGCATTCCTTTCAGGAGGCAGGCAGTAAAATAGAGAAAACAATCTTTCTTTGAATATTTGTTGGACATTAAGACATGTCACACAAGAAAGCAAGCATGAGACTAATGGTTCATGGAATCATGAAAGCAACAAAAGTTTTAGTTTCCTGGAGTTAATTTTAAAAGTGGCTAAAGAGAAGATGTGGTTAAAACGGGTGAGAAGGTAAGTAAAACCGGAAGATAAGCAGATAAGAAGAAACAAGGGGCAAGAACAACTAACTCCATTTATTTAATGAGTTTTTATTGAGCATCTACTATGTTTCAGAGCCTACTCAAGGCACTGGGATTGTATCAAGGAGCTTACATGTGAGTGGTGGAGAAAATAGATACGTAATAAACAACCTTTAGAACTGTGATACATGCTATGAAGTACACAGAGAAGGGTGAAGCCACAGAGTGAGGCATGGCATCTCTAAGCACTTGAGCAGAGAGCTGATGAACTGAGGGACATGAGGACATCTGGGGACAGAACACCGCAGGCTGAGGACCAGCGAGCACAACGCTTAACATTCTAACCAAGCAAGATGCTAAAAACCCCACAACCCTTCACGTCTCATGACAATGCATTACTTCCTCATTTGGAAGTACTAAATAGAAACAAAAGGAGTCTAATGCCCTGCCTACCTTAGCTCTTCTCTTATGTGAGCTGTGACAGTGATGACTGACTCCGAAACAAAAGCAGCTGGTACAACCTTTGGGGTTCGCTGGGTCCAGGTAGAATGACCCTTCCTGACACACGTTACATTCTGTACCTTCCACATTTTCCTATTGAAGAAAAACATGAAACGCGATCATTCCTTCTAAAGGTTCTCTGATTGGAGAGAGCTACGTGTACAAATTAAGTATCAACATAAGATGATAGAACATGGATGCTAACAAAGCAAGCACAGTTACATGGCTGTTAAGCTTTTTACCACATTCGTTATTTAAACTTTTATACCATGTACAAACGGAAGAGAGGATTTCCTAAATTTCATAAGATGCCCTTTGGCAACCTGAAGGTAGAGAAAGAGCACCAGAAGGATTCACAATATGGGGGGAACTACCACTTTAGAACATCCACTGGGACTCGGGAGCTCTCCTATACCCTGCAGAATGCCTTGGAGCAGAGATGATTAACCTGGGGTGCATGGGACAGGAATAGGCTTCAGGGGAACCCACAAACCTCTTGAGATTATAGACAAACGTTTGTGTTGAATTTTCTGAAGACAGTATATATCTGTCATCAGATTCTTAAGGAGGTCTGTGGCCTCTTCAAAGGACAAGAGCAGTGCGGGGGCGGGGGGGGAGGTCTTCGCTTCTGACTATTTCTATCCAATGAGAATGACTAGAAAATGCTATAGTCATTATGGAAATCTATCTTGGATCAATCCCATTTCCCACCGATTTTTATACAATGACTCAGCATGAAGACCCTCCACAATGGTCAGTGGCCAACGTCCCCAGCGTTGCACATTCCATCTTACCTTGCAGAGGCAAGACCCTGTCTCCAGGTCACAGCCTGCTGGCTCAGTCCCATCTCTGTTGCATTGGCAGGGGAGGCACTCAGGGAAGCGGTAGAAGCCGGAAGCACACCGGTCACACTGCCGCCCTGTGATTCTGGGCTTGCATCTGTACTTAAGCAAAGGAAGCAAAGGTCCTCGTCATCTTTCTACACACACTTCTAAAGCCGACCTGCACTGCCGCAAAGCAGTTGCTGTATGAAGCCAGTTAAATAGACACAGGGCCTGTCCACGGGGTGCTAGCGTCCAAGGCAGAATGGAGAGAAGCAGATACAAGGCACTCACACAAAGTAGCTCAAGGTGACCGTCATCCTGATGATGAAAGGGGTCAAAAGATACACACTTCCAGTTATAAAATGAACAGGTCCTGGGATGTCATGTACAGCATGGCAACTGTAGTTAATAACACCGCATTGCATATGTGAAAGTTGGTAAGAGAGAAAATCTTAAGAATAGTTATCATGAGAAAAAAAAATTTGTAACTGTACGGTGACGGGTGCTAACTAGACTTACCGTGGTGATCATTTCACAATGTACACAAATAGCGAATCATTATGTATACACCTGAAACTAATATAATGTTACATGTCAGTTATACCTTAATTAAAAAAAAACAATGACCATCATTGATGTGATTCCAAGGGCCAGGCTTGGTACTAGGCTCTGGGGTGCACAGAAGGACACAGTCTCTGGGCCTGAGAGCTCTTAAGTGTTGAGGTGGAAATGTGAACGATATACACACAGGATCTAAACAGGGGTTAGAGGGCCAGCTCAGACCCAGCATCCCTGGGGGAGGTGATGCCTGAGCTGAGTGTAAAAGGCCAAGTGTCCCGGGGTAGGAGGTGGGGCAGGCGTTCCAGACAGCAGGAACAGGGGGACACGGCTTGGCATGTGCAGGGAACACAGCAGGTGCTCCTGGAGCAGGGGTATGAGCAGGGATGCTGAACCACGAGCCTGGAGAGGCGGGAGGGGGCCAGCTCATGTGGACGGAGATGCTGGCCATTGTGACACTGTCCCGGGGCCCTGGAGCGTGGGGCTGAGTCCTGCACACTGAAGGCGGACTGGCCGGAGTTCCACCCCCGCTCTCACATGTATTAGAGACAGCGTCTCAGCAAGTTATCCAACTTCTCAAGGCCTTGCTTTCTCGTCTGAGGGAGATGGGAAGCAGTAGCCGCTGCCTCCCGGGACCACCGTCATCTTGAAAAGCTTTCAGAGAGGAAGGAGGGAGGCTGGCTGTGTGTGAAGGACTGAGCTGAGATCGGTTCCACGGCAGGTAGATGAGGGCCCGAACGAGGGCAGAGGTTCTCAGTATGGATGGGGGGATGGGTTCCAAACTATCTTAGGGGGAGGATGCTGGGGCCCGTCGTGGTCTGGGTGAGAGGACAGAAGGCAAGGAGGACCCCCAGTGGTCTGGCTGGACAGGGAGGGAGGGGGGCAACGGCCTGTGTGGGGCTGGGCTCCAAGGAGGCTCCAGGGAGCTCTGAGCACAAGAGTGGCTGAGAAAACACTAGAGGCTTCTCAGGGCTGAGAAGCCCAACACCCGAGAGGTGAGGAGAGGAAGAGGCAGCTGGGTCACTGAGCTCCACAGCTGAAGCCTGATAGATCTACATACTGACTTTTTCTTGTAGGTCCAAAGAAAGTATTAGGAAATCTGCTTTCTATTAGACTGTTAGGAGTACAATCTGATTTGAAATATTTTCTCATTAACTTGCTACCAAATGTAAGCTATCACCTATCTCACTCGAGGATGATGAAGATATGGTATCTATATACAATGGAATACTACTCAGCCATAAAAAGGAATGAAATCTTGTCATCTGCAGCAACATGGATGGACTTGGAGAGTGTTCTGCTAAGTGAAATAAGTCAGACAGAGAAATGCAAATACTGTATCATCTCACTTATGTATGGAATCTAAAAAATACAACAAACTAGTGAATATAACAAAAAAGCAGCAGACTCCCAGATATGGAGAACAAACTGGTAGCTATCAGTGGGGAGAGGGAAGTGGGGAGTAAATGGTACAAACTATTATGTATAAAATAAGCTGTAAGGGTATATTGTACAACACCAATTTTATAGTAACCGTAAGTGGAGTATAACCTTTAAAAATTGTGAATCACTATATTGTACACCTGTAGTTTATATAATATTGTGCATCAACTATACTTCAATTTAAAAAATAATCTCACCCCAGGGACCATCCCCAAAAAAGACAAATATAACTTTATATCCCAGTAAGTTTGCCTTGGGCAAATATCTGCTTATAATTAAGTAAAGAATTCTGTACGTGATTAAGAACACAAACTTGGGACCAGGTGGCCTAGGTTTGAATCCAAACTCTGCTACTTACAGGAAGCTCGAGCAATTAATCTCTTTACAACTGACTTTCCTCATCTGTAGCTCATAATACCCACTTCATAGGATTACCGTGAGAATTTAATAAAATAAAAATCTAAAAATCTTAGAAGAGTGCCGTGCACATGTAAGCATTTGCTATCATTACTCCTGTTATGGTATCAGCTAAGGGGAGCACATGTGTTTCCCTTTATCCCACTCACCACACCTAAAAAGACAAAATCACTTTTACCGGCAAGGCCTGCTGACAGGTCAAATGTCATTCAGCACAGCCCCACCCCCTCATCTCCCTCCCTCCCTGATACCTGCAGGGACTGTTTTCGTGAGGAAGAAACGTATTCTCCAAATCACACCTCTAGTGGTTTAGGTGGAAGGTGGAAGCAGTCTGCTTGGAGCGATTGCTGCAGACTCGGGACTGCAAACTCTGGAAGAGGTCAGGGACCCTCTGGGAAGCTGGAGAAACTATGGGCCATCTCAGAAAAGTACTTCCACCCACTCACAGGTTACATCACCTCTCTCTCTCTCTCTCTTTCTAGCACACACAATTTTGTTCCTAGGCCCAGGTTAATAACAGGTACTCTCTTCTTGTGAATCCCAAACTAAATGCAATCACGGGCCAGCAGAAAATTGACTGTTCCCAGATGACTCCGTATTTCTGGAGCACAAGAACTCTGGTGGGTGAGAGATGGGAAGGGAGAGTACAGATAACCCCTCCAAATAAAATGGTCTGGAAGAAGAAACCTAGGTCAGAGGAGGAACTTTGGCAGTGACCCGACTCAGCCTGGGCGTTCCCTGCTCCTCCCACCCGGCAGTGAGGAAAAGGATGCTGTGCTCAGTGCTCTTGTCACAAAGTGCCATCCAGGAAGCTTGTCGTCCTGAAGTCCAGGACACTTCTTTTAGCAAACACACAGGGCTGCTGGCCAACAGGTGCATTCACGGAAGGCTGGTGCCCACGAGCCTCTCACACCCTGAGTGCCTCTTGGGGACAAGTGACCCTGAGTGTTGACCTGGACCCCAGCCTTGAAGGTGAGGACAGGCAGACGGGAGCCTCTTTCTTATATTTTCACTTCACTGGAAAAGACAGGAAGGGGAGTATTTTGCAGGGCGGACAGCTGCGCAAGCCCCTTGTCGAGACCAGGAGAAACGTCTGCCTGTTTATTTCAGGGCATCCGTGGGATGACGTGGTGGGAGGGAGAGCTGGGCAGAGAGGGTGTAACCGCGTCGGTAACATGGGATGAAGCGCTGAGTCTCACTCAGCACGTAGGTAGCAAGCGAGCACAGAAGAGTGGATAGAAAAAAGCAAAAAGCTGAACAGAGTGATAGCAGCAGTGGCCTGGGAGCTGAACCCGGGGACCTCGGGTGGGACTGATGGGCGAGGGTTCACCACAACATGGAAAACACGATGTCTGGATTCTGTGTAGTGCAACACCGAGAGCAATGAACACGTGAATCCTGCGCAAAAACAGGCAACCAAAGGAGTTTTGGGTGGTGCCATGACAACAGGGAATAAAAAGGAAACTTCCTCCTCCAGGTCCGGCTGAATGCCTTTTAAAAACGACCTAAAGTCAGCCTGACCTTGCACACGCCTCCAGGGAGACGTTGTGCTACCGGGGGAGCTGGCCTTCCTGCAACGGCAAGGAGGTTCCAGTTGCTGCCGCCAGGAGGTGCGGAGGAGCAGCACTGAGCATGTGGGTCCGGTGAAGTCATCTCCATGGCAATGAGCTCAGGGCCAAACATTACGAAATGACACCTGCACGTGTGTGGGTGCTCACGTGTCTCACAGGTCACCAGAACTTCAGGCGTTAGGGTGAACTCTACCCTTTGCTCATTAAATACCAGGGATCCCTTAATATTGCATTCCATTCAAGTCCAGTTTTCAACTAGAATCCAAAGTCTACCTTATAGTCATTCATGTATTCATCCTATAATTACTGAGTGCCCTCTATTGATATATACACATCCTCGTGTTAGGGGACATGGGAGGGAGGGGAAAAAGTAGAATAAGCCAGTCTTGACCTTCGTGCATTTTCACTGAGGACGTGGGACATAGAGATGCAGAAAGTTAGGTAATCACGTGAGAGATGGGACAGCTAAGCTTAGAACTAGCTTTCGGCAAGGAGATGACAAGGATACCTCTGTGGGCTTGCAGTGGCTTCATGCCTTCTTCACATTTGTACCTTTCATACAGAATCCTTGAAGGATGTGGATAATTTGGGGGTAACAGAAGAGGGGAAAGGAGAGCTGAGAACTGAAGAACTGAACTTAGGCAAATAGTGTCTAGAGAAAGTGAGAAAAACCAGAGAAGCTGAAAAAAGGCTTAAGTTAGGTAAGTGGGGGCCAGATCACCACGGAAAGCTGGTCTTTATTTTCTCATACAATGGAGACTTGAGGAAGGTTCTTATGCAAAGAGTAATGTGACGGACGTGGTGCCAGTCAGAGTCACTTCCACCCCCCAGCAGCCTGCACACAATATGGCACTCATTATGCTGCACTGTCATTATTGATTAGTAGAGGGTCCCCTACCAGACCATGACCTCTCGTTAGCAGGTATGTGTGCCTTCAGCACGAAGCACAGCACCCAGACTGGAGTAGGCGCTGGATATGGTTTGAGTCATAAAACATACTAACTGATAAAATAGAATTTAAAGCCAAAAAAAAAAAATCACAGGGACTGAAGAAAATGTTTCATCCTAGTTTTTAAAAAAACCCACACACCAAGAAGATGAAATCATAAACATATGTGCATTTATCAACATTCTCTATGCACTAATAAAAAATTATGGAGAAAATCGATTTTTAAATCCCAGTATAATTGTGTACTAGCATATTCCCCTTCAATTAAGGAGAAAAGAAGGAAGGAAGGAAGGAAGCCAGGAAAAGGAAGGTCAATTCGGAGACTGTCAAGCTCATTCACACAGGAAGTGGTAATAAAGGACTTCACCAGGTGGAAGTACCTGCAGGGGGCCATCGAAGGAAAGGGGATAATACACACTTTGCTAGAAGTTGACACCCGATTGACTGTAGGAAAAAGGAATTGACTCTAAGGTAATGCTGAGATTTCAGGCTTTGGGGACCGGAAGGAGGCTGTCACCAATATATAGAAATTTTTTAAAAAATTCTAAGAGAGGAATGGCCTGAAAGGCAAGACAATGGCAAGGGTTTCAGATATGGAATCAGTGTAGAATTTAGGAGTAGAGAGGGCCCTTAAAGATCATCTAATCTAACACTTCATTATACATGTGAGGGGACAAGAGCTCAAAGAGGTCAGGGGACTTGTCCGCCAAGGCCCCCCCTAAGGAAAGCCAATAGGGGAACCCAGGTAGAACTGATTTTCAACGAATGTGGGATAAGACAGCTGTCAGGGACCAGAACTGGAGCTCTGGATCTGGGAATCATCAAGGGTCAGGTGGTTGAAGCCAGGAGAATGGGTGGGGCTTCAGGAGGACAAAGTATAAAGGGCAGAAGGCAGACAGCCAAGTGCCTGGCAAATAATAACAACATCTAATACTGGGTGCAAGTGTGTGTCAGGTACTATTCTAAGGGTTTTCACACAGGATATTTAATCCTCTAAAGAACTTTAAAAGGTAGGTGCCTCTGGGACAGAGGAAACGTAAGTGAGAACTCTGAGCTCAGTCCATCCCCATCCATCCTGCTCACCACTGTGTCCGAGCACCTGCCTGCACGCCGTCTGGAATTTAGCATTCCTATTGTTTGATGAGGTGCATCAAAGGGATTGCTTCTCCAGGTTGTTAGGGCTTGTGGATTTCTGCTGACCTGGAAGTACTTCTGTTCCCAGAATGCCAAGTCTACGACCTTTTCTGGTATTTTGTTTCTCCATCTAACACATTTAGTAAATCTGTGAGACTGGCTGAGATAGAGGTCCCCCCAAAACGGCTTTCCTTTTGCTGCTGCTCTTCTGAAGAGGCACGTTTGCACACGTGGTTTCACTGGACGTCCAGGTGAACTGCCATCTCCTATAATCGATCTTAAAATGTCTTGAAAGTCATCGACGTGATGATAGTCTTTTAAAGCAGCGATTCCCAGCATCTGTGTATCTGATTGATAAAATCTTCTGAGGCTATTCTAGCTCTTTCATTTGTTCAAAGAATCTGATGGCACAATCATCCACTATTAAAAGCAGATGCAAATGTACTTTTTCATTGCTATTATATCTGATTCAATTACTGTGATGCTATAAAAAAATGAAATTTTGATCAATATAAGCATCTTTAAGACCACAATCCCAATAGAGTCGTGCCAAACAATGGACTTTTTATCATTTATACAATATACTTTTGTAATATTTTCCATGATACAATCAGAGATTGAAGAAGAAACAGAATCAGAGTTTTAAATTTAGGTGGGAAGTTGGAGATGATTTTACCAAGCTTCATTTTATAGCCATTAGGAAGCTGAGACCAAGGAAGGCAAAGCAACTTGCCCAGAGTCTCCTGGCTAGTTCATGACAAAGATAAGCAAGAACTCAATTTTATGGCTCCAATTGAATTTATTTCCAATTGTGTCTAAAATTACAGCACTAGTTTCAATTAAGAACAAATTGAGTATTGTGGATTGCTGCAATTATTTCTGTAATTCATTTTAAAGGAGATTAATATTTATAACAGTTTGATTTCCCTTTAGTATGATAAACTTTAACACTTCTAAATAGTCAAATAAAATTTGAAAATTCAAATTTTTCAGCTTTGTGATTTGTGATAACTTGTACAACTGTAAGAGAGTCTGTTGTATCACTGAGAAAGGATATGTTTTTCTTTCTATTGCAAGTTCCAGGTATCTTTGATTACTTCTTTTACTTGAATGTTAGGTTCCTCTAAACACATTCTTCATTTTCATTAGGATATTTTCAGGGGCAGCGGGGAGCATTCTTTCCTCTAATATTTTCTAAAGAAATAATCCTTTAGGCAATCAAAAGCTTTTTTGGCATCAACACTGGAATTATCATGGGTAATTTGTGCAATTTACAGTCATGTAATAAACTGAAGTTTTTCTTACATTATCTGCCAAGGCCCTTTCATGACAAATCCACTTTGATCATGGAAAGATGTGTCATCCCATTAGGTGATTACAGTCTTTTTGGTAATGTCAGGATAAATAATTTCACATCTTGGTTTGAGCGTCATACAGGTCAATGAGATTCCATTTCTGTTGATGTTCCCTCGGGTGAGGGCAAAACTACTACACAACATGTCTCAGTCCTGAGTTAGGAATTTTCTAGTCTACTAAACTGTCATTGGCTAGTGAAGGTTTGTTAAATTCTTAGAATTTGTACCTAACATCCTATGGTAAATCTCTCTCTCATAGATGGTGCCTTAACTGATTTTTACAGTTTTTAATGCGTTCTCAGTTTCCTTTTTCTGTGGTGGCAGCATTGAGAAACTGTGTGTGAGGTCCTATTTGCAGCAATTTCTTCTGCTGACCATCCACGTCCTTTTAAAACTCTCCCACTGGTTCTCAGACAGTGAATTCTCCTGCTTCTCTTCCTGCCTGAAAACTGCTTCTCCACCTCTTTGGCTCCTTTGCCTCCTATGATTAAACATAGGGACCCCCTCCAGGACCCACACCTGTTTTCCCTCCTGTGTGTCCACACCTTCTCCTTGGGGTCCTCTCTCACTCTAACCCATGTACATGGTTCCCCAGCCTCTACCCCCAGCCCCAAACTCTTCACGTGGGTGTTCTGTTTTCAAAAGAAAAACTGAAGTAGTCACTATGGAAAAACAGAACTTTGTTGGACTTGTTGGCACTTATTTTGTGGCTTAGTGAGTTTTTATTTTTAATTAAATATGGAGGCACTGTAATGTTTTCAGTATTTAGGGCTCTGAGTGTCTTCATGCAGCTGTGATTGGAGCCACTACAGAGTCTTGGGCTTCGTCCTCTGCCAGGATTCCATCTCCCAATAAACTGTTCCACGTCCCCTTGTTTATCTCCTCTCCTGTTCTTCCGTCTAGTTTTTTTCTTTATTTTTCCCAAGGTTATGCATTGCTCATTCTGCTGTTCAAACGGAACCTTGTTCTTTCAGCCTGTCTTATATCCAGATTCCTCGTCCCTTGAGTCAGCAAAGGATTTTAATGCTAAGACCTCCCTCTCTGCTTATCCCGCTTATTTGTCAGACTATTCTTTCCTCTGAAGGATTCGTGTAAACCCATTCCACATAAAGATGTTGGATTCTTTCCTTAGACTTCTTTTTCAAATATACGAAAAGGAATATTATTCCTAGTTCAATCTGTTTCCCTTTTTATAACACCCTGGATTTCCTTTTCTGAAGCCAGTTCTAATCCTACAGTTTCTTTAGGTCTGGTCTCTCACTTCTTCTACAAAGTTGATTGACTCATGACTGGCACATCTAGGTCCTTTGAGCTTCCCACTTATCCATCTTCTCCAGCCACAAGACAGCAAGCAACTCCTGGGCACAGTGCATCTTTTTGTTCTGTAGCATCCCTGCAGGTCCTGGTAGAAGCCTGTGCTTCCACACTAAGTGCCCATGAATCAGGAATTTACTGGAAATAGGTCAGACATTTTCACAGGCCTACTGGTGCATTCGACACCCAATGCAAAGTCTTTAGTAATGAACTAAGTGCCTGACTTCCTTCCAGAGCATAGCGTAAGCACTGGAGGGACCAGAACCAAATGTATGTGATGAAAACTCTCTTATGACACCTCAAAATTCTTTGTACCAGTCACATTACATTTAGGCTCATAATTGGAGAAGGATAGGCAACCGACTTGACTCACGGAGGACTCACAACCTGTGGTTTTAAAGACTTGGAATCTTCCATGACTCAAATTCTCACTCAGCTTCCTTCCCAGAGGACAAAGGAACTGTTAGACGTTGGGCAACAATCAGAAGTGTGGTTAAAGGTCCTTCCTCAGGAAAAGAAAACGTTGCTGCTATAGAGAGTTGAATTTTGTCCCCAGAAGGTACGTTCAAGTTCTAATCCCCAGTACCTAGATTGTGACCTCATTTGGAAATAGGGTTTTTGCAGACACAATCAAGTTAAGATGAGGTCATACTGGAGTAAGGCGGGCCCTAGTCCAATAGGACTGGTGTCCTTATAAAAAAAGAAAGACACAGGTATATACACAATGGAATACTACTCAGCCATAAAAAAGAATGAAATTTTGCATTTGCAACAGCATGGATGGACTTGGAGGGTATTATGCTAAGTGAAATAAGTCAGACAGAGAAAGACAAATACTGTATATCACTTATACGGGGAGTCTAAAAACTAGAACAAATTAGTGAATGTGACAAAACAGAAACAGACTCACAGATATAGAGAACAAACTAGAGGCTACCAGTGGGGAGAGGGAAGCAGGGGCAAGATAGGAGTAGGGGATTAAGAGGTACAAACTACTATATACAAAATAAATAAGGGAATCCTCCTACACTGTTGGTGGGAAAGTAAATTGGTGCAGCCACTATGGAAAACAGTATGGAGGTTTCTCAAAAACTAAAAATAGAGCTATCATATGATCCAGCAATCCCATGCCTGGACATATATTTGGAAAAGACGAAAACTCTAATTCGACAAGATACATGCACCCTAATGTTCAGAGCAGCACTATTTACAATAGCCAGGACATGGAAGCAACCTAAGCGTCCGTCAACAGATGAATGGATAGAGAAGATGTGGTGTATATAATACATGCAATGGAATATTACTCAGCCATAAAAAAAGAATGAAATAATGCCTTTTGCCACAACATGGACGGACCCAGAGCGTATCATACTAAGTAAAGTCAGACAGAGAAAGACAAATATTATATGACATCACTTATATGTGGAATCTAAAAAAAATAGTACTTATTTACGAAACAGAAACAGATTCACAGACATAAAAAACAAACTTATGGTTACCACTGGGGAAGGAGAGAGGGATAAGTTGAGAGTATGGGATTAACAGATGCACACTACCATACATAAAGTAGATAAATAACAAGGTCCTACTGTATAGCGCAGGGAACTGTATTCAATATCTTGTGATAAACTATAATGGAAAAAATAGAAAAAATATAGAAATACATATATGTGTATAACCGAATCACTCCCCTGTACACCTGAAACTAACACAACATTGTAAATCAACTATACTTCAAAAAAGAAAAATAGGAAAAAAAGATAAATAAGCTACAAGGATATATTGTACAGCGCAGTGAATATAGCCAATATTTTAAAATAATTATAAACAGAGTATAACTTTTAAAAATTGTGAATCACTATGTGGTACACCTGAAACTTAGACAATACGTATTGCACATCAACTATACGTCAATCTTTTTTAATTAAAGTTTTAAAAAATTCAAAGGCTAAAAAAAAAAAAAAAGAAAAAGAAAAGAAAGACACAGACCCACACAGAGAGGAGAGAGGAGAAAGCCATGTGAAGACAGAGACACAAGGAGAATCCATGAGATGACAGAGGCAGAACCAAGGAATTCCAAGGACTGCCGGCAACACGGGAAGGTAAGAGGCAGGCAGGGAACAGTCTCTCCTAGAGCTTTTAGAAAGAACAACACCTTGATTTCAGACGTTTAGCCTTTCGAACCATGAAAGAATATATTTCTGTTGTTTGAAGACACCCAGTTTGTGGCCATTTGTCAGCAGCCACGGGAAACGAACACAGCTGCCCTGGAGCTGGAGAAGCAGACGCCTGCCACTCACAGCCACGGCCCCTCCTGGGTCTCTCACCGGGATCACAGGCACCGACGCCTACGTCCATGTGCCTGGGTTGGGGGAGGGGGGAGTGCAGGGCGGGGGCAAGCCTCACGCTTTCTCCTGCACAGGTCACACCGGCCTGGATGGCAGAAGCTCTGCTTCAGCTTTCCTGCCACATAACCCCTATCAGATTCTTTCCAACCTTTTCTTCTAGGAGACTGGATCCCGTTCTTCACCCCCTGTGGCCACTCTCTGGTCCTGCCGAGATCAGGCTGATGACCTGGTATCACGTGACAACACCCTCTGGTTTCCAATGCGGAGCTGACCTGCTGAGCGAACCTCTTGGCCCCCTGGCATCTGTTTGCGCCGCAGTTTGCCTCTTGTCTCTCAGCAGCTGTGTGCTGGACCTCGGTGGCCCCGGAGGCAGCCCCGCCTCTCAGGTCAGGCTCTCCAGCGGGTACTGCCCACTCTGCCGCCCTACCCAAATGGAGCCCCCCTGTGGAGGCCCCTGCACCGCCTCCGGCTCCCCCATCTGAGTCAGGGCAGCAGGCTAGGGATTTTAGACTACATCAAGCACCATCCTTAACAAAACTACCAGCCCTTGAGGATATGGGGAGGGGGAAGGGTAAGCTGTGACAAAGCGAGAGAGTGGCATGGACATATATACACTACCAAACGTAAAATAGCTAGTGGGAAGCAGCCGCAGAGATCAGCTCGGTGCTTTGTGACCACCTAGAGGGGTGGGATAGGGAGAGTGGGAGGTAGGGAGACGCAAGAGGGAAGAGATATGGGAACATATGTATATGTATAACTGATTCACTTTGTTATAAAGCAGAAACTAACACACCATTGTAAAGCAATTATACTCCAATAAAGATGTAAAAAAAAAAAAAAAAAAAGAGGAGAGGGAAGATATACATGATTGAAAAAAAAAAACAAAAAAACTACCAGCTTACGAGAGTGAAGGTTTGGAGCCCAGACCTCAGTACAAACGAACAGATGGCTCACCACCCAGTGACCAAGGAGATGGAACTGATCACGTAATCATGCACGTATCGCATGCACACGCGGAACGAGGCTGGAGTGGACGGCGAGGCTGCTTGGGCCTCGGGAGACAGCCATCTGCCCACCTAGGCTCTGCCAGGCCACCCGAGCCTGAGGGGACCAGACACTCCACACACCATGCCCATCCCAGGTGGGAGCAACACCCTGAGGTCAACTCAAGCAGTCTCGGGGCCCATGTGAAGCGGGAAGTAATGGGGACCGGTGTGGGGACGGACAGCATCTTCCCTTCCCACCGTAGGATGCAACAGGTTAGTCCTCCAGGCCTCACCTGCACTGTCCATGGTCCCTGTCACATTCTGGGATGGCAGCCCCGTCGGTGCCTGTCCTGGAACAGTTGCAGCCTTCGCAGCCGGCCAGCGGGTGGAAACTGAAGGAATGTGTCTCACACGCATCACACTGGGGCCTGACCGTGCGGGGCGGGCAAAGGCACATCCCCATCGTCTCCTCACAAAGGCGCCGGCCGCAGGTGCATGCTGGCCGGGAATGAAGAGACACGGTGAAAGGGTTAGATGCCCCTGACCTCCAGCAGGACTGCACCAGGGTTTCCAGAACCTTCCAAGGGGTCTGGGAGAAAGGTCTTGCTTTTCTTCCCTTATGGTATTATTGAGTGTGGTTTATCTGAAAGGCCTCTTTCTTGGGGCCAAGACCGACCACACCCAACGCTCATGGTGGACACAACGTGCAGAAGCTGAGTGAGGCACAGCTGGAGCTACTGACACCAAGGTAGACACCCTAAGGCGCCCCCTGACCCCGAGCTGCAGTTACATGTTATTCTTACGTGAGGCCTGTCCTCCGTCAGAGGGTCAGCTCTTCTCAGGCTCCCTGAAGGGCCTCCACGTCACCCCAGTGCACTGAGCCCAAGGTCAGGACAGGATGCAGCAGCGGGGCCCTTGTTAGGCAAAGGCTGGCCTCCATGCGGGGACTCTGCCCCCTTCACATGGCCTGGGCTGACCCTCATCAAGGGCTGCAGCACATTTCCTAGATAAAGATCCATGGCCTCCTCATTCAGTGAGGAGTACGCCCTGTGACCCTGGCTCTCCTCCCACCTCAAGCTGAGCTTTGGTTAGGGTGCAAAAACTGAAGCCTAACCTACTATTCCACTAAGAAGAGAACTGAGCTGTCCAATATTTTGAGGCTTAAGGCTATCTCCCTTCACCTGCTTTACCAAGCGTATGGGTCACATAGCATGGGAAACATAAATATTTATCTTCTAGAACCTTGCTACTCATAGTGTGGTCCCTAGACCAGCAGCATGGGTATACTCTGAGTGGTTACTGGAAATGCAGACTCTCAGGCCTGAGAGTCAGAATCTGCATTTTCACGAGATCCCCAGGTGAGTCTCCAGCACGGTGAAATTCAAGAAACCTGGCCCTAGGTGAGCGTCATCCGCCTGGGACCAGAGATGACCCTGGCTGACCTGAACATGCACTTACGCTTGCACTGCGGGAATCCGTAGTAGCCCACTTGACAGCGGGTACACTGCCGCCCGATGACATGGGGCCGGCATGGGCACTGCCCGCCCTCTGGGCTGCAGTGATGGCCAATGGCCCCGGCGGGGTGGCACTCACAAGGCAGTGCACCGTCATGGTAAAGGGCCACCAGGGACCTGGCAGAATCCTTACAGAATCCAGAGGCTTTCTGGGGGCTGTGGAAACAAAAACTCATGGTGAGATCCTGGGAGGCGTGCCCAGAAACAGTCCCAACCTTCCTCTTCCCACATGCCTCACCAAGCAGTGTTTTGGGGGAGGGGCTCTGGAGTTTGGATGGAAGTTAGAGAAAACCCCACCCCTGGACTCACAGTGGGTGCCAGCCACCCCTCCTCCCATCCCCATCCACTCCAGGACACATCACAGGATGGTGGGTGGGAACTTTCGGTGGCTGGAACAAATGGGTGAAAATTCACCTATGGGATGAATTGTATGGTGTGTGGATTATATCTCAATAAAGTAGTCACCAAAAGAATTTACACCTACATGTGTAATGATACACCAATTAGAATAATAATGAGGAGGAGGTGAATTGCCAACATTTATTGAACATGTGTGTTAGAATTTTTGCCTACACCTCACTTAACCTCACAACCACCCAACCAATTAGTCCCTAAGCCCCATTTCACAGATAAGGCAACTGAGGGTTCTAGAAATTAGGCAACATTCCCGAGGCCACAGAGCTACGAAGTGGTCGAGCAGGTACTCAAACCCATAGCTGTTTGACCTCAGAGCCTTTGTTCTTAATATTTTCTATGCAGGAGGCATCTGGCCCCCGGCAGCCTCAGTTCCTCGGGAAACCTACAAGGGGGCAGGGTGGGTCTGCAGAAAAGAATGGCAGGAGTTGATACTCAGGGCTGTTCTAGGCTCTTAGCATTCAGGGACCCACAGAGGGAAGATGGGGAGGTCCACCCCTCTGTATGCTCCCCACTCAATCAGAGGGCAAAGGAGAGTGGGAATCAGGGCTCACATGCCTCCCCGCGGAGGAAGCCCTGTGTGGTATCTTAGGAATCTGAGTCGGCCAAGAGGAAGCAGGGAAGAGGAAGAGAAACTCCCAAGCAGCCTGTGAATCCCAGCTTGGAGGGTGATCTGCTGAGATCAAAGTTGAGGGGGGAATCTCGCCCAGATGTGCACAACGGCTATAGCGTGTGCCGAGGACCCGGGACTCAGTGCCCCTCCCTCAGGCTCCCAGAGGAAGAGACAGACCCAAGGGCCACCCCTCCCAGGGCCTATTGCTCTGGTCGGGAATGTGGGAGAGCTGCATGCCTCTCAGGGCCTTTCCACAAAGGATACTTACTCAATATAAAAACTGTCCCCTCCACAATTGGTGACAAACTCAAATGACTTGTCCACTGATTTTCTGTGAAGGATTTGGTAGTCGTAATTCTCCGCAGGCACCACTAGGACACGGACCTAAAGGGAAGCTGTCGGCATGTCTTTGGATTTCCAACAGCATGGCATACCTACGGCTCTGCATCACACTTTCTCTTCGCTAAGATCAACGTTCTTTATTGTTAAGCCCAAGACCATATGAAACAGGGTTTATGAAAAAAGAATCACAAAATAACCTTAAGCCAGTGTTGAAGGCTCAGGCCATGTTTCCGTGCAGGAAATGATAACAAGTTGGGGGCAGACCTCCTGGAGCACCTGCTCAGAGAAGCAACAGCCTCAGGTGCTGGGCGGGGACAGGAGACGTCAGGGGTGAGCAGGACAGCCAGGGCCCTGTGTGATCCATGCCTGGGATGACCCTGGATCTCCAGAGGTTGCATTTTGTGTTTTTAAATCTGAGCGAACCGAAATGGCAGGACCAATGGGGAAACTCACATGGTGGCTTGTCCCTGAAATTCATATCCTATCAGATACTCTATCATGAATAATTGTAGCCCCAGTCTTTAAAAATACTGCTCAGTTCTCTGTACCTGTATAAACCAGACTGCGCCAGTAACAAATGCTGCAGGAAATTTCAAACATCTTCATCAACTACTCACCAACTTACAGCTTACAGAGTCTACTGCTCTCATATTATTCAGTTCAATAAACATTGCCAAGTACCTGTGCCAGACGGTGTTCCAGGCACAGGGGATACAAAATGAATAAAGCCAGGCCCCTGTCCCTAGGAAGGTGACATCCTCAGAGAGAGAGGAGGTGTGAGCAAGAACTGGAGGGCCACAGAGCAGGCCTGGGCAGTGCTTCCTGGCTCTCCAAGGCTTTACAGGCATTGGGTGACCATGATTCCATCGACCAAGGTAATGAACAGGGTAGAGGATGCCTGGGGCTGGGCTGGTAACAGGCTAAGCTGGAGGGACTTGTGAGCTCTCTGGCTATGGGGATGTGCAGTAGATGGTCCAAGAGCTCAGGAAAGATGAGAAATGAGTTCACAGATGTGGGTGTCATTCTCACAGAGGAGAGAACAGAATCGACAGGCACAGACGATGTTATTCAAAGAGAAATCTTAGAACAAGGGGGCTCACCGTCGAGCCCAAGGGAACGGCGACATATGGGGATGAAGGGAAAGAGAAATCATTGAAGGAGCAGTGGAGAAAGTGGGGGAAAAAAAAACAAGAGAAAGTAGCTATGGAAGCCAAAAAGAAAGAAATTTTCAAGAACAAATGAGTGTTCAAGGCTTCAGAGAGAGACCTGTCAGAGGAGACTGAGGAGGGGCCGAAGGAGAGGGCTCCGGGCTCGTGCAGGGAGGTTTTTCTTCCTAGGCACTTCTCTGTTATTCTGCTTTCCCTTGATTTTAATTGTCAAAGAAAGACTTTTTTTTGGTAAAGTTAGCTGCAAATTTTAAACACTTTTTTATAAATCTGGCTCCAATTCCTTGGAGGAATTATTGTCACAAGCCAAAACTGACACACAGAGCAGCCAACCAAGGCAACCACGTGAAGAGCAAGCTGAGAAATAAGCAGAACGCACCCAAACTAAGGACTTTCCTTCTGGAACCTTCACAGTCACAGCCACCTCCGGCTCCGAGATGTCAAACTCAACCTGATCTCCGGCGATCACTTGGTCCCAGCAGCCAAGCACATGGGGGCAAAAAGAGGCACGGAAGATGCCTGGGGGCAGAGAGAGGCGTTCCTATCACACTCCTGCCAAGGCAGGTGAGCCCTGCAGCCGGCCCTGCTCCCCGCAGCTCACCTGGCTGCAGCCGTCCTCTGTCAACAGACACCTGTGCCAGGAACGTCGGATGCACTGGTTGATAAAAATGGACCACAATGACATATCGACCCGGACGCGGTACGAGTCCTCGCAAGGTCACTTGGTTCTGGGTGGGAAAAAAAATACTCCTCAAGCTGCAGAGTTATGAATAATTAGAATCACGGGATATTTTGAGGTTAAAAACCAAAACAACCTCGGTATTTACCCAAGAGAAGTGAAAATCCACATTCACACAAAACCTTCCCTTGAACGTTTGGAGCAGCTTTATTTGTGATCACAAACACTGGAAACAAACCAAATAACCCTCAGCTGCAGAATGGACAAACCAACCGTGGGACAACCATAAATGATGCTGGAGGGAGTGGCTTTTGGTAAAATCACTTTGGAAAACTATGCGGTGGTTTTTACCAAAGTTGAACATATAACTGAGCAATTGCATTCTTAGGTATTTAACAACAGAAAGGCACACTGTGTGTGCAAAAGGCCATACAAGAATGTTCCCAGAACTCAAGTACTACTTGTAATAACCGTGTAACAAAGGGTCAGACTCCATTTTTTATGTTTGTCAGTTTTCAAGCTCCATCACTCACCTATTGCCTTTTGTCCTACACCTGGACAAGCTGATAAGAAAGCCCAGGTGTTCATCCCTTGGCACACGTGGGAAGTTCTAACCACACAAATTCCAGCCCATGGGAGAGGGAGCCCTCACCCAGACTCCCCTCCACCCCCTCCTAACCACAACGAAAACCAGATTGAGACCTCAATGCTTGCTCAGGTTTGAGTGTGAGCCCTGCTCTCCCCAGAAAGCCTCACTATGTGAGTAATAAGTCTTTTCAAACCACAAAAAAACCCTGCAAGAATAACAACAATAAAAGATTATCTTTCGGATGAGAGCTGTGCCTTGGAGGGTGACTGACTAATTTTATAGCAAAACCAGGAGTAGAGATCTATTGTCATGATTTCAATTCATTCCCCCCTACTATTCTAGGTTGCCTTGCCCATACGGGATCTTATGAAATTTTCTCTCCCAAATCCTGTTAATTTCCTATCTTGATGCAATGTGAACTGACACAAGCCATCTCTAGGATTAGAAGGACATAATGGCATCAGAACAAACATTAAGTCCTGCAATTGTGTAGTTTACAGTGAAAAAAAGGTATATTCCCTTCATATACTTCACCTTTGTGCTCTAGATGATTAATCAATATGTGTTTATTGGGAATGTCCTGCCTACACGTTGGGGCTGCAAAAAATTTGTTAGAGTTCTAAAACCGCTTATGTTCTGATCTGGGAAGATAATTAATGACTCAACAACGTTAAGTAGCAGTAGCCCATGAAAATATGACCTATCCTGAGATCGGTCATGAAAAATTGCCAAATGACTATGTAGACAGCGATGCAGGAGGGAAAAGGAGCATCAGGATGGGGCGGCCACAGACAGGATTAACCGGATGCCTCATGCCTGGGATTCTCCACAGTTGAGAGCAGAGGTGCTCAAACTTTAGGGGCATCCAAATCCCCTGGAGGATTTGTTAAAGCACAGATTCCTGGGCCCCTCTCCAGAGTTTCTAATTCAATAGTTCTGGGGTGATGCCTGCAGATTTGCATTTCTAACACGCTCCCAGGGGATGGAGACGCTGCTGGTCGGGGCCACACTTTGAGAACCACTGGTTTATGAGTAACACACTGAGGGGGAGCCCTACCTGTGGGGCCTTCAAGGTGACTCCAGTAACAGCGTCAGCAGAAGGTAAAGGGTCCTGGGGCAGGAGAGGGGAAGACCCACCACTCGGAACATCCAAAATTAATGCTGTTGGAGGAGCTTCAGGGACCAAGGAGATACAGGTGGCACTGAAAAAGAGAATACTGAAAAATAACCAAAACCCGAACAACTGTCCCCCGGTGAAGATACAGAGTCTAAGCATCAAAAGGACCCAGAGAACCACCAGCCTGTGGAGATCTTTATACAAACATACTCAGTGCTCTGGATTGGCCAAGTGTATTCCGGCTGCCCGCTTAATACAATAAGCTAAGACAGAAAAAAAAAAATCTTAATTTTGAAGGAAAGTAAGCTAGATGGAAACTTTTTAAAACTTCCCTCTCTAGGACTAAAATTCATTGTTAAATGAGATCAATGCAATGAAACATTATTATTCACCTCTAAACATCAATGTTGACGTAAAACTATACAAAAACAAAGAGAACACATGCCTATCATTTCTTTTAGGCACAGCCAGATTTCATTGTCTTGGTGGTTTCAACCATATGCATAAGATGTCATGACTGTATCCATAAATTATTTTTGAATCTACATCCAAACAACCTTCCCAAAATCCCAATAATCATTGGTTAGCTAATTCTCATAACAGAGTTGTGAGATGGGTCATTATTTTCATGTTTTTTTAAATGAGGAGTCTCAGACATAGAGATTAAAGGATTGGAACTAAGTTGAGTCTTGATGAAGGCTCAGAATAGAACTTCAGAGTAACTGCCCTCAAGGGTGAGGCTTAAACATTTCCCCCAGTTGCTACTGTGTCAGCTTCCTGATATAATGCAATTCTGGAAAGATTGCTGGGATGAATGATTTAGCTCTTTTTTTTTTTTTTTTAATGCATCACCAGCCTTTAGCACCTTGGCCTGTGATCACTTCTGAAGTCAAATGTAAATCTACAGCCTTAAAAGCATTAAGTATCACTCAGCACAAACAAGGGATAAAGGAAGGAAACACATTACCTTTCATTAACAAATCTCCCATAACTGGCAATGCATTTGACGTGAGGTCTCAAATATTCCACTGAGAATTCTTCAGTGGGTATGATACAAATTTGATGCTGTTGAGCAAATACAAGAAGGGACATCCCAGTTATCAGCAAAGTCAAGGTTATAGCCAAACACATTCTTTTAAAAAAGCTGTTGAGGGCTTCCCTGGTGGTGCAGTGGTTAAGAATCTGCCTGCCAATGCAGGGGACACGGGTTCAAGCCCTGGTCCGGGAGGATCCCACATGCTGTGGAGCAACTAAGACCGTGTGCCACAATTACTTAAGCCTGCACGCCCGCAGCTAGAGAAAAGCGCGCACGCAGCAATGAAGACCCAACAACAACAACAAAAAGCCGTTAAGAATTCATCCAGAGGAATTATAACTATTATTGTAAAGCAGTAAAAATCATAGGAGAGCACTCCCTCTGGCATCATTACGTCCAACAAATCCTTTTTACTATTATGCAGGATCACTGACTAAATTGCTCTTGGAATAATTATATGAATAAACAAAATCATGTGAAAGTTCAAAAGCAACTCTCTGTCAGCGACTTTTGACAGTTTTTTCTCTCCTGCCTTGGGCCGATGCTGGCTCTTCAGACCCCTTGGCAGGGAGAGGCAGGGATGTGGTGGGCAACCAGGGAGCCTGCTGTTCAGAAAGAGGGTTGCTCCTGCTACAAACAATCCTTCTCAATAGAGGATGACTTGTATCTCAGGCACATTTGGGCTCTGTGTCCAGAGCTAGTTTCTGAGTCACATAAGAAATTCAGTCATTAACTTAATACCTTTTATTTTATTTTATTTTATTATTTTTTTGTGTGTGTGGTACGCGGGCCTCTCACTGCTGTGGCCTCTCCCGTTGCGGAGCACAGGCTCCGGACGTGCAGGATCAGCGGCCATGGCTCACGGGCCTAACCGCTCCGCGGCATGTGGGATCTTCCCGGACCGGGGCACGAACCCGTGTCCCCTGCATCGGCAGGCGAACTCTCAACCACTGCGCCACCAGGGAAGCCCATACCTTTTATTTTAAATCAAAACTATTACCAGCTTGATCACAAAGCTATTCGGTAACAACAAAATTTTAATTGAACACCTACTATATGCTCGGCACTGAGACGGTGGGATTCTGCAAGACCAAGATGGACACACTCCTACTTTCATGGAGCTTATTTTCCAGTCAGCCTTGACTCTGAATGACATCTGACTATTCCAGAAAGGGCAAACTTATGCTTAAAAGAAGGACGTTCAGCCCCATTATAATTTCCAAAAATGAAGAGGTTAAGATTCACTTGACTTATTATGTTTAGTCATCATTTTAAAAAGTCTTAAATTATTATATAGTTTATATAATAATGTTTAAAAACTAAACTCCAGATAGTTCTTAAGAGAAAGCTCAACATTTTTAATACTGTCAAGCACGAATAACTAAAACATATTAGAACAGGCTGGCCTGGCATTTCCCAGAGTGATACATGCTTAATATTAGCAGTATCAGGAAGCTGCTTCATGCTTAGATAACCTTATGTTCCCTGAGATATTTACTGTAAACCTGACCACTCCTTCGTAGCCCAGATCCCACTGCCTCTGTTCATCACAATTCTCAATATTTAAGTTATGCTATTAAAAGGGTATTTAATCTGCCAAAGCTGGCATTTTAACTCTTAATAGTATATATCTAATTAATTGAAAATACTCTTCTTGGAATTGAGTAACAAGGGTCTCAATGAAAAAAAATACCAGGTGATTACAACCTTGAAAATTCTGAAGGAATCTGTCAAGAAGCTAATAGACATAATAAAATAGTAAAGTGGAAAGAAAATAAACAGTAACTAATGGCATTTCTATACACCAGCAATAATAATAAACTAGGAAATATAACAACAAAAGATAGTTCGTTCCTAATAGTAACAACAAATACAAATTAATGAAATGGCATTTTGTGAAATGTGTTCAAATTTGATGACTAAACTTTATTGGATGCTATAGAAAAGGCTCCAACAAATGAAGAGGCAAAACAGATTTCTAGATGGGAAAATAAACATCATAACACTGGCAATTCTCTGCAGGTTAACTTTATAGATGTAACACAAACCCAGCCAAAACTTTAATAAGCTTTTAAAAATATACATGGTTACCAATAAAAATACTTCTAAAATTCAGTGGTCAAAACAGAAGCGTACCAGAAGGAATCGAGCCATCCGTGCTTTGAGCCAAACGTCTGCATCTTCTAACAGCTCGTACACAGCAAGGCGACTCCTGCTGTCGGTCACAGCGCTCCGGCAGAGGACGCTACAAGAGGAAACAGTTTTCTTATCCTTACTCCCCTGGTCTCCCTCACTTTATGCCCTGTGGGGTGGCTGATTGCGCTTCAGTTTCTCCTGTTGTTAACCAGGTCACTGACAATGAATTTCCCTGGAGGTGGAGTTTAGGAGGGATGCAGTCCATGATCAGTAGGGGAAAAAGAACCTTCCCACTGTGCTCTGAGCTGCACCTCTCAGGGCTGACGGCCTTGCGCACCTTCTCCACCCAGCTTTATAATACTTGGTTTGGTCATCTGGAGAAAGAGCCCCAGGGCCAGTAATGTCTGATGTCTAAGACACAGCCTTCTTGGAAATTTACCAATATCATTGGTACTGTTGGAGATTAAAGTTGCCTACTGACCTCACAATGACCATCTCATGCCGCGTCAGTAATGAGGCTGAGAAGCCCCGAGTTTGCCTTTAGAAGCTCAGTCTGTTCCTCCTAATGCTCCTTCCTCATTCTACCAGTGGCGCTCCTTCCCTCCACGGCATCAGAGGACATACAGAGCTCAGGAACGTTTAAAGTAAGATTTTGAACTAAAGAATACAGCCTCGTAGTAAAACCCATAAAGGAAGTATTATGTGAGGAATGCTTCTGACTTCATCCTCTAAAGTAGCAACTTTTCGGTCTATAAATATAATTTGGAACTAGAGACATACTAAAAGAAAATGACCATCTCTGCAAAACGTTTGAAATAATTAATGCAATACTTTTGAGCTGAGAATTAAAATGAGATAACGTATAAAGATCCATGGTTTGTGGCATACATTAGAAACTCAATAAATAGCTGTTTTCCCTTTTGTGCATGTGTGTGGGTGTAAATACATGTGTCAATTAAAATGCATTTCTATTGGATTCAACCATAACTCTGGGAGTTAAATATATCAAGTGATTACATTAAGTGACTCCCTTAGATTGAGTTTTATCCTCTATTCAATTCTTACTAAGAGTAGACTAACAGTAATAACTGGATTGATTGGATCATTAGTGATCACCTCTCTTATGGAGGGCAGATCAGATTTATCAGTTATCACAGCACTATTTTGGAAAGCGGTGTTCCTACGAGCACCACTACTTTTCTGTTGGGATATTGTTTTATAACAACATAGTTAGACCTCACTTGAGAAATGCTGGGAAAGGTTCAAACCTCAGCAGGAGAAGCTGCCATGTTGAAAGGGTCTGTCATTGAAATAGGTTTTTATGGGTCAAATATTTTCCAAGTGCATCATATTTTTGGACTCTATTACTTGCAGCCTGGTCATTTTCACTTATCCACATGACATGCAAAGTAGAGAAAAAGGACATATTTTAGACAAGTGAAAAGATACCATGGGACTTCCCTAGGAGTGGTGAAATACAATAATAGTAATTCCTAGTCTAATGCAGTATTGTCTTGGAAATCTAATGATTGAGAACTTTGGTGTTGTCACCACGTCCAAAGTCCAAATGATCTGCAGAATATCAGGTACTTCTCTCCTTAAAACACCATTCAGACAAAGGTCCTGAAACAATGCTTATAGCTTGCGGAACCCTGGAAGGGTGTTCTTTCTTTCTTTAGTTTTGAAATCACTCCTCTGCTTGGCATAGATAGTCTCAGCCTCTTCTGAGATAGTCAAGAGTCATGAAGGTCATTAAGAATGTTTCCTCCTGTTTGCTGGGCCATCTCCACTTCGTACCCTGTGGAGCAGGGATCAAGCCCTGATCTGCAAGGTGGAAGGGGTCAGATAGCTGAACTGGAGGGTGGGCTTGGATGGATGGGGTATGGAGAAGCCATGCCCTAGGCCCTGTGGCCAACAGTCTCCAGGACTCAGGGGGTGAGTGTACATCCCAGTGGTGGCTGATGTCACCTATAGATGAAACTAGTATTTTTAGAAAATGACAGAACATTCTAGGGAACTCTTCTGGGCCATCTGGTGTTCCTATTAAAAATGCATATATAATTACATTCTTTGTTTCTTTTTTTAATCATTATCCCAGGGAAAAGGGAAGATTGGATTTTTTAAGGTTTTGAAAAGAAACTTTCACAGTTTATTTTGTAGGGTTGCCAAGAGTGTGATATTAATTTAATAACCATTTCATCAAGTCTCATAAAATTTTCCATTCTAAGCTACCAAAAGTAATATTTTTCATAAGTTCTTTTATTTGCAAAACAGGGAAAATGTCCAACTACCTCAAGTCATCTTGGGTTTGACAAAAAGCACATGAACATAGAGGTTATAAAATGTTCAAGGTCTTGGCCAAGAATTGGGAGGGTTCGCTGTAGTTATCACCCCCCTGCCCTCTCAGGAGCCTCTGCCTTCCAGTGCCATTTACTCTACAATTAATTTCATGGGGAAACATCCCTTGCACTGATTCTTTAATTAAAGTATACTCTGAACATTTGCATACATCTTTAAACATTATACAAAGAAAACAATTTTTAATAAACCTTTGTCAGCGCTCTTGGAAGAGATGAACTTTGTCAGGGTGAATCTGAGATTCCTTTGTCAAATTATTTTTCACCTGACGATCATCAAACATTAATGATCCCCAGTTCTGAAGGGCGTGTTGTGAAGGCAGGAGTAGTGGAGAATGTGCCAGGCACCCATGTACTCTACACGGTGTTTGAGGGGAGAGCCCTGGGTTCACTGCCCCCCATAGGGTGTCACAGAGTAAAGCAAAAAGGTTGTGCTGCTTCATGTGAATCTGAGCCAAAATGGTAAGTAGAACATACAGCTTTTCAAGAAAATGCAAGATTTTCAAGGTACTGCCTAGGGAGAAGCCTGCTGATACCACGCTGGGGAAGATGCTGGGTCGCACAACTACTCCCCTGCTGGTTTTCAAGCTCAGCCTCCAAAAGGAAACAACTTCCCAAGTTAGATAAAAACTAAAGTCCCCACAGCTGACCTCCTGCCTGTCCAGTTACAGAGGACTCACCCAGGCAGGATGGTTACCTGTATTTGCAGCTGTAGATGTTCACCCGGCCTGCCAGGTCAGCCCCAGGGCCCTGCACGTGCACGTCGGCCTCAGACAGCTGGTCTGCTTCCGTGGCATACTCGACCACGACCACATAGTGGCCGACCCTCGGGACCCGTAGCTGCAGGCGCAGCTCCACCTGTCGGAGAGCCCAAGTGGACAGATGTGAGACGTACTGGATGCGTTTCCATAGGCAACAGTGAAACTGGGGCTGAGCAGACCCCAGGAAGAGTTTTATATGTCATCATACTAAGAAATGTGGTCCTGTACGTAGGAATGCCCAATAAAACACAGGACGCTCCGTTAAGTTTGCAATGCAGATAAGTAACACACAATTATAGTTGAACTGCAATTCAAATTTATTGGGGCATCTGGTATTTTTATTGTCTAAATCTGGCGACCCTAGTCTCTACTCCTTCTACCCATATATTTGCCTTGTTTCCCAAGGCCAAAGATCCTCCAAAACTTGAAGTGAAAAGGAATTTCCAATGGGAGATAAAAGGAATGAAAGTATGCCTTGAAGCTCTTTAACTGTTCTTTGATTAAAAAAGAGACTTTTATGAATGCAAATAATGACTTGTATGAATGCAAATAATGTAAAGTGATACACACACCCCTCTCCTGAGATGATGACTAATAATAGCTTGGTTTTCATACTTCCAAACCATTTTCTACATCTGAAAATGCACAATGCACACATATGTACTTTTTTTTTAAAAGAAAATCTGTAGGCAAACATGGATGCTTTCGTACCATCACAGCAGAGCTGAGTAGTTGCGACAGGGTCCATATGGGCTGCAAAACTGAAAATACTTACTACCTGGCCCTCTACAGATAAAGCACACCCACCCCTGACATTGCCTAATGGTTAGGAGCATGCAGTCTGGAATCACTGTGCCTCCAGCTGTGTGACCTTGAGCAAGTTACTTAACATCTGTATGCCTCAGTATCCCCCTGGGTAAAAATGAGGATAACGTAGTACCCACCTCTGCAGATTATGAGGATTAAGTGAGTTAATATGTGAAGAGCTCTTAAAACTGTATCTGCATGTTGTAAGCACTATATAAACGATGATTACAACTCTGGTTCTTGCTTTTTGCCACGACTTCTTTTTTTAACTCAGTAGTATTTAGTGTGTCTATACCAGTACATACAGATATACTTCAGTTTTCCATTGGCTGCCTACCATTCCATAGTATGAATGTAAAATCATTTATTTAACTAATCCCCTATTGATAGACACTTAGGTTGTCTCTAACTTTTCCTAAAACATATAAGGCTATATGATCATCTATCTATATCTATATATCTATGTATATATCTGAATCTATATCTATATTTATATCCTTATGCTAGTATTTCTGTAAGATTCCTAGAAGTGGAATTAGAATTGCTGGATCAAAGTGTATGTGCATATTTAATGCCTGAGCCAATATTAGAACTACACTCCTTAGCAGTTTAACCCACTTCAGCCCGTGAGTGCAGGCCCGGCCAGGCTTCACCACACTTAATTAAAATCCTCTTGTCCCTTGCCTTCAGGAAATTCACATTTACTGTTCCTTCTGTACAGCTCTGAAGCCCACAACTGCTGTTTTCCACAGTGATTTTTCTATCACTTAAATATAGAAAGACTTTCCTCAAGGAGAAAATGTGGATTATCCACACCACCTTTCCACTCTGTGTTTTACAGTGAAATATGACGCTGCCATTGGTCCATGTGGGGAGGTTATTGCCAGCATCTCTCCTCTGGGCACCTCCAGACCAGGGCTTGTCTGTCTTCACCCCACCATGGAACACACACAAGCCAATGATGAGCTTTCTCCCAGGAGTTATCATTGGCTGCCAGTTCTATCATAGCACTCTATTATAAATTTCTATTATTCTTCCTACTCTGAGTCCTATGGGTTGATTTCTGGAAGACTTGTTGGAAGGGTTTTGAATGTATTTGATGGTAATAATGGGTTTTGACAAGTCAGACAAAAGATGTAAATGATGGAAAACAGAAACCCTACTGTCGCTATTTGCTATCACTTATTAGCTTTGAAAAAGGGAACTTTAATGAAACCAGTGTCACTCTGGAGGGATCTTTCCCATTTTATGGCACAAAACTGTCTTCACCTAGTTATCAGTGTTTCAGGGTAAAGACATTAAAGGTGGGTGTATCAAATATGTTGCTTACACAAAGCTAAGAGGGATAACTAACCTGCCTGATGTTAAAGTAAGGATTCAAAATGATTTGGTCAACATATACTTACTAAACACCTACTCTATGTCTGCCCACCAGCAAAGTGATGGACATGCAATGGTAAACAAGACAGATCTGGTCTCTGCCCTCAGACAGACTTTAATCAAATAATTAGATAAGTGGACAAATGCAATGTGAAATTACATGTATGACAAATGCTCTGAAGAAGGGCTAAGAGGGGTGCCTGAGCTAGTCAGGAAGATGAGGGGGGAGGGGAAGACTTCCCTGAAGAAGCAACAACCAAGCTGAGTGCTGGAGGACAAGGGACAGACAGCCAGACCAAGAGGGGAGGGAAAAGCATTCAGGCATAGGGAACAGCCTACGACATAAAGGGTAGCCTATAATGTACGTCCAAGTGACTGAAGGTAGGCCACAGTGACAAGGAACAGAGAGCAAGAGGAGGTATGATAAAATTGGGAGGTAAAAGGGGCAACCTTAGAGGACAATACAAATTTTTGTCTCTATCCTAAGAGCAATAAGATGTTATTGTAACGTTCCAACTGTGTATGTGTGAGGGTGGGGTGAGAAAGTCAGTGATGATTAGATACTTCTATCAAAATGACCATACTGGGCTTCCCTGGTGGCGCAGTGGTTGAGAGTCTACCTGCCGATGCAGGGGACACGGGTTCATGCCCCGATCCGGGAAGATCCCACATTCTGCGAAGCGGCTAGGCCCGTGAGCCCTGGCCGCTGAGCCTGAGCGTCCAGAGCCTGTGCTCCTCAATGGGAGAGGCCACAACAGTGAGAGGCCCACGTATCGCAAAAAAAAAAAAAAAAAAAAGAAAGACAGGCAACAATATCATCAACTGAAGATGAGTTCACTTCAGATGAAATGAACTTTATGAAACAGTCTAACAAAGGCTTTAAAATAAATATACTGGTCCCTTATCTGGAACCCCCAAAATCTGAAAAGGAAATCATGTTTTTGTAACTCATTTGATGGCAAAACCTAACCTAGCCCTAACCAGGCAGCACTTGGTGGCAAAATCTGACCTGAACTGATATAAGTCCATGTATATAGTCTTCATGTATCTCCCTTGGTGTGCCTACTCATGCTTTTCATTGGAGAAATATTAACCTGTTTGATTACAAGGTGCTATCCCGGACCCCACTATAGATGTTATGCATGTGTGTATCATTTTATCTTTTTAATATCTTAAAAATTCTGAATTCTGAAATATACCTTGCTCCAAGGGTGTTCAGATATTCAAAAAGATCAATAGAGTAACTCTTCTTTGAAAAGCAAATGAAGCTATGAAATAAAAATTGGCAGCGGAGAGACAAGAAAAAGTAAATATGAGAAAGAGCCAATGAGAAATTTTTTGAGACTAAAAGTACAAATTACATGGAATTGGTAGGCTGAATAAAATCTAGACTGGAGATAGTGAAACAGAGCATTCATGTATTCTAACAGAGTCTTGAGGATGTCATCCAGAAAGCATCAAAAGAGCCAAAGAGATATAAAAATACGAAAGAGCAGGGCTTCCCTGGTGGCGCAGTGGTTGAGAGTCCGCCTGCTGATGCAGGGGACACGGGTTCGTGCCCCGGTCCTGGAAGATCCCACATGCCGTGGAGCGGCTGGGCCCGTGAGCCATGGCCACTGAGCCTGCACGTCCGGAGCCTGTGCTCCACAACGGGAGAGGTCACAACAGTGAGAGGTCCGCGTACCGCAAAAAAAAAAAAAAATACGAAAGAGCAGTCTGGAGACAGATTGAGAGGCTCCAACATTCTTCCAGTCTGACTTTCAGAAAAGAAGATGTAAGGACAAGCAGCAAAGTAATATCTGTAGAGATACTAACTGATAATTTCCCAGGATGAAAGACATGACTCTTCATATTGAAAGTGCACTTTGAGTATTAAACTAATAAACAAAAATAAATCTGCACCTAAACATATCGTAATAAAACTTCAGAATATCACAAATAGAAGTCCATCTTAGAACTTACGGTTAAACATACTGGATTTAGCACACATATTTATTGATCCTCCCTCTCAGAAATCCACAAAAATAAGAGTAAATATTTTTTGAATCATAAACCCACAAAGAAAAGAGAATTGAGAAGTGGAAAAGAACAGACCAGAGATATACAAAAGTTTGGAAGCTAGAAAGCAAATGGATGTTAACTAATTAAACAGACCAAAGAAAGTTGGAACCTAAGTGTGTGTGTGTGTGTGTGTGTGTGTAGGGTTGAGTTGGGGTTGGGGTTGGAAAAAAATCTAGGAAACCTCCCAAAACATAAAACTAAATAAAGAGATTGGAAAGGTGGACGAAAAATAAAGAAATAAATTATCAAAGAAATAACTCAAGAAAGTTTCCCAGAGAAGTTTCTAGGCTAAAAGGGTCTGCCGAGAGCCCAGCACACTGGCTGAAACTACCTATATCAAGGCACATCCTTATGAAATTTCAGAATACAAAAAAATAAAAAGATGATGCCGAAAGGTTTAGGAAAGGAAAAGCAGGCTGCATCCACAGAACTGGGAATCAGAAGGTACCACAGGTGCTGCATTAGGCTACCTCTAGAAGAAGTGAGTCCCCGTCAATTTAAGTATTCAGCAGAGGATAAATGAATAAATATCTGACAAGGATAATGTAGAAAGAATTCTTTCACAGGAAGGGAAATCAGACGATTCCTAAGACCTCTTCTATCTCCATTTGTCTCTGAGTTTTAGCACAGTGATCTATTAATGCCGTGCAGTAGAGCTTTCTGTGATGGCAAAATATTCTGTAATCTGTGCTGTCCAATAGGGTGAACGACTAGACATATATGATTATTGAGCACTTGAAATGTGATTAGTGCAACCACGGAACTGAATTTCTAGCTTTACTTAAGATTAATTAATTTAAATGTATATAGCCACATGGGGCTAGTGGCTACTGCATCAGACAGCACAAGTCTATAAGCACTCAGATAAAACAGTAAAAATGACTGTTAAGTAAAACTGGACAGCCCAGGGCTTAGTTTTGTGCATCATGCAAATAGAATAGCTCAGTGCTATGGCTCTGGGCTAAGTCAGAGGTAGGGACAGCCCTGATGAATCATCAGCATCACTTCTTGGAGATCAGCCCTTCCCAACTGTACCTCCCTGCTGTGTGGGGAACACACACACACACACACGCACGCTCACGCACACACACACACACACACGTTTGTATATATGCGTAGGCATGTATATGCATCTGTATACACACAGAGCATGGGTAGGGAGAGAGACAGTGGACTGAATATTAAAATGGAGAGGAAGTAAGATCGCTTCGTTTTTCTTTATGCATATTGTTTTACTTTTTATAACAAGTATATATTTTTGTAAAATAAAAACTCAAATAAAATAAAATGAAATGAAGACTAAATTTAAGAAATATCCTTAAAATCCTATAACTTCTACCTTGAAAATGTTAGGAATGTAGTTTACAAAAAGGTACACATCTAAATGGTCAGTGAGAGTACCATATATATTTTCATTCCACAGATTTAATCCCCCAAATAAACATTTTCCTCAAGGGTAAGAAACACAGAACATTGTAGAAAGTAAGGAATGGAAATATGGTGGAGGAAGTTTTCTTTTCAGTGTCTTCTTTTTGAGGTAATGAGTTCTAATTGTTGATACACAATACTTCTAACTCAATCTTAAAACAGTGTAGTCTTAAATTGTTTTGAGGCTCAGAGAACTCCTGGAAGAAAAGTAATGCCAAGATCTGTACTAACCGGTCCTCTGAGCCATGAAGGAGGTCCCTTTGGGAGTAGCAGTTCCAGATTATGAGCTCAAGGAATTCAGCTGCTACAAATCACCTAGCCTGAGGGGATGAGCAGTCAGGGAGCATTGTATCCTTTTAGGGTAAGCTGTGTAATTTCTGGAAGCCTTGTAGAGAGATCTTGCCCTGAATCAGACAGAACAGGATGCCCCCTTATAAGCCCAGAGGATCAAAAGGAAAGGATTCTGTGGTCGTCCATGTTCCCCACCACATCTACTGCAGAATGTGCTCAGAGCCTAGCCCTCTCATGGGTCAGTGTGCTGGACCACCCAGCCCCAGCCCGAATCAGAGAACTCAGCACACCTTTAATTAACACCTCTGAGGAAGTCTTCCAGGTTCCCCTGCATGTGAGAAGCAATTACAGCCAAGGGTTTTCAGCAGACGGACTGGGAAGTAATAACAGTTTTGACAGTAAAGAAAAGGTTGCCCCACCTCTCTCCCACTGAGGTCCGCCATGACTGGGTGTTCAGGGGTGGGCTGCCTCACTGCCAAGGGTCTTGGCTCCCCGTCAAGCAGGAAGTGTCTGGCCTCAGAAGCCAGGGCACAGGGAAATCGGGTCACTGGCAAGTGCTGGTAAAGCAAGCAACTTCAACAACAACAATAAAATACGACAGTTACGACCGAGAACAGAACACAGAACATCACAGTGCATCCCCAGGGCTCTTATCCTTTCCGTCTTTCATTCATTCACTCATCATTCTTCAGCAAACTCTTACTAAGTGCTTACTACAGGAATCGGATGGTCCATTTTCATCTGCATGAGGAATGGGAGAAGCAAAGGTCCACAAACCTAGATACCATTTTAAGTGCTTCCCCTCACCGGATGCATGACCCTGAGGGTATTACTTGGGCATGCGTCGCCACTTCCTCATGCGAGAGGGTGAGTCACTCTTACGCGCCAGAAACGAAACCGTGTGCAAAGTACTTTGTGAATCTTACACAAAAGACAGTCACTGCCACAGAGAAAAACCACAATTAAGGAATTAACCAGAGCACTCTGTTCAGTCGTGACCCTGAAGCCTATTGAAAATCCTTGCACCCAAGGCTCCTGAGTTAGAGGCCCCTGACAATGCACCCGCTGCCCATACTAACTTCTCTCGGGGAGGGCCTACGTCGGCGCACGGCTCTGTGACCAGCAGCTGCAGTGAGGGAGCCTCATAGTAGTCCCTGGGGAGCAGCACCAGGTAGTCCTAGGAAATAAAGACCGAAAGGACGATTACTCATTAGGAGGGAGGCCATACGTTAGTAATAAAATAGCTACACATACTAGCTAAACTAATAATAACCAAGTGAAGCACTCTAGTTAAACTGTCCGCATCAACTGCTTTGTTCTGCCCCCGATTCACCGGAACACACAAAGCAACCTCTCACAGGAGCTTCAAGCATTGGAGATAAGCGCCTTAGGCAAACATTTTTATTTTCAAATCTCAGGGGAAGTTTTACCGGTTCTTCTGGGTTGTTAATAAATTCAGAAATAAAGACAATAATAACCTGTCAATTGATGAGACACTCCTTTGACATGCTGGTTGCCTTCATCCCTATAGAACCCTGAGTTGTAGGGTCATGTATACTGGCTTTTTATTCCCACACCAGAGCAACGCTCTCCTGGCTTTGTGTAAAAAAGTGATGTTTTGCGATCCTGGTAAATCATAGCTTGAAACTGGCCCACTGCCTGTCCTAGGTCAGGAGAGGAAGAACATGTGTTCCACTGAGGGTGCCACGTGGAGCCCACAGCGGGAATTCAGAAGCAACTCTTCCGGAAAGGGCAGAGTTTGGGCTTCTACAAATCCTGGCATCACTGACTGTCTACCAAGGGAAGAAGGGAGGGAATGTTTGCCACAATGGTGAGAGACTTGTACACGGGCCATGAGGCTTTTGTCTCTTCACAGCCCTCAATATGTCTACAGCAGAGAGGAGGAGACTGTACAGGAGAGGAAAAGTAGGGGCTCAGCGGGCTTCTATCTGAGTGGGGTTTAATTTAATTAAAAAAAATTTTAATTGAAGTATAGTTGATTTACAGTGTTGTGTGAGTCGCTGGTGTACAGCAAAGTGATTCAGATGTGTATTGATATATTCTTTTTCATATTCTTTTCCATTATGGTTTACTACAAGATACTGAATATGGTTCCCTGTGCTATACAGTAGGACCTTGTTGTTTATCTATTTTATATACTGTAGCTTGTATCTGCTAATCCCAAACTCCTAATGTATCCTTCCCCCACCCCCTTTCCCCTTTGGTGACCATAAAGTTTTCTATGTCTGTGAGTCTGTTTCTCTTTTGTAAATAAGTTCCTTTGTATCCCTATATTTTAGATTCCACACATAAGTGATACCATATGGTATTTGTCTTTCTCTTTCCAACTTACTTCACTTAGTATGATAATCTCTAGGTCC
Organism: Mesoplodon mirus; assembly: GCF_964341445.2. Taxonomy (NCBI): domain Eukaryota; kingdom Metazoa; phylum Chordata; class Mammalia; order Artiodactyla; family Ziphiidae; genus Mesoplodon; species Mesoplodon mirus. The sequence continues at coordinate 40,320,211 of NC_138989.1, read as the reverse complement.
ATCCGTGTTGCTGCAAATGGCATTATTTCATTCTTTTTTATGGCTAAGTAGTATTCCATTGAAAAAAACATATATATATATATATATATATATATATATATATATATATATATATATACCACATCTTCTTTATCCATACATCTGTCAATGTACATTTAGGTTCCCTCCATGTCCTGGCTATTGTAAATAATGCTGTTAGGAATATTGGGGTGCATGTATCTTTTCAAATTAGAGTTTTCTCTGGATATGTACCCAGGAGTGGAATTGCTGGATCATATGGCAACTCTATTTTTGGTTTTTTAAGGAACCTCCATACTGTTTTCTATAGTGGCTGCATGAATTTACATTCCAACCAACAGAGTACAAGGGTTCCCTTTTCTCCACACCCTTTTCAGCATTTGTTATTTGTAGACTTTTTAATGATGGCCATTCTGACCGGTGTGAGGTGATACCTCATTATAGTTTTGATTTACATTTCTCTAATATTAATTTTTAAATGGCTATTGCTCTATTAGTAAGCTTCCTTTGGTTGGGACCATATCTCCTCATTACTTTATGGTCCCAAAGATCCTAAAACAGTAAAGGTTGATAGTAAGTGCTCAATAAAATATTTTTAGAGAAAATGAGATCATAATATGGAAGCATACATATGAATTATGACACAACTGCAGTGGCTAAAGGTCATGAACACTCTTCCATGCCTATGCAGTAATTTTACCATGAACTTCTTCTTTCCATTAGTCCAACTTTGTGCCCTGTTACTGGACTCAATGGAATTTTCCTCTTCCTCATGTCTAATATCTGTGAAACATTCAGAAACTTTAGTAAAGCAACAAACCTTTCTACCAAGAAGTGCAAGAAAAATAGGGACTGAATGAACAGCTTAAACCTTCACATTATATGATCTCAGATTTGGAAAGGACCTACATGGATAAGCATGGTCTCTACTGTATGGGGCAGACTTGGAGTTAAGGGACTTGCCTGAGATCTGCTCATTTAGCCAATCAAAAGAGTTGTGCCAGAAGGAAAAGCTTTCTGTGTTCCACTCTGAGTGCATGAAGCCAAGTATTGCCAAAGATGATTTTGAAAAGACCTTGCTATAAGTGAAAGCAGACATCAAAGAGGGGTATCTGAAATAGCAGGCTTCATCCCTACAACTCCCCTGGCCTCTCTGGCTATTCTATTAATGTGCGAGGACACAGCCCTCCCCCTGATGAAGAGTTCTTTGTCCAGGGCAATCTGTTTGATGACGCTACTGCCGCAGTCAAGGCAGAAGGGGCAGGAAGCATGTCACAGAGAGGCACTGGCTCTTCGTCTCTCCCTTCGCTTTTCACCACCAAGAACTTCACTCATGTTAGGATCTTCTCTTCCTCTAGCTCCTTCTGATTCGTTGTGCACAGTTCCCAGAGAGGTTAATTTTTTTCTTACTGCCCTTCTGATTCATGATGAAAAATCCCAAAGAAACTTTTGAAAGGCTGGGACATACGCTCATAAAGGTTGTGCATTTATTTTAATATCTTTGAGTCATTCTGAGTAAAAAATTTCTTTTTTTTTAGCCTGTGAGAAGTTGGCTGGAAGAATATAAAAGCTATTTTAAGTTGGCTCCTATGTCATTATGTCATGTGAGGGCAAATGTCACCATAGGTTCCTGTGTCTAAAAGGGAACCAGCTATGATTTTTCTATCTTCTGGTCACTGTGGGTCACTGTGGATGGACCCTCTCTAAGAGGGGAAGAATCTCCCCTCAGAACCATCTCTTACCAGGAGGACTCCTTCTGCCTTAATACAAGCGATCCATGTTCCTGGTACAATTGAAAATGGATCTGCAAAACCATTTCCGGGTACGGTGACAAAGGCCGGCTCCTTATTCGGCTGGAAGATGGTCTCTTTGCTTTGAGCAGCATCTATCAGAAATAAAAAGAATTGCTTAGGGCATTCTTCTAGCAGCCAGTGTTCTGACTTTAGATACTCAGCTTTGAACATTCAGTTGACATCTTAAAAGGTTTCAGATAGTTTACTGATAATATGAACTGATCATATTTACTGATCTTATTTTCAACAATTGCATGAATGCATATATCTATGTATAAAATAGACTAGAAAGATATCACTAATAAGATGTTAGCAGTGGCTATCTATGCTGGGATTGTAATCTTTTTTTTTTTTTTTTGCGGTACGCGGGCCTCTCTCACTGTTGTGGCCTCTCCCGTTGCGGAGCACAGGCTCTGGGACGTGCACGCTCAGCGGCCATGGCTCACGGGCCCAGCCACTCCATGGCATGTGGGATCTTCCCGGGGCACGAACCCGTGAACCCTGAATCGGCAGGCGGACTCTCAACCACTGCGCCACCAGGGAAGCCCTGGGATTGTAATCTTTAAATTTATAAAGTATATTAAGACATGTAAACTGCTTAGAAAAGTTCTTTGCACATAGTAAGTATTCAGTATATTACATTAGATATTAAACTATTTTTTTCCTTTTTTGTTTATATGTAATTAAAATTTTTTTGATTTCTGTTGAAGAACAGGCAATCATTTTGAAATAAGAAAAAGTTTCGGTTTTCTTTTGTTTTCAGGATGCAATGTTTTCTTCTGCATTAAACAAACAGAGGAACTTCTGTAGAAGGTTCAGAAACAAAACTGTTGCATCGGAGTCCAATGGAGGCTTCTTCTTTAGAAGAAATGTTTACTCCAAATACCTGCATTCACTCTCCTGTTCTACAAACATCTACGGGGCCCACTATGTGTCAGGGCTGGAACTAGGTTCTGGGGACCAGGCAGTGAACACAGCCAGCATGGCCTTTGCTCCCTGACAGTGGGGACAGGGGAGGTGGTGGGTTGCAGACCAGAAGAAAATACGGTATAGCGTGGACAGTGACATCTGGGAGGAGGCATAGGTTACTAAGGAATAAATACACAACTGGGCTCCTGACTCAGACATGGGGGCTTAGGAAAGGTGTCCCAGAGAACAAGAAAACAAACCTGTCTGAGTTAACGGAGGGCAAACTGCTGATGGCATTGTCCCCTGGGAGGCAGTGGGTCCATTAGAAAGGGTTTGGGCGTCCATCAACAGATGAATGGATAAAGAAAATGTACCCATATATACAATGGAATATTAGCCATAAAAAGAAACAAAATTGAGTTATTTGATAGTGAGGTGGATGGACCTAGAGTCTGTCATACAGAGTGAAGTAAGTCAGAAAGAGAAAGACAAATACCGTATGCTAACACATATATATGGAATCTAAGAAAAAAAAAAAAAAGGTCATGAAGAACCTAGGGGCAGGACGGGAATAAAGACACAGACCTACTAGAGAATGGACTTGAGGATATGGGGAGGGGGAAGGGTAAGCTAGGACAAAGTGAGAGAGTGGCATGGACATATATACACTACCAAACGTAAAATAGATAGTGGGAAGCAGCCACATAGCACAGGGAGATCAGTTCGGTGCTTTGTGACCACCTAGAGGGGTGGGATAGGGAGGGTGGGAGGGAGGGAGATGCAAGAGGGAAGAGATACGGGAACATATGTATATATATAACTGATTCACTTTGTTATAAAGCCAAAACTAACACACCATTGTAAAGCAATTATACTCCAATAAAGATGTTAAAAAAAAAAAAAAGAAAAAAAAGAAAGGGTTTGGGGTCTGAAGATTGGGTCTTGTCTACAAAGACCAGCTGTGTGCTTAGAAAATTTACTACGCCTCTCAGCTGTTTCCCTCCTCAACCTTCTTCGGTTTCACAAAGTTCTTATCATGTGAGGAAATGGGTGCCAAAGTACTCTGTAAATGATAAAGCAAGCTTGCCAGTTCTTCCTAGTAGTTACTGTCTAATCAGCCTCCAGCCTTACAAGCTTGGCTGACACAACTGGGTACATCATTTCTTCCCCAAGTCCGACTCTGCCATGGATACTAAACGAAGGCGCTTAAATTTCGCACCTAAATTAGATTTCTACTGGCGCCATTTTGTGTTCTTGTGGAATTCCCAGTAGTCTGTTCCTGGACTAGCGGAAGCCCTCACTCTTTGCAGAGCAGACTTCCAGGCCTCATCCCTGACTGTGGTGAGATCTGCCCTCTGACTGCGGCTCCTCGTCTGCCCTCAGGAATCCCTCACCCCTGAATGAGGTTGGCATATTCCTCCCTGGAGCTCTCTTGGCTTTATGCTTTACCCCATTCATCTTAAGAATTCCTGTCCTCACCTACTTCTCCTTGAATTACTTGGTTTGCCTGAAACAATGGGAGAATTTAGGGCAGTAGGCCAGGGGCTCTCAAGTAACACCACAAAGGTGACACCCACTTTACCTGAATGAGTTATAAATTAGCTTTGCCCTGTGGTGATATCATAACCCATGGGGTTCAGCCAAGGTACATAGGTTGTTACACTGATTTCTTTTATGACAGTTAATAACAAATTTAACAGTAAAATTTAAATACTCAGAACATTTAGAGGTTGAAAAGGTACAAAGGACAAGGCATCTGTGTCTCAATCAGACTATATCCCAGGCTTCGTGTTTTCTAAAGATCAACTCTGTGAAAATTAGAGAAAATGTTTCACTAATTAATCACTTCTTTATCCAAAAGAGGCTTGAAAATTTACTCACCTGCCTTAGCCCAGGATGGATAAATAGTTACACGGCCAGATACTGCTTCAGCTCCAGGGTTAATATATCTCAGAACAACCCAAAACAAGGAGAGACTTGACTTCCCCACATTCAACACGATCCTTACTTCATTCTGAAAAATACCCAAAACCCATAAAGTATAGAAGAGACAGCTGGTTAAAAGAAATGTTAGCCAAACAGTGATGGCATTCCAGTTTCACTACTGAGCTTGTAGTGAAACCACACACACACACACTCATATACACACACATTCACACCCACTCAACAAACACCAAGTGACTAACTCTGCGGAAGATGAACACAGGCTAGTCAGCCAATAAATTAAAATCACTTACAATTAAAGGTTCAGTGAAAACGCACTCCCTCAGCAACCGAGATCCTCTTTTGACCTTTTAGTAATCAGGCAGACAGAGCGGAATGTTAGATGGATTAGTTCAGGGAAAGAAGCAGTGACGGGGCAACCACCACTAGCTGGGAGAAATAAAAAGGCAGAACAGAAGGAAAAGAAAGTATGTTATTTAACACCACCAGCCCCAGAGAGACAGCACTCCAGAGTCCACTTCACATACGTAACGTCTGAAACAGTCACAGAAACCAGTGGTGGCTAAGGAGAGGTTATAAGATCCCAAACACATTAGCGATGAAATCTAGATGTAACTAAAATCTGCCTGCTAAATCATATGGAATTTATCTCAGTCCCTGTCTAAGAAGAATGTGGGCTCTCTGCTGGGGACAGGGGTTCTTGCTGGTCCCCCCAGGTCCTGTTGCCAACACAATGCTCTGTAAGTGTTGCTGGGCCCATGATCTTGAAGGAGACACTAGACTATTTCAATTCTGAACCACAGACCACATGTCCAGATCCAGCTGTGGCCCAAGGAAAGTTCATGAAACATGGAAATTTCTAAACCAGTGTTCTTTAGGTCTTTCCTCCAACTCCTTTGGTTGAAATGAAGGGGACTTTTGTTGAACAAGACATCCATGGCAATAAAGACTGGCATTGGGTAGAATCCTTTGCTCTGGAAGCAGGAGTTGCAGCTGACCCACACTGAGGAACTCCAACTGGCCCTCTCAGTTTGACAGAATTCATCTTTAAGGGTTAGTTCCACATCGGAAAATAAAAATGCAAGAACATATTAAGGGCAGAGTAAAGTAAGTGGTGATTCCAGGGAACACCACCCAAGTCCTCTGACTAAAAATACTTACAGAAAAATCCATCATTAGAAATTCATTCCTTCGTGTTTACCAGCTATTCTTTCAAACTGCAAACACCTGTGAGGAGGTACATACCTTGACTGGGCTCTTAGTCATTCACATCCTATTATGACTCAGTGGAATGCACTGCTTTTTTGTGAATAATGAAGTAAAAGCAGAGAACTAAAGAAACTGAATTGCTGTATTTGGGGAGAAGGAGAAAACAGTGAAGTGTCTTAAGATCCCAGGTACTGTTAGCGAAAGGCATCTTAGATGGGGCACTTTGCCAGGCAAGAAGCAACATTAGAATTAATGGGGGCTCCTAGGGAACTGTGACCCCGCCCCTGTTTCTCTAAGGGCTGCCTGATTTAGAAATAGCAAGCACTAGTCCTGGATCTGCTAAGGAAACATACAGAGCTACCATCGTCATCAACTTGCCTCTTTTATTCTGAATTTCTCCACTGAGAAACAGCTTGAAGAGAGCAACCTCAAAGAGAAATTCTGAGGATAAAACTACTCAATGACTATGAAGAAATGTTCAGTTATAAATGTTGTATAAGTTCTAAAGGTAAACAGACAATGTGTAAATTCCTTAATTATTCCACTGCAAAACCAAGAGAGATGGATACGGTAGAGAAGACTGAAGGACAGGAGAAATATGGGAAAGAAAAATTAAATAGCACTGACTAAAACTCCTCCTTTATCTTAGTTTCTGTTCATATAGTAATTCGGAGTTATAAAAAGTAAAAAAAAAAAAAAAAAGCATTGTTCAAAATTCAGCAACACAAGTTTACTGGAATTAAGTTAACTCATTTTTTTTTTTTTTTTGAGGTATGCGGGCTTCTCACTGTTGTGGCCTCTCCCGTTGTGGAGCACAGGCTCCAGACACGCAAGCTCAGTGGCCATGGCTCACGGGTCCAGCCGCTCCGGCATGTGGGATCTTCCCGGACCGGGGCACGAACCCGTGTCCCCTGCATCGGCAGGAGGACTCTCAACCACTGCGCCACCAGGGAAGCCCAAGTTAACTCATTTTTATTCTCCACAAATGGCTTTAAAGAAAAATGTCTCTCATGTTAAAATATAGCCTAATTTCATCTGGAAAACTTCTTATAAAAAGTCTCCAGAGATAAGCACCATCTTTCTTTAATCCCTTCATTTTCTGATTTGGTGACCAAATTAAAGCAACAATAAGCTGTGAAATCGATATATATGCTTATCAGTTAAAATCCAACCTTACCCAGCACCCCATCTACCCTCTCAAGAACAAGAGTCCTGCAATCAGTTTTGAGAGAGTTCACCTTTTGGGGGTCTTGCTGAGAGGGCTGTGGGCAAGTGTATGGGCTGCTCTACCCGGAGGTTGCTTCCTCCTGGCTGCTCACCTGTACCGAGGTCATCTGAGCATACCCTCTCCAGCTGAACTCAGGAAACTCCAGGGGATCAAATCCAAACCGAAGTGCTCTTCTGTTGGGTGTAGTGCCATCTTCAATCTCATACCTCATATGATGCAAATCCGGGAAATAGTAGTTGTTTTCAGGTCTTTTATAAATAAAATGTAAATGTGGATACAGAAAGTGAGGTTCGTTGATAATCTGGATATCCTTTAATCCCAATAGCTATCAGTGAGAGAACTCCCACCAAATTGACAGAGCACATTAAATAAGGACAAATTGGCGGGGGAGGGGGGCTGCTTTTTCTCTAAATTATTGCTTTCGCTCATGTAAACATTCACAGAAAACACCCAACACTACTCGTTCCAAGCAGTCAAATGAGAAAAGCATTTAGAACAGCCCATAGTGGTAGCACCCTTTAAAATGTTTTAAATGGTTGCCAACGATTTAGCAAAAAGTCAAATTGGGCTATTTACCATAAATTCGTTCATTTATACTCATATTCACTGATTACACAAATATTAGTATCTTTGCCAGGCACTGTTGCTAAGCACTGCAGATATAATAGTGAACACGACATAAAATACGTCGTATGCCAAGTTTACAAATTAGATACATTTTCTCTACATATACATATATATTTTGATCATTAGAATGACTTTTCTATGTCTTGTTTTCTCTTAAACTATATGCCTATAAATGGATTCCTTTCAAGAGTCTGGTAATGGTGGTCACAGAGAGGGATCAAAAATATTCTAATGCTTGTGTGACATTTTATATTCAAACTACTTGAAGTTCTTCAAAATGGCACATTTTGACAATCCAGTCCCAAGCTAATAGCTGTTAGTGGATTTAAAGCCATAAAGACCAATTAGTCAAGGGAAATAAAAGGGCATGCTCCTATATTGCAAGTAGAATTAGGAGTGCTTACAATTTATGAAGGTAATTTATGAATGTAATTTATGGAGGTAATTTATGAAGATCCCTAAAAATGTTCATTCCCATTGACATAGAAATTCTACTTCAGGGAATATATTCTAAAGAATGCTTTCTATAGGGTCAAAAATTAACATAGGGCTTGCCTGGTGGCACAGTGGTTAAGAATCTGCCTGCCAATGCAGGGGACTTGGGTTCGAGCCCTGGTCTGGGAAGATCCCACATGCCATGGAGCAACTAAGCCAGCGTGCCACAACTACTGAGCCCACGTGCCTAGAGCCCATGCTCCACTACAAGAGAAGCCACCGCAATGAGAAGCCCATGCACTGCAACGAAGACAACAGCAACTAGAGACAAGTCCACGCGCAGCAAAGAAGAGCCAACACAGCCAAAAAAAAAAAAAAAAAAATTAGCATAAAAGAATGTCTACAACAGTGAAAACTTGGAAACAAAATATATGTACAATTATGAAATAAAGAAATTATTAAATATTATATAACCATTAAATATTTTGAACACTACTTAATTACAATGGAAAATGTTCATGATATGTGAAAAAATTGATATAAATTATATGATAAAATACAATACTAATTTTTATTCATAGAAAAAGCCTAGAAAATATACAAAATATATTAAAAGGGGTTATCTCTGGGCAGCAGAATGAAGATTTGCCTTTTTACTTTTAGGTATTTATTAAAATTTTACAATGTAACACATATTACATTATCACAAAAACTATTTAGAAAATAAAGTGAATGTGAATGCTTTCTAAACTTGTAAGAAAAACTAAAAATACACAAATAATACCGTAAACAAACATTTGGAGGAATTTAGGACAAAAAGACGCAAGATTTATCTTGCATCTGGAAAAAGGTGCTGTGACATCCATGTTGTTGGTGTGCTATCCTTTTATGTCATTTATCATTTACTACTAAATCAAAGGGTAATCTAAATTCCATATATATATGTATTGACTGTAATGTCAATATTTTGGCCTCAGGGTGGGTAATTTATTCTGACGCATTATTTCAACCCCCAAATTAGCCAATCACCTACATAGCTGGAAGGAGAAAAAACTCATGCTGACTAAGTAGGGGGAAAGCTCACTTTACCAACAGGAAGGCGGGAAGAGATGGATGGAAAATGTTTCTGAGCCAATTTATGAAGTTCCTCTGGTCTATGGGGAACCTTGCTCGTCTGCAGGAAAACAACTACAGACGTGCCTTTCTTCACATACATTTTACTATGAGGCCCCTTTTACTGTCATTTAGAAACAATGGAAGAAAGCACAGCTGAGCTGCTCTGATCCTGAGAATTCAAATGTTGGAAACATCGAGGAAAAGGAGAGACGTGTCATTCTAAGTACTGGGTTGGCCAGAAAGTTCGTTTGGGTTTTTCTGTAAGATGTTACAGAAGAACATGAACGAACTTTTTGGCCAACCCAATACATATGGTTCACCTTGATTACATTAAAGATCTCTTTATTAACCTATTGACAATGCAGAAGTAGTGAAGGTACTTGAGATTTAGAAGTTGCATTTCACAAGAGTTTCAGTGTATGATTAAAAGTCAGAGGGCTGGGCTTCCCTGGTGGCGCAGTGGTTGAGAGTCCGCCTGCCGAAGCAGGGAACACAGGTTCGTGCCCCAGTTTGGGAAAATCCCACATGCTGCGGAGCAACTAAGCCTGTGCGCCACAACTACAGAGCCTGCGCTCTAGAGCCCACGAGCCACAACTACTGAATCCCCTGCTCCTAGAGCCCGTGCTCTGCAACAAGAGAAGCCACCGCAGTGAGAAGCCCGCGCACCGCAACGAAGACCCAACGTAGCCAAAAATAAATAAAATAAATTTTTTTTAAAAGTCAGAATATTAAAAATTTTCTTCCTTCCACTATTGGACAATTATGGATGGATCATGGTTTCATATAAATATAGAAACTGCTAAACAGGCAGGACAGAGGCAGCGTGCTCCATACCTGCTATAGCCCCTCTGGGACCTCAGCCTCCACTTGGCTCCCTTGCTCCTTCCGTTCATTTTGATTTGCTTCTGCATGAGATGAGGGACTTCCTCCCACTTCTAAAGTTGTCTTAACCCCCAGCCCCACAGTCACGGATCCCGTGGGAGAAGCAGGAGCTGCATCTGCTGGGCTCCTCCAGGCTGTGACTTCCCGTGGAGGTTCAGCTGTGGGAACCCACCTCATGCATCCAGCCTAAGTCTCACTCACCTGGCTTTTTGCACCTCTGGGAACTTTCCAGTGAGGCCACTCTGTGATCTACAAAGTGGAACCATTTTTAGGGCAACTTTACCTCCTGTTTTAATTGGCCTCACTGACAAGTGTCCAGATTGCAAACGACAGTACAGCTTCACTGGCCCTCTTACCTTGGGACCGCTTCTCTCTCCCCCAGAACTGTCGGCACAGACAGGACTCTGAGAGAGGCTTCACGACGTCAGTATGGAGGGGACCTCCGTGAAGACTCACCGCTGGCAGGTCTTCCCTATGATGTGCTCTCGGCACCGGCAGACTCCAGAGGGTCCGCTGCACACAGGGGTGACGGCTCCACCAATGTCACACTGACACCCTGAGAGTTGGGAAACAGCAGTGGTCACCCATCAAAGCATCTCCACGCTGGAGGCTTCCCCTCCCTCTACGAGAAGTGGAAATCAGGAAGCCCAGGGTTGCAGGGCTGCGCCTTCTTTCCCTTGCCACACCTTACATCTGGCAGGTGTTTGAAATACGTAGGAACCTCCCAAAGTAAGACAGCAAGTCCCCCCAAGAGTCCAGCTGAAAGTTGGAGGTGCACTTGTAGACCAGTTCCAACAATGTTGTCCCACGTAAGGCAACAGCAGCCCAGGAGCTAAACACGATTTCACAGCATATGGTGCTACTGCAAACAGTGGGTGCTAAGGAGAGGCTGCTTGAGAGATACCAGAGTAGCCTTGTGGGGCTCCTGCAACTTCATTATGTAACACAATATTATCACACAATATTATTGTGTGAGCTTTTTTAATATTTCAAAATTTATCTTTAAAATCTCTAAGTCTTGATGTTATTTACATCTCCCCTATGGCTCCCCCGCATCCCAATTATGATTTTTTATAATTAAACCAACAGTGTGCTGGTAGAAGAAAAGTGGAAGCAGCCCTGTTTGCAATTTATTTCTAGTTTTAAGGGAATGTTTGGTCAATTTCCCTGGACAGATCTTTTCAGTCCCATCCCATCAGAAAGCCTGCAAGAAGACAGTGAACTCAGAAGCAAGGTTACTCTGCCAGTCTTTGTCCATCTTTTGTCCTTTTGCCTTACTCAGGACCCCCTGGAAGGATTTACCTTGACACCCAAAGTAACTGCTCTTTTCCAAAGCAAAATATCCATCTTCGCATGTGTCACAGGAATCACCACCGACGTGGGACTTACAGTGACAGTCACCATCTAACTGCAGAACAATGAGAGGATGACAAAATTTGGTGAGATTACAGAATTTGCTAATCTTCAAGATTTCACACTGGCTCATTGTGTCATATGAAGCAGGGTAGCTGGGATCTGAAAACTTCCATGAAGATGGCACTAACACCCTCCTGCAGAAACCCCACAATTAACTGCTAGTATATTCTACCGGCATCCCAGGAAAAATAGGCCCACATTACCTGCCCGCACTCTCCAATTCCGCTCACGGTTCCCGCCACATGGCACTGGCATTCTGGGAAGATAAGAGAGCATCCTTGGACCAAGGTTACAAAAAGGGCTCTGGGAACAGGACACACCAGCAATACTACAATCACTTTCTAGCATGCTTCAGCAGAACTCCACTTTGCACCAGTCAGACCTAAAACTGAGTTGCTTTCTGGGGTCAGCAGAACCCAGCAGCCAGATCAACACCATCTACCTACAAGGAGTACCGGTTTGTTCATGAGCGCTCATAAAACGCAAAAGCTGCAACATCATGGGATTTTTAAATGATTCTTATGTCAAGGTCATTATCGATATGCTTCCATGAAAATATACCCTATTAAAAGATATTCACTCCACTTAGCTGTCTTAAGCTTGGTGTTTCCAAGTTCCTATACTGGCTTCAATCTAAGCATAAAATGAAAATACAATTAAACCGGGAAGTGTGGATTATAAAAACAAGGCAGAAAAACCATTTATCAAGCAGCTGCCTTCTCAAACATGATACATATGGAAACAGGATATAAATCCCTTGCTGAGATTTTGAAAATGACAGAAGTTCTGCCAAAAGTGGGGGAAAAAATCAAGACATTTATACAGAATTTCAAACAAACTGAACAGATTAACTCAGTAGCTGTTTTGTGAGTTTAGTCATTGAGGTAAAGAAAATCAAGAGGAAGTTACAATATAGTAAAATATTGTTCATAGGAGACCTCACCTGAACATCCACTGGGGTTTTCTTTGGCCAGATTCCAGTATAATGGTTGGCAGATGCTACACGTAGGACTTTCAACATGAAGCTTGCATCGGCAATGCCCCTTTAAAAGAAAATCAAACTAATGCTTGACATCTCAGAATTAAGAGGTTTCCAAACAAGTGTTCTGAACGAAGCTTGTCACAGAAATATATTTTGGTCACGAAATGTAAACTAAGTGTATCCAGGCGGAATAAAAGTACTAGGTTGATTTCAACAGTCTGCTAATTGATTTTGTTTTATTATTTATTTATTTGTTACACACATAAGCCACATACGTGGTTAAAGCAAAATTGGAAAATTCAGAAAAAGAAAAAGAATTTTAACGACTCATTTATAACACTGTCATCATTTGTTGATTCTGTTACAGCATGGACTATAAACCTTAACGGAAAATATCTGAATATTTAACATGCTGAGAGCTAGTAGAAAATTGTTTATCTGCAAGTGTGTCTATAACATGCCAGAGTCGCTGCCTTGCTTAAACATCGTGAAGCCCCATAGTGAAAAGGCAAAATGTCTCTCCCCTTTCCCTCCAGGGCCTGGAGTTCCAGCTTCTCCAAGCTCTGAGGCCAAGAAGACATAATTTCTAAAGTGCTTAGAAAATGAATCAGAATGCCATGGTATTGTGCTTGGAGTAACAGCAAATAAATTGCAATTACTTTGTACACAGCTTAATTAAATGTGTACTGGCCTCTGATTTCCTTAATTTTAATTATGTATGGCAGGCTTATGTGCAGGTTTCCAGGGTGGCAACGCCCTCAGAGTAACGCTAGGACTCTACAATTCAAAGTTTAAATAAACCGTATTCTTTTGTTTTGGGCAGAAAATCACAATATCACATATGCACTTTGAAAAAGAGCAATGGTCTCTTCAAGCTATTTGGCCTCAGGTCTTACTTTAATTTACTTTTAATTTCAGGAAGCTCCCAAAGGTGTCGGTCTCAAATAAGTATCAGAACAATAGTTAGAATCGCAACCCTTTTACAATCCTCTACTTACCAAACTGGAGTCCAGGGTTCCGGCTGGGTCACAGACACTGCTGGAGCCTGTATATGATTTAGAAGTGGTGTAAATGTCTGGGGTTTTAATGTTTGTTTGTCCCTTTGTTTTGATGTTTTGAGGGGTTTTTTTGTTTTGTTTTGGTTTTGGTTTTTAAGTTTTACTTGTTTTTAAAACTGGTGCATCTACATTTGTATTTTTTGATAGATGGGTGGCAAGGACTTTGCATGTAATTCAGAAAAAGACACCTTGAACAATCTTCATGGTCCTTAATCCCCAAATCACCCCTTTGGCCACTGAACAACTCTCTTCCCTGCCTACTACTAAAAGTTCACTTCCAACTGATAACAAAGGCGACTGGGTAAAGGAGTCTAGAATTTTGAACATCGTTAGGGTTATCCAGAAGAGGGCAGTATTGTACCAAGAGATTTTTTAATTGTCCAATTAGATGTCACAGAATTTGTAAGAATATTTTTTAGTTACTCAAGACAATTCTTTAACTATCACAGCCCCCTTGTCCTCCACTTGTATTAAAATGATTTCTAAAATTAATTAATTTGCTTTCTTGCCTTAGTCAATATAGTATTATAAACCCAATGTAATAATCTCTTTTCAACAAGTTAGGGTCTTGCAGTGTCTCAGCATTACTATCACACTGCATTAAAAATGAAGAGGGAACTCCTTGGTGGTCCAGTGGTTAGGACTTGGCACTGTCACTGCCGAGGGCCTGGGCTCAATCCCTGGTCGGGGAACTAATATCCCACAAGCTGTGAGGCCAAAAAAATAAATAAATAAATAATAAAAATGAAGAGACTTTGGGTAAGCCTGCTCTGAGCCTTTTTCAAATAATTTAAATAAACCCATAATATGATCTTGTTTTCTTACATGTTGCTCCCTAGACTTTTTGCCTTTATTGTCTCCTCTCTTTGTTTCAACTTCCCCCTTGATGATATTCTGTCTCTTCCATTTTTTTTTTACAAATTTATTTATTTATTTTTGGCTGAGTTAGGTCTTCGTTCCTGCAGGTGGGCTTTCTCTAGTTGCAGCAAGTGGGGTCTACTCTTCGTTGCGGTGTGCGGGCTTCTCACTGCGGTGGCTTCTTGTTGCGGAGCACGGGCTCTAGGCGTGCGGGTTTCAGTAGTTGTGGCTCACAGGCTCTAGAGCGCAGGCTCAGCAGTTGTGGCGCACGGGCTTAGTTGCTCCGTGGCATGTGGGATCTTCCCTGACCAGGGCTCGAACCCCTGTCCCCTGCATCAGCAGGCAGATTCTTAACCACTGCGCCACCAGGGAAGCCCTCTGTCTCTTCCTTTTTTGATGCTCCTGAATTCTTCTGTAACAAGCCAACACAACCTTCCAGCTCCTTGTTGCTTTCCAACCTGGCCCCGCCCAGCCCTTGGCTCCTCCCCAAGCTGCCCAGCAGCCCATCCAGCTCCAGGGAACTTGTCCTGGCTGACCAGCCCCTCTGCCCACTGCTCAGCACTTCCTTCCACTCCTGACCCCGGGGAGGTGAGGACACCCAGCATGGGACAGCCTCCCTCTCCAGGGACCTCCAGGCCTTCTCCAAAGTGAGCAGTCCCCTCTGACTGCTGGCTACTGTTGCCACCGGCAAGAAAGCCTGGTCTCTTGAGGATTCTGGTCAGCGAGGTTCTGGGGAATCAAGTTGGAGCTGCAGCCCTGTCTTCAGATGGTCCCGCGTGCCAGGCTCCAAGCGCCATCAGGAGCAGGAAGGGGTGTGAGAAAACCAGTCTCCTGACGCAAAGTCTGGGTCAGCCTTTCACAAACACCCGCTTCTCAACAGAGAAAGGGTCTCTGAAAGCAGCAGTCAGGAGCTACTTGCCACTGGGGGCTGCACACTCCAGGGGCACAAGGAGATTCCTGGGCATCTTTTTTTTTTTTTTTTTGCGGTACACGGGCCTCTCACTGTTGTGGCCTCTCCCATTGCAGAGCACAGGCTCCGGACGTGCAGGCTCAGCGGCCATGGCTCACGGGCCTAGCTGTTCCGCAGCATGTGGGATCTTCCCGGACCGGGGAAGAACCCACGGGGCACGAACCCACGTCCCCTGCATCGGCAGGCGGACTCTCAACCACTGTGCCACCAGGGAAGCCCATCCTGGGCATCTTTGGTCTGTGCCCTGAGTCACCGGGCCTGGCACACTCTCATCTCTCGTCTCATTGCAGGCATGAGGACCGACCCAGGACAGTGTTTCAATCCTTGGCTCACTCTTTCCAAACTGAATGGACTCTGGTCCACCCCACTCCCCGGCCCCTCACACCTGGGCTGATGTGGGATGACACCATCCCCCAGGAGGCCGGTAGCAGGCAAGAGAGGGGAGCAGAACCCCAGCAAATCCCTGCTCTGCCTGTCTGCAGGGGGACCTGTTAGAACACCTGCAGGAAATTACGGAACAGACATATCAGTGCCGCCACCCAGGACCAGAGAGAAGCCACTTTGCCTTGGGAAGGGGGACAAGATTGCTCAGCTTAGCTAAAAGGGGTCACCTCTGCCACACTGCTACACAGAGAATTTACTTGCAAATCAAGAAACACAAATTTATGGGGACTTCCCTGGTGGCGCAGTGGTTAAGCCTCCACGCTCCCAGTGCAGGGGGCCAGGGTTAGACCTCTGGTCAGGGAACTAGATCCCACATGCATGCCACAACTAAGAGTTCATATGCCACAACTAAGGAGCCCGCGAGCCACAACTAAGACCCAGTGCAACCAAATAAATATTAAAAAAAAAAAGAAAAAGAAAAGAAGAAACACAAATTTATAGCACATGAAATAACTTTTAAAATTTTAGGAATAAGTCATTTTTAGATTTCTTTTAAGATGTATAACTGGTATACCCGTTTTCAATGGACTCAAATTGGGGAGGAACCAGGCAGATTAGGGTCAAAAGTGTAGCAGTGACCAGTGGTGGGTCTACAGGGGTCTGCAGGCTTCTTTGGGATGCTGCCCACACATACTTTAGAGAGGAACCCGCCCTCCGGCATTCTGATGTCTTCCCTACCTTGGCAGTGGGGGAAATCAGAGGCGTCTGGGAGACACCTGTCACACCATTGTCCTGTGATCCCCAGCTGACACTCGCACTGTCCAGTCACTGGGCTGCACAGCGTCTGGTAGGAGCCAAGGGCTGAACACTGGCAGGCTGGATGAAAAGACCTCAGTAAGACCCAGGGCAGGGGGGCACAGGACCCGGATAAGAGTATGGAGGCGGGGCCAGAAAGACCCAAATGCAAGTTCCAGCTCCACCTCTTATCAGACATGGAACTTGAAACAAGTCGCTCAATTGCTCTAAGCCTCAGTTTCCCCTTTCTTAAATGGGAATAATATTAGCATCTACTTGACAAGATTGTTGCCAGGATTAGATAAAGAGCTGGGTCCAATGCCTGTCTCATACTGAGCAATCAATAAATGCTGTTTTTTGTCTGTTGTTAATTTCGTACTGACCAAGACTGGCTGGTTGTGGATGAGGATTTGGGGGATGCTTCTTGCACTCAGTAACGGTGCTCATCAGAGGAAGACGCAGGGAACAGCTGATTGGGGATGTGAGTCAATGGAGAGGCCACATTAATTCTACATCCCACTGGGGATCAAATGCAAACCATTCCAGCCCAGATTGGCCTACACTGATCCCCTCCTTTTTCCCCTCTCCTCATACTTAGTTTCTCAAGGTGAGGTGTAACTGAATAATCACGAAAAAAGTGATGCAGGCAGGGTTGGGAATGGACAGGAAAAGCATCCCAGGTTCCCTTCTTCCCCCTCAAGCAGGTGACTAAACACGCGTGGATGGAGAGAAGAGATTCTGGACATTCCCCTCTCTGCTCCTTCCTACTGGGTCAGGTTCCTACCGGTCCCTGCAGCTAACCTCCCACAAGGTGGCAGTTACTCAGCTTCACTCAGCACTCACTCTGCGAGGACCAGCTTCTGGGGAAGAGGAGAGCGGTGGAAACGGCCCACTATTTCCTGAGCTGGAGGGTTTCACACCTTAAGAACTGGAAGGGACTGGAGAGATTATCTCGTTGAATTCCAGGGTTACATAGTGAAGTTCAGAAGTTCAGTGACATGTCTGTCCAAGGTCACCGAATGAGCCTGTAGCAAAGGGCTTCAGTCTCCGGGGCAGACGCATCCAGAGTCAAGTAACAGCTCTGCCACTGAACAGCTGTGTGATCACGGGCACGTTGCTTAGCCTCTCCAAGCCTCAGGTTCCTCTTCTAGAAACGAGCTGATGACAGTACCCACCCCATGAGGTCACTAGAGAATCAGCAGCCACAGACAAGAAGGGCGGCGTGCGCAGCGCTTGCTCAGGGAGCATTCACTCCTGCTAACATTACTAACGTGACCATCCGAGTCCCCCAGTGCTCGGGATGTGCTCTGTACACCATCCCATGATGCATTAATGGGAACCAGTGGATTAGTGTTCCTGACTTCCAAATTTATATTCGGTGTATGCAGTAAAACAAAACAAAACAAAACAAAAAAAACCCCACTTAACTATATATATATATACACACACACGACCTTGTTTGCGAGGTTTCAAAATTTCCACACTTGCTGAGTGAGGCCTTGGGAAAGAAAAGATGAGATAAAGTGCCAGTTCCAGTGATTTCTTTACAGGCATCCTTAGGATCTGTAAAGGTCCACATCGTTAAGCCTTGAAGCACAGAGCTCCCACAGGGACGAGACCATGCCATTTTCATTCTCTTTGACAGCACTCGGCCCAGGCCCGTAAGCGGTGAGTTACCCTGATAGCGCTTTTCTGTGATAACAGTGGTAGCGTTTACCCAAGTTGTCACTAGAATCACCAAATAAACTCACTGCTGGAAGGGAATTTGGCTCGTTTTCTCATTTACAAGTTACCTGGGACTTCAACGGGCTATGTGACTTGTTCTGAGAGGCCCAGTTAGGAAGTGGCAGGCCTAGGAGCATTTACCATCCTTCCACCCTCCTATTTTACATGTATCCATCCAGCAGACCTTGACTGAAGCCCTATTGTGTTCTACGGCCCCATGACCAGGTGTCAGGGTGGAGGCAAATATGAGAAACACACACTCCCTGACCACATCGAGCTAGAACTCCAGGAGAGGGGCTAGAGCATGACTGACATGGTGCCGAGAAACTAAACATAAGACAGAGGAAGAAACGGGCCGAGTGCCACTCAACCAGCTCTTGGCAGGCAGCAGGACAAGGACTCAGCTCTTCTGCCGTCTAGGTCAGCATTCCTTCATGGCCCCATGTTCCCCGCAGGCCTGTCTGCAGAGATCAAGTCCCTCCCCAGGGTCAGATTACTGAGGAAACGTTCTTGGGCTTTGTGATGGTTAATGTTTTCATGTCAGCTAGGCTATAGGGCTCAGATGTTTGCACAACACCAGTCTAGATGGTGCTGTAAAGGCGTTTTGTTAGACGTGACAAACATTTAAATCAGCTGACCTTGAGTAAAGCAGGTTACTCTCCACGAAGTGGGTGGGCCTCATCCCATCAGTTGCAGACATGAACGAGAAAAGCGGGAGGTCCCAGAGGAAGAAGAAATTCCACCTCCAGAAGGCCTGTGGGCTCCAGCTGCGGCATCAGCTCCTTCCTAGTCTCCAGCCTGCTGCCCTGCAGACTTTAGCCTTGTCAGCCCCCACAATCTGGGAGCTGAGTCCTTAAAATAAATCTATCTATCTATCCCCACATCTATCTATATATACAGACACATATCCTGTGGGTTCTGTTCCTCTGGAGAACCCTAACACAGGTTCTTTCTGCTATTCTTCCTTTAAGGAAAGTGAAGGCAGAGAGGACCCACTCGTGCAGGCAGTCAGGGTAGCAGCAGCAGGATCCTGGAGCACAGAGGTGGCAGCTCCAGCCAGCATCACGTGGGTGACACCGACCCTGACTCCCAGGGCCAAAGGGGTTGTCCAGGCAGCCTCAGGAGACGCAGTTACACCCCAGAAGTGAAAACAAAGATGCAGCCTTAAACGCAGGTACGTTATTTTAAGTCCTGAATTCCTCAATCTGGCATCACACTTCGCATTTCAATCCAACTATCAGCGAAAGTTGCCAGATCCCAAACCCGAACCCCAACGTTGGCAGCCTTTTCTCACTCTTGGAAATACTACACGTCTTTGTGAATGTTTTAATTCTGCTCTTTGTTCTGAGCCAGGTCCTTCGGAGTTTCTGGAGTATTTTCTTCTCGTCTGCTCCTCACTGTGCTTTTGCTTTAAGACACTTTTATTCCCAAAGAGTATTAAAGAAAAAAAAAGATAATAAAGGTCCAGGGAATCAGGGAGCTGGTCTGCTGTGCTCCCCCCAAATCTCCCAGCATCAAGCACAGTCCTGGTCCCTAGTACACGCCAAACAGATGTCTGTTACATGAAGGGATAAGAGCTGTTGGAATGCTCTTCCACGTCCAGCCCTGTAGTTCTACTGATGTGCATTCTCTCCTTGACTCTTGCAGCGCTGCTGTGAGAGGCACTGCTCTGAGGGAGGCCAGCTTCTTCCCCTGCAGGGAATAAGCTCACAGAGTGAGGTGACAGTACGAGACAACACAGAAATGGCAAGGGACACAGAACTCCTTACTGTTTCAGGGGTGCTCTCGTCGCGCGTGACTTTAGAGCTTTTCCTTCTGTTGGAAAAGCAGGCTGGTGCCTTCTTTGGCGCTCTTGACTCAGAGCCGCAAAACCAACATTTCAGTTCCACAGTACTTAGCACCCTCCACTTCTCTGGCTAACTGGGCTGAGAGCAGATCAGATCTACAGAAAATCCCAAGGCTTCTTGCAATCACCTCAATGTTCTCCTAGATACACGTTGAATTACAAAGCCAAGGGCCAGTTCAAAGCAAAATTGCACAGAACTTGGCCCAGACCTATGGATTTTGTTTTCCCCCTTGGAAAGGCCGGGAGGGCTCTCCCGGGAGCATCTCAGGTCAGAAACGTTCCCCTGCGGTGCCTTCTGCCATCTGCCGGTGCATTTGGCTTCTTCCTGGGGCCAGTTTGTCGGATTCATGAGAATATGCTGACACTCAGAAGGAGGTTAATCTTGCACTGGCAACATATGTTGCCAGGACTTTTTTAAGGAAAGGTCTGCAACTACAACCCAAGGACTAGAGCAAACTCCAATGGGGACAGTTCGGGCCCTGGGCCACTGCGGTTTGGGGACAGCTGCACTTTGAGTGCCTTCAGTGCCAAGTCATGGGAGGACCGCTGTCTCCACACTCCCACCCTCCTGGCCTCTGTTCTAAGTGCTGACTAGTTGCGACTAAGCAAACTGCACCAGAAGAAAAAGGGGGGAGGAGGAAGGAAAGAAGAGGAAGTGAAAGATGAAGGACAGGAAGGCAGGAATGACGATGGACAGGACGGAGAGGAGGAAAAGGAACAGCAAACCCCCAAAGGACCAAGTTCCCAGAGAGTCGTGGTGTGTTTTGTGGTTGCACATAAAGAGCTGAGTCAGACGTCAACACAAACGTAAAACTGAAATACACAGAGACAATTCTCTATGTGGCCTCACATCTACGATTTGACTTTCAGCTACAAGAAAGAAAACTGCAGGGCACCTGAGTGAGTCAAAAATAAACTGAGGGCTTCCCTGGTGGCGCAGTGGTTGAGAGTCCGCCTGCCGATGCAGGGGACACGGGTTCGTGCCCCAATCCGGGAAGATCCTACATGCTGCACAGCGGCTGGGCCCGTGAGCCATGGCCTCTGAGCCTGCACGTCCGGAAGCCTGTGCTCCACAACGGGAGAGGCCACAACAGTGAGAGGCCCGCGTACCAACAAAAAAAAAAAAAAAAAAAAACTGAGAAGGAGATGGCCTTGTGCTTAAAGTCTGGAGTAAATTAAGTTAATGCAAAACATAAACGCTGGACTGCAGTTGGCAAGCGCAAATGAGAAGGGTTTTAGACTGCTTTTTAAGAAGACTTTTTAAATTTTTAAAGCAATATAGAACAAAGCCACACAAACATTTTTTGGCTAGAATATACCAGACCATCTGATGTAGCATTTGGGGCCACACTGGTTTGATTCTAAAACTCCATGGGCCAAGCAATCAACTTCATCTAAGAAAGATCACAAAACACTGGGTCAGACCTTGATGCTAGACCAGATTCAGATTTCAGCATGTCTGGGCTTCAGCCACTGGCTTCAACGCTGCCCCCGAGGAAAAAATTTTAAAGATCACAAAAGCTGTTAGAAAAAGCAAGCACTAGAGAAGGGAGACCATCGCTGACAGAATGTAGGAGCATCCAAAACGCTTCCAGAGCCTAATGGTTCAAACCTGGAAGAACAAACTTTAGGGCACACCTCTACACCCCACCAGGAAGGAGGCTGACCTGAACCTTCTCCTTCTGCTTTTGTCCGACAGACCTCGTCTTCACTACTCTTAACCTTGCCTGCTCCCCACAGAGGTCCCTCTAGACTTGGCCCCTAGTGGACCCTGAAGTGGAAGGCCTCCATCCCGTCTCCCTCCTGATAGTTCTTCTTCATTTGGTCAGTGAGAGATTCAGTGCCTCCAGCTTGAAACAGAAAGGTAAGCACCCCCAACTCGTGCTCCAAAACTTCATTATTTGGGACGTCTTTCAACAGAAACAATATATGTACAAGGACAAGGTGACCACACCAGGCCGTAGCGCCAGCTCAGCACTGAATCTGCCTCTAGAATGATTCATAAAACTCCAACATAGGGGCTTCCCTAGTGGCGCAGTGGTTGAGAGTCCGCCTGCCGATGCAGGGGACACGGGTTCCTGCCCCGGTCCGGGAAGATCCCACAGGCCGCGGAGCGGCTGGGCCCGTGAGCCATGGCCGCTGAGCCCGCGCGTCCGGAGCCTGTGCTCCGCAATGGGAGAGGCCACAGCAGTGAGAGGCCCGCGTACCGCAAAAGAGAAAAAAAAAAACCTCCAACATAAGCATCACCTGTACTGAGGTTTCCACAGGAAATGTGCTGGGCATTCCAAATTCTAATACTGAACTTCTCTGGTTGAAGTCAAGGCAGGGAAACAAAAGATACCCCTTCCTTTCCTTACCCTTCCACCTGCCAGGTGACCTAAATCTCTGGGCAGGGACTGCCGAGAGCTTCTGTGGCCCAAGAGGCAAAGGCTGGGAAGTGGGGCAGAGGACAGAGGTCCAGGACGTGTCAGGGGATCAGGAGGAAAAAGAAGGGCTTGGGATACGGCACACAGGCACCTATGCAGACAGGGAGATCAACCAGGATTGAGGCTACAGGCTCTTAAAATGATGTAGAGGGAAGGCAGAGAAAGGAGGGTTAAAGGAACAGCAGCTACCGTACAGGTGAGTGCTTCCCGGGCTCTGAGAATTTTACACATCAGTACACACGTAACCCACACGACATGTCACAGGGCGGGCACTATTACCAGGAAACTGAGGAACAGTGGGGGTAAGAACTTGCCCAGGTTGATAGCTACTGTGAACCTTGTTCTTTGCCACTTTGTCTCCTGCGTCGGGGAGGGACCTTCCTGCTCCTGCCCCACTCTCCCAGCTCCTTAGCGTGGCCGCCCTCATGGGTGACATGCCTCCGTACCGATGCTACCCTCCTCCTGTGCTCAGAAGCTGGAAGCTAGAAACAGCACTTCCCAGATTCTCCTGGAGCTGGGCTCTGGGTGCCAATCGGGTTTTGCAAATAACTACTTGAATAAGATTAGAAAGGCTGAGCATTTCTGCTGCTGTGCCCTGGCTGGCTCCCTGGGGGCCTTGGATGGCCGTGGAGGCAGAAAGACCGCAGTCCCCCTGTCCCTGAGCTGCATGGCAGGAGTCTAGGCTTGACACCAGGAGCCTCCTTGGAAGCCCAGCCTGGAGGCTAACTGAGTCGGTCAGCACCTAATAACCCACAGCAAGTCCCTGCTGGGTTTAGTTCCGGCCCTGAGCCCTGACAGATCACCTTCCCTTCTTCTCTCCCCTCATTTTCCCTACGACATTAGCCACCGAGGAGAACAATGGCAGGCAATGGGAAGGAGGCGGAGAAGGAGAAGGGGGGCAAATTCATTCATTCATTTGCCGGTCGCCCAACATGTACCGCACACCCATCATGGCCCATCATGCTCTAGGGACTGGGCCAGACTCCTCCCCTTCCCCTCCAGCGCCTTCAGTGACTCTTACTAGGATGGGGGACTAAGAGGCCAACCAAGTCTGTGGCTTTGTGTGTGCCGTTCCCTCTGCCGGAACACCCTGCTCCCTGCCCTTGTCTCCTTGGCAGTTTCCTCAACACGATCCAGGTACCACTTCCTGCCCAGAGCCTGGATTTGTACCCAGGTGCTGACTCCAGAGCCCATGGGCTTGACCACCTGGGAGGAGGAAGAGTAAGGCTGAAAAGGCAAAGGAGGGGAGGTAACATGGCCTGGCCCTGAGGACAGTCAAGTGTAACATACATATATAGACCAGGGGCTCATTTATTAAACAATAGGCCACACAGCTCTGCCCAAAGGAGCCTCTGCATCTCCTCAGGGGGAAACTTACCTCGGGGGACTGATGATCACTACGAACGTGTGGCCCACTTACCTTGGCAAACAGGGAAGGAGTAGAAACCCCAGCGGCAGGCATCGCACCGAGGGCCCCCCACCCCGGGGCGGCACAGACACCGCCCGTGGGCATCACATATCTCGGGGAGCACTCCTGCCGGGTTACAGTCACAGCCTGCGAAGGGAAGAGGTTTTCAGAGGGGTCTCCATCCTCCATCCCCTCACCCACAGATTCTGAGTAATCTGTGGTTTACATACATTCCTAACCCAGAAGACTGCATCTTAAGGGGAGTAAAACATCTCTCCTGGCAAGATCAGAGATACCATTCAGAAACATCCAGGGCAGGCACTGGTTTGCAAAGTACCTACAATCTTCTAGCATCTACCCCCGTGGGAACAATTTTTTTTCCCCAAACTGAGCCTTGTTTAGTAAAACTTCAACTTCATAGATTCCCATCGAATGACAATCTTGAATTAAACATATTCCTACTTCCATTTTTCAGAAGCAAAGAGATGAACATACATTTAGCCCTAATAAGTGCCAGATGTGGCTTTGGGGGACCTCACTCGGCTTGTCTCAATCCTCCAGGCATGAGCCCTTCCCAGCAGGCAGGCTGCTTCCAGTCCTACCTCAGCACCTCTGCTCTGGCCGGCAGGTAACACCCCTCCCCTGGTTCCCTCTCAACCTTCAGGTCTCGGTCAGGAAGGCCTTCCCCACCCAGTCTGTACCAGCAGCTCCCCCTTCCCTCTCCCACTCTCTATTTAGCTGTGTTTGTCTTTCACACTTTAATTATTGAAATCACTTATTGGCCTCATGACTGACTTTGACCAGTGGAATGAGAGGAAAGTGCTGTTGTGGGATTTCAGAGCCCAGGTCACAACAGGCTTTGTGGTTTCCATTCTCACGGTCTGGGAACCCTGAGACCGCCAGGGAGGTACCCTGTCTGACCTCATCGAGGATAAAAGGCCACATGGAGAGAGACACCGAGCCCCAGCAGATCCTCCAGCAAGTCCAGCAGAAAGACTGCCCAGCCAAGCCACAGGACTGCGAGAAATAACCCTTATTGTTTTAAGTCACTAAATTTTGGGGTGATTTATTACATAGCAATAGAAGAAGGAAACACCTATCAAACTGAAAACTTAGGGAGAGTTCACCTCAGGACTCCCACTGCCATGTACAGTATGTCTCAATCAATAAATATTTCCCAAGAAGACAGGGCTCTTGCTTGACTTTATTATGGATGGATTAAATAATGAAGTCAAGCAAAAGCCCTGCAAGATAGGCAAGCATTTTATAGTTGAGGAAAAAGATGCTCAGAAAGATTTTTTTTAAATAGATCTTTATTGGAGTATAAGTGCTTCACAATGCTGTGTTAGTTTCTGCTGTACAACAAAGTGAATCAGCCATATGTATACATATGTCCGCATATCCCCTCCTTCTTGAGCCTCCCTCCCACACTCCCTGTCCGACCCCTCTAGGTCGTCGCAAAGCACCAAGATGATCTCCCTGTGCTATGCAGCCGCTTCCCACTAGCTATTTTACATTCGGTAGTGTATATATGTCTATGCTACTCTCACTTCGCCCCAGCTTCCCCCTCTCCCCACCCTGTGTCCTCAAGTCCATTCTCTATGGCTACATCTTTATTCCTGCCCTGCCACTAGGTTCATCAGTACCACTTTTTTTTTTTTTTTTAGATTCCATATATGTGTGTTAGCATACGGTATTTGTTTTTCTCTTTCTGACTTACTTCACTCTGTATGACAGACTCTAGGTCCATCCACCTCACTACAAATAACTCAATTTCATTTATTTTTATGCCTGAGTAATATTCCATTGTATATATGTGCCACATCTTCTTTCTCCATTCATGTGTCGATGGACATTTAGGTTGCTAGAAAGGTTAATTAAGTTGCCCAAGGTCACAAAGCCAGAGGAGCTAAGTAGGGCTCTGAACCCAGGTCTGTCTGATTCTAAAGCCCATGCCCTTTCTATGATGCCAAGAATACAAGCTGATAACTGATTTTAAAAGCTGTGTTCAAGGTATATTCCAGATTAGTGTATGTATTCAAACCATTCTCATATTTAAAAATCTACATTTCTATCAAGAACATTAGCATCAGTGGGAAGCAGCTGTGTAGCACAGGGAGATCAGCTTGGTGCTTTGTGTCCACCTAGAGGGGTGGGATACGGAGGGTGAGAGGGAGACTCAAGAGGGATGGGATATGGGGATATATGTATGCATATAGCTGACTCACTCTGTTGTACAGCAGAAACTAACACAACATTGTAAAGCAATTATACTTAATAAAGATTTTTTAAAAACCAAGAACACTAGCATCTAAACCTGCAACATGGTCCCTTGAGGAAGATCCTGAAAGACTCAAAGATTTGACTGGGTTCCCCCTACTTCTCATGAAAGGGAAGTCTCATGCATTTCAGAAAGGTTTTCTACAAGGGTTAGAATAATAGATAATCTGAAAAGTTAGCTAAATCCCACTCCTTCCCTTTGCCCTTTTTCAGGTAAAAGGTTAGTAACAAAGTTGTGGAATTACTTTTTTACAATAATTAAGAAAAAAAAGATGAGGGTAAATCAGAGCAACTTTACAGTCTTTGCATAATCTCTAACTTGTTTATACTTCAACAGTCACCTAACTTGACAAGAAGGGCACTGGATGTGTCCAAGGGCATGTTCATCACAAGAGAAGCCTTGGAACCCAGGCTGGCATGAGCACCGCCCTGACTGTCCATCACAGCAGCTGTCCATCACAGCTGCCATACAAGGTCCCAATGCCAGGGCCCCACAGGCTGAGAACACCGCAGGGAAATGCAAAGGTTTACTGTCAACTACAGTCTTGGCATTAGACCAGGCATTGGAATTCAGTAAGAAACTTGAACTTTACAATGGCATTGAAGTCCAAGGAATCCGGGTTTACAACCACTTGTAAACAGAAAGGAAGCATCTAGTGCCTATGCATTTCTAAATTTCTGTTTCTGAAATTCACTTTTTAACTTAGGCATGGTTTTCATAGTGTAGTGGTTACCACGTTCACCTGACACTTAACTTATCTGGCAAATACTCCTACACGGTGCAGGAGCCAGAAACCGTTGAGGTCCCTCACTTCTCCCCCACCCTCACCTCCCACGCCTCCTCACCAGGCCGTAGTGCTTATATCTCAGGAAAGCGCCCGCAATCCTCCTCTCCTTCCAGACTTCCAGAGCCTTCCTCCAGGACCTCATCCTCGTTTGCCTGGATTATTTCAAGAGCCTCCTGACAAGGCTGTCTGCTTCCTGTCTTCTTCCAACCCACTCTCCACCCTGGTGTCAGGAGTGATCTTTCTAGAAGGCCAATCTTTGCATATCAGTTTCCAGATTAACCCCTCAACGGTGACCCAATGCCTTCAGTACACAATCCAAAGTCCTCGACATGTGTGACACAGCAGACCCTTCAAAATCTTCAGGCTGCCAGAGCCCATGCAGCACCTCTAGGCAAACTAGAAAAAGGTGTCTCTTCCTCAAGGTGCTTTCCTGTCACTTGCTGTAAAATCGTCACCATATATATACAGATCTGCCACATCCTCAATGCCCCCTCCTCCTGGTCCCAGGAAGCCCTTCTAGAACCTCTGCCTTTTCCCTTCCTCCTTTCCTTCCCTCCTCCTTCCACTGTTCCTTCCGTCCTTCCTTCTCTCCTTCCCACCTGCCTTCCTGCCTTCCCTCCCTCCCTTTGTAAGGAGCTGTAAAGATGCCCCTTGTGTTTGCCCCCATGGCTCCGTGTTCTTGCCCTGTCATAGCATCAACTCCTGCTGTTCTAACTGCTTGTCTGTGTGTCTCCCACAGGCCTGGGGTCTTCCAGGGAGCAGGGACCATGAGAGGCAGCTGCCTTGGTCATGCCTAGTATAGAGGAGGCACTTAATAGGAGTTTAATGAATGAAGAATATGCTAAATATTCAAGATGACAATTCTCTTGGGTAAACACCATTCCTTGAATTTTATTTTATTGGCACAGAGCTGCCAAACCGAGATATCAGAATTCACCTGTTCATCTCTAAGCTGTATCTGGTTTGTCTCCATGCCAACAATGAATGCCCCACCCTGCCAGGCAGGTGAAATGCCCAGCCTGGGGACAGGCAGCAGGAAGGCATGCCCTAGTGGCGGTCGCCCCATCTCTCAGAGTTCTCATCATTAGCACGTGCCTCGGCCCCGATCACACTGACGCAACACTTCGGCAATGGCAAGTAGCTCCTTACAAAGTGATGGGGGAATCAAAACCTTTTCATGGTATTTGTCAAGAAACCTCTGGGCAGCCATGTCTTCAGGCCAAATGGGCTGCTTTACAAAATCATCCCAAGACTGTATCAATCTCCTAAGGTAAGCACCTGGAGTTTTCCTGCAGCTGTTGATTTTGCTTGTCACCGCTCTTTGATTGAACTTGGAGGAATAAAACTGTTCCCATGCCCAGAGGCCAGTGTCCCTCTAGAGTGAATGTTTTGTGTATCCTGTCATTTTCAAAAAGAGCCCTTGAAGATGTGTCTACTAAACACTGACTTCCTAACAATAAATATTAAGTGGTTATAAATGATCACTTGGACCCAGAAAATCCAAATAATATCCAGTCATGAAATATAACAAAAAATCTAAAAACATTCTGATCTGCAAAATTGTTCTGTCCTTTTGCTTCACATCCCCTTTGGTTCAAGTGTCTGGAATTGAGCCTATGGATTTTCTAAACCAGTAGTTCTCAATTGGGGCTGCACACTGGAATCTCCTGGTAAAATATCATTGCCTAGCTGTGGAATCCCACACTCAGAGATGCTGATATAATCCCAGGATCTATAAACTATGGCCTGAGGGCCAGATCCATCTCTGTTTTAGTAAACAAAGTTTTACTGGAACACAGCCAAGCTCATTCATTTATTATACATACTGTCTATGATTCTTTTCATGTTACAACAGCAGATTTGAGTACTCGCAACTTTGCCTACAAAGATGAAAATATTTACTATCTTTATCTTTACAGGAAAGTCTGCCAACCACTGAACAGGAATTTCTACTAACTAGAGCAGTTGTTCTTAACAAGAGACATATAACAGAATCATCTGGAAAACCTGTGCAAAATACCAGCCT
This sequence comes from Mesoplodon mirus, assembly GCF_964341445.2. Classification (NCBI taxonomy): domain Eukaryota; kingdom Metazoa; phylum Chordata; class Mammalia; order Artiodactyla; family Ziphiidae; genus Mesoplodon; species Mesoplodon mirus. Next base: position 40,291,088 of record NC_138989.1, on the reverse strand, counting down.
AAACTTCACCCTCGAAATCTAGATTTAAGATCTGGGGGTGATATATGCCATCTACAAGAGACCCACTTCAGACCTAGGGACACATACAGACTGAAAGTGAGAGGATGGAAAAAGATATTCCATGCAAATGGAAATCAAAAGAAAGCTGGAGTAGCAATTCTCATATCAGACAAAATAGACTTTAAAATAAAGACTATTATAAGAGAAAAAGAAGGCCACTACATAATGATCAAGGGATCAATCCAAGAAGAAGATATAACAATTGTAAATATTTAGGTACCCAACATAGGAGCACCTCAATACATAAGACAAACGCTAACAGCCATAATAGGGGAAATCGACTTTAATACCCCACTTTCACAAATGGACAGATCATCCAAAATGAAATAAATAAGGAAACACAAGCTTAAAATGACACATTAGACAAGATGGATTTAATTGCTATTTATAGGACATTCCATCCAAAACCAACAGAATAGGGCTCCCTGGTGGCACAGTGGTTAAGAATCTGCCTGCAAATGCAGGGGACATGGGTTCGAGCCCTGGTCCGGGAAGATCCCACATGCCACAGAGCAACTAAGCCCACGTGCCACAACTACTGAGTCTGCACTCTAGAGCCCGTGAGCCACAACTACTGAGCCCACGGGCCACAACTACTGAAGCCTGTGTGCTCTAGGGCCCATGTGCCACAACTACTGAGCCCACGTGCTGCAACTACTGAAGCCCAAGTGCCTAGAGCCCATTCTCCACAACAAGAGAAGCCACCGCAATGAGAAGCCCACGCACCACAATGAAGAGGAGACCCCACTCGCTGAAACTAGAGAAAGCCCGCATGCAGCAACAAAGACCCAACGCAGCCAAAAATAAATAAAATAAATAAATTTATAAACAAAAACAAAACAAAACAACAGAACACACTTTCTTCTCAAGTGCTCATGGAACATTCTCCAGGATAGATCATATCTTGAGTCACAAATCAAGCCCTGGTAAATTTAAGAAAATGGAAATTGCATCAAGTATCTTTCCTGACCACAACGCTATGAGACTAGATATCAATTACAGGAAAAAACTATAAAAAATACAAACACATGGAGGCTAAACAATATGCTACTAAATAACCAAGAGATCACTGAAGAAATCAAAGAAGAAATCAAAAAATGCCTAGAAACAAATGACAATGAAAACACGGTGACCCAAAACCTATGGGATGCAGCAAAAGCAGTTCTAAGAGGGAAGGTTATAGCAATACAATCCTACCTCAAGAAACAAGAAAAATCTCTAATAAACAACGTAACCTTACACCTAAAGCAATTAGAGAAAGAAGAACAAAAATACCTATAGTTAGCAGAAGGAAAGAAATCATAAAGATTAGATCAGAAATAAATGAAAAAGAAATGAAGGGAACAATAGCAAAGATCAAAAAAACTAAAAGATGGTTCTTTGAGAAGGTAAACAAAATTGATAAACCATTAGCCAGACTCATGAAGGAAAAAAGGCAGAAGACTCAAATCAACAGAATTAGAAATGAAAAAGGAGAAGTAACAACTGACACTGCAGAAATACAAAGGATCATGAGAGAGTACAACAAGCAACTATATGCCAATGAAACGGACAACCTGGAAGGAATGGACAACTTCTTAGAAAAGTACAACCTTCCAAGACTGAACCAGGAAGAACTAGGAAATATAAACAGACCAATCACAAGCACTGAAGTTGAAACTGTGATTAAAAATCTTCCAACAAACAAAAGCCCAGGACCAGATGGCTTCACAGGCGAATTCTATCAAACATTTAGAGAAGAGCTAACACCAATCCTTCTCAAACTATTCCAAAATATAGCAGAGGGAGGAACACCTCCCAAACTCATTCTATGAGGCTACCATCACCCTGACACCAAAACCAGACAAAGATGTCACAAAAAAAGAAACTACAGGCCAATATCACTGATGAACACAGATGCAAAAATCCTCAACAAAATACTAGCAAACAGAATCCATCAGCACATTAAAAGGATCATAGACCATGATCAAGTGGGGTTTATCACAGGAACACAAGGATTCTTCAATACACACAAATCAATCAATGTGATACACATTAACAAACTGAAGAATAAAAACCATATGATCATCTCAATAGATGCAGAAAAAGCTTTCCACAAAATTCAACACCCATTTATGATAAAAACTCTAGAGAAAGTAGGCATAGAGAGAACCTACCTCAACATAGTAAAGGCCATATATGACAAACACACAGCCAACATTGTTCTCAATGGTGAAAAACTGAAACCATCTCCTGTAAGATCAGGAACAAGACAAGGTTGCCCACTTTCACCAATACTATTCAACATAGTATTGGAAGTTTTAGCCATGGAAATCAGAGAAGAAAAAGAAATAAATGGAATCCAAATTGGAAAAGAAGTAAAACTGTCACGGTTTGCAGATAACATGATAGTGTACAAGAGAATCCTAAAGATGCTACCAGAAAACTACTAAAGCCAATCAATGAATTTGGTAAAGTAACAGGATACAAAATTAATGCACAGAAATCTCTTGCATTCCTGTACACTAATGATGAAAAATCTGAACGAGAAATTAAGGAAACACTCCCATTTACCATTGCAACAAAAAGAATAAAATACCTAGGAATAAACCTACCTAAGAAGACAAAAGACCTCTATGCAGAAAACTATAAGAGGAAGGGTAAGCTGTGACAAAGTGAAAGAGCGGCATGGACATATATACACTACCAAACGTGAGGTAGATAGCTAGTGGGAAGCAGCCGCATAGCACAGGGAGATCAGCTCGGTACTTTGTGACCGCATGGAGGGGTGGGATAGGGAGGGTGGGAGGGAGACGCAAAAGGGAGGGGATATGGAAACATATGTATATGTATAACTGATTAAATTTGTTATAAAGCAAAAAAATAAAATAAAATAAAATTTAAAAAAAAAAAAAAAGACTAAGAAAACTATAAGACACTGATGAAAGAAATTAAAGATGATACAAACAGATGGAGAGATATACCATGTTCTTGGATTGGAAGAATCAACATTGTGGAAATGACTATACTACCCAAAACAATCTACAGATTCAATGCAATCCCTATCAAACTACCACAGGCATTTTTCACAGAGCTAGAACAAAAAATTTCACGATATGTATGGAAACACAAAAGACCCTGAATAACCAAAGCAATCTTGAGAAAGAAAAGTGGAGCTGGAGGAATCAGGTTCCCTGACTTCCGACTATACTACAAAGCTACAGTAATCAAGACATTATGGTACTGGCACAGAAACAGAAATATAGATCAATGGAAAAGGATAGAAAGCCCAGAGATAAACCCACACACATATGGTCACCTTATCTTTGATAAAGGAGGCAAGAATATACAATGGAGAAAAGACAGCCTCTTCAATAAGTGGTGCTGAGAAAACTGGACAGCTACATGTAAAAGAATGAAATTAGAACACTTCCTAACACCATACACAAAAATAAACTCAAAATGGATTAAAGACCTAAATGTAAGGCCAGACACTATCAAACTCTTAGAGGAAAACATAGGAAGAACACTCTATGACATAAATCACAGCAAGATCCTTTTTGACCCACCTCCTAGAGAAAGGGAAATAACAAAAATAAAGAAACGGGACCTAATGAAACTTCAAAGCTTGTGCACAGCAAAGGAAACCATAAACAAGACCAAAAGACAACCCTCAGAATGGGAGAAAATATTTGCAAACGAAGCAACTGACAAAGGATTAATCTCCAAAATACACAAGCAGCTCATGTAGCTTAATATCAAAAAAACAAACAGCCCAATCCAAAAATGGGTAGGAGACCTAAAAAGACATTTCTCCAAAGAAGATATACAGATTGCCAACAAACACATGAAAGGATGCTCAACATCACTAATCATTAGAGAAATGCAAATCAAAACCACAATGAGGTATCACCTCACACTGGTCAGAATGGCCATCATCAAAAAATCTACAAATAAATGCTGGAGAGGGTGTGGAGAAAAGGGAACCCTCTTGCACTGTTGGTGGGAATGTAAATTGATACAGCCACTATGGAGAACAGTACGGACGGTCCTTAAAAAACTAAAAATAGAACTACCATACGACCCAGCAATCCCACTACTGGGCATATACCCAGAGAAAACCATAATTCAAAAAGAGTCATGTACCACAATATTCACTGCAGCTCTATTTACAATAGCCAGGACATGGAAGCAACCTAAGTGTCCATCGACAGATGAATGGATAAAGATGTGGCACATATATACAATGGAATATTACTCAGGCATAAAAAGAAATGAAATTGAGTTATTTGTACTGAGGTGGATGGACCTAGAGTCTGTCATATAGAGTGAAGTAAGTCAGAAAGAGAAAAACAAATACCGTACACTAACACAGATATATGGAATCTAAAAAAAAATAAAAAGGTTCTGTTGAACGTAGGGGCAGGACAGGAATAAAGACACAGACGTAGAGAATGGACTTGAGGACACAGGGAGAGGGACTGGTAAGCCGGGACGAAGTGAGAGAGTGGCATGGACATATATACACTACCGAATGTAAAATAGATAGCTAGTAGGAAGCAGCTGCATAGCACAGGGAGGTCAGTTCGGTGCTTTGTGATCACCTAGAGGGGTGGGATAGGGAGGGTGGGAGGGAGACGCAAGAGGGAGGGGAGATGGGGATGTATGTATACGCATAGCTGATTCACTTTGTTATACAGCAGAAACTAACACAACACTGGAAAGCAATTATACTCCAATAAAGATGTTTAAAAAAATTTAAAAATAAAAGAATGAACTATGCTACATGTGCTTTGAGTATGCAAAGATTCATTCCAAAAATAGCCTCTCAGAGTTTGTGTAGCTGACTTCAGGCCCAACTAACCTATAAGAATGCAAGGACATTTATTTTAGCTAAATAGTTAGATATTTGCCTAGTAAAATCTTTTAGGATAATTAGAAAGTTATACTATTTTTTTTAGAAAAATGCATCACTATTATTAACATAACATGGAATTAGTATCTGCAGAAACTAAAAAAAAAGAGTAAAAGAAAAAAGAACAGTGGAACTTCAAAGGAACAAATACATAAGAAATTTATAAACAAACTTTAGGAAATTATATGTATATATGGAAAACTTTAAATAAGATATTTAACTGGGGAAAAAAAGATCTAGGGGTGAAACACAGGAATTTATACTTTGTAAAAGCATGGGGTTCTAAAACATAGCCCTGTTTAAGAACCACTATATCAGAAAACACAAAAGCATTAGTGAGCCTTAATGAAATAAAATTCTCTGGGGTGGGAGGGACTTGGTATCATCCAGTGCTGTGTATCTCCTGGCAGTTGAGATGTCTGTGCTTCTAATGTTCACTGCCAGAAGTTAGGCCCCAAATTGGGTGTTTTTAAAATGCATTAGTGGAAACCAAATTGAAGTGGGTATCTGTGCCTTCAAATGCCCAAATAAATCTAACTGCACTAATTGAAACTTCTTTTCTCGAGGCTGTGTTCTGAGGCTTCCCTCATATTTTGTAATAGACGTCTGAACTTCCCTTCAAGTTCAGTTAAATTTCCTTCCCTGAAGTCACCATCAATCTAGTTGGGGAGAAAAAAGAATGGGATAACAAAGGGATTACTGGAAACAGACCAGAAATGAAAGATCTAAAACATGTTTGTGGAAGGAAACCAGAGATGTGTGTCATAATCCAGGCTCAAAAGTTGAGTCCCATTCTAGTCAAATGACAAACATTTAGGCAAGCACTTGCTGATACCCGCTGTGGGCAGGATACCACGGCAGGTGCTATGGGGATTAGAAAGCGAGTCAGGCACAGCTACCGTCCCCAAATGACCAAGTGTCTGATGAAAGCTAAAGACAATACCCCACATAATACCCCAGCACCATGGTCTGCTCAGAGGAGCTGGGTGTGGGCAGGGCACAAGCAGGAAATGGCACAGGATGGTAAAGTGGGTCACGTGAGAGCTGACCTCAGGTGAGCCCTTGTGCTGCCCCAAATCCCGTGACACTCCCCAAGCCCATTCACTTCCCCGCGTTCCTCTTTCATACCTTCTCTCTCCTCAACTCCAAGGCCTTCTCCCCAGCCTCAGTTTCTGCCCCCATCTTGATTCTTATTTAGCAAAGAAAAAGAGAAGGACCAGAAGAGAGCATCCACAGGCTCCCGCCACGGGTCTGCAGGCCCTTGCCCAGCCCGTCCCCGCGCTCCGCCTTCTCCTTTCTGACGGCCTTTCCCGCTCAACAAATGGCACCCCCTCCCCTTCGCTCCTTGTGTGCTCCATCCAGAAGCCAGGGAGCCACCCCCAGTCCTCTTGCTCTCAAAGTCCACCTCTGCCCAGCAACCCCCAGGCAAGTCCTGTGGGTTGCACCCTCAGATTATATCCACGGTCTGTGCACTGCTTGTCATCTCCACTGACACCTCCGGGGTCCCAGCCACCACCATCTCTTCTTCACGGATCATCATCGTGATGGCTTCCCTGCTTCTTCTCTCCTCCTCCTACGGTTGGTCTTCAACACAGTTGCCACACCCCAATGCAACGTTGTCTCCCTGTGCCGAACTCTCCTGGCTCATCAGAGTAGAGGCTATGTCCGCACAGTGGCTGACGAGGGCCTGCAATCTGGTCCCCGGGTTGCCCCCCTCACCCCTTCCCCTTTGCTCACTCTGCTTTCACACCCCTGGTCTCTCTCTGTTCAGGGAACACCCCCAGCATGTCCTGCCCCAGGGACTTTGCACTTGCTCTTTCCTGCATCTAGATGCTTCTCCCCAGACACCTGCAGAGCTCAGCCCTCAGCCCCCTGACGACCCTGCTTAATCATCTCTTCAGCGAGGCCTTCCCTGACAACCTACTTACATGTGCAAACCTCACATTCCTACCCTCTCTCTCTCGGCCTTATTTATTCCACAGCACTGATGGCCGACGCACCTGGAGCTAACATACTGTTGTAGAACCTGAATTCCTTGACCAAGGATGGGCCTCCAGAGACCATGTTCTTGTCTGGCCACCAGTGCCCCTTCCCTGCCCACTCACACTCCAGACGCACCAGGAAGAGGGGTCCATGTGCTCCCAGTGAGATGAGCACATGACCATCAGGCCTTTCCCCATCCTGGGGGACGAGACCAGGTGGGTTACCCAAGCCTGACCCAGATGGTCGTGGGCTGTGTGCATGCAATGTGCCGCACCCTTCTGAGCGTGCGTGTCCCTGTGAGCACCACTGTGGGTTCACATAGCCAACTGCTCACAGCTCCAGAATCGAACCCAAAGGCCTGGAATACTCTCATATGGGTTAATTTACACCTACAATGTGGATGACTCCCAGTTAAAAGCAACACCTTGTGCAGGACACAACCCTGCATATCATAATCTATCACGTTAGTGATTTTACTTGTTTGTATACTAAATATGTTATTGTAGGAGTCACCCCCACCCCCGACTGAAATATAAGCTCCAGGAGAGTTGGGAAATTCGTTTCACTAAGTCCCCAGCAGCCAGAACAGTGCTATGCACATAGCAGGTGGCATAAAATACTTGCAGAATCAGGGATTAGGTAGGTGTAGCATCTCTCCACCCCAAAGGCTGCTTCCTGCATCCCCCTGCCACTCTCTTCCCTGGGTGTTTTTCTGGCTGCAGGAGCTCCTCTGACCCCCTGCAGGCCGGGCCCAGAAAGTTAATGCCCCAGAGGTAGCCCTCCATGCACATCAGGTGACTGAAGTTATCCGTTCCATTGGGATAACGCTGAGCAAGTTCTCTGCTGCCTCCCAGAGTTGTTCCGAGGGCTGCAGCTCCAGGAGCTACAGCAGGACCATGCCCACTAACGCATCTTCATAAGGGTTTCCTTCAATCTCAGACTCATTCCTTTACTGATGTTTCCTGGTGTCACCTCCCAAATTAACTACTTGCACTCAATTCTTTTCTCAGAGTCCCTTTATGGAGAACCAAATAACACAGCAGGCAACTGACCGCTACTGAAGGTTTTTGAGCAATTTAGCAACATACAATCTAAAAACTCTTCTTAGTCTCCATCAGGTGGTGCCATTGCAAAGGACAGACTGGAGTAGAGAATGGTGGGAGGTGAGAAGCCCAAATACGACACACCTGCAAGGCACCACCATGGTCCCATGAGGATGACTTGAACTTGGACATAGCCATGTGCACAGGAAGTAGAAAAGGGATATGGAGCATAACATCTTCACTGAAGTTAAACCAAAAGAGAAGTTACTTGCCTTTTATATCTCCAGCTACTGGATCTTCTGAACTTGGTGTAGAAATAGGGAAAATGGGAATTCCTAGAAAAATAGTTTATCAAAAAATACAGAGAAGGATGATTAAGTAGACAGTAAAGTAAAACATTAAATTGCACTACCTAGGAAGACGCCCTCTCAGACTTAGTGAAAGCAGCATGTGGAAACTAACTGAAAGAAAGGAAATGTTGCTACACTTAAAATGCATCTAGTAATAGAACCAGGATGGTCAGACATTCTGATTTGTATATTAATGAACAGAAATGGATATTTCGTGCTCACAATAGCTCAGACATTCTAATTTGTACATTAATGAACAGAAAGGGATATTTCGTGCTCACAGTAGCTAAGTCCCAGTCTAGCAGGGCTGAGCTGGACTTCTTTAGTATCTTTATTGTTTTTTAATGTAGCATTGAGACTAGCTTTTTAAAAATGTTTTCTTTCAAGTCTTTTTCCCTAAAACTTTGCTTATGAAAATGCAATTTCTGCTCAGCCTCCATCCAGTCATTATAGATTCTAAACTGATTGAGCCCTGATTCAGTGTCACTATGTTTGGGCTTAAAAACTGGTTCCTTTAACTTTAAGATGATCATGTAATTCATCCTCCAAACTGGGACACTTGACAGTGGAAGTGGGTGCTCGTTTAACAATGACCCTGGGACAGCAGGTGGGAGCCAGGACACGTGCACTCCTGTCCACAGAGCCCCACAACTCAACATGCTTTTCCGGGGATGGCAGAGTTGTGAGGTGGGAATGGGCAAGAACTAACGCGGCAATGGGGTAGCCTCTTCCTGAGAGCGTGTTTCTCCGTCCTGACCCCAAAGTCCAGGTTTTACACTAATTGCAGAACAAATAGGGTCATGGCTCTTGGAACAGTCTGCACAGCCGACTTCACACACTCCCCTGCTCCACGTTCTACGCTGTTTCTAACAGACACGTATATTTCTCTCCAAGATGCCGAGATGTTCTCTTAGATCACGGCAGTGGGATAAGGTGAGGGCTCTACTGTACAGTGGGAAAGAACAGACACATCCCCCCGGCCACTGGAACTACAACACACACTACGTGTGCCCACGCGAACATCTGGAAGCCCGCGACATTTACTCTAGGTGTATGAAGGAAAACCCCACACATGGATTCCTATTACGTTGAAACTGCCACTATCCGACCCTTTGACCTGCTGAGATGGTAATGTCTATGGCACAGCCTAACACTTTGGAGATAAATAACACTATAAAACATACTTATAAAAATGTAATGTTCCCAACTTTGGGGAACATTTTCACACAAATAAAACCTTCCTGGCCCTATTTCTGTCCTTCTACCACCCCCCTGCCCCATGCCTGCCATGCACTCAGGGATCGATGCACAAAGCCCAGGTCAGCGCCAAGAAGCCAGGCCTCTCCTTCCGCCGCTGGGACTTACTGGAGCAAACCGGGAAATGGTGGTAGCCAGCCGCACACTCCTCACAGTGGTCTCCGCGGAAGTTGGGCTTGCAGGTGCAGCGGCCCGAGCCCTGCTGACAGTCCTCCGCGTGGTCGGGGTGACAACTGCAGGCTAAGAGAAATCCCCAAGAGTCCGTCCTTCACTGCACCTCTTAAGGCAAATACGTCCTAATCCTTCTCAGGCAATGTTTACTACTTCATCATTGGCTTCCAGGGATTCTTGAAAGGGCACAGCCTGTTTTCCACTTCACACCTGGTTGATGGTTTGCATTGACTGAACCCCATGGACCCTCAGAGACAAGCTTTAATGAGCAGTCACACCGAGAAGTTCTCGAGGATGTGGTTTATTACACTGAGCACCGCCCAGTTCACCGTGTAGGGGGCAACCCTGCACAAGCCACCACCGGAGGGGCGGGGTGGGCGCATGCTATGGCTCCTGGCAGGGCTGTTGGGCATAGCCTCTCCCAGCTATGAGCCAACTATGAATGTCCACAGAGTGGTCGTCATTACACAGCTGTGATGTGGACACAAGTGTGGGATGCCTAGACATTGATATATGATCTGTGCACAGTACAGCAAGATCGTGCCCGTAACCCAAATGTTAGAATCAAGTGATACAGCTCAGTGAAAGCAGTTTTTGCAACCAGCCTGACTATTGGGTTTGCATTCCAGAGGGACACACTTGGGTGTAAAACACTCGGGAACCCCCTCACTTGGGAGCTTCCCTTGACCTGGCAAAAGTCCTCACCTTGGACAGCAAAAACACTGTCATAGCTCAGCTGAGTCCCTGTCCTGTGAGGAACTGGGAGGCTGGAGAAGTCGTGAGCACCAAGCAACCCCCTAGCCTGGCTTCTCCTGGTGTCCTTTGCTTAATTTGTTTAGGATTTATGTGTCCTGTGGATTCTTTATGCTAAGCCTCTAATATCTCCACGAGACCACTTCAGTGATGAAGGAAGAAACGAGAAAAGTGATGGAAAACTGAGGCTCCTAATAAGGCATGAGTTTATTCACGATGTCCTGTTTTCCTTTGCCAAAGCTGATTCTTCGTGGGCACAAGATAAATCATGGGCATACTTCATAGGATGATGTGGAAAAGCAAGGGAAAACAAGGACACACTTTTAGTAACTAAGATGCCCTACAGAGGAACAAATCAGAGTTTACACATTCTTTGGATTTTCATGCTCTCAAACATTAATGATATGATGAATGAATTTGGGGGGGAAGGTGGGCACAGAAGCCAATTTCAGGACTGGAACTGTTTTCTAACTGCCATAGCCAGAGAACATAAAAGAACCAAATAAAATACACATGCAGAAAAAAGTCTATAATCTGATCTATGACTGATAATTCCACAGGAAAAAGAAAACAGTGGCATTCTTCTGTATAATGGCAGTGGTATGTTACAGCAGCGTTAGACAGATATGAACTATACCCTGGACCTACCCATTAGTAGTTCTCTCACCTGGGCCAAAATATTTAACTGCTCAGACCCTTTGATTTCTTGATATCTAAAAATGAGACTAATAATACATTATCTTAAGTTTGTCATGATAATTAGATAAGACATTTGTGAAATTATTTAGGCAATGCCTTGCATATAGCAAGTGCTCAATAAATCATAACTATTTTGAATATTATGACTATTATTACATCCTTGTGAAATCATTACTATGTTGCCTTGAGTCGAATTCTGATGAAATTTAAAATTACCGGAGATCATAGAAACGTGTCAAAACAACAGAAAACATTTGTTGCAGGCCTAGTATGCGACAAGCCTAATGCTCAGTATTTTCCTAGGTGGTTTTGATTGCATTTCATTTAATCTTAGAGACTAGATTATCATTTCCATTTATATATATGAAATCTGATTCTCGGAGAGACTATGTAACTGCCTGAAGTCACACAGCTAGTAAGGAGTAGAACCAATAATATGAAGACAGAGAGAAAATGAAGGAAATTACTAGCCAATCAGAATTTAGCCTGATGACCTCCCTGAAGTCTAAGACACACTAAGTTGGAATGAAACTTACGGATGCAGCCGTCGGGGGCACGGACCGGAACGCCGTAAGGGCGGTAATAGCCCTTAGCACACTTTTCACAGTTTACACCAGCTGTGTTATGCTAGAAAGAAACAAAAGAAACTTAGGGGGAAGAGTAGTGGACAAGCGCTATTCATCCAGAGAAATAATTCTGTCATACACAATTGTAATGTAAAAGTCACCACAAAAAAAAAAAAAAAAAAAAAAAAAAAGCACTGATCCTGACCTTGAATCTCTAAGATTTACCACAGGACGCTGGCTTGAACTTGGCTCTGGGATTTTTTTTCCCATTGGAAGAGGAAATGAGGGTAAGTTCCATGAACTGGACAACCCAAGTTTTCCTCTCTACCACTTAATGAAGCACCTGACATTTGAGTGAGCAAAAATTCTAGAGGACCACTCTTCAAAGCTTCATTCGGTAGTGATGAATGGATCATACATCACCCTTAGGTTTAACCCAAGGAATAAAGGGTTATGTGTGTATTTTTATCTTCTCCAATTTTGGAAAAGACTGCACGTACAGATCCTCTTCTCTTGTCATTCCAAAATTTTATCTCTGCTTTAGTCTGAAACCATTTCTCAAACATTTCCGCTACGGGAATGGAAAATGTAGGCATGTGCTTCATACACAGAGCTCATTTTAAAGTACAATACAAGGCAGGCTTTCATATTTCACGGCTAATCCTTGTAATTGCCAGAAAATCAAATTACCCAACATGCATCATCAATTTCCAAGAACTATATACCATGGATCTAGCTCAATTCCACCTCTCTCTCTCTCTTTAATTTGGAAACAATTAGAAGGACAGTGTTCTTTCACTAATGAAAGGAAAGGCAATAGGAAGTTAAAAAGAACAAATATAACACACTGACTTAAAAGGAGTCTGCATAGAAACACAGAGAGGAGAACAAAGACCCTTTCTGTATTCTCTACCCTTTTAGATGATTTTATTAATTACAGAATTTTATTTATTACCACTCCTTGTCCTGCGGGCTAAAATCTGAATTCACTTTAACATTGAGGTCTAAAACCATACTGGCCACTTCTCTGACCTAAGGTTTACATGCATAAACATCTTGGACAAAGGGGAAACAGCTGTAGTCCACCCTCTCTTCCATCAAATGCCAATGAACCTCTCAACTCTGTTGTTTGCTACTGTGGCTTATAATACACAGAGTACATCAGGTTAACCTTGGCTCCCAATTTTTTTCCCATTGGAGTAGGAAATGAGAAAAAGTTCTCTCAAGTGGGTACCCTGGGTTCTCCCCTTTACCACAAGGTTTGTCTAATGAAGCACCTGCCACAAAGAAGTTATATTTTTAAAACACAAAGAACAGCAACAAATCACCCTAAGAATACCTGTAGTTTGCCTTCAAGTTTTGGGTGGTTCTCTAGGACCCGCACCACCTGAGGGCAAGATACACCACTTATCCATGGACACCAAGGTCATGGTTGGACCAATACCAGACGGAGACTCAAGGACAGTAGTGGCTCCAGATTTCAACGTTGGAGGTACCTAGGAAGCACTCTTGCCGGGAGGAGTGGGTGTCTGGATTTGCATACGTACGACACAACACGAGATGAGAAAGCCTCCATTACCCAAGCTAAAGAGTGGGGTGGGCACCGATGGGATCTGTGCAGGAGGTAAGCCCACCCCCACCTACTCCTTTTCCCTTGGCACCATCTAGAGAGGCTTTCTAAGGAACGCCCACCTAGAAACCTCAGGCCCTGCTCTGATAATTCTCAGGTCCTAATTCCTCCAAACAAAACTCTTCCTACATGCTTTTCAATCTTCAGTTAAACGCCATCTCTCTCTGACTCTCTCTCTTTCCCTCAATTCCTTGACCACACCTACAACACTGTTGCTGACTTCTACTTCCGTTAACCTCAAGTACAACAAGACTATTGGCTAGTCCACTCGTTGGCCACACTCTCCTGGGAAGACCCCATCTGATATTCCATCTGAAGGTCAAAGTGATCTGGCCTCTGTGACCTCTCTGACGCATCTAGCCCTGCTCACTCCCCTCCAGCCATGAGGGCCCCTTGTTCCCTCTCAAGGCTCTTTGCCCTGCCGTCCCCTCCACCTGGAAAGCTGTCCCCCACACAGATGCCTGGTCCATTCTCTCGCTTCTTTCAGGTCTTTACTCAAATGCCATATCCCAGAGAATGGACCACCCTATTTAAAATGTCACATACCCCCAAACCAACACTTAAAATAGTAAACCCAAGAAACAAAAGCGAAATCAATACCACGTGAGAAAACAGCCATCTCTGACAACCACGTGCCCTGCAGGATAACGATCTGGCTCTTACATGCTGGTTGCTTGGCTACCTGAAAGTCCCCAGGACCAGCCTGCCTGTGATGTTCCCACTTCCTGTTACCTCCCCAGACTGATGGCAGAGATTTCATCATTCTCCCATTACCAGCACTGCACAGAAAAGGCAGGAAACACTCAGGTTAGCTGGTGCTATGGAATAAATGTTCGTGTTCCCCCCAAGTTCATTTGCGGAAGCCTAATCCCCAATGTATATGGAGATGGGGTCTGGGGAGGTAATCAGATCATGAGGATGGAGCCCTCATGATGGGATTAGTGCCCTTATAAGAAGAGACAGAGAGAGCTTCCTTCCTTTCTCTCTCTCTCTCCTCCATGTGAGAATACAAGACAATGGCCATCAGCCAGCCAGGAAGAGGGCTCTCACCAGACACTGGATGTGCTGGCACCTTGATCTTGAACTTCACAGCCTCCAGAACTATGAGAAATAACTGTTTATTGTGTAAGCTACCCAGTCTATGGTATATTTGTTATAACGGCCTGAAGTGACTAAGGCGGCGGGGTTTCTGATAGGCAGACCTTGCTGTACGGTATGCGTGTTCTACCAGCAAACTCAAATTTCATCTTGAAGCATCACCACGTAGCTCACCAAATCATCTGCCCTGCTGTAGCTGCACCTGTTCTCCTCCCTTCCTGTGCAAGACTCCCCATGTCCCTCTGTATATGGCATAAGATAGGGTTACATTTTCTTCCCAAATGAAGAGCCAATTATTCAACATCATTTATGTACTATCCATCTTTCTCTTCCATCAGAAATGCCAATTTTACCACAAACCAAATTTTAATATCTGCATGAATTTGTTTCTAAATTCTCTATTAGGCTCTATTGAATTATCTATCCCTGCATTGAGTCCACACTCAATTAATACAGATTCACGGTATATTCTGATATCTCGCAAGACAAATTTCTCCCGTCATTGTTCATCTTTTCTAAGCTACTTGTCTATTCTCATATATTCTTTTATTGATAAGAACTTTAGAATCAGTCTGACAGTCTTCATTAAAAATCTGATTGAGGGCTTCCCTGGTGGTGCAGTGGTTGAGAATCTGCCTGCCAGTGAGGGGGACACAGGTTCGAGCCCTGGTCTGGGAAGATCCCACATGCTGCGGAGCAACTGGGTCCATGAGCCACAACTACTGAGCCTGCACGTCTGGAGCCTGTGCTCTGCAACAAGAGAGGCCGCGGCCCACGCACTGCGATGAAGAGTGGCCCCCGCTTGCCGCAACTGGAGAAAACTCTCGCACAGAAACGAAGACCCAACACAGCCAAAAATAAATAAATAAATAAATAAAATCTGATTAAAATTGCACTGAATTTATAGATTGGTTTTGAAAAAATGGTATATTTACAATACTGAGTCTGGAAACATATTATGCCTTTCCATATAGGTCTTCTTTTATAAACTTCAATAATGTTTTATAGGTTTAAATGTAGCTCCACAGTTAATTTCTTCTATCTGTTGCCTCTTGGAGTACCTCCAAATTGTTCCAATAATCACAGCTGTGTTCTCCTGCATGTATCTGTTTCTGCTTTCTATCTTTCAGGAATCTTTTGAAACTGCTGGTCTGTTGATAACACTCTTTCTTATTTTTCATGCTATTGTGGATTCTGGAAGGAGAGAGTATTTTGCTTGTTTGGTATCTTTTCTGTCATTTTGTAGGATTTGTTGCAGAAGGGAACGTAGCCATATGTGCTCCGTCTGTTTCTTGATCCCATCTCTTAGCTTTGTGTGGTATGTGTATGTGTGTGTGAAAGAGAGAGAAAAACAAACAGTTTGGAAATAGTGAGACGAACACATTAGGGACACACAGTTCAAGACTTAGATTAGAAGTCGTGTCTCCATGGAAGAAGCTAAAGACTCTGTTTTAGTTAATGGAGATAAAGTATCTTCCAGCATCATCTAAAATAACATGGGTAATCTTCAACCTTAATTAAGAGCAACAATATTTTATCAGACAGAAAGGAATCAAGGAGTCAATCCAAAAATGTTGTGCTCTTGCCTTCTTTCATTGCTCTTTCCCCCAATATTTTATGACCAAAAAATTCAAATTTCACAATAAATACCTATACCCCCCTACTAGAGTGTACCATTAACATTTTACTACACTTGTTTTTTCACATAATTATCCATTTATTCATTCTTCTATCCATCCATTAATCCATCTTATTTATGCATTTCAAAATAAATTGCAGATATCAGTTACCGTCCCCTAAATACTTTAGCTATTTATATTAACTGTTATTATAATAACTCCAGTTAATTATATGCATAGCTAAAGTTATGCATATAATTAACTGGAGTTTAATGTTTGTTCATAGTTTTTTTCTTTTGGTATAAAATTTATACACGGGGCTTCCCTGGTGGCGCAGTGGTTGAGAGTCCGCCTGCCGATGCAGGGGACACAGGTTCGTGCCCCAGTCTGGGAGGATCCCACATGCTGAGGAGCGTACCACAAAAAAAATAAATAAATAAATAAAATAAAATAAAATAAAATTTATACACAAGGGCAAAACTCTTGTACATTCACTGAGTTATAACAAATGCATATATCTGTGAAAGTCAGATGTCTATCTAGATACAGAACAATATTACCACCCCTGAAAGTGTCCCCATGCCCTTTCCCAGTCAATCCCCACCACCAGCTCCGACAGTCAACCACAGTTCTGATTTTTTCCACTTTTTTTTTTTTTTTTTTTTTTGCGGTACGTGGGCCTCTCACTTTTATGGCCTCTCCCGTTGTGGAGCACAGGCTCTGGAAGCACAGGCTCAGCGGCCATGGCTCACGGGCCCAGCCGCTCCGCGGCATGTGGGATCTTCCCAGACCGGGGCACGAACCCGTGTCCCCTGCATTGGCAGGTAGACTCTCAACCACTGCGCCACCAGGGAAGCCCTCCACTATTGATTAGTTTTGCCTGTCCCAAAATTTCATCTAAATGGTCTTCATACTATCGGTATTCTTTTTGGGAAGGCTTTTTTTCACTTAACACGATGCTGTTAAGATTCTTGCACGTTGTTGCACCATCAATAGGTTGTTGCTTCCTACTGCCCATTGGTATTCCACTGTATAAATATGCCAGGGTGTGTTCCTCCATTCTACTACTGAAGGCCACCAGGGCTATTTCCAGTTTGGGGCTATTGTGCATAAAGCTGCTATAAACTTTTTGTAAACACACATTTCCATTTCTCATGGATAAACGCCTAAGCATGGAATTTGTGAGTCATGGTGTAGGTGTATGTTTAATTATATTTTTAAAACTGCCAGATATTTTCCCAAAGTGATTGTACCACTTTTCACTCACACCAACAATGCATGATAGGTACGGTTGCTCCACATCCTCACCAAAATTGGGGGTAAGTCATTGTAACTATAATTTACATTTCTCTGATGACTCATGATGTTAAGCCCTTTGTTGTATGCTCATTGGCCATTCATACATCCACTTTTGTGAAGTGGCTATTCACATCATTTGCAATTGTATTGGGTTATTTGTCTTTCCATTATTGAGCTGCGGGAGTTCTTTATATTGTGTATCCTGGATACCAACCATTTGTCAGATTTATGTTTTCTGAATATTTTCTCCCTATTCATGGCTTGCCTATTCATTTTCTTCAGTGTCTTTTGTGAGCAGAAGTTTTTAATTTTGATGAAGTCTAATTTGTCAATTTTTCATGGTTATTGCTTCCTATGAACTAAGAAAACTTTGTTCATCCTCGAATCACAAAGATATCTGCCTATATTTTTCTCAAAAGCTTTAATTTTACTTTAGGTCTGATCCATATGAATTTAGTTTTTGTGTATGATTTGAGGTCGGGGTCCGAGTTAATTTTTTTCCCATATAAATCCAGTTACTCCAGAACCATTTGTTGAAAGGACTTATCTCTTCTCTCCCACTCCCTGTCACTGTATTGCTTTGGTACTTTTATCAAAAATAAAATGTTCAGGGATTTTCCTGGTGGCGCAGTGGTTAAGAATCCACCTGCCAATGCAGGGGACACGGGTTCGAGCCCTGGTCCAGGAGGATACCACATGCCACGGAGCAACTAATCCTGTGCACCACAACTACTGAGCCTGCGCTCTAGAGCCCACGAGCCACAACTACTGAAGCCCGCGCACCTAGAGCCTGTGCTCCACAACAAGAGAAGCCAACGCAAAAAGAAGCCCGTGCACCACAACAAAGAGTAGCCCCTGCTCGCCGCAACTAGAGAAAGCCCGCGGGCAGCAACAAAGACCCAACGCAGCCAAAAATAAATAAAATAAAATAAATTAATAAAATAAAATGTCCACGTGTGAGTCTGTTTCTGTGCTCCCTGTTCTGCTACACAGATCTATTCTTCTAGTCTTATGTCAATAGCACCATGTTTTCATTACTGTAGCTTTATAGTTAATCTTGAAGTAAGATAATATAAGTTCTCCAATTTTATTCTGTTTCTTCAAGATGGTTTTGGATATTCTAGGTCATTTACATAACCATATAAATTTTAGAATCCATTTGTCAACTTCTTTTAAAAAAAAATAACCTGAATTAATTCTGTAGAGCAATTTGGGGAGAACTGGTATCTTAATAATACTGAATCTTCCAATCCACAAATATATTACATCTTTCTATTTATTTAGTCTTTCTAGATTTCTCTCAGAAAACTTTTTTTAGCTTTAATATAGAGGTCTTGCATGTCTTTTGCTAAATTTAGTCCTAAGCATTTTATGTTCTTTGTTACTATTTTTAATTGAATTTTAATTGCATTTTCCTATTGTTTGCTACTAGTATATATAGCTGGTTTTTCTATATTATCATTGTATCCTGCAATATTACTAAATTCAATTAGTTCTAGTAATTATTTTGTACATTCCTTAGGTTTTACATAAAGAATCATGTCATCTACAAATAGAAACAGTTCTACTTCTTCCTTTTCAATCTTAATACCTTTTGTTTCTTTTTCTTGTCTTATGCAGAGGTTAGGACCTCCACGGCACTGTTTCACAAAAGTGGTGAAAGCCAAGCATCCTTTCTTGTTCCCAATCTTTAGAAGGAAAGAGTTCAATATTTCATCACTTATATGATGTTAGTTGTAGGGTTTTCATAAATACCCTTCATCAGATTGCAGACAGTCCAGTGCTTCTGCAACTTTAATGTGCATGCAAATCACCTGAAGGTCTTGTAATGCATAGCTTTAAGAAGATCCTGGGATCTTTCACTTATCCGTGAAACCCTGTGATTTGTAACAAACCTATGACTTATATTTACTTGTATTTTAATTAACTATGGTGACAGATGATATAAAATGTGTGGAGTGGGAGACAGGTGGAGAATGGTGGGTCTCTCTAAGGGTGTGTAGCCCTGGTTCCACATAAACGGGCATCTCACATAAAGAGTGCCTCCTTACTGGCAACATTAATGAAACATCACTCTAAAAGCACACAAGACAGAATGACAATATAGACCAAACTCATGAACGTTTTACACAATTTTTTTTTTTTTTTTTTTTTGCGGTACGTGGGCCTCTCACTGTTGTGGCCTCTCCCATTGTGGAGCACAGGCTCTGGACGCGCAGGCTCAGCGGCCATGGCTCACGGGCCCAGCCGCTCCGCGGCATGTGGGATCTTCCCGGACCGGGGCACGAACCCGTGTCCCCTGCATCGGCAGGCGGACTCTCAACCACTGCGCCACCAGGGAAGCCCTCATTTTACACAATTTTTAATGAATATCTCAAGGCAGATATACATATACCCTCCTCTGCCATACACTCCTCTTACCTAAATTCCAGTGAACCCAATCGTCCTTATAGGAGGGATGAAAAATCCATTTTTCTTATTTAGTGTCAACAGCAGACATCATTAATTGATCATGATATACTTCCTCTAGATTCAGAATCCATTTGAAAATAGGATTTAGAGTCAGCACAGAAGTTGATACCTATTTGCCCTCCTATCTTAGAGCCTTTCTAATATAAGATGGATAGCAGTCAGGATGACAGCCAGGAATTCTCCCCTCCATTTAGGCAAAGACCCAAATGAAGAATCTAATCAATGGAGTTTGGACAAACATGCTTCAGTCCATTTTCCCTAAATTACATCCAGCTAACGAAGCTTTCTGTGTACAAAAGTGGAGAAACGGTGTCAGAAAACCCTTAGAATTGCATATCACTTTCTTGACATCTTTTTAGAGCAGGGCTTACTGAGTGTTCATTTCCTACTTTGACTTAAATCGTGCCTCACCTGACAGTCAATGCAGACCCCTCCACCTGCGTAGATGCCTTGGCTATTCAAGCTTGCCCGCTGCCTCTCAACTTCTGGATCATAGTAGCAGTCGATGGCGTGGCCATGGCAGTTGCATGCTGAAAAAAGAGCATTCTAAGTTAGTACTCCACCGTGACTATGAGAGCCTTCGTAAATTCCCCCAGAGAGTATTGTTGCTCACTGAGCTACAAGAATGTCTATTCTGGAACACCAGGGATACCCCCAGTGGAAAATTTGGGGGATTTTTACACAAAGACCCACCTATAATCATATGCAATTTATACCTTCTTTCATCTGATATTAAGTGAGAGAGGTTTCTCTTTTTTAAAAAATAAGATATATAATTACAAATTAAGTTAAACCAAAATGCCAATTAAGCTTTATGCACAAAGAGAATATTACTACTACTGCTGTTGTCAAGAATAACTGAGGGACTTCCCTGGTGGTCCAGTGGTAAAGAATCCGCCTTACAATGCAGGGGACGCAGGTTCAATCCCTGGTCAGAGAACTAAGATCCCACATGCCGCAGAGAAACTAAAGCCCGAGTGCCACAACTACTGAGCTCGTGCACCTCAACTGCATTGCCACAAACTACAGAGGCCATGCGCTCTGGAACCCACGCGCCACAACTAGAGAAGAGAAAAACCACACTCCACAGCTAGAGAGTAGCCCGCGCACCACAACAAAGAGCCTACGCACTGCAACGAAAAAAGATCCCGCATGCCTCAACAAAGATCCCACGTGCCACAACTAAGACTCAAGGCAGCCTATAAATAAATAAATAAATAAATAAATAAAAAATAAGAATAACTGAGTCCTTGGTACACTGTGAAAAGCATTTTACGTGCATTATCTCATTTAATCTGCACAATAACTTTCTAAGGGTGGTGCTATTATGCCTGTAGCCCAGATGGGGAGGCTGAGGCTTAGAGAGGTTAAGGGACGTGCACGTAGTCACAGACTTCACGAGTAAGAGAGGCAGAATCCTGACTTGTCTTTCTGTGACTCCAAAACCTATTCCCAGTCAACACTCTAAGCCTTTCATCCCAGCACTATCTATAATAGTGATCAATTGGAAATAATCCTAATATCTAATTATAGGGAAATGGCTAAGCAAACAACAGTATATTTGCTTGCCTGTCAGTTTTGTGAAGTCAAGAACTGCTCCTCTGTTGTCTGTAATAGAGCATCGTCCCCAGCACACAGTAAGTACTCAAACACTTTTTAAATACACTTGAATCCAGAGAACAATACTATTGAATATGTGCCATCAAAAAAGATGTCAAAGAGTTTTTAATGATATGGGAAAATATTTTAAAATATCAAGTGAAAAAGCTCAGGATATAAAATTGTATAAATAATATACCCTTGAGCATTTAAAGTATGCATGAAAAAAACACTAAAATACCTAACAAAATATTAATAGTGGTTCTCTTTGGGTAGTAAAAGTATTAATGATTTTACTTAAAAAAAATTTCCAAGTTATCTACAAGTACTGTATGATGCTTCTAAAATTAGGAAATATGATTTAAACCCCATTTAGGATTTTCATCTTTGCCAAGATGAAAAAAGGTCTAACAAGTAAAACACTCATTCTCTCTTAGGCAGAATATATATTCACTACTTTGCACCCAGATCCAATTTTCCAAGTCTTTCTAGGAATTTATGTGTTTTAACCAAGTTCTCGGATAAATCTATTAGGATTAGGTTTTCAAGTTACCCTGTTTTTAACAGACTGAGCCCTTTCTTATTTTCATTTCCTCAGTGGTGCCATGATTTTTTTTTTTAATTCTAAGCATTTACATTTACTATGTCAGTTATTTCTTAAGAAGTCTATTTATTTTGAATTGCAGTAACTCAAATGGAATTTAGAAAGCATCTAACATATATCGTAACAGGTCTGATTTCCATAGGCTGTTTATAATTTTTAACCATTTTGGCAAGTGTAAAAAGAAAAGTGTACTTATTCAGTCAAAGTATCCTAAACCAGCACCTGAAAGTATTGGAAGAAACAACCCCCGATTATTACTTTTCCCTCTTTGGGGCCCTGTTATCTAGGGGGAGGACTCAGGAATTCACTGCACAGGAACCTGTTAACTATGACTCTAAAGTGAGAATGGCCATCCGGGTAACGACCTGGACCTAGAGATCACCTGAGCGTTCACCTTGAGCAACACCTTCCAACAATGTTAGCATCTCTCAAAGCGTGCTCAGAATTCCCCACTGGAAATGCATTTTCAGTAATTTTGCTGGTCACAGAGATCATCAGTCTCATCTCTTAAAAAATTACAAGAACTATTTGGCCAGAAAGTATGAAGTACAGATTCTTTCTCACACATCTAGTTCAACAAACCTGGATCCAAACGCCTTTTGGTCACTTCAAAAAAACAAATCTGGGCTTCCCTGGTGGCGCAGTGGTTGAGAGTCCGCCTGCCGATGCAGGGGACACAGGTTCGTGCCCCGGTCCGAGAGGATCCCACATGCCGCGGAGCGGCTAGGCCCGTGAGCCATGGCCGCTGAGCCTGTGCGTCCGGAGCCTGCGCTCCACAAGGGGAGAGGCCACAACAGTGAGAGGCCCGCGTACCACAAAAAAAAAAAAAAAAATCCGTCTTCAAATGCTAAGAATATTCAGAAAAAATAGGCCACAGTCTCCAAAGCCAATAACTAAAAGTTCCAAAAATGTTTCCAGCAATTGGAATAAATATATGGCCTTCTAAGAAGATGGGTTTAAAAGAAAATCTTCAGTTGGATGTCGTGGGCTTGTTTGTTTAAATAACAGTCTTCTTACTTTATATTGTGCCCATAATTAAAAGCAGCCTCTCCTCTTTCTTCCTTCCTTCTCTGGTCCCCTCCATCCTGCATCCCCCTCAGTCCTATTCCCTCAATACTTCCAGCTCTCTGTTTAGACATCAATCTCACCACCTTCTCTGCATCTCGGTCCTCAGAATAATTAGGATTCCAATCCAGTATCACATCCTAAGAAATAAGGGTTTACCATTTAATAATGGCTGCAACACATTTTAGATTGCTAAAAAGGAAGGCCAATTGTCAAAGCCCAATCCTTGCATATAGTGAATGCTTAATATATATTAACGAGCGTTACTGTTGTTATTTTTGTTCTCATATTTGTATCTGAATTTAGAGTGGGGCACTGTTACCTCCAGTCTGTGAGTTATTTGCTGCATCAGACAGTTCTGAGCCCCTAAGACCGACATGATCTCGCCCTCTTCATGAGCATGGGGAAAACACTGCATCAGTCCTTAGAGATGGGGGGGATGGGGACCATGGGTGGGGCCTCGCTTCCTAGCACCCCTCCCCCACACTCACCTTCACACTCACTGCGCTGCTCCCGCGTGGCAGGCCGCCAGTGCCTCTGATTGTACCCTGCACAACAGCGATCACATGTCTCCCCACAGGTGTGGTGCTGGCATTCACACCGAAACCTGGGCATGTAGCAAAGCACACCTCAGTTACTGAAAAGTTGTTTGTTTGCTTGTTTAACTGAAGTATAAGATCCGTTGCTCCTGTGTGAAAAACTGAGTCAGCACGGTCACGCATGGTACCATTGAGTGATTATGAGAACAAAGCACTTTGCAGACGCTATTTCAAGTCCCCCGATCTCGCTTACTATCTCCATTTTACAGGTGGTGACACTAAGATCCGGAGATATTTAAACACTTGCCAAAGGTCAGGAGGTGATAAACCGAGGGCCAGATTTCTAACTTAAGTTTGTCTGACTCCAAAGTTCCAGCTGTTTCTTCTCTATTATGTTATATAATGATAAATCAACACAGAAGCAAGCAAGTGTTGAGTGTACTGAGGTGTGTTGAATATCAACATCTTCACAAAAATCTAGAGTAGTCCTGTAAGAGGGGTCAGGTTTTTTACTTTCAACCCGGGGCCTAGTGCAGAGATTCACCAAATCCAAGAGACAGTTACTAACAAGATCTCAGAGGACCCTGCTCCAAGAGTCCATGCCAGCTCCAATAAACAGCTCCATCACAGGAACCAGAGCTCAGATTACTCAACAAGGCAATGGGGTAAAGACAAAACTCGACATTCAAAGAACTATACACCTGCCTTAGAACATTTCTGAGCTAAAATGAAATCGTTGTAGCCATGGTGTTAGATGAGAACTCCAAGCCCTGAGCTTCCATTCGTCTGTGCTTGAAAGAGGATTCAAAACAGAGTCTAAGAAGACTCTTGGCTGTGCCCATGGGGATCCCCTCAGCTCTTCTGAGGGGAGGTGGGATGGTTATGCTCCTACGGGAAGGTGTCATCCCTCTCCCAACTCAGCTCCCCGTTAAAGCAAATGGACATAGATTTAACTGGCAGCACAGAACAGCTGGAGTCCAAATGGGCTTTTGTCAGAGATGCAATTTCAGCTCATTGCCAATGATGTTTTTATTTGCAAGCTGAACTGAAAGAATATTTAGGGAAAATTGCTTGAAGAACATATAGCCCTACTACTCTTTTTTTTTTTTTTTTTTTGGAGGAGGGGTTTATTGTGGAGTCCAGCTACTCTTATAGGGAGATTCACATTGAGCACTGAAAAAGAAAACAGAGCTGGGAACTTGTCTGAATCATATTGTCACTCCCAAATAATTGCTTTTTCTGACTCTCAGCCCAGGTTGATGGTTGATGTAGAAAATTTGTCCTTGCATCAGTTGTAAGGATGTTATTGAAGATGTTGACTGGAGAATCCTCTTCACGATGGCCACTCCATCCACCTCCAGGTAGATCTCATCTGGCCCTAGCATCAACACTCATCTTCTACACAACTGATTACTTTTTAGATTATGATCATAGTGAAATATGAAACTGAGCAGGTCTCCCTTTTTGAGTTGACTGCCAGGAAGCTCAGAATTAAATCTGTGATCCATCCATGTTTCCATACATCAAAGTCAGCATGGTACCCATGCTTGATTAAATCCTCCTCTGCCTCATCAATAGGTTCTGCTTGATTTCTGATTGTCCAGCCATGGCTCCCTCCATTGTCACTGAATCCCCTTCAATATAAGATTCTTTCCTATTCATGGAGGCCTCCATGAGTCATTTATGCAGGTCACAACAGGCAGGGGGAGG
This sequence comes from Mesoplodon mirus, assembly GCF_964341445.2. NCBI lineage: Eukaryota > Metazoa > Chordata > Mammalia > Artiodactyla > Ziphiidae > Mesoplodon > Mesoplodon mirus. The sequence goes on along the minus strand of NC_138989.1, from coordinate 40,265,677 downwards.
CAAGGCAGTTGTGCTGATATAGACCAGCGGCAAACGGAGCCTTTCACTGAGGGATGGGGAGACAGCCTCTCCACTCACACACACTGGGAGCAGTAAACTGCTCAGTGCAGAACCCCCCAGGTCTGCCAAGGGCACAGGGCTCGGCAGCTCTTCCAAGTGGGAAGCTCAACCCCTCTCCGATGGCTTCTCCTCCTCTCCCAGGTGGCACCACTTTATCTCAGGCTCAGGGACCAAGAGTGACCTCTTTTCTCCCCTCTCGTTCCAATTCAGGTCTTCCCTGACCCGGCTTCTAGTGCCTTAGGGCCTACCCTTCAGGAGTCTACATGGCAGTGATGGTTTAATCATTAATAAGCTCCTTGCTGATTAAGGACTAGTCAGTTGATGGATTCACACTGCTATCTCAGAGAGCACCACCGGATCCCTGAAGGAGGGCTGACAGCCTTAGGGATGGTTTCTAGACAGGGAGAAGGGTGCCACAAACTTACCACGTAAGTTGGTAGCTGGCACCTCTGCCTGACCATGAAGCTAGGCCTTATGATGTACAAACCTGAATCTGACTAACAGTAAAATGTAGCCCTGGTAAATGCTGCTCATGTGTAATTGGAGACTTTAAATAAAACATTGAGAGACAATCATTACTATATCCAGCGTCTGGTAATTTCCAGCCCTTCAAAGTATCCTTCCTAAGGTGATAACACGAGTGTATACAATTGCATAACACAATATTTGAGATCCATGCATCTTACTGTATGTGAAATATACCTCAATTAAAAGCAAAACAGTGTTACACCCATGTTCATAGCAGAATTATTCACAATAGCTAAAAGATGGCAGTAACCTAAGTGTCCATCAACAGATGAACAGGTAAGCAAAACATGGTGTATATATAATAAAATATTATTCAGCCTTAAAAAGGAAGGAAATTCTGACACGTGCTATAGTGAGGACAGTATGCGAAGTGAAATAAACCAGTCACAAAAAGACAAATATTGTGTGATTCCATTTCTACAAGGCACTGAGAGTAGTCAAATTCATTGAGTAGAATGGTGTTGCCAGGGGTTGCTGGGAGGAGGGAATGCAGAGCTGCTGTTTAATGTGTACAGAGTTTCAGTTCTGCACACTGAAAAGAGTTCTTGGCTGCACAACAATGTGAGCGAACTGAACACTAGTGAACTTAATCACCCCCACTTAAGAAAGGTTAAGACAGTAAACTTTATATTATGTACACTTCCACCACAATTTTAAAGATGAAAAAGGATTTGAAAACATATACCCCTGATCTCACTAGACCAGGGATGACAAACAAATATTATTTTTCTTGCCAGCTCTACTCAATTATTTGTGGCTGCCTGGGGCAGGGGTGGGGGAAGGGAGTTTGGGTGGCTTTGTACCTGATCATGCAGAGAGTGCTGTGATTGATTAACTATGTCTGCTATGGGCTGGTTGCAGATGAGAGGGAAGTGTAGGGGTGGAGGAGGGGAGACATACACATCACCTACTTGTTGACATTGCAACATTCTTGTTGCGGCCAGGAACTTAGGAAGTATTTAATAGGATGTAAACATCTACTGAAACAATTAGATTTATTCATAGAAAGCTGAAAAATGTGTACAATGTACTCACAGTTTTTCAGGATTGTTTGCACTGCACACTTCAGCATGGCCATTGCAAACACACCGCCCACCAATGCTGATATCCTTTATGCTATAATAATACTATAGAACAGAAAACAGAATGTGTCAGTTTTACTAAACTCCAATGTAAACTTTCCTTTACTAACCTTTAACATACATCTGTATTGACCCTGCTTCCTTCCATCCTGTACTCCTGAGCCTCCCTCAACACAAAAGGAGCCACGTTTGGGTGTAACTTTTCTTACAAAGCAAATACATTCCCCAATCAAATTTAATAGCACACTGCTGAATTTGTCCATTTTTAAAAATCAAATGCTTTAAATGCACGGAGGGAAATTACCTCGGAAAAGAATCATACGCTATAGCCTTTGGGAAAGGGATTAAGTGCTTCCTCGTTTCTCTTTTTTTTAAATGTAAATCTGAGTTCCATAAATTGGACATATCTATTTACCAAAAAACATAATTTTTATAACAAAAATTTTGTAACTACTGTGTTTATGCTTCAGGAAAGGAGAGAATATTCACCAAGATGGATCAGATACAGCGCTGAGACTGGCAGGACCCGCTAGCAGTTGCGGAAGCCTTACTAGGTCAGGGTTAATAAAGCCAAAGGCAGAGGTTCAAGCTCCAGAAGGCCAGACAGTTTCAGACCCAGCTGAGGCTTGGTCCCTACACCAGGCCAACGATATGCATAGCCCATCTCGTGGACAAGGCATGTCTCCAGCGTAGTGGAGGCCTCTCCACTTGTGACCATAGGTGGCACCATCCGCCAGCTCCCTTACTCCTCAGACTTGGCAGGAGGCACAGGACTCAGTAAGGAATTCAGAGGGTGTGAAATCATCTTTCTCACTGAGGTCATGCCACCAGTAAGAATATCTGTCAGTGAGGAAGTCTGTGAATTCACAGGGACAAGAGGGGTTTTGTACCTTTTTGTTGTTGCTGAGATTAGTCATCCTAAACTTCCCCACAGTCACTCAGGGTTGGGGTTCTGTTCTGATCTCCTCCCTAAAAGCTGTTAAGTGTCTTAGCTTCCCGGCAACGTCTTACTTAGTCTAAAGGCATCAATAATCCCTCTTGGGCCTCCCTGGTGGCGCAGTGGTTGAGAGTCCGCCTGCCGATGCAGGGGATACGGGTTCGTGCCCTGGTCTGGGAGGATCCCATATGCCGCGGAGCGGCTGGGCCCGTGAGCCATGGCCGCTGGGCCTGCGCATCCGGAGCCTGTGCTCCGCAACGGGGGAGGCCACAACAGTGAGAGGCCCGCATACCGCAAAAAAAAAAAAAAAAAAAAAAATCCCTCTTGTTCATATGGATACAATTCAGTATTGGAGGGCTTCTGTGACAAGTTCACACTCAGAAGCTTTCATGCTGATCACCACAGAAATTTCTCTCTACACATGGGTTAGGGCAGCAGCGGCAAGAGAGAAGCCCTCCATCAGCCTTCACCCCAGCACACATGATACGTGTGATAGGACACCTGGTATTCTGGCTCGTCCACTTAAAGAAGCAACCTAGACCGCTGGGGAGGGAGTGTCAAGATTATATATGTGGGGCTTCCCTGGTGGCGCAGTGGTTAAGAATCCGCCTGCCAATGCAGGGGACACGGGTCCGAGCCCTGGTCTGGGAAGATCCCACATGCCATGGAGCAACTAGGCCCGTGAGCCACAACTACTGAGCCTGCGCGTCTGGAGCCTGCGCTCCGCAACAAGAGAGGCCGCGATAGTGAGAGGCCCGCGCACCGTGATGAAGAGTGGCCCCCGCTCGCCGCAACTGGAGAAAGCCCTCACACAGAAACGAGGACCCAACGCAGCCAAAAATAAATAAATAAATAAATTGATTAATTAATTTAAAAAAAAAGATTATATATGTGATGCACTTCACAAAAAATTACTTCATAGAGAAGACTACGTTCACCTAAGTGAAAAGAAATCTACATACATACGAGTACCAATTTTGCAACCCTAAAAAGACAAAAAAAAAAGTGGTGAGGTACATTTGTGGCGAGGCTCCAAAACAACTGGAGGAATGGAAACGCAGTCTGGCTACAGTTCATCAGAAAGCCCGGCTCACCCTTGTAAATTGCGTTCTTGGATCCAGTTGTAGTTCCTACATACAACGGCTCAGAGGGAGCTAAGGGGGCTTAAAAAGTCAGAAAACAGGCCACCTACACTCCAGATGACTGGCCTTTTTGGAAAATGCTCAAAACTGTAGCAAAACTTAACTTTTCTCTCTCCCTTCCTTTCCCAGCTCCCTGACTTACTTCCCTAAGAAGCCAAACTCTGTAAGGTAAGCTGGCATCTTCCATTCACCCTCCCAGGTCCACTCTCCACCCCTCTCCACCCTGCCCTTTGCCCTGGGGCTAAATTTTATGGGATGACAAGGGCCTCTTGCTCTCTGGCCTCCTGTTAGGTTTGACCATTGGGAGGAACTGGGAGGGAATGGGAGGGTGGGAGAAGAGTGAGCTCAGGGTATTTATTCTGCTGGTTCCCTCTGTGCCCAGGTGACAGGATACCATCCTGGCACTGAGAGTAAACGATGTTCATCTAACCCTAGTGGAGGGTACTTCTGCTCACCGACGCCCACACCCCTCTGCTTTGGCTCGATTACATTACCCAGGCTCCTGCATCTCCACGGGGCTCTATGACCAGTTCCTGCCAATGGAAGTGAGCTCTGCGGTTAGGAGATGGTTCCTTCCTATGCTCTTTCTCTCTTCCCTCATCTGCTGACCAGGCGCAGGAGGTGCAGAGGAGGACCGAGGTCCTACAGGATGGCTGTGCCTCTACAGAGAAACAGCCTGGTTCCCTGAATAACTGTGTGGAGATGATCCCACCTGCTGAACCACATTAGACTGTGACATGAGCAAAAAATTAACCTTTATTGGGTTCGCCTCTGAGACTTGGGGATTATTTGTCATAATAGCAGACTAATACCAGGGTGGCTGTCCTCTTTTGCCTTTCATCTTCTCTGAATATGATTTGTCTTTAACCACCAAACTTCTAAGCTATACCTAGTATTTCAGACAAGAACAACTCTTACGCCTATGACATTACTGGCTATAAAGTTTACTTGAAGGAGTTTGAGGCAATGAATTTGATAAACAAACAAGGTACCAAAAGCTGCTGTCTTGGCACTTAAAAGCACTACTCACCCGCCGAGTGACGGTTGGATCTCTCTGTGCTTTGGAGATGAGGTGTCCAAGAAGAGTGTTGGTTCGGAGGAAACGCAGGCGGATGTTTGTTGCCTTGGTGAACTCCCTCAGGGTGTGAGAGAAAGTAAAATTTTTTGCACCTGGACGACCATTTATCAAGGACACCACAACCTAAAAGAAGCACACACACATAGAGGGGGAAAAAAGTCCTTTTATCAAAACTTAGCTGCAAGTAACTAAAAATAACTCACATGCCCCCAAACACTTACTTGGTTTCTTTGAGTCATTAGATGTTTCAAAACCTGGGCTCTCAGGTTTTGTAAATCATTTCATTTACAAACCCTTTGTTCTATCACTGTCATTGTGCAGCTATAAACACTATGAAATGTTCAAAGTATAACATTAAAATCTACAAATATAAAGAAACAATTTTTGTCAAGCTGCATCAAAGAAACAAAGCTAAAGTAATCTAAAATCCCGAAAGAGGGTGAAAAAAGGAAGCCTTTGGATATAAAGTTGACAGTGAAGAGGACAAAAAAAAATCTATATAAAACCCACGTTTAGGGTTTTTTTTTTGTTTTTTCTTGCCCACACCGCACAGCATGCGAGATCTTAGTTCCCTGACCAGGGATCAAACCCACACCCCCTGCAGTGGAATCGCAAAGTCTTAACCACTGGACCATCAGGGAAGTCCCCCAGGTTTTGTTTTAAAGCTTGAGGCGATGAAGTCCAAGTCCCAACCAGTTACTGAGACATGGAACGCTGACCGATCACTGGAAGATACTAGATACAGCTGCTCAAGAAAGATCCCTCTACCTAAGGAGAACGAGACTGACACCCTTTAAAGAAGTTCATTTGAAACTCACTCCGTGGGATGCTTCTCTGATTTTCCCCACTCTCTTTTCTCATCTTCCCTAACAACAGCCTGGCTGACTTCACAAGGACCACATGCAACCCCAATGAGACAGCAATTGTTTTCTCCCCTACAGATGATGCCCATCCTGCCAAAAAGGATCAGGGATTTGTTCTGCCACCAACCCCTCCTCTCCCCACTCTTACGGGAGGTAATGTGCTTGTGAAGCAGTGGGAGGGGTCTTCACCACAATCACCAGTGACCCACTTTCTAAATAGTCCACCAGAAAAAAGAGTTCAAGACCTGTGGGCCGTGAATCCAGAATCCTGAATTCCCAAGGAAAATTAGACCTCAAATAGAATTTGCAATGTTAATTATACCTCAATTAAAAAAAAAAAGATTTCCAACCCAACTCAGTCTGGGAGTCTTCGATGTGATTCCTCTCCATCTAGGTTAGATTTCCTTGAAAGTGCAAGGTTCACAATTATGAAAAATGTGGCATCTTCATGTACATTTCTGAGTCTTATCTCTCAAGGCCTCCCAAATCTACTTACCTCACCATTCTCCAATGGCACGATCCGGGAATAATAAGTAGTGCAAAGTACATCATCGTCTCGCGTGATCGCCCTATTTGCTTCCTGTCCAAACTGTTCCAAACAGTCTACTTTAGAATCTAGGAAGGAAACATGTTAATATTGTATAATAAAATATTATCATCTTGCTGTAAATCTCTTAAGAAATCTTATGTTTACTTAAGAATATACATGAAAAGGGGAAGAACAGAGAAGCATTTAAGATTTTTAGACAGAAGCTTAGAATGAAATTCTTAATTCACGAAAGAAAATACCAAGCCATTTCAGGCCACGTGACTTTCAACAGAAATGTTTGGAGATATGGCTCTAAATCCTCACTCCTCATTAGGCAAGTTTACCCTCTAAGGAGCATTCCTGGAAAACCCAGTGCCTTTGTAAGCCAAATTCCTGTCCACCTCAATTTGTCACAGGGTTCAGAGACCCAGACATTCTTCATTAGTGAAAAAGACAAGGTCAAGGTAAGTAATGGGAAAGGCAGGATCCGTAAAGATGGAGCTTAGTTCCTAATTCTACATAAAAGGAAATGGACTGGGACTTCCCTGGTGGCGCAGTGGTTAAGACTCCATGATCCCAATGCAGGGGGCCCGGGTTTGCTCCTGGTCAGGGAACTAGATCCCACATGAATTGCCACAACTAAGAGCCCGCATGCCTCAACTAAGGAGCCCGCCTGCTGCAACTAAGACCTGGCACAACCAAATAAATAAATAAATAAATAAAATATTTTTAAAAATAGGGACTTCCCTGGTGGCACAGTGGTTAAGAATCCGCCTGCCAATGCAGGGGACACAGGTTGGATCCCTGGTCCAGGAAGATCCCACGTGCCGCGGAGCAACTAAGCCCATACGCCACAACTACTGAGCTCTCGTGCCACAACTACTGAAGCCCGTGCGCTTAGAGCCCGTGCTCCACAATAGAAGCCACCACAATGAGAAGCCCACATACTGCAACAAACAGTAGCCCCCGCTCACAGCAACTAGAGAAAGCCCACATGCAGCAACGAAGACCCAACACAGCTAAAAACAAATAAATACAATAAATAAAATTTTTAAAATATATATATATATATTAAAAAAGGAAATGGACTGAAGCTATGGCCCAGTTATAGGTACACTGCTTCCCCCTAAATAGTAGCAAGAACCATTATCATAAGAGGTGTTTCAACCCCAGTTATACATGTGTATCCTTGGAATTCATGCAAATGCGCTTGAGAAACAGGGATGTTCCAAGGGTAACCTAGAAAGTTAAAATTGACCAGCCCCTGACTAGCCACACTGAGAGACTAATTTTCTACTTAAACCCAGTCTTGATCTGCTGCCAATAATTCAAACCCCTCATAACATGGTAGGCTAGATTACTTACGAGCAAAATATTGCCAAGGTGAGTAGGTGCTTCCGAAGTCGACAGATCTTTCCAAGACCCAAAGATCAGGGCGAGGAGAATTTGCAAATTTAATTAAAATATAGGCCACCTGGAAAAGCTGATAAAGCAAAGGACATACAGTTACTCAAGTCACCGCATCTGTCCACACCCTCCATCACCTCTATATGATGCTGGTTCCCAAGGCAACACATCTAGCCACACCTCTCCCAAGATCCAGATCCCATTTCTAACTGCCTACTGGACATCTCTAATTGGATGCAGCCTCTCAAGCTTATCATGTTCAAAACCAAAATAATCATTTTTTCTCTTTCCACCGAATCTATACATTAATCTTTGTCACATCTTAATCATTATACCCTTGAATTTCAACCAGCCTACACAGCACCTTCAAGTCTGTACATTCAGAAAAGTCTGACGTCAAACAACAATCATCGTGGGCTAAGCTCTTCCAGGAGCAAGAGCCGATAGTACAGCCCTGAGCGTCTCCCGCGAGTGACACAGCCCTGGTTCCAGATCTTGGAGAGCTCACGGCTGCAGAACTGAGACCTGAGCGGCTGCTTGGTAGCGTGCAGCACCTCCTTCTCCTGTGCCATCTCCACTCACCCCCTCTTTTCCTGATTTCTCTCCCTCTTACTGATTTTCTTCTTCATCCTCATCACTCTTTGCCCATGGCCAGGACAATGCAAACATATGGGAGAGATGAAGTGCGGCTTTGGTCCAGTTTCTTCATCCTCCCACTCTTGAATCCCAGTATGCCTCCATGATGGACCCCAGGAGTCCCTGCAGCCCACTCCCACCCACTTCCCTCAAAACTTATATCTGGCTTGACTTGTGAACCCTGAGAGTCTATATGCTTAGCAAAGTGCCTAGTATGAGTTCATTGTTCATCAACATGGGTGTTAAACAAATCTGCTAACATGTTAAGAAGTGGGGATTATCCCCACCCCCCACTCCCTAACCCCAAGGAAGAGATTTCATAGTGACTTTCACAAGAAGACTCTGCCACCTTATTAACTAGCCCAGTAGAGCCATTTGAACAATGAGCTCATCTAGAGAGAGAGGCAGTACTCAGACCCTGTGGGATCCTTCTATTTCTTAGGGGACAAAAAATAAGGGATTTTCATCTGTATATTTTTCACATACAATAGTATGGTAAGAGTCATATATATATATATATATATGTATATACTTTTTTTTTTTTTTTTTTTTTTTTTGCGGTATGCGGGCCTCTCACTGTTATGGCCTCTCCCGTTGTGGAGCACAGGCTCCGGACGTGCAGGCTCAGCGGCCATGGCTCACGGGCCCAGCTGCTCCGCGGCACGTGGGATCCTCCCAGACCGGGGTACGAACCCGCGTCCCCTGCATCGGCAGGCGGACTCTCAACCACTGCGCCACCAGGGAAGCCCCCGTAAATATTTTTTAAAGTCTCAGAGCTACTAGTTGATTGTGAATGTTCCCAACTCGACACTAGAAGCCAAAATCTCTAGGGCAATGGTTCTCAAATTTTAGTCTCAAGATACCTTTACAGTTTTAAAAATTATGGAGGACTTTCAAAAGCTTTTCTTTACATGGGCTATGTCTATTAATTAAGAAATACCATATTAAAAATTAAGGCTGAGAAATTTTTTAAATACATATTACTAATTCATTTAAAATAATAAACCATTACATGTTAACATAAATACCATATTTTATGAAAAAATTCTATATTTTCCAAAACATAAAAATTATAGTGAGAAGAGTGGCTTTGATTTACATTTTTAAAATCTCATTCAATGTCTGCCTTCATAGAAAACAGCTGGATTCTCATAGCCACTTCTTCAGTTTGTTGTAATACGTTGTTTTGTTTGAAGTATTTGAAGAAAATCTGGCCTCCCATAGATCTATAATAGGATAAAGGACCTAAGAGCTTGTGGACCTCCGGAAAGGTCTTGGGAACCCCATGGGTTCTCAACCGCACTTCGAGAACCACTGATCTTGGTCACAGAGATTATCCTTTGCTCTAAGAAGCCCCTTTGCTTACTTCACTGTGGAAGGAAGAATTGTCACACCAATTACTGAAAACCCTAAGTTCAGCCAGTTTTGTCTCAAACACTGGCTCTTTGATCTTGAAAAATCTGCTTCCCTGGGTTCAGATTAATGCTCTCAGATTGTCTACCGATCCTTGGAAAAAAATGATCCAACCTCATGTAAAGTAGCAGGATACAAAATTAATGTACAGAAATCTCTTGCATTCCTATACACTAATGACAAAAAATTTGAAAGAGAAATTAAGGAAACACTCCCATTTATCACTGCAACAAAGAGAATAAAATACCTAGGAATAAACTTAACCTAAGTAGACAAAAGACCTGTATGCAGAAAACTATAAGGCACTGATGAAAGAAATTAAAGATGATACAAACAGATGGAGAGATATACCATGTTCTTGGATTGGAAGAATCAACATTGTAAAAATGACTGTACTACCCAAGACTATCTACAGAGTCAATGCATCCCTATCAAACTACCAATGGCATTTTTCACAGAACTAGAACAAAAAATTTCACAATTTGTATGAAAACACAAAAGACCCCGAATAGCCAAAGCAATCTTGAGAAAGAAAAATGGAACTGGAGGAATCAGGCTCCCTGACTTCAGATTATACTACAAAGCTACAGTAATCAAGACAGTATGGTAGTGGCACAAAAAAAGAAATATAGATCAATGGAACAGGATAGAAAGGCCAGAGATAAACCCACGTACATATGGTCACCTTATCTTTGATAAAGGAGGCAAGAATATACAATGGAGAAAAGACAGCCTCTTCAGTAAGTGGTACTGAGAAAACTGGACAGCTACATGTAAAAGAATGAAATTAGAACACATCCTAACACCATACACAAAAATAAACTCAGAATGGATTAAAGATCTAAATGTAAGACCAGACACTATAAAACTCTTAGAGGAAAACATAGGCAGAACACTCTATGACATAAATCACAGCAAGATCCTTTTTGACCCACCTCCTAGAGGAATGGAAATAAAACCAAAAATAAACAAATGGGACCTAATGAAACTTAAAAGCTTTTGCACAGCAAAGGAAACCATAAACAAGACCAAAAGACAACCCTCAGAATGGGAGAAAATATTTGCAAATGAAGCAACTGACAAAGGATTAATCTCCAAAATATACAAGCAAGTCATGCAGCTCAATATCAGAAAACCAAACAACCGAATCCAAAAATGGGCAGAAGACCTAAATAGACATTTCTCCAAAGAAGATATACAGATTGCCAACAAACACATGAAAGGATGCTCAACATCACTAATCATTAGAGAAATGCAAATCAAAACCACAGTGAGGTATCACCTCACATCAGTCAGAATGGCCATCATCAAAAAAATCTACAAACAATAAATACTGGAGAGGGTGTGGAGAAAAGGGAACCCTCTTGCACTGTTGGTGGGAATGTAAATTGATACAGCCACTATGGAGAACAGTACGGAGGTTCCTTAAAAAACTAAGAATAGAACTACCATATGACCCAGCAATCACACTACTGGGCATATACCCTGAGAAAACCATAATTCAAAAAGAGTCATGTACCACAGTGTTCATTGCAGCTCTATTTACAATAGCCAGGACATGGAAGCAACCTAAGTGTCCATCGACAGATGAATGGAGAAAGAAGATGTGGCACATATATACAATGGAATATTACTCAGCCATAAAAGGAAACGAAATTGAGTTATTTGTAGTGAGGTGGATGGACGTAGAGTCTGTCATACAGAGTGAAGTAATACAGAGTGAAGTCAGAAAGAGGAAAACAAATACCATATGCTAACACATATATATGGAATCTAAAAAAAAAAAAAAGGTTCTGATGAACCTAGGGGCAGGACAGGAATAAAGACACAGACATAGAGAATGGACTTGAGGACACAGGGAGGGGGAAGGGTAAGCTGGGACGAAGGGACGAAGTGAGAGAGTAGCATTGACATATATACACTACTAAACGTAAAACATATAGCTAGTGGGAAGCAGCTGCATAGCACAGGGAGATCAGCTCAGTGCTTTGTGACCACCTAGAGGGGTGGGATAGAGAGGGTGGGAGGGAGATGTGAGAGGGAGGGGAGATGGGGATATATGTATACGTATAGCTGATTCACTTTGTTACACAGCAGAAACTAACACAACATTTAAAGCAATTATACTCCAATAAAGAAGCTAAAAAAAAAAAAAGCTAGTTAGGAATTGTAAGGTACTCTGAAAACCATAAAGCAATACCTAAAGGAAGGAGAAATAATTTCCAGAATACATGTACCATTATTACATAGTGAAGGAATTCATAGGAAATCCAAGAACTCCCAGTTTAGAAAGTCAGAACAAATATATTTCCTTAAAGACTGCACATCTCTCTTAGACCACATCAAAATAAGACTGCTTTTAGATATGTAAGAGAGAATACAAATGCAACATTTTTGGATACAGGAATCATTTAAAACATTCTTAATCTCTTCCATCAAAATCCTATAATCATAGCATGTCCCCTAAAAACCCTATTTATTTAATAGTGTGTGACCTAATGGTTACTATGTTTAGGTACTATGTCAAGCACCTCAGAAACATTCTCACAATGAAAGTGGGATTTTATTAACCCCACTTTACAGACGAGGAATGTGTGACTTCGAGAGGTGAAATAATGTGTCCACATCTTGCAGGTGTAAAAGTCCACCACCTTTGTATATTCTACTCACTGATCATTAGCATATACCACTGAACCTGATAGATACTTAACATTTAACCTGTTTCATCCTGGGGAAAATAACTGTCAACGAAGTTCCAAACATCATTATTTCCAAATATGCTAAAAGTCCATTACAGGGAGCCTGGAGGTAGGGAGCTATGTGATAATACACCTCGATGGTTATTTGAGTGTGTTGATTTCTAAAGCTGCACTTTCTGCTAGTACAAATCCCCATAAATGAAATAGCCTTGGTAGCTCAGAGGGAACCTCTCTGTTTTGTTTCATCCTGTCTGAGATAACATGTGATCCCTTTAAGGCAGCACATCAGTTAAAAATCCCACATCTAGCAGCAAGGGGAGGCATGCCACAATGTGTCCCCTCTGCATGTTACATAAACCTGCCACCTGGACCTAATTTAACAAGCTCTGGGGTTCCACCAACTCATCTTCCAGCACCTACCAGACAGGACTTTCCACTCCAAAATGCTTCCCTCCCACTTTCATCTTAGGAACTTGATTCTGAGATTCCTCAGCACAGGATTATGTGCCCTGACACTGGGAGGCTGCCTTTCATTCTTGCTGAGCCCATCTGCACTGACAGACTCTGTTTCTCTCTCCCTACCACTGTGGTGCAACTTGCCAAGCACTCCAGCTCTGCAGCCAATCTCCCCTCGATGTGTAGATTCAAAATGGTGCTGAGAGGCGGCCTCCGGAGTGGGTTCACAGGGGGGTCACGCATGTTAAACCAACAGGTATGGATTTATTCTCTTCTACTTGATAATTTTAAATGCTGTGCCTTCTAAAAGGCTCCTTCTGTTAAAGCCCTGTTATCGGTTACTTATGTTTGCTCTTTGATCACTCAACATTCTTCAAAGCACACCTGAGTGACACTTGAGATGCATGGATGTAAATGAGGGCCCTTTAGAAAACAAGAAAGCACCAGGCGATGGAGTCACTAGAAGCAGAAAAGCAAAGGCCAAGTTGTGCATTTTCGGAGAAATAACGTTTGGGAGTTAAGGTAAGGAGGGAAGAGTGACCGAGAAGGATTGAGTTGTCATCCTCTCTCCACATGCTTCTGAAACAAGCTAAAGATGGCTTGACCTTTGCTGATGAGCATTAGATGGAGGTACAAAGTAGTCTTTTAAATAATGTTTTAATGAAGCAGATAATAGTCATAAAAGGTGCAGCAAGAGGCACTTTGACTTCAAAAGCCTTCAGGGGGAGCAGGTGAGACAAGCCAGCCCTTTCTGATCCTCATGCTCTTCATGCTGAAGCCTCTGAGATTCCAGCTCCTACAGCCCAGCATCTATTTCATTCCATGGCCTTCCCAGATGCAGGTAGTAGCTGTTCAATAAATACCATGAGTGAATGGATGAATATTAAAGTTGTGCAGTCACCACCGAGTTTGGGAAGTGGGCACCAGTTAGCACCGTTGGGTGCCATGCTCGGCAGTGGACTGCTAATGGCATAGGAGAATCAACTCCTGGTGGCAAATCTTTGCTCTGCTACCCACCAGCCATGTGACTCTAAGTCTATCACTGAAGCATTTTGCGACTTTATTTCCTTGCCCATAAAATAATAACATAAAACAATCAAAAAAGATATTTAAGTACACAGGTGAGGGACAGTAATATCCACTTCATACAAATCTTACATCCTCCATCTGAAAGAGCACTTACTATGCTCTGTGGCATATATGTGTTTTCATATGTCATTTCCACTAGACTGACATCTTTGTGTCTCAATCACTCCTGTTTCCTCAGAGTAGATGCTTAATAAATGTCATTGAATTGCAATTAAATTTAATAAATGGGACATGTGAAACTGAAAAATATTATGCACATGTATTTAAAGTCACATCCAAAATTAGCTTCTTACTCAACTAAACAGCACTCTCTCCTCCAAAAGAGTCTAAGTTATAATGTGAAATAAATCTATTATCATAGCCTTATAATTGATAAACATACTGTTCCACAATGCAGTGTTTCCTGATTTGCTTCTTCCAACTTTTTATTTTGCATAATTTTCAAACCTATAGGAAAGCTCAAAGAACAGTACAATGAATATCCCTACACTTTTCGCTTAGATTCACCAAATGTTAACATTTTGCCACATTCGTACTTTCTCTCTCTCTCTCTCTCTGTCTACACAACACACACACACCTTTTTGTAACCTTTGAAAGCAAGTTTCAGACATCATTATGCTTCAACCCTAAATATTTCACCATGTACCTCCCAAGAACATGGACATTTCTTCTACATAAACTCAACATTTTGATGCCTAGGAACTTTTACCATTCATACAAAAATCTTACACAACACACCGTACATATTAGAATTACCCTGATCCTCTTAATACCGCCCATTGCATTTTTCCAATCTGGGATGCAATCAAGGATTATATATAGCATTTACTTGCCAAGTCTCTTGTCTCCTTTAATCTAGAGCAGTCCTCCCACGATTTTTCTTTCCTGACATTGGCATCTTTCCATAACAGAATATTCCCCCATCTGAATGTGTTTGATTATTTTCTCATCATCTGATTCAGGGTAAACATTTTGGCAGGATTACTACCCATGGGACATCCTCTTCTCATGGCACCACGCCAGGGAGCACGGGATGCCAGGTTGTCCTGTTATCAGTGATGCTATGTTTGATCACTTGCTTGAGAAGATGTACACCAGATTTCCCCTTTACAAAGTTATCTTTCTACCTTTGTCATTAATAAGTAACCCATGGAGAGACATTTTGAAACACTTATTTTTATTAACTAAATTACAAACGTTCCTACTATCCATGTAAAAATACAAATAAGAGTTAAGAAAAATAAGTCCCAAGATACAGAATCAGTTATAGTTCCTTTAAGGTTGATGCCCATTTGAAAAACTTATCTAATGAGCTAACTTTATAAAAACTTTAAAAAATATTTATTTATTTATTTGGGTGCACTGGGTCTTAGTTGCAGGCTGGCTCCTTAGTTGTGGCATGCGAACTCTTAGTTGCAGCATGCATGTGGGATCTAGTTCCCTGACCAGGGATTGAACCCGGGCCCCCCGCATTGGGAGCGCAGAGTCTTAACCACTGCACCACCAGGGAAGTCCCTATAGAAACTTTTTAATTGAGAAGGAAATATGCAGGTCAAGTGGAATTAAACTCCATTTTAGTAAACTTGTTTGAAAACTTCTTATAAAATGAAGTACAATCCTCATTAAACGATCAAGGCCAGTGATGAAAATATGACTCAGCTGGCCTGAAAAAGGATCCTTTTAATCCTGGTGCAAAGAGCACATCGGCCAATGGCTTGGCGAGGGCACTTCTTTCGGGTTTATCATCACCCTGTCCTATAAAACCCAGAACTTGGCACCATCGAAAAGAGAGTGCTTAGGAGGGAAGTCACTGTGTCCTTCAGGTCCTCTTACTGTTTCCCAAAAGCACCTGCTCACCGTTGAGGGAAGGTCGATCATTCCAGAAACTTACAGGAAGGGACTCAAGAGGTCCCAGGTCAATCTCTCACCCAGGGTAAGAACCTTCACGCTAGAATCTCCTTTTCAGAGGAAAGGAGACCCACTGCGTTGTTAAGTTCTGGCCACTACATGCTTCCTCGCTGTCCTGAAAATTTTTCCTCATAATTCCCCCACCTACCCTTTGGGGTAGCACAGATTTCTACCATTTATCCCACATGACAGCCTGCCCAGAATTTAAATACCAACACCACATCTCCCTAGGTTCTTTTTAATGAATTAAGATTCAAGTCAGCAGGAGGCAAGGATTAGGGTAGGAACTGGAAAGGGGAAGAGAATTAAAGTATCTCGCTTCCTCATTAAAAATAACTACAATAACCTTAGAAATAAAAATCCTGAACCAAAATCGAGTCTAAAGTGTTGGATCACTCCAATAACTTGGAAAATGACAAGCCCGCTATTTTTTAATGGAAGATTTCAAGAAAAAAATCAAAAGACAAGGAGAAGGTGAAACATTTGCATCTGTATTCTATGACTGATGAGTTCTTAACTTTGGAGGAAAAAAGAGATTGAAGACATATAGCATGGTTTTCAGTCCTTGTGGACATTATTATTCCCCAAGTAGACTCAAAGGGCAGAGCTTGAAACGAACATATGTTACTCAAGAGCATTTTATCCACAACTAACAATTTACAGATAGATTTGGTGGTGATTTTAAATAAGTTGAAGCCCACTGGAATCCAAGAACTGAGCTCAATTTCACAATGAAGTCTAATATTTTATCCAACGCTTTACAGCTACACTCAACTGTCAGGGAATTTTTTTTGTCCAGGACCTGATTCTCCCTATAAAACTCACTTTCCCTCATTCACGCTTTTTTTTTGTTGTTGTTGTTAATTTATAATAAAATTGGGTATGACATTTAGTTCACTCACTGAACTGATCAACAGCCTAAGAATTTGTCTGACAAACTATACAGGACAAGGGAAATGATAATCTTGTTCTTCCAAGGCAAAGAGATGTAACTAACTCAACTTTCGTAACGAGCAAACCAATCTAAATTAATCTAAATTTTTTTAACTCAACAACTCCTAAAAAATATGTTGATTTCTACAGGTGACTCACACTGTGATAAAGTTCAGCAAAGTATTGCTCAATGATGATTTACCCTAAATCAGATTCTAAATGATGTTATTTATCAGCATTTTTCATAAATGAGTCCACTTCCTCCATAATGTTCCAGTCCTCCTCTTGGCCAATATCTTTTTCCCTAAAGGGTATTCTCGTTTCTAACCTGCACTCATAATGGTCCTTTCCTAATTTTAGTCACATCTCTTCCTTTCTCCCTGTGACATCTTTCCTGAGATTTAGCATCCATGGTTAAATCAGAGTGTTACCTAAAGCTAAAATTTTCCTTTTGGCTGTGTTTCCATTGCTCTTATTAATGGCAGGGCACTTCGGAGACCTTTTTGACAATAGCTGTGCATATCTGTAAAGCATAATGCTGGTCACTTAAATTGACTCAGCATATTCATTTTTATTAGTCAGCTTTTTTTTTTTTTGGAATAAGGTTTAGGCTGAAGTGTGGTTTCAAATCAGCTGGACTATAGATTAAATATTTGTCTTAGAACTTGTCCTTTGGCCGAAAGCTGTCCTTACTTTCTGAACACTAAATCCCCTAGTGTGGCAGTTCTCCAAATGGATGGTATCACCATCTGGGGTATTTTATTGGTTGTCACAATAACAAACCCAAATAAGGAGAGAGACCATGCACCTGAAGAGGCATCAACCTCCACCCTGAGAAAGACCACTGCCAGTTCTGGGTGGGGAGGCTGGAGAAAGGGGCCTGTTGGAGGATTTGTCTTTTGTCTGTTGGACTTTTGAGGATCCAAATGCCCTTCCCACCTTATGAATCCTGCTGGGAACAGAATGCACCCCCACCTTTACAAGCTGAAAATGCCAGTTTTTCCAGCTCTCCTGGCAGGTAAGGCAGCACGGGTACCTGACCCAGGCTCAGTGAATTTGATGTCTCCTTCCGAGATTTTGCATCTAGAGCAAATGATACAAAAATGCAGGGACACTGAAGAATTGTTTCTAGAAGCAACAAATATGGCAGCCCCCTCTGGCTTCTGGGGACAGTGGTTGACCCCAGCAGGGCGTACTGAGTCCAGGATCCAGGCTGACTGTGTCGTCACCAGCGGCAGCAACCAGCATTCAGCCACAGCTCTGTCCTCGCAGAGGGACCTGTGATTCTGACCGTGCTGCCTCCTTTGCTTCTGCCCATTTCCTGAACCTGATTCTCTACGATCCTTAGATCCTCACCCACTACCCCCCGTCCTCTCCTTCCACCCTCAAAGGTGACTTTTTCTCTTTCACCAGTACAATTAGAACTATCGACAAGGAACCCCTTGCCTTCCCATCCCAAATCCATGAGCACTTTTGCATCTGCGCATCCTCCTCCCTTCCCTCTGGACCAATGGAACAGGAGCCTCCTCCCTCTGCGCTCTGGATCTCATTCCCCTCCTGCCTTCTCCTGGATCCTTCCCATCAGCTTTTATCTTAGGTATTTATTTTTTAATTAAAGTACAGTTGACTTACAATATTCTATTAGTTTCAGGTGTACAACATAATGATTCAATACTTTTATAGATTATATTCCTTATAAAGTTATTATAAAATATTGACTATATTCCCTATGCTGCACCTTACACCTTTGATTGTTATTTATTTTTATTTTTATTTTTATTTTTATTTTTTTTTGCTGTACGCGGGCCTCTCACTGTTGTGGCCTCTCCCGTTGCGGAGCACAGGCTCCGGATGCACAGGCCCAGCGGCCATGGCTCACGGGCCCAGCTGCTCCGCGGCATATGGGATCCTCCCAGACCGGGGCACGAACCCGTATCCCCTGCATCGGCAGGCGGACTCTCAACCACTGCGCCACCAGGGAGGCCCCGATTGTTATTTATTTTATACCCAGTAGTTTGTACCTCTTAATCCCCTTTTCCTATCTTGCCCCTACCCTACCCCCTTCCCAACGGTAACCACTAGTTTATTCTCTGTATATGTGAATCTGTTTCTATTTTATTATATTCACTCATTTCATTTTTTAGACTCCAACTATTAGTGAAAACATATAGTATTTGTCTTTCTCTGTCTGACTTATCTCACTAAGCATAATACCCTCCAGCCATCAGCTTTCAACTGACTCTTCCATCCGAAGTCAAGAAAATTCCTCTCCTTCCATCCAAACCCTCCTCTAGGTCCACCTACCTCCTTCTTCCCGATGCAGCCACACTTCAGCAAAGGGTGGAGTATCCCCCTCCCTCACCTCTCCTCTAGTTCACCCAGAGTTCTGTTCTCAGCCTTCTCTCACCTCATTCCACTCTATTTCCATCTTACACCACTGACTCCCGATTTATATACCTGTAGCCCAGACTTCTCACATAAACTTCAGACCCAACAGCCTAGTTAATCTCCACTTGAGATTCCTCACCACCACCTCAACTCAATGTGACCCAACTGAAGCCTCATCCTGGCCCTCTGGAGCCTGCTGATTCCTATGGAAACTGTAGGTCTCAATGCAGCTTTCCTCCCCTTCAGTGAGATACCTGTGTTTGATGCTTCCTGGAACACTGTACTTTTCCTTTAAAACACTCATCCCAGGAGTAATTAAATAAATACTCCTGGCTCGAGTGCACATGGCCTGTAAATACCGGATGTGAGCTTGATTATCCTGCCCACTCACGAACTGCAGCAGGAATACTCTGGCTACAGGTAGCTGTAGGCCAGGCCAGGGCCCACCCTTGGCCTGGATCAAGGTGACGCTGGTAGTCGGCAAACCCTAAGGATTGCACTTATTTGGCAAAAAACGGGATGCTCAAAGTCACTTTCACTGTGATAAAAAGGTGCATCCCCAGCTGAACTCTCAGATCTGGACGTGAGATGGCCTCCTGTGTCCCAAATGCTCCCACTTAATGCTCTGGCTCCCGCAAGGACCCCGAGCAGCCATCCTTCATAGCAGGGCGAATGGGGAGGCCTGGGTGTGAAGGGTCAGAGTTGGGTGGGTGAGGGACAGTGGCTGGGCAGCAGAGAGCAGTGTGGCCGGGCTGACGGGCATCAGGAGAACTGGAGAGTCCTGTGCCTGGCTCGGAATCAGTGGGGAACCAGATGACCTTGGGTGAGTGAGCTGAACTTTGAGCCTCAGTTTCCTGAAATCCAGCTCCTCCAGGCAAGACACTGTTAGGAACTAGGGCAGGGATTCAAGCCTGCCCCAGAGGGGATGAGAAGTGGAACACGAGCCAGGGAAGTGGGCAGGGCAGCCAGACGGATCCTCCACCGCAGGTGGGTCAAACGGAAGAACGGGGCTAATCAGGTCCAGGCACGCCTGGTGGGCAGGGGCGCAGCACACTCCTGCTCTGCCCACTGGCGGAGAAGGGGACTGATGTGGGAAAAACACCTTAAGTGCCAGCAGGAACCATCCCACTAAAAGCAATCTGGCCACCTCACCAGGAGTGAGGTCTGGGTCTGAAGATGGTAGACGGGGGTGAGCGGCCAGGGTCCGGAAAGGAGAGTCTGGAGCTGGAGGGTGGGTGGAGCCCCAAAGTTCCATCATCCAAATGCCACACAATGGCCTGCCCACCCCCTCACTTCCTGGGGGTCCACTTCTGCCCCTCCCCCACTCTCTTACTCCCTGGTCTTTCTTCCCCAATCCGGGGCCCCTTTTCTCCCCATACCCCAGAAGCTACACAGAGGGGGGAGGATTATACCATAATGTTTATACCACCCGTCTTGCAAATGTGGAATATGACACTATTATAAATACACTAGGGACTAAGTGGGTTTTAAGGCATAGCTTAGAGCTCCTTATTTATAAATTTTTCTGGGAAATAAAAATGCAAAATAAGTTCTAAATATCTGATGTAACTTTTGGTGCACCTCATTTACACCCATATATGACTCCCCCAGGCAATATTCTATTAAATAAAATCAACGTGAAAGACAATCTGACTAATGACCATACAAATACCAACCATGTAGTGGTGAGAAGCAAGGAAATAGATACACAGACACCATCAATGAACCTTCATAACATGAACATAACATGGCCAGTGTTGGGGCCAGAATGTCTCGCTCCAGGTTCTGAGCTGGGCAATCTGGGCGATTCCCTTCATCTTTTTATGCCTTGGTACCCTCATGTGTAAAAAGGAATAATAATAGTGCTTAAAGTGGGAGTGTTTGAAAGGGCCCAATAAAAAGCATCCCGCCTCCCTATCTGGCTCAGAACCAGTTGAGAAGTAAGACAAAGGAAGAAGGGCAATGGGGACAAAATATCGCCTTTACTTCTGGTGGAGCTTATCCTGGAGGACACAGGTTGCGTCTGCTGATGGTGACCGCCAGGTGAGATGTCCCGGGCCGGTGGCCCATGTGTCTCAGGCAGGAGAAGCAGAGAAGGGCACGTGCCTGCCTCTGGACACCTGCTCCCAAGGGACAGGACAGAGCCATGCATGACCAGTTCCTGATTCACACTCACCACCCAGAAGAGGGGCCTGATAGAGGCTGGCAGCATGACCCAGGAGGAATGTCGGTGACCACATCCCACAGAGGGCTGGTGTGAGGGGTAAAAGAGCCGATGCCCGGAGAGCACTCAGCACAGAGCCTGGCACATGTGAGGACCTAACCCATGGAAGTGAGTGTGTCTTAAGGGCACAAGTGTATTTCAGATTAAGTAGCAAAGATGTTAGAACAGATGCTTGCGAAGGGCCATGGAACAGGAGTGGGAATTGAGGATGATAGGGGAGATAGAAGAATAAAGCACGAGAGGGGCACAGTTCATAACATGCTGTGCGCTCATCTCCAAGTGGGGACCATATCTCTAAAATCCTCCAACAACTGCTTCCCAAGGAGATAAGACAATACAAACCTAAATGGAACATCAGCCTTTAGTCATCGCAAAATATATATTGCCTCCTGTCCTGGTCAAGTGACTTGGCAAAAATCTCAAAGAACCATTCGAAATGGCCACGAGCACCTTGTGCCCTGGTTCCAGGCTGGCAGCAGGAGTGGCCTCTTGTTCGGGAGGCGGGGAGATGCCCTGACCGGGGTGATCCTTATGAATGCAGACACCAGCGTGCACAGGCACCCTAGAAGGAATTGTTTTCTTGTGGTTTGGGCCGCCAGTAATGAAGAGGGTTTTTTTCTCCTCATTCCCACTGGCTAAGACATGTGGGTCCCTTCACTGCCAGACTTGCAAGAAAAGAAAGCTGATTCCACTTGAACTGCAATTCCACTAATGGCCCCCAGGGAATAAATCCACCCCAAATCTGGGAAAACACCCTGAGCTTGAAACTATCCATTTGGACGGCTCGATCCTGCTCCTGCCTTACAGCTCCATGACCTTGTAACCTCTGGCACCTTCCTTTCTCGGTGTTCCTTTCAGGGTGGCAAGACCTTTCCATGAGCCAAGCCTGCAACTGGTCACTTCTTGAAACTGCTGGTGCAGGTGGGGGGGCACAAAGGCCTGAGGATGGGCACGTGGGGCTATCTCATCATCAGAATCGAAGTTTCTGTTCAGGGACTTCTAAAAGGAAACCCTTGCTTTTTTCTCCCCCATTCCAGGAAATCAATGAGGGAAGTTCTGTGCACCCGCCTTTTGCTTTACGTAAAAGTCAAGGACTTGAAAATGGTTAGAGAGTCACAGTCATTAGAGTGGAGCCCAGTCCATTGGAGTGGGCTGGTTGCGTTGCAGTGGCAACACCAAAATCTCAGTGGTTCAAAGCTATGCATCTGTTTGTATCTCGTCCGTGTGACATGTCTCTTGAGGGTGGACCCTGCTCCATGTCCTCCTCACACAGGGACACAAACCAATGGAGTCCGTATGTCTGGAACGCCACTGAGGCAGGAAGGGAATGTGGTATGTCATGCACCAAGGCTGGTCCTGCCCCCAAACTTTCCTTCAAAGACACAGGCAGGTGCGGCCCTGTCCTGAGCCTGGAAGAAGAACTGGGGGGCTTCCCTGGTGGCGCAGTGGTTGAGAGTCCGCCTGCCGATGCAGGGGACACGGGTTTGTGCCCCGGTCTGGGAAGATCCCACATGCCGCGGAGCGGCTGGGCCCGTGAGCCATGGCCGCTGAGCCTGCGCATCCGGAGCCTGTGCTCCGCAACGGGAGAGGCCACAACAGTGAGGGGCCCGCATACCGCAAAAAAAAAAAAAAAAGAAGAAGAAGAAGAAGAACTGGGAATTCTGCTGAGCCAGGAACGCAGAGGTGCTGATGCTGAGAGGACCCTGGTTCAGGCCAATTTGGCCCTGCTGTTCCTAAGTCGGGAATTAATGGTGGTGCAGGTTGAGATTTCAAAGGGGTTGGGTTCTTTCTTTTATCACCCAGGCTACCTACACTGGCCATAGAGGATGACAGTGGCTGAGAGAAGACAAGATCAATTCTGGGCATTCGGCCAAACTAGGGGCAAAATGTCACTACTGCACCCTCAGACTCAGGTGTGCATTAGAAGCACCTGGGGGTGTGTCACAGTGAAGATTCCCAGGCTACAATTCGAGACATTCCAGTTCAGTAGGTCTGCAGTGAGGCCTAGAAACAAGGCCAGCTGTACAATTTGCAGAGCTCAGAGCAAAATGAAAACACAGGGGTCCTTGATTAAAGGCAGGAAAAAAGTGCTTTTAAAGGTACTAAAATATGCTTTTTCCTTTCTTCCACAGTTCCTCTCTTGACCTATCATGGTGACTTTTATTTGCTATTTAATGTTGCACTCCCTTGGGCAACGGTGAATGCAGACCCGCACAGGGACCCCACTCTGCCGCTGGCGGTGCACACGCCAGGATCCCCTCCCGATCGCTGCTGGGTTGACGTGACGCACCGTGCCCTGGTCAAGGGCGAGGTCAATCTCCCCTTCCCTCCCCTTCTCATGGGCCCACCGCCCAACCCACACAGACAGACGATCCTCAAGGGACTGGAACCTCCACACTGGGATGAGCTTGGTACCTGGATGCAGGATGGACAAGAGGCTCGTCCCTGTCAAGTCGCCCATTGTTCTGCTAGCTTGGGATGGAGATAGCACCGCCCTGCCCCTCCTCCTCACGGTGTGCATGCAGCCAACCTTCCCTGCACCTGCTCCCAGACCCCAGCCAAAGGGTGGCAGGGTGGGGACAGGGAGGAAGAGGATTGGAGGAATCGAGGCACCAGGACTTGGGGGGGCAGGTGGCCTAGAACCTGTCGGGAGGCAGGATGGCTCATGAGCCAGCACACACTCCGTGATGGACTGGACTTCACTTCCAAAACACAAACTCAAACATAAAGTTATTAAGGATTTCAAGACGGCATTAAGCCCCAAGCTTGGGTCCCCCTCCTTAGCACAGGGATTCAAGGACCAACTCTGAGAAGCACTGACTTAAAGACAGACTGACCCAGTTGAAGCAGGTAATCAAGACAGGTCCCAGCACCCAGGAGAGGGACAAAAGGGTTGCCACTCTGAGAGCTGGTGCCGCTCCAGGCAGGAAGTCTCCCCGTGTTCTAGAATTAGATATCAGGGTCCCAGCCACAGACTACATGCTCTCAGATAACTGATGAAAGAGAATAAGACTCTCAAGATCCAGACAGATCATCATAATGAACTCGTAGGGTAACCAGCCATCCTGGTTTTCCTGGGACTGTTCTGGTTTTAGTAACAAAAATCCTGCATCCCAGAAAAGCCCTTAGACTCCAGCAAAGTGGGACGGTTGGTCACATTATGACCAGGCCTAGTACTGACCCAACGAACTCCTTTTTATCTTTGAAAGACCAGTGGAAGGGCTGCTGCCTTGTGAAATCTTCCCCACACTCCTCAAGCAGAGGTCGTAGCTCACTCCATGGTGGTTACACTTCTCAGGGTGCACGCTGATTCTGCGTTCGTGCATTTGACTCCCCAAGAAGCACGTGAAATCCCAGAATTTTATGTGAATATACCGGAGGGAACCTGTCATAAATGCCGAGGAAGGAGAAGAGAGATGGAGAGGACCCCGTTGCTAAGGTGTGACGTGGGGACCTGATGTTAGTGGGGCCCCAGGACAGCTCAAGGCCAACCAAGTGCGGTCCCTGAGCCAGAAACCCGGGCTCCTCTGCTTTGCTCACTGGCCTGCAGCTCAGTCCACAACATGAAGCTCTGTCTGCTGGGATGAGTGCCCCAAGATTGAGGAAATGCAGGGCCACGAAACAGGAAAACGGAGCAGGTGGCTGCAGTCGCAGGAAGAAGAGGGAGAGGTGACACCTGTGAGAAGGATTCGTCAAGTCGAATTATTACCATAATAGTAAGGAGGAGGGAGGGAAAAACTAGCATTTGTTGAGGATTTATGATGTACCGGGTACTAATGCCTCTGTGTTTCGGTAGCCTTTACAATAACCCTAGTGTTTTGGTACTAATATTCTCTCCACTTCATAGATGCAGAAACTAAAGTTTGCAGAAGACACGGAACGTGTTTATGGTCACAGAGAGTTGGTGACAAAGGCAGGACTCAAACCCACGTCTGATTCCAAAGCCCAGGCTGGTATGCAGTTAGCTGTGCAGGCAGCCCCGGGGCCAGACGGGGCCAAAGGAGGAGTGTGGTCCTTTCTTCAAGGAGTCATTCCTCCCTGGTTGTCCTGCCAGAGTCAGAAGTTGCTGCACAGCCTGATTTTCTGACCCTGTGTGTACCACGCACAAGAAAGCCAGCAACTGGAGGAACACAAAGAGTTACCTGGCTGTGAGGACGTTTGCCCCAATCTCCAGGTCTGTGTGTCCCTAGCAGAGTATCTCTTATCACTGGCGATGGGAGGCTTTGCCCCCCGCCCCAGACCTCATCTTCTCCACTGCCCGCCCTGCTTCTGGCTCAGCCTACGCCCTGCTCTTCACTCCCCAGGGAGGCCGGCTGATGAACAGAGAGCCCTTCCGGCCCCTCCCTGCTCAGAGTGTGGCCCCCAGGCCAGCAGCCAGGCATCACTGGGAGCATCTCAGAAATGCAGAATCTAGAGGCACGCCTGCAACTTCTGAGTCAGACCTGTCATTTGAAGAGATGATTCAGATGTACATTCAAGTCGAGAGGCACTGGCCCAGCCCACAATATATATCCTTTTTTCCATCAGGCGCACATTGCCAGCGCTGTTCTTTCTCCTGTGGAAACCCAGTCTCAAGTGAGTTTTAAGTCAATGTATTACGTCTCCCAACAGCATTAGCCTTTGAACAGCTTTATCCTCGGTGAAAGGAATTCCAGGGGTGGGTGGACAGGCTGCTCTACACCCTGAAATCACACCATGCCCACAGCCGCCAAACCATCTCCATAGAAAGCTGGCCCAGTTTTTCCAGCAATGGACTATGTCTTCTCCATGCTATGATTACAGACCAGTTTGGGGGACAAAATAAGTATTTCAGGTAGCCAAATTACAAGCTAATTGTGCGAGTCTATCTTCTCTAGGATAACATGTCGAGCAAGAAATTTCAGCAAAGAACATGCTTTATTAAATAAGCTCCAATTGTTCTCCAAAGTAAGCAATAGCTCTTAGCAACAGTAGCGATAATGGTAGGAAGAGGTACAATGTGGGCGAGAAGGGGTCTTTTGAAAGAATGCCTTGAGGAGGTGTTATGAGTCATGATATGCATGCTTAGGATAAATCCCCATATATTTAGAAATGAACCCTCTCTCAGCTGTCAACACACACATTATTATCCTACTGTCACTGGAAACATTTAGGGGCAAAAGAAAAAATATTTGGGAATGAAATAGTACAATAGCTAATGAGGCCTTATAATTAAAGGATATATTTGCTCAAGGGAAAAAGACCATATCACATCAGTTCTGAAAGGAAATAGCTTAGTAAAAGCAGGTTCTTTGTCAGTTACGTATTGTAAAAGGAAAATTATAACCTGGCATGCTCTTCAGACAGCATTTAATGCTTGGTCATTCTGCTTGACTCTGAGCTTCTCTGTGACAATCCACTTAAGAAGAAGAAGAATCGAAAACTGAACCTTAGCCAGCTTACAAAGTCCGAGTGTTTTCTATAGAATCTCACTGTACTTCTCAAAAGGACTCAGAAATATCATTAACACTATAAAATAAGAAATGCTTCTACATGAATATACAAATCTTTCAGGCTTAGAATAATCATGAAGTCAGGTAAAATACGTCTTGACAGTTTATTCTAAGTGTTAACCAAATGTATGACTGGAATGAAAACAGTGATTATATTTTTACTGTTTCATCAATATACTGCTTGTCTTCATCTACATCCCATTTTGTTTAAGAAAAAAGGGTTGGGAGGGATTTAGAACCCTAAATCCTAAAAGATGTACAGAAAACAGCAATATGAAATTACCCAAGAGCAAAAACAAACAAACAAAAGAAGTGAAAGGAAAATGATCAATAGTGATGAAATCTTGAGCCCACAGTGAAGTTTGCACACAAAATACGGGTCATGAAGTTCTATACACTTGCACAGCGTAGCCATAAATTTGCTTTTAGTAGCCAATATAAATAGGGAAACAGGATCCCAGTGTCCATATGTTTTGTTTAGTTTTGGTTTTTGTTTTGTTTTGTTCTGTTTTGCAGTACGCGGGCCTCTCACTGTCGTGGCCTCTCCCGTTGCGGAGCACAGGCTCCGGACGCGCAGGCTCAGCGGCCATGGCTCACAGACCCAGCCACTCTGCGGCATGTGGGATCTTCCCGGACCGGGGCACGAACCCGTGTCCCCTGCATCGGCAGGCAGACTCTCAACCACTGCGCCACCAGGGAAGCCCTAGTTTTGTTTTTTAATGCCCCCAAAGAAGCACAATTATTTCAGGGACTAAAGGGACTTCTCAAATGGATCTTCTTAGGGGAACACTCTGGAAGGTGATGGACAACATCCTGAGAGAGGGACATGGTTCTAACCAAACACACACACACACCCCAGCCCAGGGGCCATAGAGGTTCATAGAACTGGAGTAGGGACAGAACGGGAGCATCACGTGCAACATCATCCCACAGCACCTAAGGTCGGCTCTGCAGCCAGACTGCACAGGTGCCAACCCTGTGTCTACTGAGTGCTCACCTGTGACCATCAGTCATAGGGTCAGGAGGCTACATAACATCCCTGAGCTTCTGTTTCCTCTTCTAGGAAATAGGAACCTACCCTACAAGGTTGTAGTGAGGATGAAATGAGTTCATACTTGAAAAGTGCTTAGAACGGTTTCCAGCATAGGAAGGATGTTAGCATTAAATTCACATTATAGCTGCCATAGAACTTAAGGTTCTCAATTCTAAATTATTCATCTTGTGAAGCAAAGTGTTATGACTGTTGCTTCATCTTGTGAAGCAGATGTTGAAGAATTTTCTAAGACTCATAAGTGGATCTACCACAAGGAAAAGGGCAACAGACCTTCTTACCACCTATTTTTTCTAAATGTTTCAATGAATACTCTAAATGTAAGTGACCAAAAATCCAACTTTTTCATTATGTCTTCAATATGCTCCAAATTGCAAGGGATAAATATTTTACAATCTGTTGCATACGTATGGCTTTTGGTGTATGAGGGACATGTGTACACTGGACAGATATAGTAAGGAACTCTCTGGACACTCATTCATTCATACATTAAACATACATTCACTGAGTTATTTCTGTGTACCAGGCATTCTCTATAGGAAGGAACACAGTACTGTTCCTTATTTCATGGTCATAATTCAACTGAGCCCTCTCCCTCTCTTCCTCTCTCTCTCTCTCTCTCTCTCTCTCTCTCTCTCTCTCTCTCTCTCACACACACACACACACACACACATTATATGTACTTTCTAAAAATTTACAGTTAGTCACCTCCTCAATAATTCCCTTTCATTCTTTCAGAGGTGACAACTGGGGGGATTTTGGTCACTTTCAACCAGTCAAAAAGCATCCTTCAAAAGTCAGAGTGCTGGTGTCACTCAGAGCCCCAGCGGGAGACGGAGGACCTACTAGAACGAAGTACTTGAGGAGACTTTCATAAAGCAGCTTTCTACAATGGAGTGAGCAGGGGTGACAGCTAAGAGCATCTGAGCGCCGTTCCCACCCTGGACCTGAAGGGCAAGGACAGGAAGCTGACACAGAGCTGTTGCTGTAGGAGCCAAGCGCCTCAACAGAAGCACTGAGATCCTGCAGTCGGTGGGGGATAGACGCCCCAGCCTCACTCTCCTTCTGCCCTCTGAGCTGAGCACGTGCATGCACATCCCACTGGCCAGACTCTGCCAGAAGCCCAAGGGCAGGGAGAATATAGATTCTGCCCATGAAGGTCAGCTGCTTCGGGCACTGAGCAGGGCGGAGGGTGGCTGGAGGGAGGGGAGGGAGACCATCCCGGTCACAGGGGGACTCGAGGCTACAGTCTTAGACAATTAGCAAACGCACCTTGACCTGCGTAACCAAGTCTGAGCCAGAGAAGAGACTCATGGTCACAGAAAGGAGAAGCAGACTTTTCAGGGCCAGCATCAATAACGCTGAAGAAAAATGACAGTTCATGGTCTAGAGCAGCGCTACTCAGAGTGTGGTCCGTGGACTGCTTGTGATTCATCCACAGTGAAACAAGGACAGAAACCAAGGGTGAGCACTGAGAAACCTTCATAACAATTGGGAAGAATAAGTTGGCATCTATTGAATCTGATTTTATTAAATGAGGCTTATATTTTGTATGTCTTTAGGCTTTATTTTTCAATTCATTTTTCTAAGAATTTCTTTTTATTGTATTTTACAAAGGTACTGGTCTGTGACAGCTTAGAAATGTTTAAAAAAAAAATGGGTCCCTTGTAACAGACGGTTTGAGGAGCCCTGGTCTAAGCAGTGCTTCTCGAATCTTCATGTGCCCTTGGATTGGGCGGTGGTTTTTTGCAGCCTTGGGGAGAGGAGGGGACACACACGGATGGAGGAAGTGACAAGAGAAGGGAGGAGAGCAGAATCTGGGGCTGAGGTGGAGGCTGGCTGGGAGAGTAATAAAAGGAGTTCAAACCATAGCAACCTAGCAACGGGGGCAAGCCGGGCAGCCCGGGCAACTTGTCAAACCCACCTGTCCTAAACACCAGACGCTTCCAGGTCCAGCCCTGCCCAGGCCATGCAGAGCTGGCGAGATACCCTCGCCCTGAAACACAGGAATTTGCAAAATGGCTGCCCTCTACCCAGTCACCCTGCCCTGGCCTCCCTCCGCAGTAAGGAGGCTGGACTCAGCTTTCCTTGTGGTCCACCTGACCTCAGCCAGGCCCCGGGCTCTGCTCTCTCACGCTGATGCTACCTGCCCCCTGGCTCTGCCCACCTGCGTCCTCTGATAGAGACACCAGCCTGAATTCGTGCTGCTGGGCGCGCCCCCCCCCCCGCAGATGGTGGTGAAGCAGGACAAGGTCCCGAAGCAGGAGGAGGGCGCTGCATCTCCCCGCCCCTGGTGAGCCCCCTCCATCACGCTGGAGCTCCTGGGACACCGTGTGCTTAGAACCGGCCATGCGGGGACAGCGAGAGGCTGCTGGGCCAGGGTGATTGCGAGAGGCAGGGGAAAGACCCCAAGGTTCATCCCGGTTATTCCGCAATGTTGAGGAACTGTAAAGGTAAACATGCAATCTCATCGCTCAGGGTGCTTAAAGTATATGGCACAGAGCTCGTCATGCAGGATGTACTGAATCGGGAAATTCCTACACCGCAGGACATTGCCGTTAGTGGTTTGAGAGTTAAAGAGAGGAGTGCAAATAGCACGGGAGCTTGCTGTTGAGTTAGAGAGACAAAGGAGAGGGCATGAAGCATCTCATCCGCAGGCTGCATGCCAAGGAGACCTCGCGAGGAAGAGTGGCAGAAACTTCGGGACGGGATGGGGGCACGTAAAGCCGGGCCCCTCTGGTCTGGAGGGAGCTGCAGAGGTCCCAGAAGGTAGGATGTCCATGCTGCCCACGTCGTGAGGCCATAGGAGGCTGGGCCAGTGGGTAGGGCTGGAGCTAGGCAGGGAGCCTGGTCCTGGTGGAGCCCTAACCCTCCCACGTGGCTCCTCGGGCCACCACTCTGGGGCTGGGAGGGGCGGCCGGGGACACGCACAGCACCCCTCCTGAAGGCGGGCAGGAAAACCAGGAAAAGGTGGTGGTTTGATTTGGTTCTAGTTTTTCTCTAAAGGAAGGAAATGCAATGGAAGAATGGAAAGTGAAAAGCACAGAAACAGGACTAGGGAAAGGAGACGCTTCAGGAAGAAAAGAGTGAAGGAAAATGTTTAGTGGCACAGGAAGGCTCCAGGGCCACCAGCAGAAAGAGGGGCAGAGGCTCTGGTGCGGGCCCTGGAGGACGGCGGGCACAGGAGGGAGGGCGCCGGGGCCAGGGATGCCCCGAGACGTTACATTTAACACAAGCTCTCGTTGGAACCCTTGTGAAGAATTCATGAAATTCAGTTTTTCCTTATATATGCTTGCCATTAATAGTAATAGGAAAGCTGCCATGATTTAAAGCTAAAATAAGCCTGAAATCACGAAAGTTTCACAAGGGAAGAAACAGTTTTCAAGATTAGCTAAAGAATAAAAGAGGCTCTTTTTAAAAAATTTCCATTTACTGGGCATTTCTCTGATTCTGTTGGCATTTGAAGATCTCTAGCAGGCCGACCTCATTGAGGGAGGAAATGGTCAGAAGTTTATATGTGGGGGATGGAGGGCATCAGGAAAGCTCCAAGTGAGCTTTTCCATCAATACCTTCAATCCCACCGGGAATAACTGTGCCTTTTGCCCTCTCTGTATTGAACTCTTCTTCTTTCCCCAAAAGGAGAGATTTTCCCAATTGTCTTTACTGTCTTTCTAACTCTAAAAGTAATACATGTTCAGTGAAAAAAAGTACAGATATAATAGCTAACATGGACTGAGTTCCCATAGTGCATGAGGCATAATTTTAAGAGCTTTTCTGCATGACCTTATTAATTCCTCACAACAACCCTAAGAGGGTGGTTCTAGATTCATCCCCAAATCTCAGATGAAGAAACTGACCCCGAGACATTAACTAGAGGGCCCAGTGTCACACAGCTGGAAAGTTCTGGAGCCAGATTTGTACCTATGTAATAACCCAGAGCCATGCAGCTGAATCACACTGTAAAAGAGATTCACAGAAGAAAGTAAAAATCAATCATTGCTCCATCCAGAAAAAGCACTCAGCATTTTAGATTCCCTCTTTCCTTTGCTTACACACACAAAGAAAATGAAATCATACCACGCTATATATACAGCTTACATATAGTTTGCTTTTTTTTCTTCACACTATAGCACGAACGTATGTCAGATCAACAAAGACCCCCTCTGTGGCACCCTTCCAATGGTTGCCAGTTAATCCATTCAATGAATCAGTCCCCTTTTACTGGACGTGAGATGGTTTCCCACGTTATATAATTATAAACAATGCTCCCAAGAATATCTTTGCTCAAACATTTTAAGCACTTATTTCATTATTTCCTTAGGATAAATTCCTAGAAGTACTAGTTCCATGGCAAACGTAGATAATAATTTTTTAAGATGCAAACGTTCTGGGAAGACGTAACATCAGTACTGAGGTTCCAGAACTTTACTGTGAATATATTTATAGAACCTTCACTCACTTGGAAGAGATAAGGCAGTGTAAGCTTATTGGAAGCCTAGAAAAGGAGAGAGGGAGGGGTGTCAGTGACAATTTCTCTAAGTAATGATAGTACTAGTCTATGTTTGCCTAGTGCTTCACAAGGATCAAAGCACGTTCACCAACACTGTTCACAAGCGTCTCCAGCCATAGCAGGGAGTCCTCCCCACACACACGGGGGAGGGCCTGCCAGGACACTCCAACCCCAGCCTGCCCGGGTTCTATGCCTCAGTCAGTCTCTTCGCCACCCTGACCACCCTGCTGGGGCCAAAGGCTGGCACAGCAGCCTGGGTCCTTCCCAAGAAACCAAGTGGCTCTCCTTCTGGTCAATTCCCAGTTCCACAGAACTCAATACCAGTGCCTTGGCATGCCACCTTCCTCCTATCTTCTTAACGGCATGGCCAGTCCTCAAAGAAAGAGGATTAACCTTTTCTAGAAGGTACCAAGGGCTTTGTTTCTGTTTATTTTTCTCTCGGCAGCTTGAGCCATGATCCAGGGAGTTTTCAAGAAATGAACCCCGGTGAGTGTTTGCCGTCTAGCTCTTTGAGAAACGAATTCGATGGGGGCTGACCCAGAGCCGGGGGGCTACCCCCTCTAGTGCCTCTTCCTGGACTGCAGACCTCACCTTCCCATGGGAGGCCAACCCTGGTTATCACCCTTCCTGACAAGAAAGACCCCTCTGACCACTCTGCCATGGCCTTAATCCTGGCACACAGCTGAACACCAGAGTCACAATGGTGTGAGACTCAGGGTGACCTGGTAAGAGTCCCAAGAAAGTCACAGTGACCTCTGTTTAGCACTTTATCATACTAACATATATTCATAGAGAGTTTGGGAGAAAATTCCAGTAGAAAAGTGTTGCTGCTTTCTAGTACAATTCCTATCCCTGCTTCTGCTTCTTGGTTTTATGTTGTCTGACTACAGCCTACTGAATGTTTTGGAAGGAAACATATTTAACTCATTTTCTGTTACGTCTGTTTTACTTGTGGTGCTGGTTATATGGGAACTAGCAAATGTAAATGTAAATAGGGATATTTAAAACATAGAGCCCAGCTGTTCATGGTTAGAGCAAGACACATAATCAAATGGGATACTATAAAAACAATAATATTGAAATGTTTCTTTCCATTTAATTCATCATGTATTGAGGATGTAGGACCTACCAGGACTTTTTTTTTTTTTTTGCGGTATGTGGGCCTCTCACTGTTGTGGCCTCTCCTGTTGCAGAGCACAGGTTCCAGACGCGCAGGCTCAGCGGCCATGGCTCACGGGCCCAGCCGCTCCGTGGCATGTGGGATCTTCCCGGACTGGGGCACGAACCCATGTCCCCTGCACCGGCAGGCGGACTCTCAACTACTGCGCCACCAGGGAAGCCCCCTTCCAGGACTTTTAAGGTCCATGGAGAAAAAGAAGACTATGATATGCTCCTTGACCTTAAAGGAGCTCACGGTGTACCAAGCCTTCATGACAGAGCGTAGCAACTGCCTCAGAGTAAACAGAAACAGAAGGGAGGGAAGCAAGCAGTCAGGGAAGGTTTCCAGCAGGTGATACCTGAGTTACCTTGGGAAGGAGGTAGCCAGACCAGGTGGTGAGCATGAACAGCACCCAAACAAGGCCACAAAGCAGGAAATGTCATGGAGTGTTTAGGGAATTACCAATAGGTCCCTACTGATGTGACGTAGAGTCTGCGGGAGAAAGTGGCATCTAGAAAAGAGGCTGGTGAAAAGGTAGGAGCTAGACTGTGAGGGGACTTATATGCCACGCCAAGAAACTTGGACTTTATTCTGAAGGTAATGCGGAGCCAACTAGAGGATGTTCATCAGGGAGAAGGACACGTTTAAACCTTTGTTTCGCTCTGGAAGCAGTGAGAAAGATTGACAGGTAGATGCCTGGAAAACAGCCAACCTCAGTCATCTCTACTGTTTCTCAGCTCATCTTTCTGCACCATGAGTGACTGCAGAACTAGGGGAGGGACCTGAGAGCAGAGGCTGGGAGATGGGTTAGAAGGCTGGTGGACTAATCACAGGTAAAGCTGTCAAAGGACCAACTAGGATAGCATGGTATTGATGAGAGGAGGAACGGGACTCCAGGATATTAAGGATCAAGACGTAATAATTAATCAGCTGGTAAGGAGCGGCAGGAGGGGGAAATGCAGGAATGTGGAAGAGACTCAGTGAGTCGTATGCTGGTGTACT
Source organism: Mesoplodon mirus (assembly GCF_964341445.2). NCBI lineage: Eukaryota > Metazoa > Chordata > Mammalia > Artiodactyla > Ziphiidae > Mesoplodon > Mesoplodon mirus. The sequence goes on along the minus strand of NC_138989.1, from coordinate 40,231,111 downwards.
GGCTCCTGGAAAGAAGCCTTGATGTGTAACATTGGCTAATTCCTGTGGTGTAAATGCTCCCACCACGGCTGCTGTCAGTGGATACAGGGCTGGGAAGAGATACACAATCTCAGCTTTCACCACAGGTAGGGGCCACCTGCAGCACACAGAAGAGATTGCCTGGCTGCCTCGAAAGCTTGCTTCCCTTCTAGGGCAACAGCTAGACTACGTTTCCTGCCTTCTCTGTAGTTAGTTAGTCTAAGTCTTTGAACCATTGTTTGGAGGGGGTGACCAGGCCAGGATCGGTTACGCTTCAACTATTCATGAATGAGAAATAAACTAGTATTGTGTTTAGCCACTAGCATCAGATCTATCTGTTTCAGTCTTAAGTAACCTTAGGTAATAATCTTATGTAATATATGGAGTAAATGTTAATTCAACTTCACGGCTTGAGGAAATGGGTAGATGGTGGAAAAATATATTGAGAAAAAAGAATACATCAATTGAGGAAAAAAATACTGAAAACAACCAACATGGCCAGAGAATACACCGTTTTTAGGTCAGAAACTATTTCCCGGGCATTATTTTCTATAGTAGTGTTTAAAGATCTTGGAATCTATTCACAAACATACATTACCGATGTTGTTTGGGATAGTGATTCAGAGACCAAAGCAAAGGTGACATCTCAGGATTCTATTCTGTAGCTATGGATCCACGTAGCTTCTTTGAGTTTTTCACACATAAAAAGAAAATGCCAGGGCTTCCATGGTGGCGCAGTGGTGGAGAGTCCACCTGCCGATGCAGGAGATGCGGGTTCGTGCCCCGGTCCGGGAAGATCCCACATGCCGCGGAGCAGCTGGGCCCAAGAGCCATGGCCGCGGAGCCTATGCTCCGCAACAGGAGAGGCCATAACAGTGAGAGGTCCGCGTACCGCAAAAAAAAAAAAAAAGAAAAGAAAATCCCAGACTGCCAGATTCTTCCTAATGTGTAAGTTCCTTAAAAAGCACTTCAAAAGCAAATTGCCATTTTAAGGTTATTACGGTAGCATAAAGGATAAAATTGCATCCCTTGTAGCTCAGGAGATTTTATCAGCCCCTATTTTTCTACCCACTAGCAAATTATTTGCTTTCAAGGGTTGAGTCTCATGATTATATGTTCATTAATAGAATATTTTTAATTATAAATTTGCTCTGAATAAGACATCTATCTTGTGTTATTCCTCTAAAATACTTAAATGATGTTGCAAAGAGACCCAAGTATTATAAGTGGAACCAATTATCTAGTTAATTACAGGGCCAATGCTGGTCCACTCCCACCCAGAGATTTGGTCTCACAGCAATATGCTTCCACTGGTACTACATGCCCAGGAAATTCAGACCGACCCTGAGTCATCCTTGGCTCATTCTACATTCACCTGACAAATATTTATTGAGCATCTACTATGTGCTGAACACTATGCAAGATGTTGGGAGCAGAATATCATGTAGTGAACACAAGAAGACATTGTCCCTGGCTTCCTGAACCTTACAGGCTAGAGAATTCCTAGAAATTCTAGAAGACTGAGTCAAATCCAATAGTCGTCCACTTTCTGGATTGAACTGTATCCACCCAGGGACCCAACTGAGTCAGACTCTTAATGACTCAGGCAACCCGAGAACCAATTTAATCCCCCAAACCCACACACTCAGGAAGAATCAGAAAGTAGCCCAGGCCTTCCTCCCATCTGAGTCAGAACTGACAAGGGCTACAAAGAATGTTTTGGATTCATCCACCAAAGTCTCATAAAAGTTGAAGAGGACCAGGAAAAAAAAAAAAAAAAAAAAGCTCCTAGAAGGCATCTGAATACTAAATTCACTCTCAGATGCATCTGGACCCTGAGGAGTTCACAATCTATGCTGAGTTCATGAAAAAATAGGTAGACTAATGGGAAATTTCTCTGTGACCTATTTTTTTTCTTTAAAAGTTATAATGCTGTTTCTTTCGTTACTCTTAATCTGAGAGATTCAGAAACATTTTTCTGGATTTTCTACTTACTGCATTTTAAATAACTTGTTCATAGTATTTGCTTGTGTGGACGCCTAGTGGGGTTTCTGGACCTCAGTCTTGGCCCCTTTCTTCCCTGTCTTAGTTTGGGTCCTCTCTAAAACCAATTCTGGGGCTTCCCTGGTGGCTCAGTGGCTAAGAATCCGCCTGTCAATGCAGGGGACATGGGTTTGAGCCCTGGTCTGGGAAGATCTCACGTGCCACAGAGCAACTCAGCCCGTGTGCCACAACTACTGAGCCCGTGTGCCACAGCTACTGAAGCCTGTGCATCTAGAGCCCGTGCTCTACAACAAGAGAAGCCACCACAATGAGAAGCCCGCGCACCGCAACAAAGAGTAGCCCCCACTCACCACAACTAGAGAAAGTCTTCGTGCAGCAACAAAAACCCGACACAGCCAAAAATAAATACATAAATAACTTTTAAAAATAAATAAATAAAACCAATTCTGAGATAAAGACTTGGGTACAGGTAGTTGATCTGGGAGTTGATCTCAAGAAGTATAAATTGGGAGAGGGACACAGAGGAGGGAGAAAAGCCAATGACTGAGGTGTTAATAGGCAGATTCCACCAGGGCCAACTGGGGCTCCATCCTGGTGGAGACTCTGAAGAACTGTGAAGAAAGCTCCTCGGAATTGTCCCAAGAAGAGGCAGGGAAATGAGGGGATTTTCCACCAACTCCTGTCTCTTCTGGGCTGAGGGTTGCCTTGGGGGCATTAAATCCTGCACTTCACAGCTAGCTACTCTAAACACAGGCTAAGAAAACTCCCAGGGCCTGGAAAGAGCCCTCAGGCAGGAAGCAGGGAGTCAGCTGGAGGCCCTGGAGATGGTATATGTGTGAACCGGCACAGGAGCTGTGGTCCGGGCTGCACACTCAGAGGTCCCGGAGGGCTGAAGGCAGGGCCTGGCCTCAAAGCCTTTGCCTCTAACAAGGCCCAAAGGACTGTCTTATCTACGGTAAGATAAGATAAGGGGTCTGTGTTATCCAGCCAGGCCCCTTTCCCCAGCAACCCTGCAGAACAGGGCGCAATGGCATCTTTTCATACCTCCAGCCTCTGCGGCAAACATTCATTCCTTTTGCGGTTTTGTGGGGGAGGGGTGTTTGTTTGCTTTGTCTTTGTTTATTTTTACTACTAATAGGTTAAAAACAGTACTCTTGAGGTTATGACAAGTTGTGTAAAAGCCTTAAAATTCTTCTTGAGACGGTTTTCCTGTTGTTCCCTGGAACCCATGAGTCAGGCTTGTTCTGCTGGGGATCCTGTCTTGCCCCTGTGCTGGTCCCCCTCTTCCTTCCCACTTGAGATCCAGCCCCTCCCAACCTCCCGGCCACCTTGACTTCAAGGGACCATGAGAATCCCTGCTTCACCCACATTCACGTGTTTTTCCTTATACCTCACCCTGGGGGAGGAAAAGCAGAGTGAATATAGGGAGTCCACAGAGTAAGATTCATTCTGATTCTGAAGGAAATCCAGGAGCGTAACTAAAGCCCATTGCTACACCTTCTTATCTCACAGGGGGAGATGGCCAGAGGTCACGCCCCACCAGGAAGAAACAAATGTCCCTACATTCCAAAAATTCCCCTTTTAAAAACTGGACATCCACATTTTGCTTCAAATGTCAAAATGAACTCATTATACTTGGCCGGACAAGACGAAAGTTTCCAGTAACACATTCTGTTCTTATTCTATAGCCTGAAACTGATTAGTAATATACAATGTAATGAACTTGAACGGCCCCAGAATATGCCACTGCCCCTGGAGAATTGCAGAACCTTCCTACGTTTGCCACCTTGTAAGGAGGAAAACTGCCCTTCAAGATCAAGTCCTGAAGGCAATGTTGTCACTTGTCAAACTGTGTTGGCCAAGAAAAACAACAATGAAAACCACCAAGCAGTCCAAAACACAACAGAGAAAAGTAACCGCCTCGCAACAACGTAAGCTGTCAAACTGACTACAGCACATCAAATTGCAGTTCTCAATAGCTAGAAAAAAAGTGGTTTTGTAATAACAAGTTCATGGCCTATATTTGATTTCCCAACTGTGCATCAAGATTCATACTTCCTTAAGTCAGAAGGAGAAAGACAAATACCACATGATATCACTTATATGTGAATCTAAAATATGACACAAATGAACCTATCTATGAAACAGAAACAGAATCATGGACATAGAGAAGAGACTGGTGGTTGCCAGGTGGGAAAGGGTTGGGGGAGGGATGGAGCGGGAGGTTGGGGTTAGCAGATGTAAGCTTTTATATACAGGGTGGATAAACAACAAGGTCCTACTGTATAGCACACAGAACTATATTCAATATCCTATGATAAACCATAGTGGAAAAGAATATTAAAAAAAGAATGTATATATATGTATAACGGAATCACTTTGCTGTACAGCAGTAATTAACACAACATTGTAAATCAACTATACTTCAATTAAAAAATAAATTTAAAGAACTAAGAAAAAGAAAGATTTGCACTTCCTAAATCTAAGGTCTGTAGGTCGCTATTCAATTATGAAATCTAACCTCTCAGTGACACTTTCATGGTTAATTCCAGCAAAAAAGGAGAAAATACAGATCCAACTACTGGGGCGTAAAATGATTCTTACAAGATAAAACATGCTTGTTAAAGCACGTGTTGCTCCAACACAAGGAAAAAGAAACATCCTCAGTCTGACATAATGTATATTGCGTTCCCTGCTTCTAGACTTTTCTAGAGTATTTTCTACAGGATTATATACAGTATTTTCTAGAGGAGCAGAAGTTAGGAGTCAGTCTGTTTTAATAAGGAGGGTTTACTAAAGTTCACTTTATTTTATTAAATAAAAACTTACTTAAAAACCACCAGCCTGAAGAGGTTTAGAAACAAAGTAGTCAACTCATTCAAACCTCACGGCAATCCTATGAGTTGAGCACTAGTATCATCTCACTTTATAAATGTGGAAACTGCAAGAGAGAGCAGTGAAGTCTGTGGCTCAGGGTCACATAGAGAGTAAGCAGTGCATCAGGGCATGAACCGGGGTGGGCTGACCCTAGGACCCACACTCTCAGTCACCTACAGAGGAGCATCCCAGCCAGGATGGAGGTGGGTGGGCACAGTCTTCCTGAAGATGTTTACCATGGCTCATGTCTGTCAGCAACCAGCAAATTACTAAATTGTTCCTATGCTGGTGTTTTTTTAATTCATCTATCTTAATTAAGGATTTTTCGATACATCAAAAGGGTACTTTTAAAAGGTAGATTTTTTTTAAAAATAGCCTTAAGGGAAAAAGAGCAAATCCACAAGGCACTGGTATGTTCAGTGAACATCATTTAATGGGTTAAAATTCCCAGCTAACTACAGAAATCCTCAGTTTAAAAAGTGGTATGACAGGTAAATCCTAGTCATTATAGGCAAAATCTCTACTGAATTAATGCTAGAAGGATAAGACTAATTCATAGTTGAAACTGGGGTTATGGAGTCTTTCACACCATGACAGATCTCCCTGAATTATCTCAGATGCAAACTGACGGTGAAAATATTCTCAGGAGAGGCCTGATTTAACAAAACATATGGGCAGAAGAGGTGGAAAACCCTTCTATCACCAAACTGAAGATAGCATGTTCATTGGAAGGAATCTTAGTATCATTCAATTTCCAGTCTGTGGGATGCATTTCCCTTTTGTATTTCTTATGTATCCCAAACACCAAGAACAGTACTTGGAACATAGTAGGTACTCAAGAAATATTTGTTGAAGGAATAGGGTGAAATATATGGGAGGCATTGCCTGGTCTGAAGGAGGAAAAAAGAAGGTGCATTAATTTTCTACTGCTGTTTAACAAATTACCGCAAACTTAGTGGCATAAAACAACACCATTTATTATCTTGTAGTTCTTTACGTCAGGAGTCTGGGCATGATGCAGCCAGGTTCTCTGCCCAGGGTCAAGGCTGCAATCAAGGTAAGCACCAAATGCCTGGGAAGACCCACTTCCGAGTTTGCACATGTTGTTAGCAGAATCCATATCCTTAAGGTTGCAGGACTGAGGTTCCTGCTTTTTTTGCTGGCTGTTGGCTGGGGCCTCTCTCAGTTTCTAGAACCCACTCTTAGGTCCTTGCCATGTGGCCATCACCACAGGCGGCTTTCCCCTTCAAGGTCAGCAGGAAAATTTCTCATGTTTCAAATCTCTTCCTTGGGGTAGGACTCAGTCACTTTTAAGAGCTCCCTTAATTAGGAGAGGTCCCTCAGGATAGTCTCCCTTTTGAGCAGCTGACTTGGGACCTTAAACGTATCTGCAAAATCCCTTCATCTTTGTCATATGATGCCACTTTATCAAGGAAGTGACATCCATCATATTTCTAGTGCTGTCCACAGTCAAAAGAGAAGGCCATGTACACCAGGAGGGAAGCATTGTGGGGACCATCTTAGCCTACCACAGGAGGACAGGTCTGGGTTAGGTACCCTCGTGGACCAGCTGGCCAAACAAGGACAAAAACTGTGGTAGTCAGTGTCCACAGAGTCAGAATTTCCAGGAAAGAGAATGCTATAAAAACATCTCTGCCATACCCATGTTCATAGTAGCATTATTCACAATAGCATAAGGGTGGAAGCAACCCAAGTGTCCAGTGATGGATGAATGGATAAACAAAATGTGATACCCATACAATGGAATATTATTCAGCCTTTAAAAGAAAGGAAATTCTGACACATGCTGCAACATGGATGAACCCTGAAGACATTCTGCTAAGTGAAATAAGCCAGTCACAAAAGGACAAATACGGTATGATTCCACTTATATGAGGTACCAAAGGTAGTCAAATTCATAGAGATAGAAAGTAGAATGGGGAGTTAGTGTTTAATGAGTACAGAGGGCCAGTTCTGCAAGATAAAAAAGAGTTCTGGAGATTGATTTCACAACCATGTGAATCTGTTTAACACTACTGAACTGTACTCTTAAAAATGGCTAACATGTTAAATTTTATGTTATATGTACTTTACCACAGCCAAAAATAATAATAAAAAACACCTTTGCCAATTATACTACTTACAGCTATTTTTTAACTCATTTAATAGACGGGTATGGGTGTCTGCCTCATGACAGGCACTGTGCTGGGTGTCAAGGGACACAAATATTAATGTAACAGGTTTCACAGTGATTAGTGAACTGAAACTGAAGTTTGTTTTTAAAATAATCATTATTATATCAGAAAAAACCACAGAGGATATACGTATATGTATGACTGATTCACTTTGCTGTACAGCAGAAACTAACACAACATTGTAAATCAACTATACTCCAATAAAAAAGTAATTTAAAAAAGAAATAACCACAGAAACAATGATCCAAACTGATTTTTCCTCATTCCAGATGAAATGCCCCAACTCACCTGCCCCAGATCCAAGGTGACGTTGACTTTGTTGTATCGCGTGCCTGAGGAGAGAGGAGGGCTTTGCCACCAAAGTTCGGATCCATCAATTGCGTTGGTGATGGGGTGTGCTTTCCTGGGGTCCTTGGAATTGCAATAGTCACAGAACTGGCCCTGAAATAATAAAGCTCTTGTTTTATTGTCAAGTAGTTTTTTCTTATCAATTTAGTAGAAGAGGTAATTGAAACAAAGACTGTTTTCTATAGCTTAGAGAATTCAGCTATTGAATTTCATCATAATGTTTTCTGAAGACAGTAGTAAGGCTTTCTCTTTCTCATTCAGTCTTAAACCATATCACCTGTTTATACCTCTGTTTATCGTGTTTCTAGGATACACATTATGTTTATCTTCCATCAGTTAGAGCTACGTTTTTCTTGTCTTGTATGACACTTTAAGAAGAGCCTGTTGGGCCTGGGATGCAATGATGTTCTCCTTCAGCAAATCCTTTTTGCTCTTTACATCCTCCTCTGCAAGTTCTGTGTCAAGCCCTGGGATACAAAGAGGATCCCTGCTCACAGCCCCGGTGGAGGTGATACGCATACAAGTAACCATAAAGGAAGTAGGTTTGTCAAGAGTATAGAGCGCTGGGTCTAAGGCAGGGCGGAAGAGGTGGGATTTCAGCTGCCTGTGAGGATGGAGAGGAGGTTGGTAAGTGTCAGTGAGCAGTCAACAAGGAAGGTGTTCCAGGTGGAGGAACGAGCACCAGCAAAGGCAGAGAGACCAGCTGGTCCATTTGAACAAGAGCATAAGTAATGGAAAACCACACCTGAGGGGTAAGTGGGGGAGATGTGGCTGGGCTGTGGATACTGGAGTGAGAAGTCGGCAGTTAATTTAGTAGGTAAGTGGGAATCCATTTTTACCTGGAGTGGTATTTATTTGATATTATCATCTCTACTGAATTCTGATTCTACTGATATCATCTCATCTTCTTACTGAATTACTCTTTTTTAGTAGGCAAATTCTCTTGATTCTATTTTGTTTTGCTTTTGTAATGAATTTTAGCACCATTACCACTCAAAAAGCTGAACATAGGCCTTTCTTATATATTGAATATACTTTTAACTGGTTCAAAGCCTTGTGCTTACCCAGTAGTGGATGTCACATATTGAACTGCTTTGCTCCCCAATTAAATGATCTAAGGGCATAACTACCACATAGGAGAAGGATAGAGAAGCAAACTTAGACCCGCAGCCCCTCCAGAAACGTGCTGTGACAAAAGGGTAACTCTGCCCCAGACAAGCATCTTGGAAGTTAATTTTTTAATGCTCAAGAATAAATTCAATCCTGGTGTGGAACTAAATGTGTGGCCGAATGTTTTCATCGAGTGTGTTACAGAGGGTTCTTTCATATGTGGTGATATATTATGTACAACTTTATCTTTTGACCCTTCATGAAGATACTTCTGTAACTCAGAAGCAGCACCGTGGGGTATGCAGTCCCATCAGTTCACGAGCCCAGAGTCCACATGTGTCTTGCCTTCCCTATATCACTTTAGCTTAGACTGTCATAGAAGCCCAATAAAGGAATAAACCCCTCAGGGTTTTTCAAAAAACTGTTTGAGTCCTTTCTATAAAATTTTATTATTATAGTAAGTATAATTGATAACTATTTAAGCTAGGACATACTAACATTTATGAGTATTTTGCCCTTTAATGATTTTTATTTTTCCCATTTTCTCCCTAGAAATCATTTTACCAGTTTAATTATTTGGTGAGGGAATTAAATTATTATTTCTTCAAGTTTAGAAGATTTACATGTGATAGAAGCAAATCTCCTCCAAGGATGTGGATGCTTATAATCTACATTCATTTCCATCTCCAGAGTACAGATATGAGGAATGCAGATGTTCCTTTTTTGTTGTTATAGATGAATTAAGGACTCACCATTAGAAATAAAAGTTTAAAATCTCTCAATGGAAAATAAAGGTGAATACCTTTAAGAACTTGGAGCAAGGAATGAGTTCTTAAACAAGATTCAGAAAGCACTGACCACAAAGGAAGAGACAGATTTGAGTACATTAAAATTAAGAATATTGGGTCCATCAACAGATGAATGGATAAAGATGTGGTATATATATATATACATATGCACATACACACACACAATGGAATACTACTCAGCCATAAAAAAGAGTGAAATAATGCCATTTGCTGTAACATGGGTGGACCTAGAGATTATCATACTAAGTGAAGAAGTCAAAGAAAGACAAATATGATATCACATGGAATCTAAAAAAATGATACAAATGAACTTATTTACAACACAGAAATAGACTCACAGACATAGAAAACAAACTTATGGTTAACAAAGGGGAAGGGGGGAGAGATAAATTGGAAATTTGGGCAGATACACACTACTATATATAAAATAGATGAACAACAAGGACCTACTGTAGAACACAGGAAACTATATTCAATATCTTATAATAACCTATAATGGATAAGAATCTGAAAATATATATATATGTGTGTGTGTGTGTATATATATATATATATATATATATATATATATAATTGAATCACCTTGCTGTACACCTGAAACATTGTAAATCAACTATATTTCAATTATTTTTAAAAAAGAAATTAATGTTAAACAATAAAATCATTCTCTCCCCCCAAAAATTGATTAATTAATTTTAAAAAATTAAGAACACTGGTTCATCAAAGGCACCTTCAAGAAGTAGAAAGAAAAATTAATAACTGAATGATAGTCACAATACACAGTGGCAGATAATCCCCAATGATGGCTGCCATCAATTCCTTCTCTGTGTGTGTCTGCTGCTCCACCTATCAACAGGTGGAGGCTATTTACCCTGGAGGTTATTGTCTCCCCTTGAATCCAGACTGACTTTATTATTTGCTTTGCTATAGCAGAAGCATCATTCTGGGATTTTCAAGCAGAGGCCTTAAGAGGACTGACAGATTCTACTTCCTTCCTCTTGGAAGACAGCCTCCAGGTAAGAAGTTCAACCACTCCCAATCACCACGCCATGAGAAAGCCCAAGCTAACCAAGTGGAGAGGACATATGGAAGAACACAGGGGCACTCGGCATGTTAGTGAAGCCCTGGACTGTCCAGTCTACCCTAGCCAGCTGCTGACTACAACTCAGTGAGTCTCCCCAGCTGACAACACATGGAGGAGAAGAACCGCCCAGCTGAGCCCAGTCATCCCACACAATTATAAGAAAAACATTGTTTTCATTTTAAACCACTAAGTCTGGGGATGGTTTGTTACACAGGAACCAATAACTGAACAAAGAGCACAAAATCAACAAGGAATTCTCATCAGAAATACGTATCAAACTCCTACAAATCAATAAGGAAAGTATAAACAACAGTTCAATAGAAAAAATGAGTAAAAGAAAGAAAACGCATTTTACACAAGAGGAAACACATTTGTCAATAAACATTTGAAGAAATGTTCACCATTACCATCACTGGTGATCAGAGCAGACCACAGTGTAATACTGTTTTTTATACCCAATCAATAGGCCCAAATTTAAAGTTTGAGGATAACAAGAATTGGAAAGGGTGTGGTAGGAGTATGAATTGGTGCAAAGACTTTGGGAACTATTTTGACATTACCTCCTAAAGTTGAAAATTCACATTTCCTATAACCCAAGAATTCTACCCTCGAGCTCACAACCTAAAAAGAAACTTCTGCACAAACTTGATGCATCATGTTTAAGAATATCCATGGCAGCACTGTTCACAAAAACAAAAAACAAAATCCTGGGAGTAGCCTAATTACCCAGCCACAGGAGTGTGAATGAATCAACAGAGGTATATTCACACAACAAATGAATACATGAACAATGATGGATAAATGAATATACACAACAACATGCAACAATACAGATGAATCTTAGCAATAGAACATTCAACAATGATATACTTTTTATACAGTTAAGAACAACCAAAATGAAAAGCACTTACTTTTTAGGAATATGCATGTAGATGTAATAAAAACTATATAGAAAGGAAAAATTAATAAAGGATTCAGGATGATGGTTACCCCAGATTGAGAGAAAAAGAGAGACAGGAGGTGGGGAAACCATATGGTTAGGCATAAGTTATTGCTAAGGCCCTATTTTGAGTTTTGGTAGCAAGTTCATGGGTGCTTATTATACTATTAAAATTTTTATTTTGGCTGCACTGCACGGCATGCGGAATCTCAGTTCCCCGATCAGGGATCAAACCCTTGCCCCCTGCTGTGGAAGGGTGGAGTCAACCGCTAGACCACCAGAGGAGTCCCTTGTTATACTATTTAAAATCCATCCATCCACATACACATTAAGGCTTATCATGCAAGGACCAATGACGAAAGCATGTCTTAAACTGAGGGTCATGAACAATCCATAATCTAATCTAATTCTGCACCTGAGGTCAAATATTTTTTAAATAACCATAAATAAATAAAAGCAGGACAAAAACTGGTAGAAGTCAGAGAAGAGGGGGACAGACAGAGTACAAAGAGGATTCTTACATCCTTGTGTTCAGTTATTCATCCATCCAGGCAACAAACCGGTATTGACCATGTACTCTGTATCAGAAGCTATTCCAGACAGAGATGAGAATATTGAAAGATAAACAAGATAAGGGACTCACGCTCTGAATTGTGTCAAAGCAATTATTAGCCTAGTCGTGTGGGAAACAGCAAATGTAATAGAAGGGGCTAGAAGGAAAGGGGACAAAACTGTTCAAATAAACAACAAAAAGAGAGTTGAGATCCAAGGCTGGAGGTCCCCAGAGGACAAGCTAGTGTTTGCCCAGAAGCCCACGGAGTGACCTACCCTCTTTTAGAAAGATGGAAAAAAAAAATAGTCTCTCCTAGTTGCTCACATTTTTGATGATTCTCCTTAACCAAAAGCCTCTCGTATATAATACTGTGCAGCTGAATTCACAGCATAAACACTGTCTTGTTCTAAGAAACTAGAGGTTGATTACAGCACCACTCCCTAACACGACTTCTTTTATTGTCTCAACAGTCATTCATTTATTCAACTTTCCCAAATCGCCACCAATGTGTGGAGCACTGTGTTGGATGCTGGGATAAAAACAAAGGAACAAATGCTAAGAGCTGGACCTGGCCCCGGAAGAAATTCAGTGGGATAGAAGAGAAGTAACTCAAACACAGCCTATTACCAGCAGGTGCTGGGATCAAGCGAGCGTGTGGGGCGTGGGAGCCCAGGAGAGACACACCACGCCTTCCCTGCCAAATCTCCACCACAATCTCAGATTCGTATCAAATCAGGACCTAAAGACCCAGAAGTGAAGGCTCACAGAGGTGAAGGGCCTCACCTCACACCACACAGCCGGGACGTGCAGGAACCAGGACCCGTGTGTGGGTCTGGCCACAGTACTTACAGCTCAGAACGCTTTCCATCCTGGCCTGGCTGCTCTGGAAGCTGCATCAAAGAGCCCCGTCTTAGATTTGGATGGAGTGTGAGGCCGCACTGCAGTAGCAATTATGTGGTTTTCCAAACACCTGCCCATGACCAGATGTGTGGGAAGAGATCCAGCTGAGGAGAGAACCCCGTCTGACAGAAGCTTAGCTGCACCCATGCCCTGCGGCAGGCACAGAAAACACGGCAAGATCTAACCACGCTCACCCATCGACAGCCCTGTTTCATGATCACCACGTTTGCGCTACCACGAACCCTCCTCCTCACCATCACACACCGAGGCTCCTGAGGTTACGGGCCTTAAAGGCACTGTCTCAAGTGGCCAGACCCAAGCCAGCTGGAGCCCTGATGCGGAGGACATTCTGGAGTGCACCCATTCCAAACTTGGGATTGCTCCTTTACCAAAACCTTGTTCAGAACGTTCTCCTTTCTGAGAGGCACAAAGCACGTGGGCGTGGTTACCTACAACTAAGACAAGCATCTTGTAAATGTCCTGAGCACCTAAACATCTGCACAGAGTGGGGTGAAGGGCGATCACACAGCCCAGGAGAGCGCCCAGCTCTGTGGCCCACACACAGCTTTCACCCCACCAGAAGGGGGCGCTTTGCCCTCTAGTGTGCCGGGTAGTGGAGGAAGGGATTTGAGAGACCAAACAAGGGGCTCCAGGTTGGTTCCAGGTACGTATATTTTAATTAATTTATTTTTTATTTCTTTATTTTTGGCTGTGTTGGGTCTTCGTTGCTGTGTGCGGGCTTTCTATAGTTGTGGCGAGCGGCGGCTGCTTTTCTTTGCGGTGCGCAGGCTTCTCATTGCACTGGCTTCTCTTGTTGCAGAGCATGGGCTCTAGGCACATGGGCTTCAGTAGTTGCAGCACCTGGGCTCAGTAGTTGTGGCTGGCGGGCTCTAGAGCGCAGGCTCAGCAGTTGTGGCGCACAGGCTTAGTTGCTCAACAGCATGTGGGATCTTCCCGGACCAGGGCTCGAACCCGTGTCCCCTGCATTGACAGGCAGATTCTTAACCACTGTGCCACCAGGGAAGCCCAGGTATGTATTTTTTAAGGCAGATAAGCAAATATCTGCAAAATGTATACCTATTACTCAAAAACTATGTCCACTCAGACCAAATTCCAGAGGGTTTTTCTTTTAATTTGTTTCAAAGAGATGCATTTTGGAGTAGAATGATGGAGGTCTAAATCCTGCCTCTACCAGTTACAGCTTCAAAATGTTAGTCAAATTATTTAGTCTCCCTTGGGTTCCATTTTCTGTTTGTTAAAACGGGCTAACACCACCAACCTTACGTGGTGATTTTGGTGATTCAATGAGACGCCATCCATAAAGTGATCGCACCGCCATCAGAACCACTGGGGTGTTTATCCATTCATCTGTTCATCAACACTTAGGTTGCTTCCATATCTTGGCAATTGTAAATAATGCTGCTCTGAACACTGAGGTGCATGTATCTTTTCAAATTAGTTTTTGTTTTTTTCAGATACATACCTAAGAGTGGAATTGCTGGGTCATATGGTAGTTCTATTTTTAGTTTTTTGAGAAACCTCCATACTATTTTCCACAGTGGCTGCACCAATTTAGAGTCCCACCAACAGTGTACAAGTAAAGCCCATCTTTTTAATGGTTTCCATATAATCCTCTTCCTTCTACTTCTCCCTCTATTCTCTTGTTCCCTATACATAGTGTTGGCATATCACTGGCAATAAGGGGTCGCTTGGTACCTGTAGTTGCAGGTAATTGGCCTGCTCGCAAATAAACTCAGGTTTCTGAGGTGGGCCAGGCCACACTTAGGCCTGTCCGCTCAATGCCCCAAACCTAAAGCATTTCCTCTTTAGAGCTTCAGCCCAAAGCCTAGATTTACAAAAGCAGCTCTGCCTTGACAGTTTATTCGTCCAACCGTCAACTATGGACCTGCTAAGGGCCAGATACTGTCCTCAGGAGGGAGTCTGACCTTGACCTGATGCATTCCTCAAACCAAATATTTCCCCCTCAATTCCATGTCAGTTATTAATCTCCTTATGAAATAACTACATTCTTTACCACTTTATTTTCTCATTGTCCTAATGCCCTCAACTCTCTCATTCATCCTTTTAAAATCTTATCAGTCACCTAAATTCTTTTGAGAACCAGAAAGGGAATACATACATACAAAAATAAAATGAAGTATTTATAAATTCTGGAAAGTGGTCTCACTCAGAGGTAACATTGAAAACATATAACAACTAGGGCAGCGTGGCTTTCTGAGTTCCTAGAAACACCAAACATGTTCCCACCTCAGGGCCCTTGCACCTGCTGGTCCTCTGCCGGGAACACATTTTCCCAGCCTTTTCTTGGGGCTGGCTTCCTCTCAACCCTCAGCTTTCTGTACCAATAACACTCCTTAGAAAAGCTTCTCCAACTACTTGACCTATAGAAGCTTCCCTCTTTAATCTCTATCGCAAAATCCCATTTATTCTCTCCAAGACACAATAACAATCTATAATTATCATATGAGTTTGCTCACTGGTTACAGTCTCCCCATAGAAGGTTAGCTGCTTAAAAGCAGGGACCTTTTCTGCCTTGTTAGGAATTGTACTCCCAGCCCATCATATCCCTGTCCTCTGTGCCTGGCACATAGATGTCAATAAATATTTGTTAATATGGTAGTGGATGAATATTGCACACAAGTATGTGTACATGCATGCTTCCAGGTGGCAGTTCTTTCCTTAGGTGATAAAAAGCTACAATAGGGATCATCCACAAAAGACAGGCTGCCAGCTCTGGGTGAGCTGCCAGGTGTTAGGTAGTCAAGGAGGACAAGGGGCTAATTAGAAAGCAGCAATCAAGACCATTCGCTTCCTGTGCCTGACGGTGCAGGCAAAAGGCAAAGGAGAAAGATGCCAGCTCCCCAGGGTTCCATTTCCCCCATGGAAGGGCACCAGGCAAGGGTCAGATGACAGGAGAATGATCTCACTGCTCAGGAACCACAAACAAAAGGCTCCTGCCTTCTTATGCACTCAGGGAGTTGGGAGGGGGATGCAGAGAGGAGTACAACAGTACCAAGTTGGAGTGGGGGAAAGGGCCTCACCCATAGCACCCCGATAGCACCCCAAAAAGGAGTCTCAGTGGAGGCCTCCGAACAGAGGCTCTAAGGCGGAGAATGCAGATAAGTACATGAGCATGGCTGGTCCACGGGGGCTTCACTCCTTGACTGCAGCTCCCTCCAGAAGACTGCAATGCACTGGTATGGGGAGGGCAGCTGTCCCTGCCAGGCCCCAATTAAAGCCTTTGGATTGCCTATGATGCAACCTAAAATCACACTGACGATTCTGACCTGGAGACAGCCTTCTCGCCCTCCTCTTTGAAAATCCTTTCAGTGGGGCAGTGCACTGGAGGCAGTCCTTCTCCACAGCTGAACTCAATCCTTCGCTCTGCAAAGCTACACCACCCTTTGTATTTTGTCTTCAGTGAAGATGGAGAACCATTGGTTACAAACATTCCTATCATGATTGTGAAGGCCCTTGGCCTCATCTTCCTTGTGGTTAATCAAGCAGATTTACTCTTTCAGCTATGGTCTTCCTAAACTACAGTGACAGTTGTTATCTATTACAGCTAGGGAAAAACCACACTCCAGAACCAAAGCAAGCAACTGATCAAAGAAAAAGGTGGCTGCATGTAACACCAAGTATGTGAGGGGTACGAAGAGTTACTTCAAAGCCAGCATGGTGCTCAGAGAAAGGGAATGAAAACTTTATCAGGTCCTGGTATTTCTATTAGAAAAAGTGCCTTCAAGGTATATTTTTATTTAAATAAAAGTCTACTATTTGACCTAAAAGATAATGAAATAAAACAACAGAAAAAAAAATCAACTAGTTTCTGGCAATCTTACTAAAAGATTTTCCTAAAGAGGTCTCTCAGCAACTTCTGCTATTTTTTCCGGTACATTAAAAACATTCGAAATTCAATGTCACATTAAAGATACATTAAGTGATCAGCTGTCACAATGAAATAGGAACATCACTTAGAAACAGATAAGACATATAGGAAAGTTTGAAAGTCTAAAATTTTTGTGTTCTCATCAAATCACTAGGCAAACTACCTGGCATAGAATCTTTGCCACCGATGTCTTTTGTACACACAAATCCTCAGCCATATTCAGTCTCTGCAGAGCCAGTCTCAGGAAACAAGGAGCTGGGCCTTTCATTTCACAATCCCACCCCCATCCTTCCCCTGATGCAGCCCCCAGAGTCCTCACTAGTAAAGGAATCACCCAACCACTGGGCTGTGTGCAGCTCACTGTGTCCAGAGCCCCCAGACTCCCACCACCCCGTCTGTGTTATTAGGCAATCCTTATTTTATGCCCCGCTGATATGTTCTTCATATTTAAGGATTACTCTCAATATGGGTGATCCCTAAATATTTGTTCAACCAAGAGCTCTCCTTATTCTGTTCAGGGACTAATTTTGAATATCAGATTGCAAAGTCTCAAAAGCAGAGACCCTAGGACCACCCAAGAGCTTCATGTAGTCCCCCCATCCTCCACCCTCCCATACACAGATAACTCACACGCTGGTCAATAAACACTGCTGACTGACCAAGAGGTTGGTTATCTGGCTCAAAGCTGAAGCTACTGCTAGGGACTGAATATCTGTGTCCCTCCCCCAGATTCATATGTTAAGACCTAACCCACTAGATGATGGTATTAGGATGAGGGTTCCACCTACATGAACGGAATTAGTGCCCTTATAAAAGAGGCCCTGGAGAGATCCCTCGCCCCTCCCACCTTGTGAGGACAGTGAAAAAACAGCAATCAGCGAACAGGAAGTGGGTCCTCATGAGACACTGAATCTGCCCACACTTTGACCTTGGATTTCCCAGCCTCCAGAACTGTGAGAAATAAATTTCTGTTGTTTATAAACTATCAATCTATTTTTTGTTACGGCAGCCCAAACGGACTAAGCTGAGCTGCCGTAACAAAGTACCACAAACTGCGTGGCTTAGAACAAGAGAAAGTTATTGTCTCACAGTTCTGGAGGCTGAAAGTCTGAAATCAAGGCATTGGCAGGGCCCCTTTCCCTCTGAAACCTGTAGAGGAAGGATCCTTCCTTGCCTCTTCCAGCTTCTGGTGGCCCAGTCCTAGTCATTGGTCTCTGCCACTACATTAGGCACTACTTTGAAATTCAACACACCAGGGCCACAACTGTCTTCCAAAGGCAGGTTGTTGAAAGTCAGGTATTTTTTTTTGTCAAACAGCACTTCCATCAAGGTGTTGCTCTAGTAGGAAAATTCTATGATGGTGTTGCCCTTTGAACATTTCTCCAAAAAGCATCTATGAAGTGTCTGTGATAAGCTGCCGCAGGGAAGACAAACAACAGGAAAATGTGGCCTCACACTCAGGAATCTCATGAATTAATAAGGATACAGACATGAAAATCAATGGCTCCAAGGCCATGAATGGAGTTAGGGAGGTGGCACAGAGTTTGGCTGGAACTCTGAGGGAAGAGTAGTTGGCTCGGCAGTGGCAGCATAGCACAGCAGGTAAAGGCATGAACTCTGCAGCCAGAGTACCTGGCTTTTCCACGTACTAGCTGCATGACCTTGAACAAATCACTTAACCTCTCTGTGCTTCAGTTTCCTCATTTGTACACTGAGTATGCTAAGAGTACCTCCTTTATAAATTGTGAGGATTAGGAAGTTTGTGAAAGGGGCTTTAGAACAGTGCCAGGTATCGGTTAAGTGTTAAATTAATACTCCACATTAAACAGGGGAGCTATTGAACCAAAAAAAGAAAAAAACAACAGGGGAGCAAGTCTCCTGATTACTAGGCTGTTCTCCCTATTCCCCATTCTGCCCGTCCCCCTTAATTTGGTATCACTCCTGTACACAGTATATAGTGCAACTTGAAAGTAATGGAGAACTACATCTATACCCCACAGTTAAGATATGCATAGATAATCTAATTAAAACCCATATTTCTCTCAAGCTAATATTCATTTACTACGTCCACATGTATTTTCTAAACATCTAGGATGGGAGACCAAGAGAATACAATATGCTTACGATATTGAGAAACAGGCAGGACACATGGGACTCAATGAGTTGGCTCTCCCCAGGGCAGGTTCCACCCTGTTGGCAGGAGGGATCTAATCAAGGATCTGCTAGCTCATGCAAACAGCTCTTTTTTGAGAAGCAGAAAAGGGCTCCCTGCCTCTGAGCAGATACAGCCTTGCCTGGGCTGGATTTTCAGCCCCCTTGGCCAGGAGCCCATGTATACAGCACAACACAGGCAGTTCTATTGACTAAGACCACTGAGGTATCATTTAATAAATCTTTTCCTCACTAGGCAAATGGTTCCAGAATGTTGAGCAAAAGTTAACACAGATTTCGTGAAAGCCTAAATCACAACAGGAAATAAATTTATGATCTGGAAGAATGTATTAGTGCTACCAAAATTCACCTTAAAAATTTAATACCTCCCCAAAAATGTTAGCTTAGCTGATAAAAATGAGTGTATATATGATGTGTGTGTATATAGGAATTAGTAGATATACACATAACTCCTAGCTCTGTCCCCTGAAAGGGTCTAGAAGCAATGACACACCGGTAACAATGAGCACACCTCATATCCAGACTTGGTTTCTACATACCACACTCAATTTAAAAAAAAAAAAAAAAAAAAAACAGAGCTTTTTGGAAAAGTAGTTAGTTCCAACACTGGAGCAAAGAAAATTAAAAGTGACCCTGGAATATCTTGTGGTACCACAAAGTACATAAATAAATGAAGTCCCTACATAAATAATATCTGAACTAGTTATTAACACATTACCAAAACAATTCAACATTGCTATTCTATAGAAGGCTATAAATGTCTTTATGCCTGTGGATTATTCAGCTTGCCAAACGTGTTCAGTGTATAATGCACTGTACACTTCATCATTAAAAGAACTTTTTACTCAAAAATTTAAAATGACTATTGTGATAAATCATTTTTGTAGCTTACCACTTTAGAAGTCTTAAAAAGAATTTTTTCTCTCCATGAAAAAACACATTTATTGAGCACTAACTATGTGCCAAGAAAAATACTAAGTGCTTTTATCCTCCAAATAAACCTGTGAGATACACAGGTTTATTAATCCTGTTTTATATATAAGAAAACTGAGATTTTGCAATTTTCCAAGGTCAGAGAGCTGGCAGAGTTAGAATTCAAACTCAGGTCTACATGATTGTAGAGCCAGAGTTCTTCATCTCTAAGTGAGAGTAGTTTGATAATATCTACAGTGAGATGATGTTGTATTTTCCCTCACAGGAGTTTCCCTGGTCTTTTAAGAAAATTGGGCCATAAAAAGGCTAGTCATCTACAGAAAGATCCACACTGAGACACATTATAAACAAACTGTCAAAAGACAAAGAGAAAATCTGAAAGCAACATGAGAGAAGCAATTTATCACATATAAGGTATCCTCAATAAGATTAACAACCTATTTTTCACTGGAAACCATGGAAGCCAGATGGCAGTGAGATGATAAAGTGCTGAAAGAAAAAAACTGTCAATCAAGAATTCTATACCTGGTAAAATTATTCTTCAAAAATGAAGGAGAAATTAAGACATTCCCAAAGAAAAGCTGAAGGAGTTTGTTGCTAGTAGACCTGCCCGACAAGAAATGTTAAAGGGAGTCCTTCATACTGAAATAAAGGACATTAGACAGTAACTCAAAGCCATATAAAGAAATACAGAACACCAGTACAAGTAACTACATAGGTAAATAAAAAAGCCAGCATTATTGTATTTTTGGTTTGTAACTCTTTTTTTCCTATATGATTTAAAACAAAAATGCATAGAACAATAATTATGTTTTTATCTTAAGGGGCAACAATGTATAAAGATGCAATTTGTGACAATAACATCATAAAAGGGGGGACAGACCTATATAGGAGCAGAGTTTTAGATGCTACTGAAATTAAGTTGATATCAACTTAAATTGGATTGTTATAAATTTAGGATGTTAATTGTAATCCTCAGAGTAAGCACTAAGAAAATTACTTTTAAAAATTTACAGGGGACTTCCCTGGCAGTCCAGTGGTTAAGACTCCAGCTCCCACTGCAGGGGGCACAAGTTCAATCCCTGGTCAGGGAACTAAGATCCCGCATGCTGCATGGCACAGCCAAAATATAAATTAAAAAAAAAAATTAACAGAACAGGAAATGAGGAGGAAATCAAAATGACACATTAGAAAAATTAATTAAACACAAAAAGAAAACAGTAATAGAGGAACTGAGGAACCAAAAAATATATAATGCATATATATATGACATATATAAGACATTTGTCTTATATATAAGACAAATAGCAAAATGGCAGAAATAAGTCCTACATTATCAATAATCACTTTAAATGTAAATGGATTAGACTTAGTTAAAAGCAGAGACTGGCAGAATGGATTTATATATATATATATATATATGTATGTTCTAAAACTAGACTCTAGTAATAGTTGCACAACTCTATAAACTTTCTAAAAATTATTGAATTCACACTTAAAATGGATGCATGTTATGGTATTTAAATTATGCCTCGGGCTTCCCTGGTGGCGCAGTGGTTAAGAATCTGCCTGCCAATGCAGGGGACATGGGTTCAAGCTCTGGTCTGGGAAGATCCCACATGCCACAGAGCAACTAAGCCTGTGCGCCACAACTACTGAGCCTGCGCTCCAGAGCCCCTGAGCCACAACTACTGAGCCCTCATGCCAAAACTACTGAAGCCCACATGCCTAGAGCCGTGCTCCGCAACAAGAGAAGCCATCACAATGAGAAGCCCGCGCACCACAAACAAGAGTAGCCCCCACTTGCCACAACTGGAGAAAACCCGCGCGCAGCAACAAGACCCAATGCAGCCAAAAATAAATAAATAAATTTATTTTAAGAAAAGAATCATTTGTCCTTCAACTGCTGACTGTAATCATTTGAAGTTTTGAAATAACTCTATTAATAATTGTTACAGGGCTTCCATGGTGGCGCAGTGGTTGAGAATCTGCCTGCTAATGCAGGGAACGCGGGTTCGAGCCCTGGTCTGGGAAGATCCCACATGCCGCGGAGCAACTGGGCCCGTGAGCCACAACTACTGAGCCTGCGCGTCTGGAGCCTGTGCTCCGCAACAAGAGAGGCCGCGACAGTGAGAGGCCCGCGCACCGTGATGAAGAGTGGCCCCCGCTTGCCACAACTAGAGAAAGCCCTCACACAGAGACAAGGACCCAACACAGCCAAAAAAATAAATAAATAAACAAATGTGGGGTTTAAAAATAAAAAAGAAAAAGAATTAAAAAATAATAATAATTGTTACAAATATATCAATGAACACAGTAAATGTTTTAGATTTCCCCAAAATTTTCACATCTATATCACAAAGGAAAAGGCCCTTGCTGAAGTTAACACGTGGCTCTCTTTCACAATAGTTCTACAAACAGAGCCTTAGTGAAGTTGAGTTTCCTTTATGGCTATTAGTGCAAGTTACACAAACACACAACTGGGACTGCTTTGTGGCAAGCATGCTCGCTCTTAGCCATAACTCAGGTGAGTGTACTTCTCTATCAATATCATTTAGGTTAAATACAAATTCTTATGCATAAATCAAAGTGCACTGAAAGAACTTATAAAAATATGTTGAACTGTCGACGTACAAAATCAAGATCATATGTTTGCTGGGACTTCCCTGGCGGTCCAGTGGTAACACTGCACTTCCACTGCAGGGGGCGCGGGTTTGATCCCTGGTCAGGGAACTAAGATCCCACAAGCGGCACAGTGTGGCCAGAAAAAAGGAAAAAAAAGATCATATGTTTGGTAAATACGTGCAGGTCATTTCTTGTGAGCATAGTGTTTATGTCAAGCTAAACCAAACCCAAGGTTATATTTTCAACACAGCCTTCCACGTCCATTTTATCATCACCTCTATCAGATGTCAGTAAATTCAGTCCTCCCCTGGTATTTGTGAAGGACTGGTTCCAGGAACCCTACAGATACCAAAATCTGCAGATGCTCGAGCCCCTTATATAAAATGGCATTATAGTATTTGCATATAACATACATACATTCTCCCACGTACTTTAAATCATCTCCAGATTACTTATAATACCTAATACAATGTAAATTCTATGTAAATGGTTGCCAGCATAGGACAAATTTAAGTTTTGCTTTGGGGAACTTTCTGGATTCTTTTTCTCCCACGTATTTTTGACCCACAGTTGGTTAAATCTGTGGATGCGAAACCCAAGGATACTGAGGGCCGACTATAATGTCTTCACACTCCATAGGTAAGTAAACATTTAAAGCTAAAGTGCAAATTGTGACATATTTCGGTTATAATTACTTTTCATCAGAATAGAACTAATTTGCATACTTTTCTTGTCTACTCTTTGTATTAACTTCAACTGTACCTTCACTCCGTCATCCTTTCATTCAATATTTTCCAAGCACCTATTCTGTTCCAGGCTTTTGTGCTCAGCACTGGAGAGATAGCCGTGAACCAGACAGATAGGATCCCTGAATCACAGAGCTCTCAAACACCAAAAACTTAATGTCTGAGCAGTAGCAAGTATATAAAATCTTATTTAATGAATCTTAAGTCCAGAGAAGCCACAGCAAACATTTTTCGCCCAACAAACAAAATGCAGACTTTTAAAATGCTCTGCCTGTTGACACACGCTACCGTTCAAGCATCAGCATTTGTTATTATAGAATCAGGACCATAAACCCTGGGTTTTTTTCTAAGATGTGACTTTTATCCATTTTTTTACATTTTTTTCATCCTTTTGGCCTGAAATTCTAAACTCTGGCTGGCTCCCAAAGATCTATTTTTAGAAAGTTCAAAGAAGTAGAACTTTTTTTGTTAACTCTTCTCCATTCCCCATCTTGAGCTGTACATGAGCAGATTAAAAATGATTATCACTCAGGGCCTCCCTGGTGGCGCAGTGGTTGAGAGTCCGCCTGCCGATGCAGGGGATGCGGGTTCGTGCCCCGGTCTGGGAGGATCCCGTATGCCGCGGAGCGGCTGGGCCCGTGAGCCATGGCCGCTGGGCCTGCGCGTCCGGAGCCTGTGCTCCGCAACGGGAGAGGTCACAACAGTGAGAGGCCCGCATACCGCAAAAAGAAAAAAAAAAAAAAAAAAAAAAAAAAAAAAAAAATGATTATCACTCAGGTACAGCCAGATGATTAATCACAATCTCTCTTCCTTTCCTCCACCCATCTCCCACCACACCCACTTTTCTGAAAGGCAGCTCTGCACCAGCTGCTGCCAGCACTGGGCTAGAACAAGTGTCTAACAGCCCAGCTTCTGGAATTTGCCTTCTCCTTCTTGTCTCCAACTTGCTTCTCTCCTCATTACACGAGAACCTCTCACATCAACAATCAGTGCACCTGCTCAGGCCCTCAACTGTGAAAGCAGAAAGCACTTTTGTTCACCCTGTTTTTAGAGAAAGAATAAGGCAAAACACCAGATAGCATCCTTTTCCTGCAGGCTACACCTTGGCCTAGAAATGCAGTCTGTTGAATGAGCTCAGAAAGGCACTTCCTACTCTATCTAGGCCTGTGGACCCAGGTTTAAGCACCTATTCTGGAAACTCAATCAGAACAGGAAACGTGACTTTTCTGGACTTCCCAAAACAGTAGTGCCAACTTATGACACTTAATAAAAATTCCAGCTGAGGAGAATGAGAGTTGGCCCAATTCTAGGCAAACCTGGGGAGAAGAGACAGCTGAAAATTTCCTCGATAACTTCCTTCTCCTTACATTTACTCTCACCACAATTAGAACAATTCTCTCCAAAGTTGGGTGTGCCAGGCAATCTAGTGGGGTGCAAGAAGGGAATATTAAAACTGTTTATTTTGGGTTTCCCTGGTGGCGCAGTGGTTGAGAGTCCGCCTGCCGAGGCAGGGGACACGGGTTCGTGCCCCAGTCTGGGAAGATCCCACATGCTATGGAGCGGCTGGGCCCGTGAGCCATGGCCGCTGAGCCTGCGCGTCCGGAGCCTGTGCTCCGCAGTGGGAGAGGCCACAACAGTGAGAGGCCCGTGTACCACAAAAACAAACAAACAAAAAACTGTTTATTTTACTTAAAGTGAAGAAATTCAATTTTTCTAATATTTAATATACAGATTGCCTAAAGGCCTTCATCCAGTCCACAAGTTAGCAGGTCACAAGAGTCCTGAGTGTCTGTTCAAGGGAAGAGGAGAGATTTCACCAGGCTATCATCTGATCAGGACACACGAAGCGTATGTGCACCTGGCAAAGTGGACATGTGGATTCTATTCTCCTAAGTAGCAGAAGAGTAAAAACCTTGTACTGAAATGGGGAGTGATTATGAAATACTTTTGACTACACAGGCTCACTGGTTTTCTCACGGAAAAGTACTTAAAAGACCCCTTAAATTTAAAGATGAGTTATACATTTTTTTTCACAAAAATTCCAAATTGGCTGACTTTTGCTGGGATGACAAGTGACTGCCAGTAATATACTACCTGATAGATATTTACAAAATAATAGAAGTACTTTGTTCCATCAAAGAAAAGGTGTTGTTTTAAAAGTGTGTGAAAAAGTAAATACTGTTCTAAAGAAATGCATACTTTGGAAAGAGCATTTCGTAAAACAGATGTTTGGAAATGTGTCATCTGTTGTTGCTGAAAAGATGGAACTGTGTTACTCTAAAAGTTCTTATATTTGCACATTTTAAAAACACGGAAACAGAATTTTGTAACTTTTTTCCAAATGAAGAGTGAACTTCGAATCTATTGTTTATAGCATTAAAACACAACACTTTCCTATCAGGAAGTACTGAATTCCACTTGAAAAATGAACATATACTGGCCAAGTTTCTACTTAAAAAAAACTTTTAGAATAATTGGAGGATGGAGCAGAAGTATGAGTCCCACAATTTAGGAAACTCTCACAGGGTCCCACTCCTAGAAAGGCCCCTCACTTAGTTTAATGCTCTGCCATCCCCACATCTTGAAATTCATAATTTTTGAACAAGCAGCTCCATTTCATTTTGCAATAGACTGTAAATTATGCAGCTGGTTCTGGAACTCAGGAGTCAATGCAGTTCTTTCGTTTGAATTTACATATTTTTGAGGTATTTTTTCAGTGATGACAACTACTAAATTCCAGTATTAATGTAAAACTAACTATGAATGGCTATATCATATGTGCTAAACTACACTTGTCAAAAATAATTATATATATGATTAACACTTGAATATTTGTTTATAACGTTACACAAAGTCACAAAACATTTAGAGAAAGCAAAATTATTTGGGGCTTTTTTTGTTTTTTAAGGGAGGTTGCAATTTTTAATTAATTAATTTATTTATTTATGGCTGTGTTGGACCTTCATTTCTGTGCGAGGGCTTTCTCTAGTTGTGGCAAGCGGGGGCCACTCTTCATCGCGGTGCGTGGGCCTCTCACTATCGCGGCCTCTCTTGTTGTGGAGCACAGGCTCCAGACGCGCAGGCTCAGTAATTGTGAGCCACAGGCCCAGTTGCTCCGCGGCATGTGGGATCTTCCCAGACCAGGGCTTGAACCCATGTCCCCTGCATTGGCAGGCAGATTCTCAACCACTGCGCCACCAGGGAAGCCCTATTTGGGGCTCTTAATAAAGAAAAAAGCATTTTCATCATTATTATTTTTATTTCTATTTTTGTATATTTTATAGTACACACAAATTAATAAAGTCATACATGCATGTAATTTATAAATAAATTAGCATCTATCGCATAAGAATATACTGCATGTTCAACAACCTGTCATTTATGGGAGTGCTTAGTCAAAAGACCTTCTAAAAGACTGACCTAGACTCGGAATGATAATCTTTCGCTTTTGGAGCCCAAACTCCAAAATTACTCCCTCTTCTGGCAACAATTTCCTCAGCAATACTTCCCGGGAGAGGGAGGGAGGCAACGACGTCTTAGTGTAAAGAGGATTTGGAGTCAGGACTGAGTTCAAATCCAGATGTCCTCCATGATGACGTAGGCACATTTCTTAACCTGGTCACCTGATCCAGTGCCCAGCGCTGTTGTGAGGCTCGTGTGTAAGGACCTGGCGTATTTCCAGATGCTGATGAAGCACCAGTGACACTAGCATTTACACAGGTGTTCGCAGGAGTCCGATGGACTCTGAGCACCGTGTCTCTGTCCACTCGCGCCTAATGGCTCTGGATGGTGGCACTTCAGGCTGTGGGGTGAGGCGCGTTTTTCTGGTGAGATGGGAGTGGTACTACTGATACAATCTAAAAGTTCTCTCTTTAAATACACCACGGAATCTAACTGCTACCAGCTTCTCTGCATAAGGCCGGGGAGATGAAGGGCCTCGAAGGAGGGGCGCCGGTGAAGCCCAGGGGGGCTCAAGCCCTGGCCAGGCGCTACCTGGGTGACGGAGGCAGGACAGGACCACAGTTCAATACATCCCGAGAGCGCAGCTTCGGACTTTCTCCTGGGCAAGCCCAAACTTAACCTCAGCCTGCATTCACCTCGGGATGGGCAAAGAATACCCATCCCGGCCCCGAGTGGCGCATCGGCGGAGGCGGTGCTCCCCAGTACCACTCCCGGGGGGAACCCACCTCCCAGGGTCGCCGACCCGCGCAGGGGTTGGGGGAGCCCTTCCCGGTCGCCTCGGGTCCCGAGAGTGCGGGGAAAAGGCCCGACCCCTTCGCCCAGGGTGGCTGGCCCGCGCGGGGAAGGGAGCCCGCCCGGGAGGGACCTGGGACCTTACCTGGATGGTATGGCCGCTGCTCTGGACGGTGGGCCCCCCCACCAACTTGCAGTAGAGCTCGGGCCGGGGCCGCGTACTGCCGGGCTCCTGCTCCCCGCAGGTGGCGGTGGCCCAAATCCTCGCCGCCTCGGCCAGGTTGAAGTAGGGCGGATGCAGGCTGAGCCGCGCCGGGGCCGCGGGGTCCCGAGCGGTCGCGCACCCGGCGGGGGGCGGCGGCAGCAGCAGCGGCAGCAGCGGCAGCAGTGGCAGCACTGACCGCGGTGCCCAGCCCCGAGCCCGCCCGGCTGCCGCCATCTCGCCGCGCGCGGTCCTCCTGCCTCGGCGGCCTGCGAAGGGGCTAGGGGACACCGCGTTCCCGGCGGACGATCCTCGAGCGCGGCCCGAGTGTGGGCGGTGTCGGCGGAGGCGCGCCCGCGCCCCACGCGCCGGGAGCCCGCGGCGAGGGGGCGGCTCCTCCGGTTTGGAACGTGCTGCGGCCGCAGCGGGCACCCGCCGGATGAGGAACTGACAGCGCCCGGCCTCGGCCCGCAGACGTTGTCTCCGCCAGCGCGCTGCGCGCTGCCAGCTTTGCGGGCTGGGAAGGCGAAAGGCGTGTCCCCGGCTCCCACCCCCGCGGCTGAAGCGGGGACCTGGACCGCCCCACCTCCCCACGGCCGGGGCAGAGATCCGAGAGTCCTCTTCTCCGGAGCCTCACGCTGGATCTCGGACTAGCAGGAAGGAGGCTCGCGGCGAATGGGGTGAGACAGCAGAGGCAACTGCCACTGCCTGCAGGACCTACACCAAAGACACTGTGGTTTCCCAGATGAGTTTCAGTTGTCAGAGGACAAGTCCCGTCAATCCTCAGACCCTGGGCGCCAACGATACCTATGGCACGGCACGCGCGTACTGAGTGTGGGATCAAAGGAGCTCTGGGGAACTGGGAGTGGCAGAACGTACACAATTTAAGGACAGCCACTAGTGCAAGTTGTAGTGTGCCCAGAGGTAAAGGTACTTGGAGGAAATTCTTCAGATGCCCCATCTGCTATATTTTACAGGTGAACAGAGACGTCGAGTGTATTACTCGAGCTGTCAACGTTGGCCTCTGGGGAGAAGGATGCGAACCCCCCACCTCCCAGGGCTGAGGCTTGGTCTTGCATGCAGGACACCTCACCAAAACGGAGCCCTCAGAGGCCTCTAACAATTAGACGGAGGTGTCATTGCTGCAGGCCAGGACGGACGCAAGTGCCCCAGAGGAAGAAGGACGAGAGCTTCGAAAGATGGAGAAGGAAAAACGAGGGAGTGTGTGAGAGCACTGCTCGGACAAAGACTGAGATGGGGATTGAGCGGGAACAGTTGAAAGAAGAGAGAACTAACCAGTCACGAACCTACACTGCTTTGCCCTAATAAGAACATTCATATTTTAATAAAGCAACTGAACGAGTGCCCAGCACTACCTGGAATAGTCTTGCAGAGGTGGTATGGTCCTATCTAAACTGATGAAAGAAGATTGCAGAAAAGTGAGAAAGCTTTTACATTCTTTTTATAAAGTCCTTCCCGACAAGATCATTTGCAGGAAAACGTTCAACAAACAGCTAAGATTCCAAAATTACTTTATCAATAGGCAAATAAGAAGGCAAAATCTACATTGAAGTAACTGTTCTCGACCCAGCCAGTAACTCCCCACGCTGCCAGGCCTGTTCACTGAGAGGTTCTGATGTCAGAATCCTCAGCAGCAGAACTGACCATCTGTGGATTCACAACAATGCTTCTTCCTCATAGAACTTCGCATTTTGCTCCAAAAGGCAAAAATTACGAGCATGACATACAAATTGCTGTATTGTACCTGACAAC
Organism: Mesoplodon mirus; assembly: GCF_964341445.2. Lineage (NCBI taxonomy): Eukaryota > Metazoa > Chordata > Mammalia > Artiodactyla > Ziphiidae > Mesoplodon > Mesoplodon mirus. Next base: position 40,201,718 of record NC_138989.1, on the reverse strand, counting down.
ATTTCTCTTTGGTATGTTTTATTACACTCCCTAGTCAGAAGGTATATAATATCATTGCAATTGAAAAATAACTTTGTGAAGTCAGGGCACAAAGGGTGTTTTTGCCCACTGAGAATAGCTTTAAAGATGAGCAAATAAAAGGTACATGTCTAAAGTTCATATTTGTTAGTAAAGTTCTCTCTGTAAAGGCTACATATCAAGAACAAACATCCCGGGAGCACCGACCCTCCGTGGTTCTAGATATGGGAAATATGATGGGAATAATGATACTTTGGTTGGGAGAGGGGAGAAAGGCTGCTCTGAAGTTTAAATGAAGAAATGTATGAGCAAGTGCTTTTAAACACTAAGGCAGCAAACAGAAGGGACACTTGTGTTTTTAAGGCAAAATGGGGCTCTTATGTTTTCATGGGGAAAGATGATGCTTGAAGAAATTAAATGACTTGCCCATGTTTAAAGAAAAATAGGAATAATAAGCAGGACCCATAGCTTCTGATTCTTAGTTCATGCTCCTAGGAGGACTCCGGGCGGGGGGTGGGGGAAGCCACCTGGGTGAGGCCCATGTGAGGTGTGAAGGCTTCAGAAGTGTCCCAAGCACAAGAGGAGCTATTGGTTTACTTAGCTCTAGAGGGGTGGGTGTGAAAGACATGCATAGTTGGGTGTAAACAAACCCAAACTAACACAGTGAATTTGGGGTTTGGCTGACCTCTCAATACTTCAGTAGTGATTCATGCATAGCTGTGTCCTTCAGATCTTAAGATAGAAATGCAACTTGCCATGCCATTGTCACAAAGAATTTCCCTAGAATCAAGAATGTAGACACGCAAGGGTGGTAAACTCACTGTCTTGCAAGGGCATAGTCAGACTCGATCATGTGCCATTAATACAGTGATGGGCCTAACGTTATCCTCATGACTGATGTTTCTTTAGGTGAAAGCATAGATTTTCTCCTTCTCCTTCTTTTCTACCCCCCCCAATATGGCAGCTCTTCCTTCTGCCCTCCCAAGTCGTCCTAGGAATATGAACTGGGATTATATAAATCCTGGGTCCTGCTTATTATTACTGTTCTTCTTAAAATTGTATTGTTAAACTACACCTTACCATTGGTTGGTCTCACTTTAAAAACAAGTTGCACTTTTCCTCTTGTATCATCACTTCACAGAGAAAACAATGACGTTGTTCTAAACCAACAGCAGTATGTGGGTCACCAACAGCAGTGAAAAGAATACAAACAAAACAGAAAAACAGAAGGTGTTACTGCTTCTTGTAATACCACACAAGAGCCCGGCGAGAGCTCCCCCTGAAAACCAGGGGTAACTAAACGATGAGGGAAGTTCTGCTGTCCAACTGGCCAGCTTCACTGCAAACCCAAAGATCAACAGCATCTTTTGGAACCCAACCATTCTATCATAAAATATAGGAATATAAGGATATATATTAATATCCTTTTATTACTCTTCTCCCATGACCTCCTGCTTGGAAAGAATTTCACAAACTGTATTTCTTAAATATTTTCCATGTTATCAAAGATCTATATAACTGTCAATATAGGCTTTGGCTTATCATGAAGTAATTAGCATGACCACCCTGAGCTTTAATCATTCCAGCTCAAAGTGGAGAAAGTGAGCTTCCATCTGCCTATGTGGCTAAATAAAGGCAGGGTTTCTACTGGTCATTTTGAAAACTGAGAATTGCCCCTAGACCCCTGGGCTTTGGAAAACATGAATCTAACACCACCCACTTTTATTTATAGATCAGAAGTCAAGGTTAAGGGACTTGACCAAGTCCTCATTACCACAAAATGGTGTCCAGAGCCCAGCCTGTGCCTGCCTGGGATTACAGCACCCCCACTGCCTTTTGTGGTGGGCCCCCTGCTCCAGACCCCTAATCTAATGGCTCCTTGTAAAGTAGTGATGCTCCCTTGGCACATGGCCTGTGTCTGATTCATCGTCTCAGCTCAGAAACCCCAGTGTTAACCGAAGTGGAGCGGAAGTCTCAGTATCCAATGTTTCTGCTCACTACAGGCAGATCCCAGCTTCGGTTGGAACCTTGACACTGGTACGTTGCATCAGGGCACTCTCTGGTAGTTAGCTCCACCGAAGGCCCTATGAAGCATTCACATTCCAATTACATGAATTCCTCTCCAGCTCTTGCTGCACACACTCCGGTTTGCCCTTTGTGTGAAATATGCAGCTGGGCAGAGAAGGTAATTTTATACATTTGTTATTAGGGAGGATTCCTTTTTCCACCCCAAGTGTGTGTCACTACAAGCAGTAGTGTGAGGATAAAAGAGAGGCTAAACCTAGGTAAGTTTACAATGAAATTTTTTCCTATCAGCCCAGAGCTAACCCTGAAAGGTAAGTGGACCATTATTCTCATTATTATTCTTCTCATTCTGTGGATGAGTGAAAATAAGGTAGTGAGTAATTAAATCATCTGGCTCAGGCTAAGTGGAGATTTAAGAAACAGAGCCTTGGGCTTCCCTGGTGGCGCAGTGGTTGAGAGTCTGCCTGCTGATGCAGGGGACACGGGTTCACGGGTTCACGCCCTGGTCTGGGAAGATCCCACATGCCGCGGAGCGGCTGGGCCCGTGAGCCATGGCCACTGAGCCTGCACGTCCGGAGCCTGTGCTCCACAACGGGAGAGGCCACAACAGTGAGAGGCCCGCGTACCACAGGGAAAAAAAAAAAAAGAAAAGAAATGGAGCCTTCATTCTCTTGACATGAAGGTTAAGTAACTTATCTGGCAGAGATTTTGAGTGAAAATTAGAAAGCAGCCTCTAAATTATCTTCTTGAGTCATTTTCACATTTTCTCCTTTTGGGCCACCCTAAGTTTAAGGATTTGAACCCAGTTGAATTATCTCTGTGACCACAGGAGGCAACACTACTGGCAATGTTTAGCCATACTGCACTTTGTTTCCACGTCCAAAATACCTCACTTCGACGAGGATTAAATAAAAAAATGATTGGAGCTATCTCAGCCCAATGATGGTACCCAGAGAAGACCAGCAAGAGTTTTTGCCATGTAGAAAGAATCTCAGAATATTGGGTAGAGTTCCCTGTGTTATACAGTAGGTCCTTGTTGATTATAACCTAAATGGGAAAAGAATCTGAAAAAGAATGGATATATGTATAACTGAATCACTTTGCTGTACACCTGAAACTAACACAACAGTGTAAATCAACTATAATCCAATATAAAATAAAAATTAAATTAAGAAAAAAAAATACGTAACTTCAGAGACATGTATTTTGGTAAGGATTTGCCCAAAAGATCCAATAAAAGGTTATTTCACAATAAAAGATGAAAACTCTTGTGGTCAGAGGCTGGCCCAAAGATTTTTTTCTTGGTATCCTTTGAGATCTCTATAGGAGTACCTTATACAGAGCAACAGGTTGGTAAATACCTGTCACAATTTACCAAGATGGAATTAATTTCACTTGAGCCCTAGAACACAGTGTTAATAGGTAATTTTGTAACCATATAATCAATGAAATCTCTCATCTCTTTAATAACCCTCTTAATGCTGAACAGTTCACAGAACAAATTGGGGTGCTAACTTCAATACTTTTTTTAATTGAAGTATAGTTAATTTACAACGTTTTGTTAGTTGCAAGTGTACAGCAGTGTGATTCAGTTATACATATATATTCTTTTACAGATTCTTTTCCATTATAAGTTATTACAAGACACTGAGTATAATTCCCTGTGTTATACAGTAGGTCCTTGTTGTTAACCTATTTTATATATAATAGTGTATATATGTTATTCCCAAACTCCTTATTTATCTCTCCCCCACTACCCGCTATCCCCTTTGGTAATCATAAGTTTGTTTTCTATGTCTGTGAGTCTATTTGTTTCATAAATAAGTTCATTTGTATCATTTTTTTAGATTCCACATATAGGTGATATCATATGATACAATACTTACTTGTTAAGAAGTCAATGTAGATTCAACTTGCTCATTTCTCTACTTTTTTACTCTAGATTTATAGTAGAGTACTGAATGATGTTTATGGGACTCACAAGCTATTTCCTTATCTCAGACACTGCATTCTTCATGGATGATTCTGAGAGTGGCTGGTTAGACAACCAGGCCTATAAATCAACTGGAAAATATGAGTGAACTTCATGCGTGGCTCTGAGGAGGTGGGAGGAGATGAGGGAGGGACAGAGTCAATGGTACGTAAATAATACGAAGAGGTGAGGAAAAGAGACACCAAAGAGTCATGGGGACTCGCAACATAATCTAGTCTGGTGGGATAAAATGACTATCTGCCCACCAAGGAGCGGTTCTCCCTTTCCATAGCGTAGAGTTGTTCTGAGAAGTGGCTGGTGGCTCCAGGGATACATTTCCCACCCGACTTGCATCTAGGTGTGGTCCTTGACTGATTCTGAACCAATGAAAAAGTGAGAAGTGGTCCATAAAAACCTCTTGCATGATCCTTCATGCTTTACCTCTTTTCCTGCCTGGAAGCCCAGGGCTCCAAAGCCCTAGAAGGTGGAGGACCACAGGATGGAAGGAGCCTGAGTCCCATGTGGGAGTCTGCTTCCTACATACCCGCACTGCACTCTTATAAATGAGAAACAGACTTTCATTAAATTAAGCCACCAAGATTTGGGGGGTTTTCTGAAGTTAAAGTGGTGTTACCTTAACTAATACATCTGAATTATTATTGTTGTAATATTTTTACATATACGGGAGCAGAAAGAAGACCCTCCTAATGAAATGTTCAATGGTAAATGAGAAGCTAACCAAGGCCTTACAACTAAGTTATCACATGGGTCATGACTCCATTTTTCTCATCTCACAAACTAAGTAGGTTTATTGTTTTATTTTAAAATTATGTTGGGGCTTCCCTGGTGGCGCAGTGGTTGAGAGTCCACCTGCCGATGCAGGGGACACGGGTTCATGCCGCAGTCCGGGAAGATCCCACATGCTGCAGAGCAGCTGGGCCCGTGAGCCATGGCCGCTGAGCCTGCGCGTCCAGAGCCTGTGCTCCACAACAGGAGAGGCCACAACAGTGAGAGGCCCACGTACTGCAAAAAAAAAAAAAAAAAGAAAAAAAATTATGTTGGAATATTGAACTGGGTTCACTTGGGTTTAGCTGGACCAATAACATTAAACACCTGTTTGGTTTAGTTGTTGCCTGTTACTTGCACTCTATTATGCTTAGCATTCTTTATTTTCCTATTAACTCTGAAGGCCAAAGTCCTTTTCGCTATTTCCATTTATGTGGGCCAGCAAATAAAATAATATGAGATCTGTTACCTTGAAACTACCCACTATCAAAGAAATCTCTTAAAACTGTTCATAATTTTTTTAATCCTACGGTTTAGACATCCTTAATTGTCTTTTCTCACCTCCTCAACAAACATACACAGAAAAAGATCTTCCACTTAGGATATACCTCATTTTCAAAATATATGCAGTGGGACCTACCAACATGCCCCCTTCTTAACTGATCCATTTCCATCAGTGACAACACCAATTTGTCTAGTATCCCAGAGAAAAATTTTTGTGAACATATATACCATAGCGCTAATTAATAGATGCTTAACAATCATTAATTCACTTGTCCCTTTTCTTTCCTCTATCAGACTGGAAAACATGGCCTTCTCATTGATTATTCTTTTTCCATGATCCCTTATGTTTAAATGACATCGGTTGCCATTCACCTGAATTCACTTACTTATCTTCCCTCCTGCTATCTCTACCTTCATCCAGACCACCCTCAACCACGCCAAGAGCAGCTACCCTGCTGCTCTCGCTGCCTCCAGTCTCTCTCTCTTACAATCTATTTTGCGTAACAGTGGAAGACCAGGATTATGTGCCAGATCAAGGTGTTGCCCAACTTCCTACTGCTCCACAGACTCTGGATTTGGCCTCATCCTCCTAAGTGTACTTATTTGTCCCTACTCTTGAGTACCCATCTTCTTCTCATGATCAGGGCTGCTCCCTCCTGTCAAATAAGATACCAAATTTTGTCCATTTCATTTCCTAAATAGTTCTCAATTTGGTTGCCTCAACTGCATTTCCATGGCCCCAGCCTCAATTCAAGACCTCATTTTTCCCACCTGAGTTGTTACAGTCTTCCAACTCCCTCCAGTCTTGTCCACATCCAATCCATCCTCCACACTGCTGCCAGAGGGATTTTTCTGAAGCTGACATGTCCAATATGGTAGCCAAGGGCTACATGTGGCTATCTAAATTTAAGTTTAAAAATTAAAAATTTAGGGCTTCCCTGGTGACGCAGTGGTTGGGAGTCCGCCTGCCGATGCAGGGGACATGGGTTCATGCCCTGGTCCGGGAAGATTCCACATGCCGCGGAGCGGCTGGGCCCGTGAGCCATGGCTGCTGAGCCTGCATGTCCAGAGGCTGTGCTCTGCAACGGGAGAGGCCACAACAGTGAGAGGCCCGCATACCACAAAAAAAAAAAAAAAAAAAAAAATTTAGTTCCTCGGTACACTGGCTGCATTTCAAGTGTTCAATAACCGCATGTGGTTAGTGGTTACCATATTAAACAGAGAAGATTATAAAACATTTTCATCACTGCAGAAATTTCCTTTGGGCAGTGCTGTTGCTAGAATGTAAATTTGATCATCTCTCTACCCTGCTTAACACATTTAATGTTTCTCATTGCTTAGGATAAAGTCTAAACTCCTTAGTAGGTTGGTTTGTAAGTTGGTCCATAAGCTGGTCCTAGGCTTCCATTCTGCCCTATCTCCTTATTACTTGCCTGCATTGGACCATAGTCTTCAGCCTTATTGAACGATTTCCTGTTCCTCAGCGAGTCTCCATGACTTTGCACACGGCTATATCTTATGTCAGGAATGTCCTTCTCCACCTAGGTGACAAGTATACTCCAATTTGCTCTTGAAACTTCACTTCAAGCATCACCTTACTCAGCAGACTTTCCATAGTCTTACCCAGGACTCTCCCTTTACTCTCAGAGTTGGCCGCTCCTGTCACTGTGCCCACACAGCATACTATCCACACCTCTATGGAGCATTTAGACCTGCCTACTTATGAGACAGGGAGCTCTTTGGGGACAGGCACCAGGTTTAATTCACTTTGTATCCCCAGGGTCTAGCAGAGTGTCTGGAACAGAAGCAGGTGCCTAGAGGAGAATCAGTGTTCTTTCTTCCCTGCTCTTCAGCTGCTCCAAATGCCGTCACGTTCTCCACAATTCGGTGTAGCTATCCAGCTGTTATCCCCTCCCAGTGCACTTGAACGTAGCCCTGTGGCCAGACTGTAGGTTACTAACAAAAAGGAGAACCAGGAAGATGCTTACAAATTGACTTGCAAGGCACCTGCCTTCTGAAAGAACAAGGACTCAGCCTTGAGAATGTATAACCACCTTTCTTTAAGTGTCTGAGTGCCCTTGTTCTCTGCATTCATAAAACCAGTGTCCTCCACCCCGGAGAGGAGTACTAGTAGAGCCAAACAGGTATTGTAGTCAAGTCTGCATGCACAGACTTGGATTCGTAATGGATTGTTCCAATTCTGAGACCATATCTCCTATATTGAAAGGAGATGACTAAAAGTCTGAAATTCTTTACTGCTTTGTAGTCTATATTGCACAATTTAACACATGGTTATATTGTCTTACACTGTTTCCAACATTAAATATTATTTGTATTCAACTCCATCATAGGTATCCTGAATGCAAGAAAAATGTGTCTTCCATACCACCTTGCATAGTGATAATAACTTAATAGGTGCTCAGTAAATATTTACTATTGATCGGTTGGCTTGGTTGGTGTAATCTGGTGAGTTTTTATAGTCCTTCATGCCACTGAGAGTGTTTCCAAATACTGATGCCACTTTACAATCTCTAGAACATCAGCTGGATTTTCCAAGTAATGTAATTCTGCCTTATTCAGAAAAACAGAATTTGTATTTATATAACTTTTAAACATAATTTAGTTTAAAAATTTTTTATTTTATAATTAACTGTTACATCAGTGGCCCCCAATGAACCACGCCTCTCAGAACTCCTGCCCTTGTGTTGTTCCTTCCCACCTTGAGTCTGAGTTTGGTCCAGTGACTTGCTTTAGCAAATGAGATATTAGCAAGTTTGATGCAAGAAGAGATTTGGCAAGTGATTGTCATCTTAGAATTCTCCCTCTTGGAACATAGACTGCATACTGTAAGGAAGTCCAACCATACCGCTGGAGAAAGAAGGTATGTAGAGAGAGATTCTGGAATATGTGAGACCATGCAAAGCATGTGAGCAAAGCCAGCTTGGTCTTAAAAGACCTATTCAAGCCATCAGATCAACCTGCATGAGAGATCCTAGGTGAGACCAGCAGAACTGTCTAGCTGATTCCAGCCCAGGTTGCTGAATCATGAACAAATGAAGAGTTGTTGCTTTAAGCCACTGGCTTATGGTCTCTTACACAACAGTAGACAACCACAACAGTCAGAAATTTGTCTCTTCTTATTCATCAATATGAGCTGATCAGTATCACCTACTACTTGCAGGTTCTATTTTTAAGTGCCTTGAGTTAGCATTAAAAGTGAAATATGAATACTCTTTCCAATTAGAGTGAGAAAGTTTTTATTTCTAGACACTTCTGGGAAACTGAAATTTTAGAATTTGACTTTTGCATTTAGAATTTTTTCTATGTAGTTGATGTCTTTAAGACAAATTAAGTTTAAGTTTATCTCTTCTAATTTTTTTTCCTGGCTTTTGCCCCTGGGTAAGCATCTAGGGAAAAGAAAAATTTGACCTCATGAATTTTAGGCCCTGTTTTTTGCTCTTGCCAAAATGCTCTGTTAACTTCATTCCAAGTAAAAGAAAAAAAGTTCTTGTGAATATGATTTCTGCCACGGCATCAAGAACTGTGCCAGAAAGGACAATTCTATAAAAATAGGTTTCTTCATTCTGTATCTATGTGAATTCCACACAGTCAGATACTCCTTTAGCAGCTATCTTGTAAATCATAGTTTTTCTGTGAAAGCAGGATTTTTACCATTTGTGAGACCTCGGCCTCCCTTTTTCCCCTCAGCTTGGGTTTATATTTTATATTTCCTTCTTTCATTCTTTACGTACCTTTCATAGGTTGGTCTCCAAAGGAACTATTTCTCCCTTATCTCTCAGTTGGTAAAAGTGTGGTTTACCTTGAATAATAGTGCCTTTAATAGGTTCATCAAGCATAGGAAGGTCCACTAACATGATAAGCAAAAAGAATTCTAAAACTGGAAGAAAAAGCAAAAGCTCGTTTTTCAGTTGTTGGATGGTTTCAGAATGGTCATGCCTTGTTTAAATCATTACTGATCAAAGCGTGGTCTGTGGACCACTTCCAGTCCATGAACTGTTATTGCAATGAGAAAAAGAGCGAAAACTAGAGTGTTTATAAACGTTTTTAGCAATTTCATATTGCCATGACATGTGATCGTTTTTCTCATAACCCAGTTTTATTGTGTATTACAAAATATTGGTCAACGATGGATTGGAATTTTTTTTAATGGTCTTTCTTCACAGATGGTTTAAAAAGCACTAGTCTAAATGATCTCTCCAAGTGACCTTCCAGCCTCAGGCCTAGAACACTGTGGGACACAGAGTGGACAGTTAAGAAACATTTGTTGATTGATTGATGGTTACCTGATGGGTAGTTTCTAATCCTACGATGCTCTAATATTGTGTTAAATCTTTACCATTCACTAAACAGTACATACAACAAATGTACTGTTTTAGTCAGAGTTTTACAACCTTTTTTTTTTTTTTTTTTTTTTGCTGTACGCGGGCCTCTCACTGTTGTGGCCTCTCCTGTTGCAGAGCACAGACTCCGGACGCGCGGGCTCAGCGGCCATGGCTCACGGGCCCAGCCTCTCCGCGGCATGTGGGATCTTCCCGGACCGGGGCACGAACCCATGTCGCCTGCATCGGCAGGCGGACTCTCAACCACTGCGCCACCAGGGAAGCCCTACAACCTTTTTTTAAAAGGGCATGATAACCTGACTAATTCTCTTGGCTTGGTATGACTAATTAATGATACCCAAATTTAGAGAACTCGAAAGAAAGGACACATATGCTAAAGTTAAAATTAGCTTTCACTTACTCCATAATAGCACTGACGGATTCAGCTGTCTTTGAGCAGGGCGATGGCGTAAGGTGCTGAGCTCAATGTAAGGACTAAATCCATGACTCATTCCTTATGAAGAATAAATGCATCATTGGGTTATATCAGGTGAAAGCCTCTCCTTACACCTAGTACAGGAAGTCAGACTCCTTGAAGTTGTCTGTCTTTAAAATCACTCCCTATCCTAGGGGATCTTTACTAACTCAGATTCCGGATTAAGAAGGTCTGAATGCACAGCAGGTATTACATTTTGATGTGTAGATCTCTTCCTTCCCCACAGCACATCAGCTTCAGGGCAGCCTTGCTGCTGGTTTTGCTCTGACCTGTGCCCCAGTCCCATTAATTGGGCTATTGCCTCCTTCCTGTGTGATTTTAGGCAAGCCACTTAGTCTCTACGTGCTTCAGATCACTCATTGGAACATTGTTTTTTTAATGAGGACAAGGGCACTGTAAAGAGTAAATGATATAACGCGTGTGAACGCGTCTGTGGCAGCGCTGGACCGGCCCCAGTTGGAGTTCACTGTCATTCGCCCTTCACCTTGACGCTGCTCCCCAACCAAGCTTTCACCATGCAGTGCAGTGTAGTAGTTAAGCCCACAAACTGCAGAGCTCTAGACTTGGGTTTAAGTCCCAACTCCCCCATCTACTAGCTTCTGTGACCTCATGACTTTGGTCAAGTTCTTTAGGCTCTTTAACTCTCAGTTCCTTCATCTGAAAAATTTTACCCATGGTGAGAGATTTGTGACTATTGAATGAAGTCATCCTTCTCAAGGATCAAAAGCAATGACAGCACATAGCACGCCTCGAATTAAGCCAGCTATTGTTATTTTACGCCCAGTTCCAGAAACAAGTTTTGACCGATTGTGTCTGCATATCTGCCCCAGGGCCTGCCTAGGATCCTGATTTCTCAGAACCTGGAGCTTTCTTTGCTCTTGCCATTAAGCATCAGTCCTTAGCGACCGCATTTCTGCTTCTACCTGCTGACCACCTCTGCTGCTGCCCTTTTTACCTCGCCAGAGCCCCAGCATCCTAGAGGGCTGTCAGGAGTCCTATGGAAGCTCTCACAGCCTTCAGATCCTCTGGTCAGCTGGTCTGCCTTGCCGACCACCTACGGTCTGCCCCCAGATTCCCCAGGACACGGCACTGGTCCCCAGGCTTCTTCACTTTCTGTTGGGAGCTTCTGGATCCCTGCCCCCTCAGTGAGTCCGACTAGCCCCGGGATTGAGCCAGAGTGGCCTGGCCCTCAGGCCACCTGCTGAGCCCCAGCTCTGACAGGACTTGCTATGCAACAAGTCAAGGCCTTGGTCCCATCCTGGGATTGGTACATCACCTCCGGGTCAGAATGCTGGCACAAGGCTGAAGGCAAATATTACAAGACCCGTTTTTTGTTTTTTGTTTTTTTGCGGTACGCGGGCCTCTCACTGTTGTGGCCTCTCCCGTTGTGGAGCACAGGCTCCGGACGCGCAGGCTCAGCGGCCATGGCTCACGGGCCCAGCCGCTCCGCGGCATGTGGGATCTTCCCAGACCGGGGCACGAACCCGTGTCCCCTGCATCAGCAGGCCGACTCTCAACCACTGCGCCACCAGGGAAGCCCTACAAGACCCGTTTTGTCTAGAAACCATGTTTGATCGTGGCTCTCCTGGGAACTTCTGCTGACATTTCCCTTTCCAATGAAATCCTTTGGATTTCCCCACACACATCCTACCACTTTTTGTTTAGGGTTCCTTCTTCAGCCCCATCCCACTTTCTGGGGGAAGTGAGAATCCTACACCTGCATAAAAGGCATCGAAGCCAGCAGTGGCCAGTGAGGGGCTGTGACCTAAGTTTGTTTGAGCTGCACCTTGTGGGGAGTAGGGGGGAGGTGATGGGAGTGTCCCGTACCAGCACAACGTCCCTCATTCAACTCAAAATTCCAGAGCACACCCCCACTCACACACACGGAGCACACATACATATACATGGAGTATCAGTTCATTTAAACACACACAGACACACAAAGATAGAGTCACAGCCCCTTAGTGCAAAAATAGGACTTCTTTTTTTTTTTGCCTGCCCAATGGCCTCCCTTACAGGCTGGTAGCTACATGCCTTAGATTCCTGAGTAAGAGAAGAACCTCACAAACACAGACTCCAAATCTCATTAGAGAAAAGAGCATCAGAAGCTTTGATTCCGTATCTGAGAAGCTTGTAGATCCTCAGGTAATCTGAGAGAATTCCTTCAAAAATACTCAGTGAGCACCTACTTTATGCCAGGGCCTGGACTTGGCATTGGAGCTACAAAGAGAATGAGGCAAATATGGTTTCTGATTTAAAGTGGCTCACCGTCTAATTTTCAGTCTCAATGAAGTTCCTGTAACCTTATGCTGCCTTGCAGCGTAACCCTAGACTTACCTCTAAGCTGTGAGAAGCCAACTAAGAAATCTTCACTGAAAGAATGAAGCTCTTGCCACACTCGAAACTTGCACAATTTTAAGACACAGTTTGGTACATTACTATATAATTGCCAAACAAGAGCTCCAAAGTCAGTCTGTTATCTCCACAAACAAAATTAAACTTGAAGTCCACTCTTGCTCCCATGTAAGACTGTGAGAGAATTTCCATAGCAAGGGAGTCTTCTAGTCCATCTTCCCTAAGGATTGAACTCAGCCTTTTTGGCTTCTCTTAAATGGTTTTTGTTCAATTAAAGATTAAGTGAGGGACTTCCCTGGTGGCACAGTGGTTAAGAATCTGCCTGCCAATGCAGGGGACACAGGTTCGAGCTCTGGTCTGGGAAGATCCCACATGCTGCAGAGCAACTAAGCCCGTGCGCCACAACTACTGAGCCTGCGCTCTAGAGCCCAAGAGCCACAACTACTCAGCCCACATGCCACAGCTACTGAAGCCCATGCTCCTAGAGTCCACACTCCACAACAAGGGAAGCCACCACAATGAGAAGCACGTGCACCACGACGAAGAGTAGCCCCTGCTCGCCACAACTAGAGAAAGCCAGCACGCAGCAATGAAGACCCAACGCAGCCAAAAATAAATAAATTTATTTTAAAAATAAATAATTTTTTTTTTTTTTTTTTTTTTGCGGTACACGGGCCTCTCACTGTTGTGGCCTCTCCCGTTGCGGAGCACAGGCTCCGGACGTGCAGGCTCAGCGGCCACGGCTCACGGGCCCAGCCGCTCCGCGGCACGCGGGATCCTCCCAGACCGGGGCACGAATCCGCGTCCCCCACATCGGCGGGCGGACTCCCAACCACTGCACCACCAGGGAAGCCCTGAATTTATTTTTTAATTAAGTAAATAAATAAATAATAAAGATTAAGTGAAACCAGTCACAACTTTGGAAATAATTTAACCTGTGTGCACATTTCTGCTACACTTTTGCCCCTATGGGTTTAACAACTTGGTAATAACGTGTAAGGGCTGAGATTTCAGCTGATCAGTGTTCAGGGTCCTCCAAACATTAAAAAATAAAGCCCTTGCATGGTACTGCAAAGCCTCAGCGGAATGCTGAAGGCAGCTTTACTTAGGATGCACCTCCTCTGGGCCCACCCATAACACATGCTTTTATTACCAAGGGCCAGATTACCAGCCCAGTGATAGAGTACTTCCCAGTCACTAACCCAGACTCTCTTTAAACAAATGTTGGAAACCGAGGCAGCTGAGAGAGTTACACGGTAATGCTAGACATAAAATAAAAATCAAACACTTCAAGCAAAATCTGGACATCTGACCAAGGGATGAGGGCTCCTGGGTTGGCATTTCGACCCCAGCACTTAGTCCACTGGGTCAGAGTAGCGCTGCGTAGGGGTAAGAAGGCTGGGTCTTTATACTCCCATTGTCAATGTCATGAGATGTGGGCCCCAGGAAGACAGCATGACCTTAGCAAGGTGGCTCTCTGTAGCTGAGGCCGTCCCAGAGGGCTAGCAGCTGAGAGTTATCCGCCGACAGCACTTGAATAACTGGGGTGACAGGTCCTTCTGCAGAAGAATCCAGTTAGGGACACACATGTCCCAGACAGCCCCCCACCTTGTACATTCAGAACCACTTCATACGTGTGCCCGGAGCAGCTCCTCTAGGATTCTGGGGGGCCCCTCTTCCTGGGAGGAAACATGGAAGAGGAAAGTTGGTGAGACACATCACAGCCCCCGCTGCTGCAGCTGGTCTCAGGACTGCAGCTAACGCTCCTCATCTCACTCCTCGAACATCTGTTCCAGATTCCCCTCATCCTCAGCCAGCATGTCTGCCCATCCTGGAGACTTCTCAGGCTGGAGTTTCATCCTTTGTCCATTTACTATCAAATGGTCAAGAGATACCCAGGTAGAGCAACTGAATTCCATAAGTATTCCCCTCGCCCCACTGTGTAACTGCAGCCCGCCCTCCTCCTTATGACCGTGGTCAATTACACCTGCCAAGATGGTGACTCCCCTGCTCACCTGCTGCCCCTGGACACAAAGAACCTAAAGTGTCCAAGCAATGGCCATAGGTTATAGTTCAATAGAACTATTACTAATGCCCATTGGTAGAAGTCTTCCCCTTTTTGGAAACCAGAACTTGGAAACTGGCAGAGCCTAGAGTTGCAGAGACAGGGAACACAAGTGGATCACTGGGAGTGATGGTAAGTGGGGCCTCTCTCGCTCCCCACCCCCCGGTCTGCAGACCCTCATATTCTTTCTATGGGACACAGCGCCATAGACAGCTCTTCGATCCAAACTGTATATTGTGTCCTGGAAGATGGTACCCTATGCTTGTAAAATACCATCTCCAAATTGGTCCTTCAGCTATGCTTTCAACAAGCCACCCCCAACAGTGAAATGTGTGTCAGCTTTGGGTAATGTGAATGCCATGGGCTTCAGCCCATGACGGTACCTCCTTTGCTATAAAGTGGGTCTCTTGGTTTAACATAACATTATTCTGGATCCTGTGCTAGTCTACTAGTCCAACAAACACTCCATAAGCTCCCAGATAGTGGTGCTGGCTGACCCCCCACAGGCAGGAGTAAGGGCAAACCCATACCTAGAATGTGTCTATTCTTATCGAAAGAAATCATTGGCTTTCTAGGATGAAACATGTCCAATATAGTCAATGTGCCAGCAAATGACCAGGTGATCTCCTCAAGGGATGACGGCATACTGGAGGCTCAGTTTTGAGGCCTGTTATTTGCCATGTAGTGGCCACAGTAGCTAGATCAGGCTTGGTAAGTGGGAGCCCATACCCTTGGGCCCATTCAATGACCTTCATCCCTGCCACCACAGCTGCATCACTCACAAGCCCATCATGCCAGCACTGGGGAGGCCAATGATAGAGGCTGGTTGATGTCAACTGGTAAGTTGTTTTTTCTGTTTGGTCATTTAGTGCCTTTCTTGTGGTGAATGCTCTCTGTTGAGCATTAATATGTATTACAAGTCTCTTCTTACTTTCTGCCCACTCTCATGAGTCACCCACAGGACTCCTCCAGAGCTCCTTCTCCCCCGTCCTCCAACATTTCTTCTTCCTAGGACATGACCACAAGTCCAGGCATTCTCCTCTGCCACGAGTCATAGATAGACTCACCTTGGGCCACTTCTCTTTCCATGCAAAGTGGATGACCATGTCCTCCACCTGCAGTTCTGTTTTTCAAGCCACCTCTGAATGGGACTACAGTGCAGCCACAATCCATATTAGCTTATACTCATATACATCTCCCATCCTACCAGGCAGGCCAAGACCCAGGCTTCAGTTCATTCCTGATCCATCTGGTTGGCCAAAGGGCTACCCCATAAATCAGCAAGTGTAAGCTGAGAGAGGTACAGTCATACAGATTTGCTTGTGTCCTCTGATCCTGCTCAGACTCAACCTCAGATGTACCACTTCCACCTTATGATGGATTATTGCTGGGTCCACTCAAGCTTATGACAGAACCTAGCTCATGATGGAAACTTCTGGCCATATTGATACTTGATGTTCATGGTCAAGCACTCTGTCTTTACCAGGGCTCAGCAGCGTCCATCTTGGGTTCTTCCAGGGCTTTATCTACTCTCTGGCTGGGTGGGTAGTCTCCCGTTTAAGTTCATGTCAGGTTTCTGAGCTATTATTAGAAAGGAGTTCTCATTTCCATGTTTACATGATTTAACTCCATGCCTAAGCCAACTGAGCTCCAGGTACCTGCTGGAAAATGAACCTCAAACTGAGCCATTCAATGACTTGAGAAGAACAGTATTTATAGAGGATCATTTAAGAGTCAGTGGTTCCCCCCAACCTCCTGGAAGCCAACCCAGCAGATGCTGTACCTAAGCTGCACTATTTTGAGTTCTCCTGAATTCCTCTGATGTTAGGTTGTCAGCCTGCATGAAGGAATAGCCCCAAATCAGCTCTGTGAAATTTACCAATGCATTTACCATAACGATAATGCTGAGAAGCTGTGCGTTGCTCTGTATAGTTTTAGTTCTGCCTGTAATAGCTGACCGTTTCACAGGCCACTGGAGAGTTTTGATCTTAGGGACATTCATGAACCATAAAAATGATGGTGTCCCGGCTCTGTGCTGGTTGTTGAAAAGCCAAGTGTGTCCCTCCTGCCTCCCCTTTTGTGTTCTCTCTTATTCCTGGCTTTGTGTTACCTTTCCTGTTTTCAATTTCTCTTTGTCCCATTTTTTTATTTCTTATTTTATTTTTACCTTGTTTTATTCTATGCAATTGTTTAAGAGAGTTTAAATAATGTCTGGCAGGGGTATAAATAAGCAAACAAATAACTAGAAAGCTTAGTGCATGTGATGTTTGCCTACACAGTCAGCATTCAGAAAAATCCAAAATAATAATTTAATCAGCCTGGATGGAGGTATAAAACTGCCAGAGAATTTCTGTAAAGCAATTGGTAGATATGAATTAGCAGCCTTTACAATGTTCATATATTTGGCTCTGGAATTCTAGAAATTTATCCTAGTATGAAATAATGAGAGGTGTGGATAAAGTTTAGGTATGAAATAATTATTCTAGGATTATTTTTAATCACAAAACTAAAAGCAATGAAAGGTCTTGTAATAGGATAAAGGTTAAGTCAATTATAGTATACCTCAATTTTAAATGCAGTCATTAAAAGCAAGATTTTCGGGCCTCCCTGGTGGCGCAGTGGTTGAGAGTCCGCCTGCCGATGCAGGGGATGCGGGTTCGTGCCCCGGTCTGGGAGGATCCCATATGCCGCGGAGCGGCTGGGCCCGTGAGCCATGGCCGCTGGGCCTGCGCGTCCGGAGCCTGTGCTCCGCAACGGGAGAGGCCACAACAGTGAGAGGCCCGCATACCGCAAAAAGAAAAAAAAAAAAAAAAGCAAGATTTTCAAAGAATTTTTATGCCAGAGGAAAACGTCCTCTTTAGCATGTTTGTAAAAAAGCAGAATACACATGATTCCAATTATGTTATTATATGCTTTTTAAAAGATCAGGGGCATAGTTAGCAACTGATAACTCTAGGAAGTTATATTAAAGGTCATTGTTCTATACCTTTGTTCTATATCATTATTTTATATATATATATATCATTGTTATGTACAGACCTGGAAAGATAGCATAGTGGAGACAGCAGGAGTTTTACTCTCAAATTTGCCTGGGTTCAAATACCACATTCTTACTTTTCGTCCCTGTGATTATAAACAAATTCTCACCCACTCTGAGTCTCAGTTTCATCATCAAGAATGCTTTCATATAAAGCTGGAATGAGAGTAAAATTTAATGGCACATTTAAAGTGCCAGCACGTAATGGACATTAATTAACATGGGTTAAGTTCCTGACCCTTTGTCCCCCACCCCTTGCTTTCATTCTCACCGAGGATCAGAATACTTTCAATGGAAAGTAGCTTAAACAGCAAGAAGTCCTGGGACAGGGCAGCCCCAGTTAGTCAACACAGACCTTAGTGACACCATCTCTTTGCTCTGCCACCCTCAGAAGGTAGCTCCCCTCATGGTCACGAGATGGTTGCAGCAACTCCAGGCATCACATCCGTTCAGGACAGCATCACAAGGAAGAAAAGACTTTCTCCTCCTGGGTATCTCTCTTAGAAGCAAGGAAATCTTTCTCAGAAGCCCCCAGCACACCTCCTCTCATGTCTCAGAGACCAAAATATGCCACACGCCCACACCCAAACCAAGCATTGTCACTAGCTTAGATTAGAAAGTTTTGGACAGAAAATAGGGCTGGGGTCCCTGAAGCATATCCCAAGGTGCAGTACAGTAGATGCCTGAGCAAAATTGGTGTCTTGATCAGGAAAGAAAGGGGCAATGGGTGTTGGGCAGATTGTTCAATGCCGTGTCTGCTACACTCCCAGCTGTAGGAAGCCTTGTCTGGTGTAAATTCCAAAAGGAGAGACTGAGTTAACCAGCTGGAGATGTGGGGTGGGAAAGTAGACAAGGGATGTAGACAGGCAAATTGTCCAGGGTAGACTCTTAATTGGGGTGAAGGGGCCTGATGACAAAAAGAGGAGCAAGAGGGCTCAGTAGACCAGCCTGACCTACTAGAGCAAGTCCTGCTAGGGCGTAAACTGAGAGTGCAAAATCGAGAACAAACACATTACAGTCTGTGCTGGTATAAACCGCGGTGATAACAAACATGGCCTCATTTGAAATGAACTCAGATGGCTGTGCTTATGTGTCATGGGTGTCTGCAAAGGAGTGGTGGGCTTTCTGACCGTGTAGATGTGGAGAACACAATTCCTGAATCTTCTATTCAATCAACAATGAATACATTTCGACCACCTACCATATCTCCATAAACTAACCCCTGAAAAAAATAAAAGACATATTATAAGACTCAGAGTCTGGCTTTGAAGAATTTAGACTCTGCTGGAGTCTAAAGTAACAGAAGCAAAGTGTAGAGAAATACCTCGGGCTAACGGATGTGGTGCAGAAAAGA
Source organism: Mesoplodon mirus (assembly GCF_964341445.2). NCBI lineage: Eukaryota > Metazoa > Chordata > Mammalia > Artiodactyla > Ziphiidae > Mesoplodon > Mesoplodon mirus. Next base: position 40,182,766 of record NC_138989.1, on the reverse strand, counting down.
ATTACAGCAAGAACTCAACAAAGTTGGGAGAGAGATGGCTGAGGGGCAGGGTGCAGGAAGGGACCTGAGCTGGGAGTAACTCCGCTAGGTCAAGATTGGGATTAGGGCAGACAGAAGAGGGAAGACACGAGCGAGCCATGGGGACGGGGTGGGGAGGATGATAACAAGGAAACGCCTAGGACAAGTGTGGAGCCCTTCTTTTGGGGGAGTGAGAAAGTATTTGAATATGGAGGGTGGGGCTACAGGGATTGAATTTCCTGTGTTAGGCCTGGTGGGTTCCTGCTAAGTTCCAGAGTAGAAGACTTTAGAAGGAGATGCCTGGCTGTGGTCATGAGAGTTTTGCTCTGTTTGGGGGCTTTTTCATGAAGACAAGCTGAACCACGTGTATGGGATGGTGTATATGCACATTCTTTTTTTTTTTTTTTTTTACCATTTAAACTTTTTATTCAGGCATTTTCTTTCCTTTGACAAGAATCCCATCAGCAGCCTGGCCAGAGACAATGCCCAAAACAACTCTGAGTGGAAAGGAAACAGGCTTTGAAGCCAGAAAGACTTTTTTTTTTTTTTTGGCTGCGTTGGGTCTTCGTTGCTGCACGCGGGCTTTCTCTAGTTGCGGCGAGCCAGGGCCACTCTTCGCTGCGGCGCATAGGCCTCTCATTGCGGTGGCTTCTCCCGCAGCAGAACACGGGCTCCAGGCACGCGGGTTTCAGCAGTTGTGGCACGCAGGCTCAGTAGTTGTGGCTCGCGGGCTCTGCAGTGCAGGCTCAAGAGCTGTGGCACACGAACCCAGTTGCTCCGCGGCATGTGGGATCCTCCCAGACCAGGGCTCGAACCCGCGTCCCCTGCATTGGCAGGCAGATTCTTAACCACTGTACCACCAGGGAAGCCCACAAAAAGACCTAATTAAAGGTCTAGTCTGACCACTCATTAGCAAATTACTTCATCTTTCAGAAACAGTTTTTTCCAGCTGTGGACTGAGCATAATACACACCTCATAGCATTCTTACAAGGGAAGCTCCTGGTACATAGCACTCAAAATATTAATTCTTTCCCTTCCTCTTTTTGTTTATCAAAACTATTAATAAAGTAAAACTTCCAATGCTTGATTTTATATAATAATGTCATGTAGCTACTTCAAAACTACCTCATCCATAGGCACCCAGGGCAGGGGAAAAGTTTTGAGTCTTTTTTTTTTACTTTTTGGCAGCACAATGCAGCACGTGGGATCGTAGTTCCCCGACCAGGAATGGAAACCGCGCCCCCTGCAGTGGAAAGAAGGAGTCTTAACCGCTGGACGGCCAGGGAAGTCCCTGAGTCTAACTTGATTTTAAAAATTAGAAATTCCTATCAAATTTTGGAACTTTCCTTAAAATTGTTTTAAACACAAAGTAATACAATTTATCCATACAAGATAAACATTTTTATGTTCTTTATGAACTTTAATTTTCAGTTATTTTTTAACTTTTAAATTAAAAAATCATTACAAATTGATTGGAAAAAAGAAGGAGGCTCAAACAGAGCTGAGGGGGAGGATGAGTGGATTCCTGTAGTGTGAGGGTGTGAGACGTTCACTTTTACTTTAGCGTTCGAATTTTCTAGAAAGGATATTATTGCTGTTTATACTTTAAAAATAATATATTTTTTAATTAAAAAATATGACTCTCCCACTTTTACTCCCCTCAGACCAGCCCTGGGCAATTAGCAAGCAGTACGTTCAAGGGAGTGGACAGCTCCTGTGATACTGCAGGTGTGCAGGATAAGGCCAAGAGGAGGAGGTGATCGGTGTGGTAAAAAGATAGAGTAATATGTGTCTATTTCAAACTGTGCCCTTCACCTTCAAAAAGGAAAATACCACTTATCATTCCTTTAGTCAAAAGGCTTGTTTCCCAGCTCTTTCCCCAGGAGGAAAAATCCCAGATTCTTATAAAAGAAAAATAAGAAAAAGAAAAGAAAACCTAGAAGGTCAGAAACAAAAATGAAAATAGTTATTTGAAAGAGTGGTGGGATGATGGGTGAATATTTTTCTTATGTTTCATTTCCATCATCATCATAGTTGTGCTGTAATGAAGGTCAAGAGTCATCTGATGAAGACCATGCCCTTCTGGAGGATGTGGGTGTGTGTGGATTTGTGTGTGGATGTGTGTGTACTGTGTATACATGGATGTGAGTGTGGAATTATGTATTGTGTGTGAACCTGTGTGTGTGAAATGTAGAGTCTGTGTAGAGACTGCAGTGTATGTGTGTGAGGAATGTGGATGTGCATGGAGTGTGTGCATGAGAGAGAAGGTGGGTGTGTGAGGGGTGTGGGTGTGGTTTTTTTTTCCTCCTGAACCAAAATTTTATTTTAAATTAAGTTTTTAGTGCATACGAAAATTTTTCATAACACATGACATATAAAGATGTTAACATATTGAACTACAACAGAAAACATTTTTATCCAACTTTTGAATCATTAATATGCTTATTTCTCCTGTGAATGAATGCAGTTAGCTTAAATCAACTTTGTCACGGGGTATCAAGTAGGTTTAAAACGTGGGGCTAGGGTTGAGTGTGTGTAACCTGGAAAGTGTGCACAGTGTGAGGTGTACAGTTTGGAGTGGGAGAGTGAGCCTGGATGTGTGAAGAGTGATGTGAGGTTGTGAGCGTGCAGTGGTGTGTGTGTGAACCTGTGTGTGTGTAGAGTGTGCACAGTGCGTGCGGAGTTGGGAGTGTGTGTGTGTGGTAGGTACGCGGAGGGCGGTCGCGTGTGAGCCCCCGCCCCTCCCCTCCCCTCCCCTCCCCTCCCCTCCCCTCCCCTCCCCTCCCCTCCCCTCCCCTCCCCCTTCCCCTCTTCTCTCCCCCCGCCCCTCCCCTCCCCCTTCCCCTCTTCTCTCCCCCCGCCCCTCCCCTCCCCCTTTCCCTCTTCTCTCCCCCCGCCCCGGCCCCGTCTGCGGCAGCGAGAGCGCGCGGCGCCGGGAAGGCCGCCCCTCTGCGGAAGGCGGCGGGAGAGTGGGGGAGGGCTGGGCCGGGCGTCCGGGCCGGAAGCGCGCCGGTCCCGGCGGGGCGGCCGCGGACATGTGCAGGATGTCGTTCAAGGTGAGCGCCGTGGGCTCCGGGAGGGCGCGCCGGGCTGGCGGCAAACCTGCGGCGGCGGGGCCCGCACCCACCGTCCGCCCGGACCCGCCGCGGGCCCGCAGGGTGGGGTGGCCGCCGCCCCGGGGGTGCTGGCGGGGGACGGGAGGGAGCGACCAGGCCTGGATGGCTCCTGTGGTTTGTGGTCTAGGGGTGCGCTTTTTGCCCGAAAGGCTTTCAGTACTTCTGGCTGCAGGTGCGGTGAGCCCGCCCGCGGGGCGCAGGGGCGGCGAGGACTGTCGCCGGGGTAACAGTCGGGCGGGGGCGGGGAAGAAGCCCCGGGTCTGCGCTCCTCTGCGGCCGCCCCTCTTAGGGACCAGGGCTGCGGCACCGATGCCCGATCCTGCGTCCGCGTTCCCGAACGCCAGCCGCACCACTGCTGCCTCCTCCCCACAGGACTTTTTTTGACCCTGAAGCTGAGTGACCAGCGCAGAGTGGAGCTGCGATTGATTACCAGACTTCAGTGTCCAAAGAGGTTATTAAAGTCATTCATTTAACGCCCACATTTTAGGATGAAAATGAGTTCATTGATATGCCTTTATTGAAGGGTTTAATAAAAATAGTAGTTAAAATGTATTGAGCACATAAAATGTGCCCGACTCTGAACCAAGGGCATCATGGTGCATCTTCTGAATCCTCAGGAGGACCCACGAGATGGTACTTTGGTGCCCCCCACTTTTTTTTTTCCAAATAAGAAAACTAAAACATGGAGAAGTTAAATAACTCTTCCCACAGCCGTGCAGCCAGTGTGTGAATGGTGTTCAGATTGAAACCCTGGTGTGTCTGGCTCCAAAGCCAGTGTAATCCCACCTTTTACAGTAGCTCGTGTAAGCAGAAGAATGACACGGTGAGATTTGCATGTTAGAAAGATCTCTGGCTATGGTTTGGAGAAGAGAATGGAGCTGGGAGACCAGTCAGGATGATGTTGGGGTCATCTTGTTAAATGGTACCAGACTAGGGCACAGCTTTTGAGGATGGGAGGAAGCAGACAAATGTGAGTGACAAAAAAATTTTTAATCAGAAGAATTCGGTAATTGATGTTATTCACTGAGTTAGAGAAGGCCAGAGAAGTAAAGATAAAATGTTTGGGGTGGGACGTGTCAAGTTTAAGGATGGACAGGAGTCCAAGTAGAGATGTTGGTTAGACAGATGTACAAACTGGGAGCCCAGGAGAGTAGTCTAGGCAGGAGATAGAGATGAGATTTAGGAGTGAGCAGTGTTAAGTGGTCATTGAACCCTTGGGGATGAATGTGATTGATCAGTGAGATCACTTAAAAGTAGAAAATAAGAGGACTGGGCTTCCCTGGTGGCGCAGTGGTTAAGAATCCACCCGCCAACGCAGGGTACACAGGTTCAATCCCTGGTCCGGGAAGATCGCACATGCCACGGAGCAGCTAAGCCCGTGTGCCACAACTATGGAGCCTGTGCTGTAGAGGCCGTGTGCCACAACTACTAAAGCCCGTGAGCCTAGAGCCCGTGCTCCGCAACAAGAGAAGCCACTGCAATGAGAAGTCCGCGCACCGCGACGAAGAGTAGCCCCCGCTCACCACAACTAGAGAAAGCCAACGCGCAGCAACCAAGACCCAAATAAAATTTATTTAAAAAAAAAAAAGAGGACTGAGGACAAAATCTTAAAGAAGCTCAAGACTTTAAGAATGAGCAGAATAAAGGAAACCCATTGAGAAAATAGAGGAGCAGACAGAAATGTATGAGAAAAATCAGAAGCATGTGCTATCGTTAAGCCAAGAATCTGTAGTCTTTCCATAAAGGCAGAGAGGGATGCAGAGTTAAATACCACAGAGAAATCAAACAAGCTTAGAATCGAAAAGTGCCCCTTGAATTTAGTAACAAAACAGGCTCTGGTGACCTTGCTGAGAACAGTTTTAATGTAATGTTGAGTTCAGAAGCCAGATTGTAATAGCTTGAAAAGAGAGTGGGTGGAAACCACAAGTGGAGAGAACTCTTTCAAAAAATTCTTCGGGAAACAGCGGCTGCAGCAGGAATCCAGACTTGGCCAAGGGTTTGTTTGCTTTAAAATGGTAGAGACTTGAGCATCTTTAAATGATAATAGACATCTCAACAATAAACAAGACAACCCAATTTTAAAATGGTCAAAGGATCTGAATAGACGTTTGTCCCAAGGAGATATACAAATGGCCAATAAGCCACTAAAAGGATATTTGACATCATTAGCCAACAGGGAAATGCAAATCAAAACCACAATGAGGGCTTCCCTGGTGGCGCAGTGGTTGAGAGTCCGCCTGCTGATGCAGGGGACACGGGTTCGTGCCCCAGTCTGGGAAGATCCCACATGCCGCAGAGCGGCTGGACCTGTGAGCCATGGCAGCTGAGCCTGCGCGTCTGGAGCCTGTGCTCCGCAACGGGAGAGGCCACAACAGTGAGAGGCCCGCATACCGCAAAAAACAAACAAAAAACCCACAATGAGATACCACTTCACACCCATTAAGATGATTACAGTCAACAGGACAGACAATGACAAGTGTTGGCAAGGATGTGGAGAAATTGGAACCCTCATACATTACTGGTAGGAATATAAAATGATGCAGAAATAATAGAAAACAGTCTAGTCATCCTTCAAAGAGTTAAACATAGAGCTACTATATGATCCAACAATTCTGCTTCTAGGTGTATATGCACAAGAAATGAAAACATGTCAGGAATTTATATCTCATGGTGCTGGAGGCTGGGAAGTCCACAATCAAGCTGTTGGCAGGTTCAGTGTCTGGTGAGAACCCTCTTCCTGGCTTGCAAACAGCCACCTTCTGGCTGTCTCCTCAGAAAGGGGAGAGAAGGAGCTCTAATGTCTTCCTTTTCTTGTAAGGGCACTAACCCCATGATGGGGGCTCCACCCTCAGGACCTAATCTAAACCTAATTATCTCCAAATGCCCCACCTCCAAATATCATCACAATGAGGGTTAGGAATTCAACATAGTAACTTGGAGGGGGGAGGACACAGTCATGCAGTCCATAACATGGTATATCCATATAATGGAATATCATACAACCAACAAAAAGAATGAAGCACTCATACATAGCAACATGCATAGACCTTGAAAACATTATGTTAAGTGCAAAAAGCCAGATACAGAAGGCCAGGTATTATCTGGTTCCATTTATACAAAATGTCCAGAATAGGCAAATCCATAGTGACAGAAAGTAACTTAGTGGTTGCCAGGGACTGGGGGAAGAAGGGGGTGATGGGGAGTGATTGTTAATAGGTACGAGGTTTCTCCTGGTTGATGAAAATGTTCTGGAATAGTGGTGATGGTTGTGAAACCTTGAGATTAAACTAAAAACCACTGAATTATATGCTTTAAAAGGATGAATTTTATAGTATGTACATTATATCTCAATAAAAAAGTATTTTAAGATGACAACAGGGAGTGCTGAGAAGGCTTGCGCACAGAGGGGATGATTGAGCTGAGTGCTGAAGCTCTCAGGAGGTGGGGGGGGGCAGAGATATTGATGTTTTGTAAAGTGAAGGCCAGGATGCGGTCAGAATTTGGGGTGGGCAGAAAGGAAGGTGCCAACGTTTTCAGTGAAGAAAATGTTCATTTTCAGTGAAGAAAATGTCAGGAGGCGACAACTACCTTGAGGTGAGGCAGAGGATGAGAAGGTGGGATGGCCTGAGTCTTGAAGCAGCAGAGATGTACACCTGGTGAGAAGGGCAGTGTCTGGAAGCCAGGTGAGGAGGGCCCAGCCCCATTCTCCACCCTAGGGCTGGGGTGGGAGCAGGCCCCGCCTCCACCAGGGAGGCAGAGGAAGCTCGGTGCTAAGTGAAGGAGAAAGACAGTTGATTTTCCAGCAAGTGGAGGAGTTCCAAAAGGCACAGAGGGAAGGCTTGAGGGGGAGTGGAGGAGGGGAGCAGTCACAGGACGGTGACTAACCCTGCACTAGCCCCAGCTCACATCATACCAAACGTATTAAAATGTACCCTCAGCCCACAATGAGAATAGCAACTTTTGGGAATTCCCTGGCAGTCCAGTGGTTTGGACTCAGCACTTTCACTGCCAGGGGCCCAGGTTCCTTCCGTCTGGGGAACTAAGATCCCACAAGCACTTTTGTTGTACATTTTTGGAAGGATTTGTATACTATTGCTTTTTAAATTATTTAGCAACAAATAACATTTAATTTACATCTGTCCAGGATTTTTCTGCAATTCAGTAGTTCTTGTATAGTGAGAAAATCAGACCTGCCGATTATATTCATGTGTCAGCGACATTTTATGAATACCAATTTTAGCAATTAGTAAAGTTGACAACATGTTACACTTCGTACATACTGAATCAAGTTTTCATTAACTTTGATTTTGGAGCCATAGATTAACTGTTTCATTTTCATCGGCAGCTGAAAGGCTTGTAGGCCCGAGGCCCTGGATCTCCAAGGCCTGCATTGAAAAGACCCAGCATTGTTGGCTGAGTCTGTGGGAGGATAAACAGAGCGTTAGAAGCCACAATTTTGCTTCTTCTCGATGACTGAGTCACCACTTGTAGGGCTATTTGCTTCTGAACCATGTGGACACCCTTTTTTTTTTTTTTTTTACAACTTTATTGGAGTATAATTTGCTTCACAATGGTGTGTTAGTTTCTGCTTTATAACAAAGTGAATCAGTTATACATATACATCTGTTCCCATATCCCTTCCCTCTTGCATCTCCCTCCCTCCCACCCTCCCTATCCCACCCCTCCAGGCGGTCACAAAGCACTTAGCTGATCTCCCTGTGCTCTGCGGCTGCTTCCCACTAGCTATCTATTTTACATTTGGTAGTGTATATATCACGTGGACACCCTTTTTTATCCTTTGTCCATTATGCTGTCAGCAGTCCCTTCTTGCTGGTAGCGCTTTGCCTCTCCGGTAAACTTCCTGTTTCACGCTTGGCAACTCCCAATTTGTTCTGGTTGGGAAAAGAGATACATGTTTGTTGGGATTGTTTTTAAAGTAAAAGCAAACTCAAAGTGCAGGTCTGAGTCTTTTTGTGGAATGAAGCTCGTGGATTTCAGTACATTAACTTTTGTCTTTATAACAACTATTTCTCCAAGGCTGAGGTTGCCAAAAGTCTGGCACAATTTGGGGGTTAGACCCTAACCCAATGAGGGAGGTCACCATCCCAGGGGAATCATCACTAGATAAAGAATAATACCTAGGTCTTTCTCGTCTTACCCAAGAGGATAAAGCATCTCAATACCAGGCTTTATCTTGGTGATGGAAATTGCTCATGTCTTGGCCAGAGGTACAGGAACTTGTATGTTTCATCTATGTTCTGAAGGTATGTAAATTATCTCAAAATCAACTCCAGTTCATCAATCACCTGAAATTTTTTGGATGAGCCACAGGAGAATAAATTAACAAAGCCATGTATTTTTTTAACAGCTTTATTGAAATACAGATCACATACCATATACTTCACCAAGCTGAAGTGTTCGTTTCAGTGGTTTTTAGCCTATTCACAGAGTTGTGCACCCGCTAGCACAATCAAGTTTAGAATATTTTAATCACCCCAAAAAGAAACTATACACCTCTTAGCAGTCACTGTATTCCTCCACACACCCTTGTTTCAGAAAACTGCGCAACTACTTTCTACCTCTATCGATTGGCCTATTCGGAACATATATGTGTTAAACAGACCTTAAACGTGGTCTTGAGTTCTGAGTTTGGAAACGCCAGTGTTATACAGGCCTACCTCTTAGGCAGAATGCCTGGCTGAATAAATCACTTACTTTTTCCTCTTAGGTTTCCTATCACTTACAGAAGTGTAATGATGCTTACAACACAGGGTTAACTCTCAGTGAATGTTTATTAAGCAATTCTGTAAATTTCAGCCATTTAGCACAAAGTGGAATGGTGACATATCCAAAGCCTCCTCCTGCCCCGTGGTCCCTCAACCCTCCTTATCCCCTTGTTTAATGCGGCTTCGAACATCAGAGAAATTCATCGTTGAACAAAGCTAATGTTCTCTTGATTAGATTAATTATACAAATGAAATCCACATTATTCTCAACCCTTTTTTAAATTAAACCAGTAGTTTAGATCTCTACCGCCTCTTAGCTTTTAATCAGAATTCCAGTTCTGTACAAGTAACAACTTCCCTTCTGTGTTTCTCTCCCCTTCCTTCCCGGATTTAATTTCTGGTAGTGTGCTGATGACCACTGTGTGAGCCAAAATTCTGGCAGTAAATAGGGGGAAAAAAGAGAAGGGAAGGTGGCATATGTGGAAGGTTATACTCAGGTTTTCTCACAGCGGGTAAGATTTAGGATCTCAGACTCTGGACCCAAACAGACTTGGGTTTGAATCCCGTTACTTCCTAGCTGGATGACCTTACATAAGTACTTCTGTGCCTCAGTTTCCTCATCTTAAAAATGGAAACAGTAACACCTACCTCATGGGGTTTTTCTGGGAATTAAAAGCGTTAGAACAGTGAGAGTACTCAGCACACCGCCTGATACAGAGCAAGAACCCAACGTAGGTTGTCACTGCTGTGATGACAGTGTCACAGCCAACAGCCTGCTTGCAGAGACCCGAAAAAACAAGGAAGAGGTTAACTAATAATCACACGATTGGTGAAGTGCCTTAAGATTTGTGTGAAGCATTTTCACATGCATCAGCTCCTTTAAAGGCTTAAAGGGCTGCCCTTTGTAAACAGCATTTTATGATTATGTGCAGATTGTACCCAGAGGAGGTTTGGAAGTTAACCAGGCAATGTGGTCTGTAGACCCCAAAGAGAAAGAAGGTCGTGGGACTTTCCATCTTGGCAGAAGAGGACTTGGAATGAGGGTAGGAAGGAGGTCACTGGGGTCCACACTGCCTATTCCTTGCTGTCTCAGGAGGAGAATTCCGCAGGAGGCAGGACGATAGGGTGGCTGAAAGCCCAGCCTCAAGCACCAGACTGCCTGGGGCTGAAGCCTGCCTTGTTGCTTCTCGCTTCTCACTTACGTCATCTGAGCGGTGGGATAATAATGCACCCACTTCCCCGAGCTGTGATGAGCATTAAATGAGCTGGTCTGCAGAGGATGTGCCACTGGTACAGAATAAGCACTTGGTAAGTATTAGCTCAGGATTCCTGCACTCCAGTAAAACGGGTTGGCCGCAGTGTGATAGGAGAACTTATGCATTGCTTTGCTGGACATTTCCACCTTGATGCCCCATAGGCATCTGAAACTCGGCATGTGCAAAGCTGAACCCATCACTTTTCCCCATAATCTGCCTTTCAGCCAGAGCTTCCGACTTCCATGAGTGGCAACACATCTGCCAGGCTCCCTCTCCCTCTGCTCCTGCACAGACAGTCACACCGAGACTATTCAGTTTAGCTCCTTGAAATTTCTCCCGTCTGTCTCATCCTGCTGTCCCCACGATCGTAGCCTCAGCTCACCATCTCTTCCCTGTCTGTACAGTGTCTCCTAACCTTGTAGACACCAGTCTCAGTCTGGCTCCAGTCCTCAGACCGGCTCCAGTCCTTCCTTGACTCCCTAGTACCCACCAGATGAAGTCCAAGCTCCATCACATAGCACAGCAAGTCCTTCAGGATGTGGCCCTGACTACCTGCCCTACAGCATCTCCTGCCCTCTCTCCCCCCACGTCCTTCACTCCAGCCCTTCCGAGCTAGTGACGGTTCCCAGGATGCCCCCATGTCATTGCATCAGCACCCTGCATGCCTGGGATGCTCGTTTCCTACTGGCCCATAAAGCCATTGGAGCAGAGATCAAGGTTGACTGGTACCTCTAGTCCTAGCCCCTGGCCAGTGCCACTGTCCCAAGCACATGCCAGTGACCAAGCAAATGAATTCTCCTGGACAGGTCTTAAAGGGCTGTGAGGACTGTGCATCTAGAGCTTGCATCTCTTGAGCGTTTGCTGTCAAAGTGCATTTGCACGTATTACTTCATTTAGCCTCTAACAGCCCATGACAGAAGTACAGTTGACCCTCCGTGTCTTCAGGTTCCACATCTGCCTATTCAACCACAGATCAAAAGTATTCAGAAAAAAAATTCCAGAAAGTTCCAAAAAGCAGAACTTGAATTTGACCTGCACTGGCAACTATTTACATAGCATTTACATGTGTAAGATATCACAAGTAATCTCGAGATGATTTAAAGTATGTGGGAAGAGATACATAGGTTATATGCAAGTACTGTGCTGATTTATATAAGAGAGTTGAGCATCCACAGAGTTCAGTATCCGCAGGGGGTCTAATCCCCCGAGGATGCTGACTATACCACCACTATTAATATCATTCTCGCTTTCCTAGGGCAGAGAGAAATTAAATAACCTGCCCAAGGTCCCAGAACCGGGAAGTAGCAGGGCCAGGACTTGAACTCAGCTCTCTCTCACCCCAAATCAACTACTCTATCATGCCTCCACCTCCCAGTATATCAAGCTCTTGAGGGAAAATGAAGGATTTACACCTTTTCCCAAAGCTCAGTTTCTAGAACCTTGTAGGAAACCAGGATGTCTAGCCCGTGCAGGAGAGGAATCCCCGAGGCCATCCTAAAGGCAGGAGAGGCTCCTGGCTGGAGAGCTTGTTATGACAATAGAAGTTTGGGGCTTGCAAATGGTTTTTTGAAAGGTATTTGGGGTTAAAGGGAAACAACAAAATCATTGAAAATGATTTAGTTTATGACTCTCAAGGTTTCATGTTTCCAGAAAAGCCAACAAAGCTGTTCCATGGTGCATATTAACTTGTCTTCCTGATTCGCCCTCCCAAACTTCATCTTGGCTTTGTGCAATCTCTCTATTTAAGGGGCATTGTTTCATGACTTATTATACAAGTCAAACCAGCCTTGCCATTGCTTCACACACTTACTAACAACTGTAACATCAGACCCAGCCTGGTGCAAAAAACACAGACACTGGGTGTGAAAACTCCTGGGACAGTAAAACTTACAGCTTCAGGGGAAGCAAATTATTCACCTGGAATTTAAGGTGAACTTTTTCCTCCTAACTGAGCCAGGGAAGCATTCCAAGTATGTTTGTCATCTGCTTATCACTCCCCACTTTGCCACGCTCTTGTCCAAGAACGCACAAGAACACTAAGCTGTGTTGTGCATGTGCTGAAGAGCTCCTGAAATTAAACCCTCACACCCACAGGTGCCGTCACCCCTCTGCTGCCACTGGACTTTCACTTGTGATGGTTCGGTGAAGCAGCTGAAATTGTCGGTGTTTTCTTTTTAACTTAGCATTGGTGAGTTAGGTTTTGTATGTCATACCTTATACATATACTTAGAAGACGTATTGCATAAAAGACCCTCTGGGTCAGATATGTGCTTTGAGCCCACCCCAAAAAGTGTTTTTGTTAAACAATTTGAATACTAGAAAATTTCCTGAGACCAGCAGAATTCTTTATTAGTACCAATACTCTGAGTTCAGTTTTGCCTGTTGATTCTAACTTTGTAAAGAAAGTGAACAGAAGGAAAGAAACTAGTATTTGTAAGCATGGATGATGTGCTGGGCACCGTATTAGCCAATTAACCTGCATCATTTAATTTTTACCATAAACTTCAAGGCAGTAATGTGATCTCCATCTGAGCAAGAGGAATCCAGGCCTCAGCGGGGCCAAGTCCGTTGCCCAGGGCTGGGGTGGAAACCCTGAGCTGACTGGTTCTGTCTGCCCCTCACCCCCACCAGGGACTGTTCTCTGCAAATTCAAATTGATCTGTTTTAGAGAAGGTGGTGGTACTACAGTCAACGCTGCAGCTCTGATTCAGGAGAACTCTTCTCCAGCTCTGTTCCTTCCGTAGTTGTTCCAGTGTTAACTTAGCAACTTTAAAATAACCCAGGAGTGGAGTGAAGGATCCACTGGAGAGAACTGGAGTGGGAATGCCCGTTTTCATGGTGGCCTCACTCACTGACCATGTGGCTGACCACTTTACTCCTTTTTCTTTCTTTCTTTTTTTTTTTTTTTTTTTTTTTTTTTTGCGGTATGCTGGCCTCTCACTGTTGTGGCCTCTCCCGTTGCGGAGCACAGGCTCCGGACGTGCAGGCTCAGCAGCCATGGCTCATGGGCCCAGCTGCTCTGCGGCATGTGGGATCTTCCCGGACCGGGGCATGAACCCGTGTCCCCTGCATCGGCAGGCGGACTCTCAACCACTGTGCCACCAGGGAAGCCCCTACTCCTTTTTCTTAAAGGACTCACAGCAACATTTTCTGCCCAAAGTTCCTTGTTCTCAGCAGAAACCTCTGGCAAGTTCCAGCTGAAACAGAGAAAATTTGGTGGAGGGAAAGTGAGGCATTTACCCAGGCAGCTGGAATCAGGTAGAAAGTATTGAGGGCACAGAAAAGGTACCTGTAAACTCAGAATTGGGAGAGATTTCCCTCTGCTTAGAGGCAAAGAGAGATTTGGGAACACTTCAGGGAGGAAATAACCTTTAAGCAGAACCTTGGCCGTGAAGGATGGGGGAAAATTCATTTCACACAAAAAGGAAACTGTGAACAAAGACACAGAGGCAGGAAAGTGAGGACATTGGTGGGAAATAGGGTATTAATAGTGCTGTGTAATCAACAACACGGCTCTTCATCACAGCCCCATGGCTGGGGTATCTGCTTCCCATAACCAAGTACACGACAATCACCTGTTGCCAGAGGAGCACTCTCAAATGATCAGACATATCTGGAAGGTCTCCCTTTTGAATGGTAGTGCGTACTTGCGTAGAAGTGGTCGTGTTAATGAAAGTCGATTTTAAGATCCTGTTTTGTTTTGCTTCTGCAGAAGGAAACCCCACTTGCCAACGCCGTGTTCTGGGCAGCGAGGAGGGGCAACTTGGCTCTGCTCAGGCTGCTGCTGAACAGTGGCCGAGTGGACGTGGACTGCAGGGACAGTGTACGGACCTGTCCATTCGGTACACGCATGCTGGGAGCTTGCCATCCCCCGCTCGCATGAGAGCGCCTGCTGAATACCCTTCCTTCACAGTGTTTGTCCGCTTTTTCATGTGTTTGCTTGCTTCATCCTTTTCAAAAAGTCCGAAGTACCATGGGGAACTTCAAAACATACTGGGGGGCTTCCCTGGTGGCGCAGTGGTTGAGAGTCCGCCTGCCGATGCAGGGGACGCGGGTTCGTGCCCCGGTCCGGGAGGATCCCACATGCCGCGGAGCGGCTGGGCCCGTGAGCCATGGCCGCTGAGCCTGCGTGTCCAGAGCCTGTGCTCCGCGACGGGAGAGGCCACAGCAGTGGGAGACCCGCGTACCACAAAAACAAACAAACAAACAAACAAACATACTGGGAAAGCCATTACCTGCATAAAACAGGAGGGGCCACAATAGGGGAAGAGACACGTCACTGGGAATCAGAATCGGCCAAGTCCAAGAAGAAAAGGGGGAGATGATTCAGAACGGAAGGGGGCTGCCGCGGATGGGGGAGTTGGGTTTTATCTACTGAGAGATGGAAGCCTCCACCCAGCCTCTTATCCCTTCCTTACCTTTGCAAACACCAGTACCCTCATCGGTAATGAAGGGGAACTAAAAACAGGTCCTCCCACCTACTTTCAGGCATCACTGCGAGAGCCCTTTCTTCCCCGGCTAGAGGCAGCAATTTCTCTGTTCTCAGCGGGACGTCGCACCTCTGGGGACTAAGAGGACCTCAGATGAGGAGAGAGGAGATGTTTTGATTTTAGGGATTAAATAGAAATGTTTTCACAGGAGCCGCCTTGTTTTCCTGATAACAGGGTGTGCCATTTCCAGCTTTTATTGCGCAAATTTGGTAGGTGATGTCAGCCACCAGCCCAAGCGAGGTATCAAAGTTTGCTCCACTTTGCCCCACCCCGGGCATCAGTGCAGGACAGCTTGGGGTGCACCTCCAGACCCACCTGTAACTTTCTCCAGCTTGCTCTGTGTCCCAGAGTTGGAGCTGTCTGGCCTGCCCCAGGGGACTGGCTTCCCTCTGGCCTCCAGTAGGGTTTGGCCAGTGGGAGCGTTGGCAGGAATCAGAGGGAGGGAGGACAGGGATGTTGAGGAGTCTAGACCCCCCCATCCTGTCTGGCAGCAGGACGCTCACCCTCTCCGTCCTGGGAGCCACCACCTGTCCCTCGCGCCTTCGGGCCTGGGCTAGCAGTGCAGCTCCGCTGTTACTAGCTCCCAGTACTGTTCTTTGTGGTTTCCCTACATCCAGAGCATAGCCTTATAAATAGTCTCTTTATTAAACTTTCGTCCAGTTATCCCAGTTTGAATGTACCATCTGTTCTTTGCCAGGACCCAAACTGATATGGGGCCTTGGGCATCTGTGAACTGGTCGTCGGGTCTTACTTGGGTCTTGCTGGGCAGCAGTGCCACACTGGACAGAACTGGAGTGGGAATGCCCGTTTTCATTGTGGCCTCACCCACTGACCATGTTGATGACCACTTTACTCCTTTTTCTTAGTCACCCCTTCTCAGACACCCCCTACGACCTTCTCCTGACTTCCAGCTTTGTGTAGCTTAATACATCCACAGATCCCTCCTCTTTTTTATTTTTATTTTTTATTTATTTATTTTTTTTTTTTGCGGTATGCGGGCCTCTCACTGTTGTGGCCTCCCCCGCTGCGGAGCACAGGCTCCGGACGCGCAGGCCCAGCGGCCATGGCTCACGGGCCCAGCCGCTCCGCGGCATATGGGATCCTCCCAGACCGGGGCACGAACCCGTATCCCCTGCATCGGCAGGCGGACTCTCAACCACTGCGCCACCAGGGAGGCCCCCTCCTCTTTTTTAAATTAATTTATTTGTTTATATTTTGGGCTGCGTTGGGTCTCGACCATGATGTAGAAGTGAAATACAATGTATAAAGGAGCATTTTGGTTATTTGTTTCATTCATCTTCCCTTACTGTAAAATAGATGAGCCTGATGTTTTTTATTTTCTTTTTAAAATATCCAAGTTAAGTGCTCTGTGGTTCCTCTAGCTCATGATTGATTTGTATTTTGAGACCAGTGTGACCCATGATGAAAAAATTTTCTCATCTCTCATGCAAAGGATACATTCATAGCTTGCCTGTTCAGACTGGCTTTAAATCAAGGAATCTTCTGTCTGAATGCTGAATAAAAATGTTCTCACATTCAACAGGAAGTTGGTAACTCCAAGTTTGCTACTCTAATCTTGAAGAACATGGAGGAAGGAGTCCCCCTGAATGACAGGTGGTACAGCCAACATGAAGGTCTTAACATTCAAATACCAAATGCGGTCACATGGGGTAGAATATCATAAAGCACTTCTGTGAAGCCACTAGCTCTTCTTGATTCTACCTGTACTTTTACTTATAGCAAACAAGACTTTCCCCAAACTAGGATTGTCTTTCACACGAGTCAACAAAAACCAAATAATAATCTAACATTTACTGAGGCATCATAATATTATTTTAACATCTAACTCTTACTGAATATTTAACATTACTAAGCTAAGCACATCGCCTGAATTATTGCTTTTTCCCATTTAATTTAACCAGGCAGATACTTTTACTATTCCGCATTACGGATGAGGTGAATGAGCCTTTGAAAGCTCAGATAACCAGCCCAGAATCATACTGTCAGTGACCACTCAACTATACTGCCTTCCTACAAAATCCCACAGATGTATTGAATATATAGCACGAGGCTTCTAAGAATCACCACCCCGTACCTAGTGAGGCTTCCTCACAGGCAGAGCCGTCTGTCTCTCTCTTATCCTCTCCACAGAAGCAGGCTGCTGACCACACAGAAGAGGTGGTTCAGATTACAGTTTCGAGCCCTTGAAAACAAATGTAAATTAAACCACAAAAGTCCACTTGAATTGGAATATCAGGTGGTACGTCTCAAGTCCTTGAATCTTAAAGCTGGCAGGGACCTTGGCAATCATGTCATCCAGCTCCTCATTTTAAAGCTGAAGTAAATGAGCCCCAGGAATTGTGAGCAGTGTGCCCCAGGTTACGCTGCTGGTTGATGACAGAGATGGACCCCGGGGCTCCTGACTCGCACTTCTGTAATCTCTCGTTGCATCTTTACCTGAATCAGTTTGAAAATAAAGAATTCTAAACTCAGAAAACCAACTAGTACCACTTAACCCACTTTTTTGCATTAGTAACAAGTGTTTTGGCTCAGGAATCATAAAACGAGGCCACTACATCACAGCCGCCTCAAAATGCAGTAACCATGGTTCACTTGGACTGCGTGTCTGAGGGTAATGGAAGTAAGTGAATGTTTGAACTGAAAATTCCAGCCTCAGCAATTTGTCACTTTGCTTTTTCCTGTTTGGTCTGCATTATAAGATTATTCACGAGACACTTTTATTTACTGCGGGAGATGTTGCGCTCAGCTCGGACGTGTCCTGGGAAGAGCTGACGTCTGCAGCATCTTCTCCAGGCCACCTCTCTGGTGTCATGTGGCCTGACTGCTCATCTGTCTCCCCCACCCAGCACGGCACAACACTCCTCATGGTCGCCTCCTATGCTGGCCACATAGGCTGTGTGAGGGAGCTCGTCCTGCAGGGAGCTGACATCAATCTCCAGAGAGAGGTAAGTCAGGTTTTGCACGTGAATAAGAATAACGCAGCTCTATTTACAATAGCCAGGACATGGAAGCAACCTAAGTGTCCATCGACAGTTGAGTGGAGAAAGAAGATGTGGCACATATATACAATGGAATATTACTCAACCATAAAAAGAAACGAAATTGAGTTACTTGTAGTGAGGTGGATGGACCTAGAGTCTGTCATACGGAGTGAAGTAAGTCAGAAAGAGAAAAACAAATACCGTATGCTAACACATATATATATATATGGAATCTAAAAAAAAAAAAAAAAAACGTGGTCATGAAGAACCTAGGGGCAAGACGGGAATAAAGACACAGACCTACTAGAGAATGGACTTGAGGACACAGGGAGGGGGAAGGGTAAGCTGGGATGAAGCGAGAGAGTGGCATGGACATATATACACTACCAAACGTAAAATAGGTAGTTAGTGGGAAGCAGCCGCATAGCACAGGGAGAGCAGCTTGGTGCTTTGTGACCACCTAGAGGGGTGGGATAGGGAGGGTGGGAGGGAGGGAGATGCAAGAGGGAAGAGATATGGGGACATATGTATATGTATAACTGATTCACTTTGTTATAAAGCAGAAACTAACACCATTGTAAAGCAATTATACTCCAATAAAGATGTTAAAAAAAAAAAAAAGAATAACGCCGGTGGCAGAGATGCGAAGCTCTCACAATAGTGAATTGTTAAAAAGGACTATAGAGTACAGTCATCCCTCCGAATACGCAGGGGATTGGGTCCAGGACCCCCCGTGGATACCAAAATCTGCAGATACTCATGTTCCTTATGTGAAATGGCATAGTATTTGCATATGGCCTACGCATATCCTCCCATGTACTTTAAATCATCTCTAGAGTACTTATAATATCTAATACGATGTAAATGCTATGTAAATAGTTGCTGGTGCATGGCAAGTTGGAACTTTATGGAATTTTTCTTAAATTTTATTGGAGTATAGTTGATTTACAGTGTTGTGTTAGTTTCAGGTGTACAGCAAAGTGATTCAGTTATACATATACATATATTCTTTCTTTTTCAGATTCTTTTCCCGTATAGGTTATTACGGAATACTGAATAGAGTTCCCTGTGCTATACATTAGGTCCTTGTTGGTCACCTATTTTACATAAAGTAGTGTGTATATGTTAATCCCAAACTCCTAATTTATTCCTCCGCACCCACCACATTTCCCCTATGGTAACTGTAAGTTTGTTTTTGAAATCTGT
Source organism: Mesoplodon mirus (assembly GCF_964341445.2). Lineage (NCBI taxonomy): Eukaryota > Metazoa > Chordata > Mammalia > Artiodactyla > Ziphiidae > Mesoplodon > Mesoplodon mirus. The sequence continues at coordinate 40,163,951 of NC_138989.1, read as the reverse complement.
GTCTGTTTCTGTTTATAAATAAGTTCATTTGTATCATTTTTTAATTAGATTCCACATATGAGTGATATCATATGATGTTTGTTTTTCTCTGTCTGACTTACTTCACTTAGTATGATAATCTCTAGGTCCATCCATGATGCTACAAATGGCATTATTTCATTCTTTTTTATGGCTGAGTAATATTCCATTGTATATATGTACCAAATCTTCTTTATCCATTCCTCCGTTGATGGACATTTAGGTTGCTTCCATATCTTGGCTATTGTAAATAGTGCTGCATTGAACACTGGGGTGCATGTATCTTTTCGAATTATGGTTTTCTCTGGATATATGCCCAGGAGTGGGATTGCCAGATCATATGGTAGCTCTATTTTTAGTTTTTTAAGGAACTCAGATTCTTCTGAGTAATTTCCACAACACCGAATCATCGTTTTAGGTCATTTTCACTTCAGTAGTTGATTTTCTTCTGGAAGGAAGATGTTTGGGCCCCCTTAGAATTCTACTTTAAAACTTCCCTAATCTTTTTATTTTTCCTCTCTGCTTTACAGCCTTTGTTTATTTTAACTTTAAAGAAAAGACAGATTTTCTCTAATAAAAAACAATACGGTCCAGATCTGCTTACTCAAAGACTTTATTGTGAAGGGCTAGCTCAACATACACAAAAATCTCTTAAGAAGAACGGAGAGAAGCTGGGAGAAGAAGAGAAACGTTTGATTTCCACCCAATGTATGGTTCTTATGGTCTTTATATTTATCTGTTTGGTTCCAACTGCTCAACTAATGTTCTTGGAGATGAAAACTATTGTGCATTGAACACAGTGGCCCTTGAGGACTTAAGTGTGTTGGGTTTAGAGGTAACCTGTGTGGCGCAAATAACGATGACGTGTAGGTCCCCGGTGACCCCCTGAATTCCCTGAGCCAGGTCAGTCTGGAAAAATAGCCAAAGAGAGGCCCTGACCTCACCCCGCGTATTTTGGAAGCTGGAAGAGAGTGCCTGGCAGTGCTGTGGAACTGACGCTTAGAGCAGACTTCTTCCTCGGTTCATCTGTAATCCATTTTGCAATATCAGAATATTTGTCTCCTGAAGATGTACCTGCCATTGTTTCCTTTAGTTGGCTCTCTAGACACATAGCGTTTGCACACTTTGGTAGTCTCTAAAATTCATGTCTATTAAGAAGGTGAGGGATTTCCATGGCAGTCCAGTGGTTAGGAGTCCATGTTTCCACTGCAGGGGACACGGGTTTGATCCCTGGTCAGGGAACTAAGATCCCGCATGTGCACAGGGCAGCCAAAAAAAAAAAAAAAAAAAGATGAGAATTTTCCTATTCTAGCCCAGTTTCCTCATCCAGACCTTGTTACATCTTAACATTTCTGGAACCCAGCAGCCTCGACACTGGTCACTTACCTGAACAAGGAATACAGTCTGTTCAATATAGCCCCCTCCTAGGCTGGAAGTTTATATGCAAGGATTTTGTTTTGTTTACAAGCATATAAATCAAATGTAATGTAGCCAAATATCTTTTAAAACCAGCCTCTCTCTCTCTCTCAGTCAGGTACAACTGCCCTGTTCTTCGCTGCTCAACAAGGACATAATGATGTTGTGAGATTTCTCTTTGAATTTGGAGCATCCACTGAATTCAGGACCAAAGTAAGAGAATTTTCCTGATTTTATACCTTGTTGAAGACTTTCAGCAGTCATGAGTTTTCATTTCTCTTCATCTATAGTATGAATTTTTGCTTTGCTTTTTACAAGATTTTCAAGCCTAAGAAGGTGGGTTTCACAAGGTTAAGTTGTAATGATTCAGGGGTAGTCCTAGGAATCCAATTCAAAACATGACATTTTTACTTTGGGCTCACAATTGGAGAACTCGGGGTGGGAGGAATTGCTTAGATTCTTTCTTGTACTGGTAACTTTCTACTCTGGGACACTAAATTTTGTTATCAGGATGGATACAGTAGCAGGTGCTTTATAACTTTCCCTGTTTTCATATGCTTTTTTCTGCTTCAAGGTTAATCCCAGTGCTATGATAGGAATTGTTGGAAGTATTAAGCCAATCCTAGTGAATCTGAGAGATTTCTAAGGAGGGTTTGGCAGGCAGTTTACTCTCTGAAATGTCCTCACTGAAATATATAACATATGATTACAGTTTATATAGTTTATATAGTTTTTACAGTTTATATAGTTTAACGTAAACTATAAACTAAAAACTGTAAACTAAAAACTGTAAACAGTTTTTACAGTTTATATAGTTGGGCAAGTTGTGGTTCTTCCTTTGCAGAAGTCATTGATTCTTCATGTTTGACATGTGGATAAGAAAACCGAGGCTGCAGAAAGATAACTTTTGTGTTCACAACGTGACTTTTCATGACAATGCTTTGTAGCAGAAGAATTTGAACTGCCATCACATTGTAATTGAAAACTTATTTCTGTCATAAAAAATGACTTCAGTCATAAAAAATTCCTAAAAATTTGCCCTCGTTGGAAACTTTTAGGTTTTCTTAATTCATTGTATGTGATATTTTGATATCAAAGGAGTTTCCAGTGGAGTTTTTTTTCCTGTTAAAACACTATCAAGTAGATCTGAATTTCAGAAAGGGTTTCTGTCTTTTCTAAAACCTACTGTTGGACTGTGTACATGCCTCCAGACATGCTGAATATAATATACAGTAATCCAAAATACATGTGTACAAATATTTTATATTAAATATCATTTTATTTTTAATTATAAAAGCGATACAACTAAAATTAAAAGTTCTACAAACCTGACTCAACTCTGAACTACGTCAAATGATCGTGTGTGACCACATGGCTGCTTCATTCTTCTTAGCTAACAAGTTAATGCTGGCCTTTGTACACGAGCCAGTTTGTGCTGTCCCAGAAATCCATGGAACATGGGACCCAGGGCGAGCAGTTCCACATGTTTCCATTAGGTCAACTGCAGGTGGCCAAGAGTTTTCCATGGGAAGAAGACAGTGTCAGGACGCTTTGAGTTTTAATATGATCCTGTCATCAAAACTGACTTTGTGGGCTTCCCTGGTGGTGCAGTGGTTGAGAGTCCGCCTGCCGATGCCCCGGTCTGGGAAGATCCCACATGCCGCGGAGCGGCTGGGCCCGTGAGCCATAGCCACTGAGCCTGCGCGTCTGGAGCCTGTGCTCCGCAATGGGAGAGGCCACAACAGTGAGAGGCCCGCATACCGCAAAAAAAAAAACAAAAAAAAAAAAACCAAACTGACTTTGTGTCAACTGTTCTCATTGTAATTGAACCTATGTCCCCAAAAATGTGTTTTTTAAAATAAAAGGTATCAGCTCTTCTATGATGATCATCATGTTTTATCTGTTCTCTAAACCTATTAGGCAAAGAGCTGGGAAGATTGACACAACAAAACTTGGAAACGTTGGTGCTCGTTGCTGCTAATAGCTTAATAAGCAACTTCTTAGTGCCCACCAGCCTCCACCTACACCCACCCCCACCAGCCTCAGCCCTCCAGTCTCTCTCCTCCATTCCCCACCCTTCAAAACGCAGCTCTTCCCACCACACAGCCGGGCCCTTGCTGAAGCCTTACTCAGCCATGTGCACCCCCCAGCACCTTGCCTACCTGTGAATGCAGGACCATGTGCAGCAGTGTTTCTCCAAAGGAGGCCCACCTGCCTCCTGCACCTCTCGGTCACCTCACATGGCTGGTCAAATGCCTCTTTCTGGGCCTCACTCCAGACCTACTGAATCTGAGGGTGGGGCTGCGAGGGTAGCCATTTTGAATAAACACTCTATGCCCAAATTTAGAAACCACACTATCTTATATCTATGACTTGTATTTTAGAACCACATTCCACGTTCTTCGATTGTTTACAGTTGGCTCAAATGTCCACATACCCATTCACAGAGCCAAAGAAACAACACAACAATCCTAGATGGGAAAAGAGAAAGCCTCAGCCCAGCACATGAGAAAAACCATTAAGGGCTTAACGGACTTGCCTTGTGGCACTGTGGTTAAGAATCCGCCTGCCAATGCAGGGGACATGGGTTTGAGTCCTGGTCCGGGAAGATCCCATATGCCGCGGAGCAACTAAGCCCGTGCACCACAACTACTGAGCCTGCGCTCTAGAGCCCACGAGCCACAAGTACTGAGCCCGCATGCCGCAACTACTGAAGCCTGCGTGCCTAGAGCCTGTGCTCCACAACAAGAGAAGCCACGGCAATGAGAAGCCAGCGCACTGCAACGAAGAGTAGCCCCGCTCCCCGCAACTGGAGAAAGCCCACACGCAGCAATGAAGACCCAACTCAGCCAAAAAAAAAAAAAAAAAAAAAAAAGAAAGGGTTTCAGTTGACCACAAACTCAGTGAGTCAGTATTTGGTGTGGTTGGCGTAAAAGCTAATTTTAATTTAGGCACAGAGATAAAAGTAGAGGAGAGGGAACCAAGGAATGTCCCATCAGGCCGCATCTACTTTGCAGTGCTCTGTTGAGTCCTAGCGCCCATTTTAAAAGAGGTCTGGACAAATTGGCACATGTTCAAAGGAAAATGCAAAGCAGGAGAGTGAGAAGCACATGGAATAGGCTGCAGTTATCCCCGCTTTCAGTGCATGCAGATCTCGTCCCGTGAAGGCAGGGGCCCAAGAGGTCTACTCCCTAAAAACACCTTAATCTCAGAGACCTACAACTGGGTGGACCCACAGGGAGAAGCCGATGTTTGTCAGTTGGGTCTCTGGTGAAACCACAGGAGATGATTCTGGTGATTCCAAGATACAATTGGTACAGACTTCCTGTTCTGTTTCCTTTATTGAGAGGCCAAGAGATGATTCTGCGTTTGACATGAGAAACTTCTAAATTAATTATAATAACTTAGCAAGTAGCTATAATATATCTCAAACAAGTCACCCCAGTATACAACATAATGATGCCCTTAAGATGAACTCTGTCATGATTATAAAGAAAAAGTAAAAGAGATAAAAGAGGAAAAGTGAGTTTGTTATTATGTATGGGAAGTTCTTTTCCAAAGTTCTCACCATGTGAAGAGCATCTGCTGGTAAGATGTGTGCTCTCACTGTTTCTAATGCGTTTATACTTCTCATGACCGCAGGACGGGGGCACTGCCCTGCTGGCCGCCAGTCAGTATGGGCACATGAAGGTGGTGGAGACCTTGCTGAAGCACGGAGCCAACATCCACGACCAACTTTATGTGAGTGTGTTTCAAGGGGGCTCTTGGAGGACACTTGCTCATTCCCTCATCACACATAGCATCGCAGTCTATGCCAGAAGTAGCATCTGATATAAATTATTACAGTTATCAGAGAACTTCAGGGGAGTTGTAAACAGTGTAGAATGATAGAGAAATTAAGAAAGTTGGTGATTAAGATATGACCAGTGGATTTAGGCATTAGGATATATGTATTAAAAGAGCAAAACACTCAGAGGTCACCAAATAGACCAGTACTGAAGTCAGAATGTCAAGGGTTAAGAGAATGGGAGGTCAGTGAGTGATAGTAGAAGGACAGCACTCACCTGAGAAGTATTAAAACAAAAAAGAGAGAAAGTTGATGCAAGATAGGAGTTTCACTCATTAGTTATATGCTCCTTTCCTTCTTAACAACCATAGACAATATAAATGCATTTATGTTTTACTGGCATCATAATCAAAGATGTCATTAAAGATGTCAATCTACTGTATCATTAAATTTTTTTTCCAGGACCAAAAGCATTATGACATTTAAATAAAAATGTTCCTGACAACTTTATCCACCCTTCCAAAGTTCAATACCTATGAAATGAGTGATGGGGGAGGATCCTCTGGTAAAAACCCTGTTGAGGACTTGCTCCAGAATTTCTTGTCTGATCATCTCATGGATCTAAAAAGAACAGAAGAACCAAGAAAATATTCCTTGGTGACCTTCAGCTTACAATTGTATCAATGCATGTTAGGCAGAATAAAGAACAGTTTGAATATGGGTAAAAAAAAAAAAAAGAATTGGCGTCTGAGACATCAAAGGAAAAAGATAGAGTTAAACCAGGTGAGCTTTTTCTATGTAGAAACCCATAATCTTATTTACCCATCTTTGCTCTGCCCTTTTAAATCTCTTGCACTTATATTTCATGTACCTATGTAATTAAGAGCTTCAAAAATAATGTGATACATACTTATTTGTAACATGACAAGCCCAGTGTATGGACTTGCTGAAAACCAACATAAGTCCTCCTGTTGTAAAGTTATTTGGGAGGAAGAACACAAAAAAGGAGAAATCAAGTTATTTGGAAGAGAAGTGAGGATGGTTGAATGAAGACCTCTGAAATACATGCACGCCATTGACCCTGAAAGGCATTCACTGCCAGTGTGGGTCTGTTTGCAGCTAATTGACAATTAGCACATTACCCAAGCATTTTTTTTTTTTTTTTTTTTGCGGTACACGGGCCTCTCACTGTTGGGGCCTCTCCCGTTGCGGAGCACAGGCTCCGGACGCGCAGGCTCAGCGGCCATGGCTCACGGGCCCAGCCGCTCTGCAGCATGTGGGATCCTCCTGGACCGGGGCACGAACCCGTGTCCCCTGCATCAGCAGGCAGACTCTCAACCACTGCGCCACCAGGGAAGCCCCACCCAAGCATTTTTAATGGTCACTCTAATTCCGTAGAATTTATGGCAAATGTTATTCTGGTTTTGGAGGAAAAAATAAAATATGGGGAGATAAAGTGACTTGACAGTCTCATGGTGAGGAGTGGAAGAATTTCTGCTTCCATTTGTCTAGGAACCATATTTTAGGCTATTGTACCACTAGACATGAGCCCTATGCCCAGGGGTGCTATACTTTCATAGACGTGTAATGAGATGAGTAAGTGTGAACTTTTCCACTTGAACACCCTTTGCAGAGTTTACACAGATACCTCTGACAAATCACCGGCCTCTTTGAAATCCATAGAAACTAGCCTTAGGCTTTGCACTTCAAAATCTGTTACCACTCTGTGAACCTGTAGCATTCCTGGTTCAATGACTAAACTACTTGACTGTGGTCTGAAGGAGTGATTCTCAACTCTGGCTGTCCATTAGAACCAGGGATCATTAAAAAACAATTCCACTTCCTGGGCCCACCCCTGACCAACTAAACTGGATTCTCTGAGGGCAGCTTGGGCAACAGGTGGTTCTGACATGTGGCCACATCTGAGAAACAGGGGTCTGCAGCTCTGTATTTCTTCAACTGTATATAGTGAAGTTGTATCTGAGAGTGTGTATGAGTATATGTATGTGCAGGTTGAATAGGAAGAGCCCCTGTCTTTGGAAAAGGGAAATGGGTTATGATTTTCATAGCATTACCATTAATAGTCAGCAACCCAAATTGACTGTGGGTATAGATTTTGTACTGTTAGATAACATTCTTCCATAAGGCTCCTTGAAGCAACACTTAATTTTACAAATGTAGAGTTTGGGGAGATCCCATTCCCATGGTAAATTCCTCTCTGTTATAAGGTAACCTAGAAATTTCATGCACCAGAACTTCCATTTTGTATTAAGACTTTTACCCTTACCTAAACAGTCCAAATATAAATGTTTCCATTAAAAACAGTTGAAATACAGGGCAGGGGGAAGGGAGTGTCAATGATTCTTGAAAACTTCTAGGAACAGAAATGTGTAACGCACAGTAAAAAAAAAATCCAATGCATGGAGATCCATCTTGGAAAATTCCTAAGAGTTATCAGCTGCTAAGGGCAGGGAAGACTTTCTGTGGCAACACAGTAAGGAACAGCTGAAAATTGTATCCCCATATCAAACATTTGCTTAAAAATCTGTACAGGCTGAGGCTTCCCTGGCGGTCCAGTGGTTAAGACTCTGAGCTTCCACTGCAGGGGTGCGGGTTTGATCCCTGGTCAGGGAACTAGGATCCCACATGCCGAGTGGCATGGCCAAAAACAAAGAAAGAATCTGTACAGGCTGATTACTTTTTTAATGATTGCGTTGAGGGCAGTCTGGCAGCTCAGCTGACACCCACTGGAAATTCAGCACCCTCTGCCTGGTTGGACTTGTAGGGAAGGTGCTTTGATCCTGTGGTTAGTGTTCCTGACCGAGAGGGGTGGTAATTAGCTGGGTTAAGTAGTTTTCCACTTAGGTCTGAAAGTAATGAGGCTCACTCTGTCCTGTGAATGCTGTCTGTGTGAAGTAAGCACCTGGACAGGAGGTGTGCTCTCGACTGACCGATGTACTTGCTGAAATTAACCAATGATACGTCTTCAAGAAAAAAGAAATGCCCAAAAGATGTACAGGCCCAGTTAAAAAGAAAACTAAAGAAAATTGGAAACAAGCACTTGCTTTGGGCTTTTTATGCACGACTGCTTAGTTGTGTATATAGGTATTGTTGGCGTCCGCTGGGCTGGCACGGAGAGAATTCATGGACATTCTTACCAGGGTGGGTATTCTGGAAGCATCTTGTGTTTTAAAGCTTAGAGGAACTGCATGTTGGGAGAACATGGATAAGGGAGCACGAAAGAGAAAGGAGTAGGGAATATCTAATTAAAAGGATACTTTTCATTCCCAATTCATTAGAGCACACAAAATAGATTTGAGGGATTTGTTTTTTGGGTTTTTTTTTGAGGTATGCGGGCCTCTCACTGTTGTGGCCTCTCCCGTTGCGGAGCACAGGCTCTGGCTGCGCAGGCTCAGCGGCCATGGCTCACGGGCCCAGCCGCTCCACGGCATGTGGGATCTTCCCGGACCAGGGCACGAACCCGTGTCTCCTGCATCGGCAGGCGGACTCTCAACCACTGTGCCACCAGGGAAGCCCTGTTTTTTATTAACAGATTTTATTTTGTTTTTTGTTTTTTAATGAACACTTAGCTCTTAGTGACAAAAGGATTGCAATGGAAAATTGTATTAAATGTGTATGTTTTTTAAAATCTAAACACAAGAGGGTGGACTCTGAGATCATGCAACAAAAGCAGAAGGCAGCTAATGAGAAACCTATGCAGACAGAGGAAAATGATGATTATTTGGAAAACCTGAGTTTTCCAACTAGATGTATCATAAGCTGTATGACCAAGATTTTATAGAGTGAACAGTCATTACATATGTCGTAACTCATCCTTATACAACTGTCTATTTTAAACTTTACCTTTCAGCCTGACTTAGTGTGATGTTTTAGAATGGTTCTTCAATGAAGAAAACGCCACACATGTTAAAAGGGGGGAGGGGAGGAAATAAAAATCTAATTTCTTTTATAATAAATGTGAAAGATGACTTGTTAACACTTTCAATTTGCTATCTGTCAGGATGGAGCCACCGCACTCTTCCTAGCTGCCCAAGGTGGTTATTTGGATGTGATTCGATTGCTGTTGTCCTCAGGAGCAAAAGTCAACCAGCCGAGGCAGGTAATGTTTGCGCGTGCGCATGGGGCGGTAGGCGGGGGGGGGGGGGGTGCGGGCCTGTGGTCCTGTGGCAGCACGTGCCTAAGATAACCAGTCAGCACCGGGCGTCTCTAAACCCTTTTGCCTCTGGGTAAAAGTTCATCTTTGATTAGGGTTTTCCTTGTTCTTTGCCTTGGGCTCACCCGAAAGCTTAGGAAATCAGGCTGACGCCACTATTCAGATGTTTGGCGTCTGAGGTCAAGTACATACTCTGCCACCTCCTGTTCAAATAAATGATGGCTGTACTGGGGTCAGGAGAGTAGGCTAGCCTGGGACGTAGGTAAATAGAGGCGGGTCAGGTAGCCTTGCCCTTGCTCAGTCCCTCTGCTGATATGCTGCCTTATCTCTTACCCACCACTTCTTGTGCTGAGCCAAAGAGGAGTCCATGTTCTTGGAATTATTACTGGGTTCCGCACCTTCATCTCTCACGATTACAACACCATTGAGACTTCATTTACCAAAAGAAGTTATCTGGCAAATCAATTAACTGATACTTAAAGGAACAGGACTACAAGGTAATACAGGACACATTTATAAATGGTATAGAACCATCCAAATTATATAATTTATTATATAGTTATTATAAATTATAATAAATTATATATTTTAAATATATAATTATATAAATTATAAATATAATTTATATAATTTATATAATTATATATATTATATAATTATAAATATATAATTATATATTTATAAATTATATATTTATAAAATATATAAAATTATATATTTATAATATATTTATTATTTATTATAATTATAATTAGCCTCTCATAACTATTTCTGCACTAATCCATTTGTTTTTAACGAAACATTTCAGATTAAGGTAACATTACTTTAAAGGTAGTTTTCTAGGGAAAAGTCAAGCTGATAACTTACCAGTAAATGACATGCAGGCAGATTCCCACTGTCATGTGGCCTGATGTGGGAAGACCTGTATGCTCGTTAGTGAATAGCTATAGGAACCTTAAGGTCGGCCTGAGCTCTTGGCCACAGGCTTCTTCAGACTTTAGAAATCCAAGTGCATAAGCAACCTGAGAAAAGAAAAGAGCCTTTGGGCAAAGTGGATTGGAGGTCAGGAATCCTGAGTTTTAGATCCAGCTCTGCCACTAACTAGCTGTGTGGTTTTGAACAAGTAAATGAACCTCTCTGGACCTCTGTTAACTTTATCTGAAAATTAGAAGGCTGGACAAAATGATCCTGATAATATCTTCAAGTTCCCAAATTTTGATAATTGTTTTATTCAATGTTCAATCTGTATTTCTTGAGCACTTGTCACGTGACAGACACTGCTATGAATATAAGATCATAATTTTAGAATTTTAAAGATGTTCTTAGGTTTGGATGGCCCCAGTAATACTCCTGGGAAAGGATGCTTTTAGAAAAAAACAGCACTTCCATACCTTCCAATGTTGACATTTGGGAATTGGAATTTAGTATTTTCTTGTTGGTCCTTCTTATTTTGAAATCATTGATTGATTCTGAATCAGAGTCTTCATTTTTGAAAATTAATGAAAGGAATTTATTTTAGATTGCTTCAGTTTGATTTGGAGGCCATTATTGAGGGTACCAATGTGAATTTAGAAATGAGAGATTATCAAGATGGTCAAGTCTCTCTGTACATCTGGCACTTCAAAAACTCTGGTTGTAAAGATGCATTATTTGTATGCCTAAGGTACTGTTTGTAAAAAACCAAGTTGACATAAGAGATCATATTTCAAATGTTGCCTGAATTATGTCCATTTAACCCTAAATTGAGTCGTGTGATGGCATTAAAGCCAAGAAGTTAAAGAGTAAGCCATCAGCGCCGTGGTAGCCACAACACACCGCAGCTGTATTTCATCCCTCAGGAGTGAGGATAACCTGGGCAAAGTGGGCTACCCAGCCTGGGAACGGGAGGAGCCCACCCTTGGGTCAAGGAGCAAGTGACATGCCCTTCCAACAACTGCATCTAATGCAACTGTTTGGAATTGTGAGTGTCCAGATCTGAAAAGATTGTTATTTAGGGAGAGGTGTTTTATAAAATAAGAATTGCTTTAGGGGGGGAAAGCGATGAAATTTTTCCTTTTCATAGAGTGCAGTAACCCCTTTGTACCCTCACACCATAATCTTTTTACTACCACAAGCTTATAGTTAAAGGTGATCTAGCCAGGTCAGACTAGTCCAAGTTCTGTCTTCTGTAAAAGAGTAAACTTTGCATGTTTAATTCCATTCCAAGAAAACAAGAAGTGTCAGGAATACAGCAAAAGTGATATCAACCCCAGCTGACTTTGTCACAAGTTATGAAGAGGTTAAAAAAAAAGTCTAATTAAAAGTTTCCATTAAAATGGCCTGTACGTGGTAGACGGTTATATAGGTAGGACATTTGGAAGCCAATATTTTATTCTGAAATCTCAGCTGACACATTGAATCATTGTCAGAAAATTCTTGAATTTACAAAATGAGGACAAGGATATTTGCCTGGTTTAATTTCTTAATATTTTTAGATAAATCTGATTTCTAATTTTTGCTTTGCCATTCCAAAGAGTCCTGACATTTTATGGTACACTGTGCCAGGATGTGAATGAAGCTGCACTGAAATTATTCAGCTAACATTTGATCTGAGCTTCAGGGAACCTGAACGGTAGTAGAAATGACTTTTCCTCGTAATTCTATCACTGAAGAACTAACTGAAAACCTTCTTAGTACTCTTGTAGAAGGAATCATATGCATAAAGCAAGCCATAGGCAGGTTTTGGAATGACTAATTTCGTTTTCTTTCTTTCTTTCTTTTTAATTTTTTATCCCTGGAAAGACTAAATTACTTTTGAAACTTGAAAAATTTCCCTTCTAAGCTGTCCTGAATAAAGAGGTCAAGAGTCACAGACATAATTGAAATCCACAGTCATTTAAAACCTCATTTTCAGTTCTTTCTATGTGTCCTCACCAAGTAGAGTTGATATGACTCAAACCTTTTTAATCACTAGCCGAGATGGCTAGTTAGTCTGTTTTCCTACCAACAAAATGCTTTGACATATACTTTTCCTAACTCAACTCACGCAGCCCATTAACATGATGCTTTTATAGAGAGGCGAAGGTCGGGCTCTGTTTACCTGGGGCTGAGGTTGGCCTGTCATCACTCATCTCTGTCTAGTCCTCTTAATATGCTAATCAGCATTTCTTTGAAGCCTGACCAAAACGCCATCTCATAAAGTGCCTTCTCTATCAGAAGCCTTGGTTTGGACTTGTATGCAGAGATGCTGGGACCCAGACAGTATCCTTTCTCCCAGGTTGTAAGCTTGGAGGGCAACCCAGTGGTGGGCAACGGGCAACATAGAGTCAGCAGATGGGTGCAGTGTCCTGAGGGTTCCGAGAAGGGAGCGGACCACAGTAGGGAGGCCCTGCTGCTTGCATGCCCTCTACTCGCAGAAAAACCATGTTGACCGCCAGAGGGCACACTGTGGCCTGGGCAGAGCGCCCATAAGGCCTGGAAGGCTGCAGGGCATGGTGATCAGTACCGGGAACTGGAACAAGGCTCCGAATCAGGGCCCGGGCTCCTGAGCAGGACAGGAGGATTCTAAGAGCCAGCTAGGAAGCCAGAGCCACGTCTCGGGGCTGGGACTGTGGGTGGGGCAAGTGGGCAACTTTGTAGTTACAGGGATATGGATAAGAAAATGAAACACAGTCCCAGTTTTGCTTATGCACTGTGTGACCTTGAACAAATCGCTTTCTCTCCCTGAATCTCATTTTTTTCATCTGTAAAACCATGATAATGATGGTACCTTTGCTATAGGAATACTGTGAGAATTAAAAAAATAAACAATCCCTGCAAAACTCTTCATGCAGTGGCCAGTATAAACCGAGTACCTAGTAAATGTTAGGTATGGTATTATCATTTCCATCCAGGCCTTCCTGGAATAGAAAACCCATCAGAAATCAAGGCTGCTCTCTTTCCCTCGTAAGCCAAGTTGTCTCTGTCATCTCAAAGTCCCTTCTTTACTCTCTTTCTCTCTCCCTACTCCTTTTCATTTGGATCAGCTTCTTCTGCCTACGTATCTTGTATGCAGTCCCCAAGTTTACAGGTCAGACTCCCAGACTCTTGGCGTAGCCATGTCACTGTCGCAGCTCATCCCTGCCCTCCAGGCCACAGTGGACTGGCTGGCCTGCCCATCCTCAGTCTGATCACTTGTGGCTGGGAGAATGGGTCAGGGTGTGGGCAATGAAGGCATCTAGTAACATCTTTTACAGATTCATTTGCTGGACCAAGGACACAGAGTAGAGGGACCCAGTACTGAGAAATGGGCTCCAGGGCCGGTAGCAAAGGTGTCTCCATATTGAACCCCCTGTGTTACTGATGAGGTTCCTTATAATCTCTTGAACCCCCAACTTGTAATAGAATTGGTCCCCAGCACTTGCTGTCTGGCTCAAGCCTGCAGGTGAAGTAGTCTTAAGTATAGGTACTGGAAGGCAGTAGAAGCAAAGAGCTAGTGCCACTTAATACACTTATTGCCATGGGAGAGAATGGCTTTATGGTTTTAATTCTTTTTTCTAAATCATCTTTAGGAGCCTAAATAAGACCAAATAAAATTTAGTCTCTAATACAAGTCACATCATATACTCCATCTCATGCTGTGACCTCTCTATAAAAATATATTAGAGGAGACTTGAAAATATTATCTCAAATGGAATGAGGGAATAACAGAGCTGGAAGGAACTGCAAAGGTCCCCTATTTAACCATCCATCAGGTACTAGAAGCTGATTGGTAATCAGCCACTGTCAAACCTCTCCAGGCCTGGGGAACTCATTACTACCTCATCAGCTCATTTAGTCTTTAACCAGCCCTCCTTATCATTCCTTTCTTACATTGAGCCAGTGTACCACTTGGTATGCAAAATAAGTCTAAATTTTTTTCCGCTTGTCATGCACACAAATAGTAAACAACAGCTGTCATAACCCAGGTGAATCCCATCTTCTTCAAGCTAAATGTTCTATTTCTTAAAAAAAAAAGTACAGCTGAGATTGTAACGTCTACTTCATGACAATTTCTTTGATTTAATATACTTTAAAACTGTATATTTTTGTCAAGAAGTATTTTAAAACTTACATAAATATTTTCAGACATTTTTCCTATTCCGATTCTCTCCAAAGCTCTACAAAAAAGAAGCTAAATCGACTTAATTGCCCTCATTTTTATTATGAAGGCATCTTCACAATGAAGATTCTGACTATTGTAATAGAAGGGAAATATATGACAAAGCAGAAATTGAGGTGTACGGAAGAGGAAAACCTCTCCTCTTCACAAACTAGATAATCAACTGAGAAGTAATTGGATCTGACAAGAGTTCTCTAATTCACATTCAACTTCCTGGGTTCAAAAATCAGCTTTGGGGCTTCCCTGGTGGCACAGTGGTTGAGAGTCTGCCTGCCAATGCAGGGGACACGGGTTCGTGCCCCACTCTGGGAAGATCCCACATGCCGCGGAGCGGCTGGGCCCGTGAGCCACGGCTGCTGAGCCTGCGCGTCCGGAGCCTGTGCTCCGCAACGGGAGAGGCCACAGCAGTGAGAGACCCGCGTACTGCAAAAAAAAGAAAAAAAAAAAAATCAGCTTTGGAGAAGTAAGCACCAGTAAGGAAATACACAGGTTTCCCCAAATCTCATTTTCCCAATCGTTCCTACCTGCTCTATCAGTTATCTCACAGGGTAACTGGGAGAATCAAATTAAATAAGCACACGGAATGCTTTGTAGACAAAAGTACAAATTAAATTACTTACTGTTTTTCATGATAAATAATATTCAGATCCATTTTCTAAGCATCTGTTGGCCACTCCTTGTGCTTAGCACATTTCTGTATGTTTTCTCCTTCACAAGTATCTCTGTGAGGCTAATGTTTCTGCAGAAGGGGACAATGAGGCTCAGAGGGATTTCCCTAAGTTCTCACAACCAGGAAGTGGTGACTTCTTTTTCCACCTACTATGACTATTGCAGTTAAGGTGATAACATTTGATAAAATATAGAGACATTGCTGTTAATGATATTAATAGTTGTTGCTAATATAGCACCTCTCAGCACTTTCCCACATATTAGTGTCAATTGATAGAATTTAACTAAAAACAACCAAACCCTTGGAAAGCGCAGGGAACAGCCTGCTGGCTGCCTTTCCTTGCCTGCCCTCTGGCGGTGATGACAAAGAACAGATGAAGCCCCAGCGGGCAGGAGGGGAAAGTGCATCCGCACCTGAGCCCAGGAAAATCCTTTGTGGAGCCCAGACCCTCTGTCCGGCCTCCCGGGGCCCTGCCCACAACCCTTGGGCTGTAGCCAGCTGGATTTCCCCCAGATCCTTCTAGGCTCCTGATTTGCCATCACCCCACTCAAAGGTCTTGGTCCTCTGTCCCTTTGCCAGGACAGCAGTGGGCAGTGACCCTGTGCCTGCTGCAGGTGGTACACTGGAGCTGAAATGATATCCTCCAGCAGAAAGTGACACTTTAGCTTCTGTACCTGAATCATCTTGCTCTTCAGCCCGCAGTCCCACTGATGAATAATTCAGTCTTATCTGACTAAGGCAGTCTCTCTGGGTCCCATTACCTTAATTGAGTTTGAGGTTAAGGTTAGTCAGTTCTGGGTTCTCCCTCTTCCTGACCTTCTCTCCAGGTGACCCAAGTTCTCAGAGGTCAGACTGTCACCCTGGCATTGGAGTTGGGGTGGGGATGCTCGTGTCTGCTCCCTGTGCTGGCTTGTCAGCCTCCCTGGTCCCTGAGCATCCTGCATTGGTCCCCAAAGGCGCAGCTGGTCCACCATATGTGGGCCCTGCCGTCATCTATGTCCCTGACGTCCCGTGGCCTTATCTCCCCAACCCAGGCTTACTCCAGGCCGCTGTTCAGCCAGCACTTCTGATTTCCTGCAGGCAGGCAGGTAGGGACCCCTGGGGGGCCCGGGGTATTGGGGGCGTGTCCAATATGGGTCCAGACAGCTTCCACGGCCGTTTCTCTTCTACCTGTGAGGCACCAGCCAAGGGCAGAGCTCCTTAGGGGGCTTGCAGTGTTCCTGGGTTTCATTCCAAGAACAGGAGAAAATCCTTTCCTAACTGGAATTCACTATAATTTATCTGGGTGTTTCTAGCATCCTAGCTTACCCAACCCAGATTCAACCCAGAGCAGGAGGAAAACATAGACACTCATGACCCTGCCTCCCCAATTCCTCTCTAGTGCCTCCCTCCTGCACTAGAAGGGTTTTCTGGTTTCCTTTCTGTCCAGCAGGAACCACCCTCCTTCCTGTCAGCTCCTTCTCTGTCCCTTGGATGTTTCACCTCTTCTTCTCTGGAGCAACATACCTCAGCTTCATGGCCCAGTGTTCACAGAAAAAGGGTCACTGGGCACGTAATACACAGCAAGTTTTACCAAAACTATCAGTCTGCTGTAGCTGGGCACTGTGCAGCAGCCCCCAGAAGACACAGTATCACATCCTGCATAAAATTATGGTCCCTGAGAATGACATGGCTTGGAGGCATTCTGGACACAAGAGCAGAGTGGGAGCAATGTCTTTAGCTTTCTGACCCTCAGACCGGCCTCAGAGGAAATCGCCCCCTCTCCTGTAGGAATGAGGGGGCCCCACGAAGCAGGGTGTGTTGTGTGAACCCACCAGTAAAGCAAGCAGGCAGAGTCTGGGCAAAATAAGGACAGGCTGGCTTCTCCCCGGGTTTGTCGAATTTGGTTCTGCTTGGTATGCCTGCAGCACAGCCGCTTCCCACGCGTGTTCCCTGGAGCCGCGCAGCACACTCGGCCATGAAAGGTCCTGCCGTGCAATGGCTTTTATAAGCCAAGATCTGAATACTGGCACTTACCCAAGTAGTCCGGGCACTGCCAAATGCCAGCCTACTTACGTGGGTTAGAATCACCCTCGTCGTGGGCCGTTGGGAGCCCTCCCCGGGGCGTAACCCGCCATCCCGTGGATGCTGTGTCCTCTCCCCGCAGGACGGCACAGCGCCGCTGTGGATCGCGTCGCAGATGGGCCACAGCGAGGTGGTACGGGTGATGCTGCTGCGCGGAGCTGACCGAGACGCCGCCCGCCACGTGAGTGCGAGGACGGCCGCGTGCGCGGGCTCGGATGGGGACGCCTTCCTTTGAAGCCTTGACCTCCGAGTTTAACTCAGCCGAAACGTGCGGAGGAGACGCAGCTTTATTCTGTCTCTTCCTCACCGGGGTTTTCTCCCAACCTCCTCCTGCTCTTCAGCAGGAAAACAAGGGAAAATTCTGAATCAGTTGAAACCTAGCAACTGCTGCTCAGTCCCTCTAAGGGGAAAGTGTTGAATTCCTTGAGATCCTCCTCCACCTGGACTGACCTCTGGATGACCCGGGAGGACCAGGTAGGAGCCTCAGGCCTCGGCTGCCCTTGGGGATGTGTCCCCCAGAGGCTGCTGGTCTGCCTGACGCTGCGCCTCCTGTTGGCCTCCAAGCCACAGTGCAGCTGGCTCGCGGGGTCTGTGGTTTGGGGTCCTCGGTGCCCCGGCTCCCCGAGCTGCAGACCCCCACCACATCCCCCATCGGCCTCCACTTAGCCTCTGTTGGGGTCACTTCATTTTTTTTTTTTTTTACAGTATCTGGCCTTTTTGCCCTTAATATTACCCTTGCCTGTGTGACCCACCTCCACTCTCCCAAGTCTGAGCCCACAAAGGGGGAAACCAAAAGACACGTTCCCGATCACTTCTCTGTCCTCTCTCCCCTCTCTTTTTTCCTTCCCGTAATCTCTGAAGTCAGAAAGGAAAAATCCTCTATTCTCATCTTCCTCCTGATTCCACCTAAACCTTTAGACCCAGCCTGGGGTGTTTCCTTTACTACAGGAGAACTCTGTGAGCAAAATCCTCCAAATACAGAAATTGATGCATGAAAGTAGGAGAAAGGGGGAATTGGAAAATCTCTTCTCAGGCCAGAAAAGGATGACAGAGCTTAATATTAATTTTTGAACTTGTCTTTGCATTCTTTTTTAACAGATTTCAATCTCTCCCCTTCCTACTCTCCCCCCATCACCACTACCACAGGCAGGCAGGTACCCAGGACAAACTAGAGCAAGGCTGTATACACGGGAAGGCAAAAAGAAAAGCAATTTAAAATTTTAAAACAGTAGATACAGTTCAACAATTATTTAAATCATTAAAAACAGTTCAACTGGGAATTCCCTGGCAGTCCAGTGGTTAGGACTCTGCACTTCTACTGCCGAGGGCACAGGTTCAATCCTTGGCAGGAAACACAAGCCACACAGTGAAAAAAACTTAGAAAAAAAAGGAAACAGTTCAACAATTAATTTCTAAGTCATGAACTGCAGAGAATGCCTCTTTAGTCCATCTATGTTCTAAAAATATTCTCCTGAAATTCCCCTTGTTCCTGTACCCAATATTCTAAGGGACTAGAAGACCATGAATTCCCAGATGGCAGGGTTTGAAGATAATGTAATAAGTCACATATTTTGTCTGGTATTCTTTCACACAGAATTAACTGTTTAATATGCTCTAAAATGATTTTAGATTAAGAGACATTGCAGGCCTCTGCTTTAGTTTACACATTTTGCCTCCTTCTGACAAGCACATTCCCAGTTCTCAACCAACATTTCATTATTATCCAACACACACATATGTTAATAATCAACTTTTCTCTTCCTCTCTCTGTAAAGGATGGTACAACAGCATTACTGAAAGCAGCCAACAAAGGGTATAATGATGTTATAAAAGAGTTGCTGAAATTCTCACCCACCCTCGGTATTTTGAAGGTAAGACCTACAGAGAAAATTTTACCAACCTGTAAAAGAGAGAGGTTAGAAATTTAAGAAGTCCACACTGGGGACTGCAGTCGAATCTGGGTACCATTTGCATGGTTAGTTGTATTACTGAGAGAATATGCCTACAACTTATCCATGTTAGAGATTCCTGGGCACTGGTAGAAATGGGAAGGTAATAAGAAGAGTGAACCGGAGTCTGTAGGTACCTAGTTTTCTAGGGGGAAAAAAAATTAAACAATAGTACTGAAATTGCTAAATTGGAAGTCACCCATATTGATATATCATTGGAAGATTTGTGAAATCCTCCACAAATGAAACACATGATTTGTGTCCCAGGAAACATGAGAGATAGGAACTCACATTCCTTCTCTTCATTATCTGGGGCAAAGAACCACATTGTTACCTTAGGTGGAATGAAAAAAGCCTCAAACATCTGGACACGTCAGAGAATGTGTCATTCTGGAGGGCTGTGTCTTCCAGAAAACAGAAAACCAAAACTCCTTTTTTAAGTTGTAATCATTTTGGATTAAAATATTCCTCAACTAGAGTATCTACCAGAGGTTGGCAGTCTTTTTCAATAAAGGACCAGGTACAAATATTTTAGTCTTTGTGGGCCATACAGTCTGTGTTGGAACCGCTCCACTCAGCCATTGTAGAAAGCAAGCAGCCATAGAAAATATGGCAACAGCAAAAAGTTTGGCTGCATCCAATCAGACTTTATTTATGGATGTTGTGTTTCTAAAATTTTATATTTTTATGTGTCACAAAATAGTCTTCTTTTTTAAATTTTAAAATGCTGAGCTCATCAGGATGTAGAAAAACAGGCGGGGCAGGGGGAGGGGGCAGCTAGATTTGTCCTGCGGGCTGTAGTTTGCTGACTCCTGGTATAGACTCTAGTGTTTTGTTAAATAGAGGACACCAAACCTGTTCTAAACTTGGGATAGTAGTTTAGCACCTTTTTGGATTTATTGATCTATCTGAAGTCTACTTGCCCTTTGGATGCCTTCTGTCTGATCTTTATGTGTTTAGGCTCCATTGTTGCTGTCAGCTGATACGGAGCTGCTGTTGGTATGCCGTTCTCTCTTGCCCCAGTGAGCTAATTCTAATCTTCCATGAGCTTGCGAGTCAAAAAATCTGTACTTTGTCCTTGTAAAAATTGTTTGGGAAGTAAGAATAAACAGTCTGTGAAAATGAATTCTCTATGAATAAAAGAAACTAGCTTCAGAAATGGACTTTGCAGTAACTAGTCGTGTTGCAGACAGCTCTTTTTAGGCTTGGTTTTTTATTCTTAGCCACACTGCACTTTGGCAACACTGATAAGTTGGTTAAGATTTTGACAGGTGAAATATTACCAGATTAGTGTATTGCTGCACATGGCAAACATGGTAAAGCAAACAGGATAAATGGCTACTTTGCTGGAGTTTTTCTCTGGGTATGACATTTAACATGCCTACAAGATCAGAAAGTGTTTTACGTATATATATGAAGTAGTTAATTTGAAAACTAAGCTTGCATTTAGGTACTATTCACAGACATATGTACCTTCTAGAACAGATGTCTTGTGACTGCCCATCATTCTTATATTGGGTTTGTTATATTCTCTTTTCCCCTCCCAGAATCCAGCTACATGCTGCGCATAGCTGCTTCCTTATGTCAATAAATATTTGCAGTAAATTCCATAAAATGTCAGCAACCTATCCACTAGACCCCTCAGTACACAGAAATGCTCCAACTCAGGGCTGGGGTCGGGGGTGGTCTTCAACGCACCTACTCTTACTCTTAAGCCATGTAGCTCCCAGTCGCTCTCCTGCCCACCTGTGCATGTGGAGTGTGTTCAGCTGGGTTGACAACTCGGCCCATAGGTGAGCAGGCTATTCCTCCAGCCTTGCAGAAGTGTGCTCACCAAAAGCACAAAGACCTTAAGAAAAAAAAAAGTTTGACGTAGCATTGTTGTTTTTCCCACAGCAAGTTCTGATGCCTCTACAACAGACCAAGTGAGCATGAAGTCATGTACATGCTGGGCAGATGCCTTATTTCACTTGCAAAAGGTTATTGGCAATATTTATACTGACCATACACAGTGTCCCTGAGGACACTGTACTAGGTGCTGATGTGACTTTGAAAAGGGAAGATAAGGATGAGCAAGGCTCTAGCATTACAGTCTCATCAGGCCGAGTGCTGATGGCTGTGAGCTCTCTCCTGACACACACTGTCCTTTTCTCCTAGAATGGGACCTCGGCACTCCACGTGGCAGTGCTCAGCGGAAATATTAAGGCAGTCGCGCTGCTCCTGGAAGCAGGGGCAGACCCAGCCCTGAGAAACAAGGTACCGTCTTAGTCATCTTTTCCCTCCATCGGGCGCCTGTGCAAAGAGATAAGGTGGCGTCTACTGAAGCCAAGACAGCATCTCTGGCTCCAGTCACTATCCTCATCCTTGGGCATAGTAAGGGCATAAAATGTTGTCATTATAGGTTATGAGTGAGCAGTACATTTGGACCCAGAGGATTATACTAAAACCCCTATATTATCAGCGATTTTCAGCTAACAGTGGAGCAGGGGTAGGGGGCAGTGGTTGTGGGGAGTAAGGTTATAAGTATTCTATCATCAGAGAAGTGTCCTAAAAATGTCAAAGTTCCGGTAGTTTAATCACCATCCTCCGTGAGTTGGATACTGGTACCTTGAGAACTGCCTGTGCTCTATTTGGTGACCTCACGGGGAAGATGTTGCTTTTTATATTGTTAACAGGACTTTGCCCCACAGTTCCAAAAACAACCTATTTTTTTTTTTTTTTTTTTCTGTACGCGGGCCTCTCACTGTTGTGGCCTCTCCCGTTGCGGAGCACAGGCTCCGGACATGCAGGCTCAGCGGGCCCAGCCGCTCCGCGGCATGTGGGATCTTCCCGGACCGGGGCATGAACCTGCGTCCCCTGCATCAGGCGGACTCTCAACCACTGCGCCACCAGGGAAGCCCCCATATTTTTTTAAATTGAAGTATAGTTGAGCAAAACCAACCCATATTTTTTTATAGCTCAAAAATTTTCTTAGTTTTCAGTTAAGCCAAACTTGGAGGTGGGAGGATGCCCAGTAAAAAATGACTGTCATTGTATTTCCTCCTACTCAAGGGCTGCATAAGCAGTCACATGTAGAGACTGGGGGTGGGATAGTAGCCTAGGAAAGGTCTAGAGGAAGCACACTGAAACTACTGACTTTTGAAGGAGGAAGTATGGTGGGGACTTATTAACAGGGGAGAGTATGAAAAGCAACTTTCGCTTTATACTTAGATAGTGTTTGAATTTTTATAAGCATCTATTACTGTGTTAGATTTTATTAATAATAAAACCAAAATCATATAACATTTCATGATATTTTTAAAAGAAACTATTAAGAAGTGCAATTAGACAACATGCCAAGAGCCGCTTTTTCTCATTCCACTTAGCACGTGGAATTATTACTTCCCCTGTTCCTACCATTGAACTGCTTGAAGACAACATTTCTGTTTATTTCTTCCTGAGATACATGGGTTTGTTTTCCATTAGCTGGTCTGGCTGTGTGATGAGCCCGCTGAAATCACAATTGCTCTCTTATCTTTGCACCTTGGACACAGATGTCCTAAAAAGATCAGTCTTCATTGCTAAGCCACCCAGTACTGAATTAAGGCAGTTTCTTTACATAGAAACTGAAAGATGCAATTCCTTGTGTGTCTTGTGGAATCTCAGCAGTAATGGTTATGGGGAATTTCCAGTGACCAAAATGCTGGTCTTTGGAGTGTCTGTGTAGCTGCCTGTGTTGGAGTTTCATCCTGCAGAAGCCCTTGGAGAGCCGGGAGTAGCTGCCAGGAAGCTGCCCGCCTGCACTCCAGGCAGCCTGTAGAAGCCAGGCTCTTCAGAGGCAGCTTCAGAAGCGAGGGTGTTGGGATTCCAGCAGCCACTCAGGACTCTTGAGGGGGTATCCTTGACCTTTATTCATTCATCCCACAAACACTTATTGAGTGCCTGCTAGAT
The DNA here is from genome assembly GCF_964341445.2 of Mesoplodon mirus. Classification (NCBI taxonomy): domain Eukaryota; kingdom Metazoa; phylum Chordata; class Mammalia; order Artiodactyla; family Ziphiidae; genus Mesoplodon; species Mesoplodon mirus. The sequence continues at coordinate 40,140,824 of NC_138989.1, read as the reverse complement.
GCCATGCACTGTGCTGTGAACATTGTCTATGGGGAGATAATAGTGAAAGAGATTCACATAGTGTCTGTCTTCATGGGGCTCAGAGTTTACTGGAGAATAAAGATAATTAAACAAGCAATTGCAACACACAGTGACAAGGGCTGTCAGCAGGAAGTGAAGAATGCTATCGAAGGCTTCCTGGAGAGAGTCACTTTTCAGCTAGTACAGAAGCACCCTTCTGCTCTAGGGGCTCCAGGACTTCTGCTCTGGGGCAGATGCCAGAGGAGAGGGTAACCAATGGCCCAGTACCTCTCCCCACACCGTAGCCATCCCCATGGGTGTGGGGATCCTATGTTCCTGATACCCCCAGCTGAGGACTCAGAACACATCTTCTCCCAGGAGCAGTAGGGACAGAGAGTGGTGTGATGCTGTGGGTCATGAGGATGGACCTATGGTCCTGCTCCATAATGAATAAGATGGCCTTTAGGGGCTAGCCTGGGCACTAGCCATCATTACCTGAGCAACTTGAGAATTCGGTGGGGACCCTCCTGAGAGAGGAGGAGTGAGACCAGGTTTTTAAAACTATGTGGATGACACACAGAACAGTGATGTGATTGACTGAAACAACACAATTTGAGAGTATAAAGCCTATTTTAATGGTAATGGATATGGACATTCATGGAGATGGTCACACACACTGTAACTTAACAAGCTTGTAGACAGAGGTACAGCTTCTTAGATCCACTCCTCTCCCTGACTGTAGAGGATCCTCTGGCTACCTGCCAGCCTGTCACCAAGGACCAGTAACCGATGCAAAACACTTAGTTCTTCCTGAGGGTACTCTGACTGGATGGTGCTCAGGTCCATTCTCCAGGAGCATTATTCTTAGCCCCAGGCATTAGGCCTGTACAACATCTGCTCCTGCAGGAACTAAGCTAATACCAGAATTAACCCCACAGAGGGGTCTCTGGTCTAAGGCAGCATCGAATAGCACCTCTTGTTAGAGTCAGTCCAGCACCAGCATCAGGGGTCCTTTGGGTGGGCAGGAGTGCAGCTGCAGGACATGCTGCACAGCAGACCACCGTGGCAAACTCATCATTCCCAGCAAGTGAGGTCCCAGCCAGTAGGTGGGGGTCAGAGAGCAGGATCCAGCCTAGAAGGTAGGTATTGCAGGAGCTTCACCTAAGATCAGGGTTTCAGATAAAGCAGCTGGGGTTCCAGGTTTAACTGCAGGGGAAAAAAAAAACTACATCCAAGTTCTCTCCCTGATTTGGTTGCCTTTCTACCCTTTAATTGCCTCTCCCCTGAATTCCCAAGAACATCCTTTTATTCATCTGTAACAACTGTTCTCAAAGTGTGGTCGGTGGACCCTTGGGGTGTCCTCAAAACCCTTTCAAGGGTTCTAATAGGTTGAAACAATATTCTTAATAATACAGAGACGCTATTTGCCCTTTTTCACTGTGCTGACATTTGCCGTAATGGTGCAAAGGTAATGGCAGATGAAACTGTTGGCACCTTAACACACATCAAAGCAGGGTCACAAACTGTAGTGGCAAATGATTTTACAAACCTCTAATTCATTTTACACGTTGTAGATTATTTTATAAAAATACCAGTTTTACCTAAGAATGTCTTTGATGAAGCAGTAAACAATTTTAATTTTATGAAACCTTGACCCTTGCTGTATGTCTTTTTACTATGTAACAAAATTCGAAGTTTGCACCAAGCACTTCTGCTGTAGGCTGAAGCACATGGTTGTCTCAGGGAAAGCACTTGTGCCATTGTTTGAATTGCAAAGGGAGCCAGCCACTTTTTGGGGGGATCTCCACTTTTCCTTGAAAGAATGGGCTCGTATCCATCACATGAGCCTGACAGCTTCCTGATACCTGTAGCTTTTCTGATGAATCAGTGATAATATTAATGAATGATGTGAGCTTTGAGAATTGTATAATGAAATGTGTCAACATTTGGAAGATCTGTATAACTCAGCTACTATTTTCTAAATGGCCGGTACATGATGTTACAAACATGCATAGGTAAAAAATCCACCTGCAGATAGATAGACCTATGGATTTTAATGCAACAGAGTAGAAAAATTCATTGATGTGGTTTCAAATTCCACGTGGCAATTTAGCTTTAAGATAATTGATCGGATACAGAAGCGGATATAAGAATCCAATTATCTTCTTTTAAGCTACACAGTAAAGAAATATGCAAAACTGTTAACAGTGCTACACTTCTAACTTTTCTGTTTTTGAAAATTTAGTTCTTTTTCATAAATATGTTATTTATGTTAACCTGTAATGGGTTTATTATTTTTAATGAATTAATAAATATACTTAATTTTTTTCATTTTTGATTAGTTAAAAACAAAAGCTCTTTGGGGTCCTCAATAATTTTTAAGAGTGTACAGAAGTCTTGAGACTAAAAAGTTTGGGAACCATTGCCCTATAATGTCTATTTCTTAAGATAGGGACTCGCTCACAAAGTAAACGCTTCCAGAACGTGTCTCAGCAGCACTGTGAAAAGAAAGGACATAGAGTGAGGCTGGATCAGGTGGGGTGTCGGGCCACTGAAGCTGTTCTTCCCCATGTGTCTTATGCTCTGGATGTTTCCTAACTCTGCCTTCTCATCAAAAGATGAGTCTCAAGTCCCTAGCAGAGAGACTGCCTTATATAATAAACAAACAGGTTATCAAATCTATTTATTGACAACATACTAGATAAGCTAGGCATTGTGCTAGAAATGAGGATACAGTGATTAATAAGATATGGACCCCGGCCTCCTGGAGATTATAGCCTAGTAATGGATATGGCTAGATAGAAAACTCTAAAAGACAAATATCACATGATATCACTTATAGGTCAAATCTGAAATATGATACAAATGAACTTATTAATAAAACAGAAACAGACTCACAGACATAGAAAACAAACTTATGGTTACTAAAGGAGAAAGGGAGGGAAGGATAAATTAGGAGTTTGGGGGGCTTCCCTGGTGGCGCAGTGGTTGAGAGTCCACCTGCCGATGCAGGGGACACGCATTCGTGCCCCGGTCTGGGAGGATCCCACATGCCGTGGAGCGGCTGGGCCCGTGAGCCATGGCCACTGAGCCTGCGCGTCCGGAGCCTGTGCTCCACAATGGGAGAGGCCACAGCAGTGAAAGGCCCGCGTACCGCAAGAAAAAAAAAAAATTAGGAGTTTGGGATTAGCAGATATAAACTACCATATATAAAATAAATAAACAATAAGATCCTACTGTATAGCATGGGGAACCATATTCAGTATCTTGTAATAAACCATAATGGAAAAGAACATGAAAAAGAATATATGTATGTGTTTGTGTGTGTGTATCTGAATCACTGTGCTGTACCCCTGAAACTAACACAACATTGTAAATCAACTATACTCCAAAAAATTTTAAAAAGAAAAATAACTAACAATGAGATAAGAAAGTAACTGGTGATATTTATATTTAAATATATCTAAAGAAAACCTTTAATGCCTTGATACAAAAGACTGAGTCCAGTGGGGTTTTTCATCAGTGGAGGAGCAAGTGTGGGTCAGGGGCCCCTCTTTGGAGTCCCTGAAACCACACCAACTGTGGGAACTCACTCATACCTATCTTATCTTCTTTCAGGCCAATGAACTTCCAGCAGAACTAACCAAAAATGAACGTATATTGCATCTCCTCCGAAGTAAAGAAGGACACAGGAAGAGCTAACTTAGTTTTATATTAGACTGAAAGATAGAAAGCTTAATCATATTGTCCAAAAAGAAATTGCTTTTCAAATAGTGTTGGAAATTCCTAGAAGAAAGAAAATGCCCAGAATGCCCATGCTGGGTCCCTGACCAAGAAGAGCTGTGCTTCGTGCCCTGAGTCAAAAACAGAGCAGCTCAGGGGCCCCTTCCTCTCATGTAGTGGACTTCTCACACTGGCCTGTAGCCCCACTCCAGGGGGCCTGGCATGTTCGTGTATTCCACAGAAACTCGTTTTAAACTACATCAACTTGGGTCTTTCAGTTAAACTCTAAGATAGAGTTAAACCCTCTGTCTTAAAAATAGAAACAGAAAGGAAGCAGAAAGCTTTGTTCCTTTAAAAAGACTGAAAGTCTGACCTTTAGTGAATTGGTGCACTTTTGCTTTTGTGTTAAATGTATGTGTGCTCAAAGATATGGCTCCATCGTATTTTACATATATATGTATGTCATTCCAGTGTAAAATGTTCTCCTCTATGAATCAATAATGTATAAAGTTATATTATTGAAAAGCCACTTCTGACATTCAACCATGTGCTTTTCAATGATGGACTGTTGAACTATAAAAAAAAGAAAAATTGTTCATTTTTACCTGGAGTCAATGTTGTAGGTATGGTAGGATACAAGTGGCAAATTTGGAAATTCAGAAAATTACAAACCACAAGAAATGTAGGCTTGTCTCTTTGAACCATTACTTTGGGCCTATTGCTGGGAATCTATTTCCTGTGCCGTAACTAAGTATGCTGTGGAATCTTGAGCTTCCAACACCAATTGCTCGATACAATAACTTTGGAGTCCTTGGATAAAATGTGATATAATATGTTGCTATTACTATTGCAGAAGTATAAGTAATAAAAGACTGTTACTAGTATTTAATAAGTGTTCATCTATGCGTGTTTTGGGGCTGATTGATTCCAAGAAAGAAACCTGGGTTTTGTTGAATTATTCCTTTGAGGGGGGTCAAAATTTATACTTAATGCACTTTATAATCAATGGTGTCTAAATGCCTCAGTCAGTGCCTATTTGCACACACAAAAATTAAACCTTCTTTCTATAATCTACCATAATAAACACTGATGGCATTTTGTTACTTAAACACATCTTTAGTTTTCTTGTTCATGTTCTGCTCTGTTTTCCAGCCAATGTTCTATGTTAAGATGGAGGGAAATGTTCTAAACCATATATATATATTTTTTCAACCAACTTGCAGTGGTACTAAAAGTATTATCTTTATGTCAGTAAATGAATTATAATTTTGAAATTAGAAGATATTCTCTTAAAGTTTGTTATGATCAGTAAAACAATCAATCAACAAAGATCAGCTTATTTTAATCCATGTCACAAGTGAAGCCAGTAATGAGCAACCCACAGGGCCCCCAGAGAAGCCTACAGCCCAATCAGCCAGGCAACGAGCCTGCAATCTAATTTCTGGATTAAAAAATTAGAAAGCTGTCTGTATTGCTAAAACATCCAGATATAAACATTTTAGTAGTTAAAAAGCGGTGCCCATCTCCTCACTGGCTTTCTTTTATTCAACAACGTTGTACAAATACATCTTCTTTTATGGGAATTTCATAAAGCTATATTCATTTCGAAGAGGAAAATAATGTGGCCTGAAGTGCTTTATTTTTTTCCCCAACCAAAAAAAAAAAAAAGGTTGCTCATCACTGATATAAATCAAAACAGTATAATGGGTACTGATAACAAAGTTCCAAAAGACAAAATGGGATGAAATGACAAATGTAATGTTGACAAACTTAATGTTTTTCACTAGAGCATGTTGTCCTGGGCCTATTTGTTAGATCCTTTAAAATGGATAATGTTCTTGACCAATATTAGGGGCATAAAGAATGAATTCAGTAGCTTTAACAATATTGAAAGGTGGCCTTCTTAACTGTAGGTAAGAGGTCTCTAGCTTAGAAGGATCACATTTAGTCTAAATGAGATGAGATGACAATATTATCCATAGCAGGGAAGAAGATTGTATTAATCCCTCACCAAAGACTGAACAAAAGTTCTGTTATTTAAAATTAAATTGCGTTTTTCACTTTTTTTAATACAGTTGAATTGCATTTATTTTGCACACAGGTGGATGATTCTTACTTTATGTTCATCTAATTCACAGTTCAGTGCTCTGCATCTGAGAACGTAGAAGCAGCAATTCCTATGCAAATCGTTTGCTTAATTGAACCCCCAAAGCTTTTCATTACATTCATTTGTTTGATGACAAATTCCATGTTATAATTCAAAATAAAGTTAACGTACTACCCAGTCTGCCTTTGCTGATTTTTCCTGTTTGTTTTTAATCAGAAGTTCTTTCAGTGTGATTTTTAATAGTATGGAATTTTAGAGTGAATAATTCCACTCTGTTGATAAATATATTGATATTTGGAAACTGAATAGGATTGTTAAGCTTTATGGACCTATGATTTCATTACTTCTACCATGGAGAACTTTTGTAATGATCCCAAAAGGTTTTTTATTCAAACAAAAATTCCTGGGATAGTCATGAAAGGTACTGAAAGGTACCTGAAAGTACTGGAAGGTACTGAAAATGAAACTCTAAGCTGTACGTCTTGACGATTTGATATTTGTAGACGTTGTGAAAGTATTCCCCCAGCTAGGTAATTAACACATCCATCACCTCACATATCGATCTTTATGTGTGTGTGTGAGAGAAAGTCTTAATATCCATTTGTATTATCTATGATGCTCCTGGCTCTTCAGTCCTTTGCATTGGCTCTTTCTTCTGCAATAGTTGAGGATTTTTGCACAACTTCATATTTAGGAAACAAGTATTTGCAACGGTAACTCTAGGAATCTGGAGCACTCCATGGCCGTTCTGGGGTCCTCCCCTGTTCCATCCACCCTCTGCAACTGAAACCGCACAACTCAGATGGGACTCAAACCCAGCCAAAACCCAGATGGAGACTTGAATCCTGTCGTTTAATTAAGATTGCACACGTGGTCTAATGCTCACGTGGACTTAATGAAGCTCAGGTTCTTTATGTCTCAGCACAGAAGGAATTCAGGGAGAGGCAAAGTGGTAGGTAAGAAGTGGATTTATTTAGAGAGATACACATTCCATAGACAGAATGCGGTCTGTCTCAAAAGGCAAGAGCAGCCCTGGGGGAAATGCATGCCACATATAGAGTGTGGGCCATCTCAGAAGACAAGAGGCCCCGAAATATGGGGCGGTTAGTTTTTACAGGCTGGGTAATTTCACAGGCTAAGGAGTGGGAGGATTATTTCAACTATTTGGGGGAAGGGGCCGGGATTTCCAGGAATTGGGCCACCGCCCACTCTTTGGCTTTTTATTGGAAGCCTCAGAACTGTCAGGGTGCCTGTCAGTATGTCATTTAATATGCTGATGTATTACAATGAGCGTATGACGAGGTTCACCGCGAATCTTCCGCTATCTTGGACCGAATCGGTTCTAACCAGTTTTTGTCGTATTCTCAACAGCTATGTTATTCTTTTATTTTATTTTGTTTTATGTTAAGAGAGCTTGGGAATAGGCTATTTTATTTTACTTATTTATTTATTTATTCTTTTTTTTTTTTACCGTGCCCCGCGGCATGTGCACTGGAAGCGCGGAGTCCCAACCGCTGGACCGCTAGGGGAGTCCCCTTAACTGCTGTGCCCTGCCCCCTCCCTCCTCTTTCACAACCACAGAAGAGTTATGTCTCATCATTACCCCACACTGGGGCACCTACTCAGAGGAAAAGAGAACCCCCCAAAGCCAGGCTACTTGGAAACTGACGGCGATGCCTGCATTTCGGGGTGGGCCTGTGCTGCAGATTACAGGGGTGAGAAGCTGAGGTCCTAATTTCATTATGAAGTGGTTTTGGTGCTGGAACTGGCTGAGCCTCACAAGTGGAGTCTACAGATTATTAGTACTAACAATAGAAAAAGCAGTTAACATTTGTTAAAGGATGTGCTCAGCACTCTACAGATAATCTCATGAAGTTTATATGCATTTTCTTTTTTTTTTTTCTTTCGGTACGCGGGCCTCTCACTGCTGTGGCCTCTCCTGTTGCGGAGCACAGGCTCCGGACCCGCAGGTTCAGCGACCATGGCTCACGGGCCCAGCCGCTCCACGGCATGTGGGATCCTCCCGGACCGGGGCATGAACCCGTGTCCCCTGCATTGGCAGGCGGACTCTCAATCACTGCGCCACCAAGGAAGCCCTATATGCATTTTCTTATTTACCCCTGATAACAACGCTATGGAACAGGCACTATTATCATCATCATCTTGCAGCTGAGGAAATGGGCTTTGAGAGTGTTTTTTTAATTAATTAATTTATTTATTTTAAGATTTGTTTATTTTAAGATTTATTTATTTTAAGATTTATTTTATTTATTTATTTACTTTATCTGCGCCGGGTCTTAGTTGAGGCATGCAGGCTTCTTAGTTGCAGCATGCATGCAAGATCTAGTTCCCCAACCAGGGATCGAACCCAGGCCCCCTGCATTGGGAGCAAGGAGTCTTATCCACTGGACCACCAGGGAAGTCCCAAGAGTGTTTTTAAAAAGAAACAACAGGCCCGAAATGGAGTCAGTTGCCCCCAGGACAGCAAACCAAGGTTTAATTTCAATTTCAGCTACTCCTCGGAGTGTGAACTTTAAGCCGTCAATCTGGAATTACCACATCAGCACCTGTGAGGTGAACTGCATGATAGATCCCCGCCCTTCCCCCAAAGGAAGGTGACTTTGCCTGAAATACTGTAACCTTTTTTCTTTTTTATGACTTCCTTGTCCCACTCCCTTTCTACCTTTAAAAAACTTCCATTTTGTACAGCTCCTAAAGCTCCTTTCTACTTACTAGGTGGGATGTTGCCCAATTCATGAATCCTTGATTTTTTTTTTTTTTTTTTTTTTTGGCTGCCCCGCATGGCTTTAGGGATCTTAGTAAACCAACCAGGGATGGAACCCATGCCCTGTGCAGTGGAAACGCAGAGTCCTAACCACTGGACCACCAGGGAATTCCCATGAATCCTTGAATAAAGCCAAATAGGTCTTCAAATGTACTCAGTTGAGTTCTTTTTTTAAACAGGAAATAACCTCCCAATGCTATGAGGCCAATGCTAAACCCTCTGATCTTTGGGTTTTGCTTTTTATAGTGGGGGAAAGGGGGGAGAATGGTGCCCAGATGGAGTCATGATTATGGCATCAAGGCAGTGAGAGTGGAGAATACGGGACTTTTTTTGTTTTTAATATTTAGAGGTAGAGCTAATGATAATTAGGTGATTAATTGAACAGGGAGGGTGAGGAAAAGAAAGAAGAATTAGAAATTATACTAAGGTGTGTCAGGGGACCCTAAGACCTCTCCCAGGTTTGGTGATTTGCTAGGAAGACTCAAGAGGCTCATTGTATGGTCATATTCATGGCTAAGTTTACAGCGAAATTGATAAATAGCAAAATTAGAAAAGGGAAAGGGAAATGAAATGGAGATATAGAGGAAACCAGGTTAAAGCTTCCAAGAGTCCTCTCCTCTAGGAAAGTCTTGTGATAACATTACGAAGTGTTATCTGCTGCGGAAGCTCATTAGAGGCTCACTCAGGCTTTTAGCTGGGAGCTAGTCACATAGGCACCCTCTGCCTTAGCATTTACTAGAATTCCAGACTTCCAGAAGGAAATCAGGCATTTAGCATAAACCACATTGTTTGTGTAGACAGCAGAGGAACAGTGAGCCATTATCACTTAGGGAAAATTTTCTATCAGTGCAGGGAACTATTTGCCACTCAAGAGTCCAGATGCCAGCCAGCAGCCAACCTTGTAAGCAAGACTTTCTATAGACAGCAGTCTCAGGTCTGCGGTGCTCTTTCCCACATACAAGGTTTACATGGAGGATGGTGAAATTTTCTCTAGGAAATAAAGAACAGCAGAGTTGGGGTGGGGACAGAGAGAGAGGGAGTTTGGACACGTTCGATTTGAAGAATGTGTGAAATAGACTCCAGAAGGCAGTTGGAAATAGCAGCTTAATGTTTAGGACAAGACTCTTCCTGATCTGGGCATCATCTACATAGAAGTGATGGTCAAAGTCATGGGACAAATGAGGTCCCCAGAAAGACTCTGGTGAGAGGAAATAGCTGAGAAGGAAATTGGAAGGAAGAAGGGAATCAGCAAAGGAGAAGAGATGAAATGGACAGGAGTGGGAAGTGAAACGTGGGTCAAGGGAGGAGAAAGTTTCAAGAAGAGGAGAGCAGGCAACAAACCCCGTGAAGAAGTGTCGCCATGAAACACTAAGGCCGGCAAATTCCAGACCTCCTTTGCTGCACAACCTTGCCCTTGGTGAACTTGTTCAGTCGTCAAAGAACTCTGGCCCTGTGTTGGAGAGGAAAAGCATAGGGTCTGGTCAGGACCTGCAGCTAATGATAAATTAAATGGTTGACTTGAAATGATTCTAGTTATCTTGGTAGAATTGTTTTTTGAAACCACTCCTAACACTTTCTAGGGATTGTTGGCAGCCATCAGAATGTATTACCTCTGCTTGTCACCAACAAGGAACTTGGTGCAGGATCTGTGTGGTGCCTGAGAGTTAATGTTTTACTACCTTCTTGGTAAAGTGCAAGAAAATATACTTATCTATGCTGGTCAGTTGGTCTTAATTAGTGAGTTCTATCTCACTGTGAGAAGGTGCTAAAAAATGAGCATGTAGAACCATGCTGAGACCCAGCTATGTACAGACTCACACTGTGTGATGATTATTCATGCCATTTCCCCTCATCAGCTCACACCCATGTACTTACCTGTGCTTCAAAATACAGAGAAAATCAAAAACCAAAATCAAAACGAAATAAGACAAAAAATATGTTCTATGCTCTCTGGGCAAATTTAGAATAATTTATTTCACATTCCTCTGACTGAGACTGGCCTGTCTCTTTACTCTGTTTAACTTACCAAACATAATGAGAGAAGCCATTAATACTAACTGAGGTGTTTTCTCCAAGCTCTCTGACTGTAGTTAGTCCTCAGTTAAATAATTTATGCATTACTGGGCCTGGAAAGTCTTAGAATCTTTTCCTGGTGACTTACCCTTATTTTTTGGCAATATTTTAAGATAATTTAAAAATATAAGTGAAGTCATGTTTTAACAATTGAAGGAAGTTAAAGATCTTCAGGCTTTTTTTTTTTTTTTTGGCCACGCCTTGAGGTTTGCGGGATCTTAGCTCCCCAACCAGGCAGTGAAATAGCCGAGTCCTAATCACTGGACTTCCAGGGAATTCCCAAGATCTTCAGTTTTTATTAGATGCCTTGTCAGCTTTATCTCTGGCAACAGAAAGAATCACTTCTCCCATCGCTGGTCTCTTCTTCTCTCCCTCACTAGAATTTAACCCTCTAATTTTTAATGAAGGAAATGCTGTTATTGTTCCTATTTCTCGCAGTTGAACTTTTAAGAATAGCCTTAGAAAAGTCTTGTGTTTACAAGTTAGACTCCCTAGTTTAGGAAAGATAAGAGCAAAAGCCACCCCAGATGAGGGAAACTGTAATATGTGACTGAATCCTCCAGATTAGGGAATGCCAAGTGAAAACCACTGACAGCCATGTTTCAAGGTATCCCCATGCTAATAGCATCCTATGTGACTGTAAGCTACACCGCAACCCATGACTGGATTAATCACCAATTCAAGTATCCTTAGTATGGTGAGTAATACTTTACCATAAGTCTGACCAAAAATAACCCATTCCTGAAACCCTCATAAACCACTGACACTGAAGTCATGAGTTGTGTCTGTAATCTATTTTAAATGAAGATGTCTGTAAAATTTGGCTTGCTTAAATATGGAGTTTTAAAACTCTATTGCAGAACCCAAAAGAATTGAGGGCTTATTTCAAAGAAATGACCTGTACAAGAATGTTCATAGCAACTCTATCATAGCCCAAACTGGAAACAACCCAAATGTCTGCCATGGTATTTTTATACAATGGAATGTTACTGAGCAATAAAAAAAGATGAACTATTGCTATAAGTGATGGGGATGAATCTCACAGACATAATGTCGAGTGAAAGAAACCAGACACAAAAGAATATGACTCCATTTGCATGAAGTTCAGAAACAGCAAAAGCAATTTATGATGATAGAAGTCAGAATCGTGGCTATCTTTTGGTTGGAGGAGGGGATGATATTGACTGGGAAAAGGCATGAGGGAGCCTTCTGGGTCTTGAAAATGTTCTATAGGCTTCCTCTGGTTGGTGGCTACATGGATCTGAGGTAACTAGCCTCCAAGAAGGTCCCCAATGCTCCCCTCCTCTGGAATTCTTGTCCCTGTATAGTCCCCCTCCTACATTGTATCAGGACTGTTTGGTGTGATCAGCAGAATATGGCAAAAGTGATGGCATGCCACTGAGTTGAGGCTCTGTCTTGCTCTCTCTTGGATCACTCGCTCTGGAGGAAGCCAGCTGCAAGTCTTGAGAACACACAAGCAGCCCTGTGGAGAAGCCCACATGGAGAGGAACTGAGGCCTCCTGCCAGCAGCATGTTGCAAGCAAATATTCCAGCCCCAGTCAAGCATTCAGATGATGTAGCCCAGCTGACATCTTGACCACAACCTCACAAGCCAAAACCACCCCGAACCACACTAATCCCTGGCTGACAGAAACTCTGATATAGTAAATGTTTCTTCTTGTAATCTACTACATTTTGGGATAATTGGTTATCAAGTAATAGATAATATAAGTATATTATATGTAAGAATTCATTGAACTGTACAGGCAAGTTTTATATACTTTATATATGGGTTATATAATAATAAAAAAGAAAAAAGTCTATTACCAAAAAGAGGCTGTCAAAAACACTCAACCTGAAACTCCCTAGAGGTTTGGCAGAAGCATTAACTCAAGGTCTCCTATATTTCACCAAAATGTGTTCGCAGTGTGTAGCCAGACGGAGGGAGACATGTGTGAGCTGGTCACCTTCTCCTGTTCCCTGTGTTGAACTGGTCATCCTCCGACTGTGTACAGGTGGTGCTTTTAGAGTCAGCTCTAGCTGCTCTTCCTGGACCTTTTTCGGGGCTGTTAGCAAAATTTACAATGTCTACAAAAGTGGGGCCGACTTCTCCATTAAGCCCAGTAGGCCTAGTGCCTAGGGCCCCTGACACTTTCAAGGTCTCATAAAATGTTTTAACATCAATTTATTTTAAAATCAGAAGAAAAATAAAAATATAATAATAATAAATATATAATAATGAAATCAGCTTGGATTATATCCATCTTTATACCAAATGCAGTTGTAAAATATAATTTTAAGTGTTTTTTCTTAAGGAGGGAGGGGCCCCCAAAGGCAAAGGTACTTAGAGCCAACAAAAGTCATAACCCAGCCCTGAGCACAAGGAGGCGTGCTATGGACTGAACAGTTCCTCCCCCAAATTTATATGTCCCCCTAACCCCCAATATAATTATTTAGAGACAGGGTTTTAGGAGGTAATGAAGGTCAAATAAGGTCATAAGGGTGTAACCTTAACCCGATAGGATTCTGTGACTTTCTACAAAGAAGAAGAGATTTCTCTCTCCACATACGTTCACCAAGGAAAGACCATGTGAACACACAATGAGAAGCCAGCCGTCTGCAAGCCAGCAAGTGGAGGCTCACCAGAAATAAAACTCACTGGCAGCTTGATCTTAGACTTCTCTGTCTCCATAACCGTGGGATATAAATTCCAGATGTTTAAGCCACCCAGTCCATGGTATTTTGTTATGGCAGCCTGAGCTGACTAATACAAGGAGGGAAAAGTGGAAAAAAAAAAAAAAAAGAGCAAAGTGAAGACATGCTGAGTCCAACAGGAACGGTCTCAGGTATCACCAGATTAAGTCAGTTGTATCCTAGTACCCCAAAGGCCCAGCTCTATCTTCATTTCCTATTATTGAATTTCAGCCTTCAAGTTAGAAACTAGGCAAGCTTGCAATCTGTGCAGAGGTTAGGCATTCTTTTTTCTTTGCCTACTTGAATCACTGCCTACTTTGCAGTTCCAAGTTAGCAGCAGCAGCAGCAAAAAAAAAAAAAAGAAAAAGTTTCTATATTAGAAGAACTCAAAGTTATTTTATTGGAATAAAATTTTATTAACATGAATATCCTGCTCAAATCACATCCCTAGTCTAGAAAATGAGATGCAGTGGTTGCTTAGCCAATGAGGTAACCCAGGAGAATGAGGGTTAAAGAAGACTATGTTTTATGAAGACTATGTGATCATCTGCTGAATGTTACTAAGAGGGCAAGTGAGATGAGAACAAAGGAGTTGTCATTGATTTGGCAACACAAAAACCAGTGATGACTTTTAGAAGAGCAGGTGTCCATCTGATTGCTGAGGCTCTGGGGGGAGGTGGAGAGCCAGATCTTTTTTTTTTTTTTTTTTCTTTTTGCGGTATGCGGGCCTCTCACTGTTGTGGCCTCTCCCGTTGCGGAGCACAGGCTCCGGACGCGCAGGCCCAGCGGCCATGGCTCACGGGCCCAGCCGCTCCGCGGCATATGGGATCCTCCCAGACCGGGGCACGAACCCGTATCCCCTGCATCGGCAGGCGGACTCTCAACCACTGCGCCACCAGGGAGGCCCGAGAGCCAGATCTTTACATCACTCCTTGCAGCAAAATAATTCCAGATGGATCATTATCTTCATGAAATCATTAAAACTCTAAAGGAAAACATGGAATAATTTTTTATAACCCTGTAAACTAGTAAATTAGTAAAAGTTTCTGCACTGCATTTGCTAGATCAACAGGTGAATTTTCTTAATAAATAGTTTTTACAAATCAATATAAAAAAACTAACAGAAAATGAAGAATACAGAAAAAGAAATAAAATTTATAAGTGTATGAAAAGATTCTTAATCTCACTTATAATTAATAAAATACAAATTAAAGCATCATAATAAGAAACAAAATAATTAAAATCACAGATACTATTTTTCACCTAACAGAATGGCAAAGATAAGTGTTGGCAAAGAGGTGGAATCGAGTACTTCCATATGTTGTTAGCAAAAGTGTAAATTGCAATCTCTTTGGAGGGCAATTTGGCAATAATCAAAACTAAAAGACACATTTCCTTTGATCCAACAATATATGCATTTTTCTGACAGTTCTATTTGTATATGATTGTAAAGATTTAGGTACAAGGATGTTCACTGCATCATTGTTTCCTGTAACAAAAGTGACAAACCAAACATAAAACAGGAGATTGATTAAATAAATTATGTAATGGATCAAAAACTATTAACAGACTATTTCTAGCCTTCCCCTTCCATCTGCTAGGTAAAAAGAAATTTGTTTTGGGTCAACGTTCTCATCTCTCTCCCTAAGGAAAATGTTCAATAGCTTTTAGACTTCTGTGATGCAATACCATGAGGAAAGCAGAGGGCACAGAAAGATGCAAAGCTTTGTGGAATCCAGACAAGCTCAGGAATGTGAGGAGGCATAAGGAAAAGAAAGGTGAATTTATACAATATTACTAGAGATATACAAACCCTTCCCATGTTTCAGAAATGCAATTTTGAGGCTTAAGTCATTTTGAAATACTTTTTGGTGATGAACTCTATTTCACTGACTTAGGCACAGCTCTGAGACTGGCCTACAGTGCTAGCTTCAGAAATGTCATATACACACAATGAAATCCATAAAGCTAGTAAAAGTATTGAGGTGGAAAAGCATATTGCTAAATGTAAAAAAACGCAAGCTGTAAACTGTATACCGTATGTTCCCACTTGTTTAAAAAGCCCATCCATATATTATTCACGTACATGTTTTCGAATACATAGATGTTTTCTGGAGGATGTTTCTGCACATTTCTAAAGATGCATACATGTAATAATTTCATTGACCCTCTTGTTTTGTCCTTTATTTTTATGCAGTCAATGCTGAATGGTGTTTATAATGATAGAGGTATTGAGTATTATTTAAACAAAAAGTCTCTCTTAGGACCTCAACCATGTGTCAACTGAAATAAAAACGCACAATGTAGGACTTCCCTGGTGGCACAGTGGTAAAGAATCCACCTGCCAATGCAGGGGACACTGGAAGATCCCACATGTCACGGAGCAACTAAGCTCATGAGCCACAACTACTGAGCCTGAGCTCTAGAGCCCTCGTGCCACAACTACAGAAGCCCGCGCACCTAGAGCCCATGCTCTGCAACAGGAGAAGTCACTGCAGTGAGAAGCCCGCGCACCGCAATGAAGAGTAGACCCCCCCACACCCCGCTCACCGCAACTAGAGAAAACCCATGGGCAGCAATGAAGACCTAACACAGCCAAAAATAAATAAATCTATATTTCTTAAAAAAATGCACAATGTAAATGTTGTGAGTCAAGTTTTGTTTGGGGACCTTCCTGAGGACCAGAGCCTGGGAGACAGCCTCTCAGAGAGCTCTGAGAAACTGCTCCAAAGAGGTAAGGGAGGAACCAGGATGTATGTGAACTTTTCTGCTTGGAAAAAAACTTGTAATCAAGCATAAAAAGATCACTGCTAATCACAAAGAACTGACATTTCAAGTTAATGATTTTAGTGCTTTTCTAAGTAGGGGAAGATGAAAGAATCTAGGGTCTTTTTGAAATTTTTCCTTAGCTACCTATCTTAGCTACCTAGTGGTCAGTATATCCAATGCACAGAATGCTTCCAGTTTTTCTCCATCCTGAATGCCCCTCAGGGTGCACACATTAGCAACTGCAGTGGTTAAAGGCTTCATTCTTGTAGAATTGGGATGGCAGGCAACTTTTTTTTTTTCTTTACATGAGTGAAAACAATTTTCAGAGAAGAAGAAAATACACCATGATGTGACATAGATTATCCATAATGGTGGAATTATATATGACTTTTTTATTCTTGTCTGTAAACTTTTGTGTATTTTCAAAGTTTCCACCATGAGCATGGATTACTTTATCAGCAAAACAAATTTCTCTTCAAAATATGATAGTTTATTTTTAAAATATATTCTAGCCTTTTGGATATTGTCAAAGCTGTACAAAAAAACAGAACCAGAAAAAATATATATAGTTAAAAGATCTTTTAGTTACTATTTTGGTGAATAGTAGACATAATTTGTTGGGTATCAAAATTTCTGCCCATCCCAGAAATGTTTCATGTGGTGCTTAAAATTACCTTTATTCAAGTCAATTATTTAGTAAAGGTTGTTTGTTTGCTTCCCCCGTAAGGACTTTGGTAAAATTGGAAGGGTAACTAACCCACCAGGATCCAGGGAATACATTACAGAGGTAGTTCTTGAATTGGAATGTGAATTGGAACAATCAGGAGGGCTTGTTAAACTAAAAAGGGCAGCTTCATCCCCTAGGCTTTCTGATTCGGTGGGTCCAGGGTGGGAGCCATAATTTGCATTTCTAACAAATTCCCAGGTGGTGGTGCTGCCAGCTGGTTCAGTGACAACTATTTGAGTATCTCTGCATGAAGCATACTACCTTATGATACATATAACAAAAATAAGTGTAGAAAGATATAATAAGTGTAAGACTTAAAAACGTAGATGCTTCTTTATCTTTGTGTTACTTCACTTCACCTAGAAATTAACGGACTCTGGTCCCACCTCTGGGTCAAACCTCCCCCCGGGCTGGTGGCGGGCTCTTCTGACGTCCGCACATTCCCTGCCACGCTTGGCTCCGCCAGCAGATGGTGCGGTTCTAGCGCTTTTCCAAAAGTGGGCTGAGAGGACAGAAAACAGAGATTGGGTAGCTCTGAGGCATCGTCCACAGCCACGCACCGCCCCTGGAGCTCTCGGATCACAACACTGTCAGGCCACTGCGTGGCGCCGCCCCCCGCTTTGCTAGAAGTGCCCAGGCATGGATTCCTTTTGGGTTACTGGGTTTGGAAGGAGAACTTGCTTAGGGTGCTAATTGGACCCGCTGAGAAGTGGGGTCTTAATTGGGAAGATAGTCCGCACGCAATCCCATGTGCTAAAACCTCGCCCACCGTCTCCAATCGAGGAAAGACAAAAAGGGGAGAAAGGAGTTAAATCATCAAAACCACACGCCGTTGGGACAGCTCCAGAAGTATCCTTCCCGGGCCGGATTCCAAATGTTCAGGGGCCCGGGTCTGCGAGTCACTGGCCTGAGGCTGCGCCCCCAAGCGCTTCAAGGCGGAGAAGTGCCGAGCTGGGACTGGGGAGGGCGCTGTGGGATCCGGCGGTGGGGTCCCGACTAGCCCCGCCCCTGTCCCGCTCCCCACCCCGGGCCGGCCCCGCCCCAGGACAGGTCTAGGGCGGGTCCAGGCAGTGCTGGCAACGGCCCCACCCAAAAGTGGGAGGAGCCGACGACGCCTTCGTCCTTCCTGACCTGCGCGCGCAATCAGCCGCAGCTGGCGCTTGTTCACTCCCTCCGCCGGCGCCGGACCCAGACAGACCCGGACGCTGAGCGGAGCCTGCCAGCCGACTCTCACCGACGTCTGCAGCCCGGCGCCACGGCAGCATGAGTGCGTGCGGCCCGGCCCTCGGTCTCCTCCTGCTGCTGCTCTGCCCGGCGCAGGTGAGCGGCCGCCGGCGACCCGGGCAGGCTGTGGGGGACGTAGTGAGGCCGCGAGGCGGGGAGGGCGGCGGGCTGTCCAGCGGCTCAGGCGTCCCCGGCCCCAGAGAGGACCAAATGCGGGTCCAGCGGGTCCCGGGGAAGTTGGTCTAGCGATGGAGCCCCTGGAGGTCCCCCCCAGCTCTCCGGTGCCTTTCTCCGGCCACGCAGTTTTCCCTGTGGTCTGGAAGAAGGTGGCAACTGGGGGCTGCTTGTTTGACCTGTTTGGAGCTCCTTTCACCTGTGGTCACCTCGTTTCTGGATTTAGGGTGTGGGGTGAAGAGAGGAGGAAGAACATGGGCAGAGAGGAAATAGGGTTCGTATTATTTAACCTGCCTTTCCCCCCGTACTTCTGCCAGATGCACGCGAATTCTTTGTAAATGTGTTTAGAAGATCTGACCACTTTATTTCTTCTCCTCTTCCCCTAAAGGTGAAGGAGGGAGGGGAGATAAAGTTAGCAATCCGTCAGGCCCCAGATTGGAACAGCCCTAAGTACTTTACAGAAGGCAGCTTGGTCTTCTAAAGAGTGCAAGTTACCTCTTACTGACTCCCTTTACATCTCTAGAAGCTGAGGCTGACAGGTTCACGTGTTAATTGGATTTCGCAATACCAGCCGTGGAGAGGATGGGGCCTGGAACTCCCTGGGTCGGCTCTCCCCTGGTTTGGTAGAAGCCCTGGGCATGAGCGCCTCGCTGCTATTTGTGTGTCTTCAGTTTTGTCCTTTAAAACTGTGGGTGTTCGGAGGGATGTCTAAGGATTTAGTGCCGTTTAAACCAGATCCGGATGGGAATCCCAGGTTCTCGTGCCCACTCATAGATGTGTCAGTGATGAGGGGGCAGTGAGTCCCAGGGGAAGGCAGATCAAGGGGTTTCCTGCACCAGAAAAAGCTCTCCTGAGACGTCTGCATAGTTCTCAGCAGGGGGGTAGGTGTGGCTGACCCGGGAAGGGCCTCCTGTATGTGCGTGTGGGCATCGCCAGGGGTGTGGGCTTGTGGAAGAGCACACACCTGGTGGGGAGGGGAGGCAGAGGAAAGCAGGTTTCGGGGAGGTGCTTTGGAATGGGGTCAACCGGTAGACCGCCTGCTCGCCCTGTGGCTTTGGGCTCATTACTCTTTCAAGCCTCACTTTTTCTGAAGATAAGCAATACCTCGTACGATCATTGAGGTCCCTCCATGCATAATGATGTTTGGAGAGACCGCATCACTGTAGTAAAAACTCAAGAAATAGCAGCAGTTATTTGCTTTGAAAATACAACTATTCAATTTCCCGAGAGTTTTAGGTTAGGCTCTAACAGGCAGACTTCACGTGGTTAAGTAGCTTTAATTTATCTCTGAAATCCTTTTACCTCAAGGTAGCAGCCAGGGCTGATGGTAAATGAGTGCCTCTCCTCCTAGGACTTTTGGGATAGGTCAGGGGTTGGTCACAAGTTTCTTGCAAAACGCCTGGAAGCCTTGAGAAGGTTTGCAAATATGAACTGGAGACCCTCGTGTTGATATTTTTAAGATTAGCTCCCTCATGTCTGCAGAGGCTTTCAGTACCTGCATTTCTTCACACCTGCAATGTGATGGGGGGGCGGGCGGTTCCCACTTTTAGAATTCTCACCAGTGATAAGCAGCTCGTCTGGGTTCAGTCTGAGCACCAGTAAAGTTCTGTCACGGAATTGCAGACTAACTGTCCTTCATAAAGTCTGAAATACCTTTGGGGGGTGGGGGATTTTTGCTTTCCTTAACTTTTAAGTTTTACAGATGATGAAATCACATTACTAAGACTGCGTGGTTTTTAAACCTTGTGCTCATCCAAATAATGTGTGCAGTTTTGAGTAGTAGTACACATCTCTCCTGACTGTAATATTTATAAGCTTTTTCCTGAGGGACTTGCACCATAATGAGGCCTGGGTAGGAATTAAGCCATTAAAACTGCTTTTCCTGAGGAGATCGGGAACGGGTTAATCTTTCAGCCTGAGAGCATTGAAGAATAACTTTCTGAAATTGGAGCGAATGTGGGTAATCTTCCCCAGTCTCTTTCATTCCTTGATTGATGCTGTGATCAGTTATTTTACTAACATAAGTAATCAAGGGAAAATGAGGCTTTTTATTATTAGCAAGTGGGCAGAAAGAAAACGCCTTGCTGAATAGGTCTTTGTATTCCTTCAGTGTTTGTCATATTACCCAGAACAAAGAATCCTCTTTCCTGGGTAACCCTTCCCCTCCCTCCACTCCTCCTAAAAGGGATGCTTTTCAGGGGTGTTTTACAGATGACATATTACCTGTGCGGAAGCCTGGAGTGGGCCGTCTCTAACCTGAGCTCAGGTGCCTCGTCTGCTCTTCCACCCACAGATCTGTGAAGGGCACCAGCTCTCCAGCCAAATAAACTACTTGCTGTCAAAACCCTGCCCATCTTCCAAGGCCCAGTTCAAAAGTATCTTCATCTGTGACATTGTCATTCTGTTCCCCCAACTAGAATGCCTTCCCTCTGAAGTTCTCAATCTTTGTTTAAACTGCTGCAGCAGGAGCGGCGTTTACGGCCTGGCACAAGACTTGGAGTTAAAAGACCTGGTGTGGGTCTTGACTCTTCCTCTTACCAGGAGTGATCTTGGGCAAAGGCAGTCTCCTCCTCTGTAAAAGGGGGTTAACAACTTCGCCTGCTTCTCAGGGTGCTTGTGGAAAGACAGAGAAATATTGTTTGAATTGAACTACCACGCTGCAGGCTCCTTGAGGGCAAGAACTATATTTTACCATCTCCAGCGTGGCCTGAATCAACAAATCATTGGGCCTTCATGGATTTGGGTGAGGGGATAAGATCGGTGGGGCATTCAGAGGCTAGTAGAGATCAGAATTGGATTTGCATTTGTTGTCTGGGTGTTTGCGAAGATCAACGGTGGCCCGACAGGCTTTCCTTTGCTTGCAACATGCTTGTTATTTTCAGTCTTTAGAATATTTGCTTTGGCAAGAAAACTTTAAAACACACACACACACACACACACACACACACACACACACAAACCAACCCAAAAAACCCCTGCTCTCTCTGATGCAAGTGTGCTCTTGGGGGATTTGAGAGGGAATCTTTAGAATTGGGCCACGGAGGAACTCAAATTACCGTCATTCAGTAATTTCATAAATGTGAAGTGAGTGCAGTGTAGGATACAATAGTAGATCGAAAGAATCACCTAGCCAGAAAGTGGTCTGTCTATAAACTGTAAAGTGCTATGTAAAAGTTAGTAGTCACTATCCCTGTCTTGTTCATAGTTGATGGGAGGACGAGTGGATACATAAAAAAAATTACAGTGCAAAGAAAAGTGTGCTCTAATAAAGGGACAGAATGTGCTGGGGAGTCCATTTTCGAGCTGAGTGTTGGAGGGTGAATTAATGCTTATCAGGCGGATGAAAGGAAAACTGGAGAAAATAGGGGGGAAAGTTACCCAGTTGTTACTAAAAACCATTAAGCTGTACACTTCAACGGTGAATTTATGGTATGTAAATTATCTCAATATTTTTAAATGGCATCCTGGATTACAAGAGACTAAGGAAAAAGGAATTGCCTAATTTTTGCATAGTACTCCATTGCGATGACACCTCTGGTCTTGTTTTAACCTCCCAAGACTCCTTAAGATAGGTGTGATGCTGTTTTTCCTGTTTTACAGATGTGGATATTAAGGCTGAAGTTTGTCTCAAGGTCATAGTTGGTAAATGGCAGACTGGGGCTTGAGCCACTGTCTTCTGACTTCCGGGCTCTATTCAAATTCAGAATATTGCCGCCAGGTTATTCATATTTAGCAAGCTCTGTTGAATGGGTGTTTAGCAGATGTTCTACTTGGCCAGTAACATTCAAGGCATGTTCCTGGCTCCAGTGTGGCTTCTCCAAAAGCCTGTGATAGATCAGGTGTGGATTTAGCCTACTGGCCTGACCCTTGGTTTAATTGTCACGTTGTGTGAACATTCCTTAGGAAAAAACCTGCGGACAGTATACACCCCCACCCACTTTCATGGTTTTGATTTAGCCTTGTGGCTTTTGGATTATTTTTCAAACTTGTGAGTGTGGGAGCTCAGAAATGTCTAAGACTAACTAATAGTGTGACCTTGGGCAAGTCAGTTAAACGGCAAGCTGGAGGGGTTATCTGTAAAGTGAAGATTGCCTGAGCCCATCTAACTCGAAAAATATATCTAAAATACCCATCTAAAGGCGCGCCTGGTGCTCACACAAATTATCCTTTGTTGTGTGTATATGTTTACCCCAGGTTGGCTATAAAACAGAGTTCCAGAGAATTCCGTCATTAAAAGTCAGAGCAGACCAGCCTCCACCCCAAATGTCCTGTCATATTTGTTTGTTCTGCGTACCTGACCCCGAAGGACACAGCAGGCAGCTTAATCTCTGGACAGGATTCTCTGGGCCACCGCCTCCTGGGTTATCCTGACTGGCCAGGCCAGCCCCTCAGCTCCACCCCTCGCCAGAGCTGCAGCTGGGTGTGTCTCCAGGTTCCATCGTGAGCTTTACTCATCCAGGACAGCAGCAGAGGTGAGGGGCCCAGGCCCTGCACTGCATCTGCATGGGATGGCCAGGTACAGGCCTGGGGCTGAGGACAGTCAGTGGTCCTGAGAAAGTGAGTCAGGACTTGACGGCTGCCTAGAGTTGTATGTAAATGGTAGTCATTGGTCCTGTAGGTGAACAAGGCTGTGTGGAAAGAGGGACACCTGTGTAGGATGATAGTGGAGGGGACAGCCCATCCCTAGCACATTGTCACAATCTAAGGATACGTCCGTGTACAAACTGAGCTGAAGTTTGAACAGTGCAGCAGCTGGTGGGGTGGGCATGGGGGTGAATAGGAGGGAGAATGCTTAACTTGGCGTTCAGAATCTTGTTTCTCATTACTGGTTTTGTCACTTATGAGCCATGTGACCTCAGAGAATCCTCTCTGAGCTCCAGTTTCCTTACCTGTAAAATTCTGTGATACTACTCCATGGGATGTCCGAGAAATAAACGAGGCAGTGAGGGAGAAATCACTCAACTTTGTGCCTGGCCCTCGGTTGATGTTCATTAAGCATTTGAACATGAGTTAATATTCACCCTGGAGTATAGAATTCTGTTGCTGATGTTCAGAGCTTCTCCCTGTGATAAGATGCGCTTTCAGGGAGCTCCCAAGTACAGTCTGTTTAGCAGCTGCTAGAGTTGCTGACGTAGCAGAAGGGGCATGTTTTTTTTTAACTTTCCTGAACTATTCCTATTATTATTGAAAGATGCTTCCCTGTGCAGTCATATATCCAATAATTAAACTCTAGAGCATGTTGTGAAATAAAGCAGAGATGGCCTAGGCTTGTAACTACTAAATTCTCGGTTAAAGCCAAAGCAACTTCCTACATAATCCAGTCAAGCTCCTTTAACTCATCTTGTACGGTTTGATAGTTTCTGAATCAGTGAACACTGGATGCAATACTATAGAAAATTTCAAAGGAAGTATAACACCTGGGCTCTGCCCTTTAGGATTCTGTGGTCTTACAGGGCATTCGAGACAAACACAAGAAAATACTCTTGCAACCTCTGCCTTCATGCACAACTTTGTGATGCTCATAAATTCTCCTTGATCTTAGAGCAGGAGCCAGCAAATTATGACCTGGCTAGAGCCTGTAGTTGTGGATAGTTTTCTTGGGACACACCCACGCCCATCTTTTACCCATTGTCTGTGGTTACTTTTGAGCTACAGCAGACAAGGTTGAGTATGTAGCGCAGAGACCTTAGGGCCCACAAACCTATCATATTTAATATTTGGCCCTCTAAGGAAACGTTTATCCACCGCGTCCTGGTGGATCCCCAGGGGAGCTTGTGGAATGTAAGTCACAAAGAAATGGTTCGCCTGAGCTCTGGGTGCAGGACACCTGCTGACTCAGTGAGGATGGATGCCCGTGAGCACCAGCCACGTGCTGCCTGGGGCCAACCTGCCTCTGCCCCAGGACAGCTCACCCGACGGGGGAGCACCGTGACCAGATCCAGGTGATAGGAGTCAGAGTTAAATTTAGTGGAGGCAGTGAGTCTTGGGTGAGGCTTGTAAAAAGGGAGGCCGTTCCAAGATGGGGGGGGGACTGAAATGTGTGGAGAAAACGAGGGACAGCAGACAAGGGCTGGAGTCCGGCCTTGGGAACCCCGATAAATACAGTTACAGGCAGTTCAGGTAGAGTCAACAGCCAGTCACGGAGGGTAGTAGAGATTATGTAAAAGTTACTGCATTTGTGTGTGTTTGCGTGGATATATGTCTACAGGTTTGCCTGTGGGAGGGAATTGAAAGCCCAGAAGACCTAGATCTAATAAGTTAGCATTGGTTAAGTCTGAGGAATGGGGTGGCAGTGGAGAGGTGAGGGGGAGCTTCCGGTGTTATCTCATATACACCTGTAATGTTTGAATATTTGTGATGGGTGGGTACTCTGTAATTAAGGAAAATAGAATCTACACTCATTTAACATTTTAGGAATCGGTCAAATGTTTAAATGCTTAAATAAGACAGTTCTTGTGGTCATGAATAGCTCTGTAAGACTGGTCGGTGCCCATGAGATGAACTGTGAAGAATTATCATCCTTTGGACTTGTCCCCCACGACCCCAGGTGGAGCTTTGGCAACACCTGTTATTAGAGGCTCTGGCTGTGTCGCATGACACTCAGACCCATGGTGTTTCAACTGACGGTCACCCTTCTCTGTTTAGTCTCAGTATAACCAAGAACGTGCTGTCTGCAGTCCTTGCCACTGGGCTTTTCTCTTCCATGGTGAAGGGCATCCGAGCCCATGTTTTGTGATAAAATACACATAAAATCGACCGTTTTAAGTTAAAGTACAGTTCAAGGACATTAGGTACATCACATGTTGTGCAACTACCGCCACCGTCCATCTCTGGAGCTGAGCTCACATGCAGTCTGGTGCCCTTTGGGCTCTGGCAGACCGCCAGCCTTGGTGGGTTTATTTCAGTATCGGGCAGGAGATGGCCTTCCCCAGGTGAGTATCATTGGTGTGAAGTCAGCACCAGCTGTTCTTGTATCAGAGTGAAGGCAGCTTTCACCCAGACACCTTGCTTCCCTGAGAAAGGAAGTATGTGGCCTGTACCTGAGCCCTTGATTGCTCGGCGTGCCCTTGGTCTTGGTGTCGGCTTGTGCCGCCCTGACGTTCCAGGAAATCTTCCAGGGATCTTGAGGTGAGCCGTTGTCTTCGTTGATAAAGTCTGACCGCTGGGCCCTGGCGCTTTGGAGCCTGGAAGCCCCAGTTGTTCGGATGTCGGCTAGGTTCTTGACGGGCTGCATAGATGAGCTCGGCCTAGTCAGTGGTCCGCTGAGGAGTGGCCCTCGTGCAGCATAAGGAGTAAGAGCTCCAGCTTCTAAACCAGCCAGGCCTTGGGTCGGGTCTGGCTCTGCCGTTCTCACATGTGGCCTCAGATGGGTCACTTTACCTCAGTTTCCTCATATGTGAAGTGGTGTTATTTTAGTGCCAGCCTCACAGATCTGCTGCGGGATTGAGGTGACAGGGGCACCCTTATCCAGTGCCTGGGTGCCGTGGGCGTGGTGTACCCCCATGGGAGCAGACCACGTGGTGGGAGGTGATGAGGTGGACAGAGGATGGCTGTGGGCTCGCAGGGAAGGGGTCGGGGGGGAAGGGGTGAGGGAGGCTGCACCGGCGAGGCTTCCCGGGAGGTTGGTGGGAAAGGTACCTGGGCCTGAGCCCCTGATGAAGAGGGCCTGGCGATGGAGGAAAGACTGGTTTCCTTTTGAGCACCTGGGCTGTGCAGCAGGTGGTTGGAGGTGCAGCTGGAGAGGAGTTGTGGGTGGTCTGACTGAGTGGGAGGGTGAAATGGAGCAGCCTTCGTGGGCAGGAGCAGGTGAAGGGACCAACACAGATGAGGTTGAACATGTGGATGAGGAGGAAGCCAGGTGGTGGAGGTCCCCAGGGGGGCTCAGCACCAGCCGGGCCCTGCGGTTGAAGGAGATGCTCGGGTTTCAGCTGTAGGTGAGCCGAGGGGAGGCTGGGAGAGAGACTTGAGGTGGGGAAGAGGCCTCCCAACCCGTGCAGCCGTGTGAGTGAGTGCACAGGCGCACAGGCCTGCACAAGGGATGGGTGATGGACCCCCTTGAGGGAGGACCTTAATTATATATTGAGAGTCTGTTTCTGGAACTAGAATGTTCTGGTTTGAATCCTGGCTCTGCTGCTTTTGGACAAGTTATTTAGCCTCTCTGCCTCTGTTTGCTCATCTGTAAATTGGGCATAATAGCACCTCCCAGGACTTCCCTGGCGGTCCAGTGGTTAAGACTCTGTGCTTCTACTGCAGGGGGTGCGGGTTCCATCCCTGGTCGGGGAACTAGGATCACGCACGCCGCGTGGTGTGGCCAAAAAAAGAAAAAACCTTCCCTCATGCATTTGTTGTAAGGATTCATTGGGTTAATATGTAAGAACAGTTAAAACAGTGCCTGGCACACAGCGAGTGGCCTGTGAGTACCTTTGGGCCCCGCTGGTTCATGCTTCTTTAGGTAGGTGACTTGGGAAAGCAAACCTAAGAGCAGTGACTCAAGCCCAGTTTTTTCCTGGCCCCAAAGAAACCACGAGCAGTTTATTTTCTTCAGGTCTTTGGATCCTCTTTGGTGAGGTCCCAAACAGTTGGAAGGCATTAAGAATAATTCCTTATGTTTGAGTGGTAGTGCTTTCTAGTTTCCTAAGCACTTGCTCCTTTATTCCCGCATTCAGTGTTCACACCAGAACTGTGACATAAGCGGGGTTATGAGTGCAGTTCACAGGTGGGAGACGCCTGCTCTGCTCAGCCAGGTTACCTGCTCCAGGTGCAGCCGGGGTCAGCATTTATTGAGGAACCCAGGACTCCTGATCTCCCGCCCCTCAAGCTCAACCCTCAGCCCTTCCTCCCTACCCGCCCCCCCCGCCCCATCTCTTCTACTTGGTGGGTGGAAACAACTTTGCTTTGAAACAAATGGTGTAGATTATAAAGGACGATCTTGTAAATAGGGACCAAACAGTATTGGGTCATCTTTATTTTCCCGTAGAGTGCTAAGTGCCGAGGAAGGGGAACTTAGACTCCAGATGCCCGTCCTGTTAGTCATGCCAGAGTTGCAGTTTTATGACTGGATTCCTGCCACACCTGTGGGTGACGTGCCAGAGTGCCCCCTGGCCGGGACCTGCTTGCCCTGTTGGTCTGTTGAGAATTCTGTGAGGGGGAGTCCAAGGGACGGGTCCCTTGTGTGTAAATTATGGGTCAGTATCAGCAGTTGTCACCCCTTCTTAGCTTATTTGCCTTTTCAAACTTCAGTAGATGGATAATGACCTTTTAGTGGGAAACCCAGAGTTTTGGAAAGAGCAGTACTTTCTCTAGATTCGCTAGGTTTATGGACATAATTATGAGTCTTTTTATATAGAAATGGTGGAATTTTGCAACTTCTTGCCAAAGGTTTGGGATATGACGTTGTTAAATGCTTGTTGCTTCCTCATTTGTATAATTTCCCTTCCTTGTGGCCTAAACATATGACTTTTAATGAAACAAGATGGGGTAAGTCATAATTTCTGTTTTAAAATATCTGAAGAATGAATTCAGAGACAAGTCATTTGGGCCTTTAGATTTCCCCTCAACACCCCTCAACCTCCTGCCTGTTTTTCCTTTCATGTTTTCAGGGCCTGTTGTAGGATTTGTGTCTTGATGCTGGCGACCAACACAGCCCAGCTTAACTCCTTGCGGTGTGCGGCCCACGTGCCACTGCCCCTAGAGAGAATTCACTCTCTTGCTTCTATGCCGATATTTCTTTAATGGCTTTTCCACCAGGTATCTTGGGATCCATGGTTGCTTCTCGACAGTCCCTGTTTCCCTACACGATAGCTGATTGCAAGGTCACGCTGGCCGTGACCCTGGCCAGCTTGGTGGAGCTCAGTGGCCTTGCTGATGGGATGAGTCACGTGGTGCCCTCCTCCCCCCAACCCCACTGCTGTGTGACTCTCACGTGGGGAATAGGAGTGGCTCTTGAGAAATCTTTACACAAGAGGTTTTATATTTTTAAGATTCTGAGGGGATTTTCCTTAAAGTGAGCACATTTCTTGCCTTTTACTTAAATCTCAAGGACAAGGTATTCATTCTTCTCCTCCTTACGGTCTTTTCTTCACATTACTCATGGTGTGCTGATATTAATTAACCTTAACAGATACGCAAATGATCTTTCATTATTTAGACCTGACACAGTTCCTCCTACAGATGTGCAAAAATAGAGCCTTAGTAATCACAGACTCACATACTATCTTGCTTTCTTCTACACTGATTGTTAGTGACTCTTATGTGGAACTGTAGCTTCCTCTTTTTAATAAATAATCTAGCAGGAAGTAGAAATCATGTAAACGAGGAATTTCTATTACCTCCTTCGCTGACTGACTTGACAAGTCCATTTTGGTCTATTTTAATTAATATTTGTCAAAATGTTAAACTAACCAGTGCCTCTTGCTGTTACTTGGCTTTGCAGGTAACCTTGGAAGCTTCTGTGAATGGGGCTTGAGTGGGTGCCCTTTGCTGTTGAACTTTGTGTTATCCCTGAGGCCCTAATGAAGCGAGTTTTGGCTTGACTTTTGTAGGTATTTTCACAGTCCTGTGTTTGGTATGGAGAGTGTGGAATTGCATCTGGAGATAAGAGGTACAATTGCAGATATTCTGGGCTACCAAAGCCGTTGCCAGAGGATGGCTATGACCTGGTGCAGGTGAGTTAGTTGTCTTGGGCGTTGGGAACACAAAATGCTAATCAGAGATCCTCTGCAATTATACCTTAAATATTACTGTGGGGTGGGGATAGAGATGAAATGAATGGGCTTTTCCTATCCTAAACTCTTATTTGTAGCACAAAGAAGATAACATAACTCCAGAGGTGTAATTTTTGGGGGCTGACTATACCTTGCTCATAAAGTTTCCCATTATCAGGTTACTACTTAGGAACTGATCTTGGTACCTCAGATGTTGCTTTAGCAGCTTCTTCAAAATACACTCAAAGTTACCTCTTTTTGTTCCTAGATTTCAGGACTTGAGTGGACGAGGCTGCTAAGTGGCTGTGACTCCCTTGTCCTTTGTTCACTCTAGTGATTCCTCCGGTTTCCACCAAGAGCCTATGAACTTTGGCTGCTACCAGGAATCTGTTTCCTGTTGTCTCTTTCCCCATCCCTGATACACAGGGATATTAGAAAAGAACTGGAAAAATCCAGGTGGAAAGACGGGTCTTAGAGGCTGCAGTTGACACGATAGCGGGTCACCTGGACTTACTCCTTTCATCAGAATTATTAAAGGCATTCGACATTCCCTGGAGTGACTGAGGGAAAGAGTAAATAGCATTCTGGTTAAACTTAACCAAATAACCTAAAAAGAGGTAAAATGATGGTCAAGGGAGGAAAGTGAGCTTCCCAATTAGAAAAAAAAAATTAAAATGCTTCTACTGCCTCTACTTTTGTGAATCCCTAGTTATAAACAGTAAATCTGATAACCTTTTAAAAGAATTCTGCAAGCACTTTGCATATAGGTGTCTCACCCTTGTGTACCTAAAAAGGGCGATATGAATAAAATGGTCTTATATTTGAGGAATGCTTGTCCTTATTTAACTGTGCTCCTCTGATGTCCGTGCTTTCTCACCCGAAAGGAACTCTGTCCAGGGTTCTTCTTCGGCAACGTCAGTCTTTGCTGTGATGTTCAGCAGCTTCGGACACTGAAAGACAACCTGCAGCTGCCTCTGCAGTTTCTGTCCAGGTGGGTTGACCGCCAGGCATGCAGGAAAAATGGGTTTAAAAGTTAGTTCTTGTTTTAAGAATGCTATCTTACGACTTCTCAGAAATAAACAGTAACTTCTGATAAAGTAATAATTATCAGACTCAGTTCTCTCTTTACATTCAGAGTTGCTACTTGGTTTTCCTCTGAGATGTCTTCATCCCAAAGGGGACCTGCACTGGGGTCTGGGTCCTTTCAGACTTGAGCCCTTTCGTGCTGTGGGGAGGAGAGGGGTTTCTGCCCATTTCTCTGACCTGAGACCCTCCTCCGAGCAGTCCTCTGCATTGCCTCCCTCCCCTGCTTTGTGCGTGGTTCTCTCTTCCTATGGTGACCCAGGCCTCAGTAGAGCCGGCCTTTGGTAACTGCTCAAAGCTTGTTTTGGCAGAGTCGGCTGGTTTTGTCAAAATTAGTTTGCCATCCAGTGTGTTCTGTGTGACCCGGGCAGTGAAAAGGGCTTCGTAATACATGTTCTCTAAACTTACCCAGCGGTTCTCGAATGTGCAGAAGAACGAACTGGTGGTGGTCTTTAGAACAGCACGTTGAGCACCGTGATAAAGGCAGATGGGAAGGACATGTGCTTCTCTATGCAGGTGTCACTGCAGGTGACAGGGCACAAGTCGGTGTCCGCTAGGAAACCTTGCTTCTTCTCAGATTTTCAGTCGGCAATGTAGAGTGGAAAACCATCTGTAAATTGTTCTCTGAGGACAACAAACAATATAATAGATCAGAAAGTTGAGACTCTAATCAGGCCAGCTTATCTTGTGGAAGGAAGCCTAGTGGATGTTGCTGTAGCCAGATTGGAGCTGTCAGTTAGCCAAAATACATTTATCTAGCACCTGCTCTACGTGAGGTATTATGGGCATAAGTGAGGTATTATGGGTGTAAACATCAAAAGATAACCAAGTTTTCCCCGTGTTGTCAGAGGTAGCAAAGCTTTATTTATAATAGCAAACAGTGAGATGCTAATATGGAATACTATGCAGCTGTCCAAACTGATGACTGTAGAGATTAAATGGAGTAACATAGAAAGAGGTTTGTAATTTACGGAAAGTAGTAGAAAACTGTGCACCCCAAGAGCGAATTCTGTTTGAATGGTGTAATTGTTGTTCCTGTTTGTCACAGTAAAGCACGGAACTCCTGAAAGCAAGTCATTGTGGGTGTCTGCTCCTTCACTAGACCAGAAGCTTTGAAGGCTGGGACCACACCTTCCTTGTTCTGTGTCGCCGCGTGTGGTCGTCTGGATGGGTTCAGAGTAGAGAGCAATCTTGATTGGTTTTGTTGCCAGAATGCAAGTCTGATGAAGCAATAGCTTTTGCAGATAATGGTGAACCAAAGAGGAGAGAGAGGTCTTCTGCCACATAACTGGTCAACATTAGAAGCTTAAACTTTGAACCTGGAAGACAGCAGACAGTTGTGGTTCTTATGAAAACCCGGGTGCTTCTGAAATGCATGCAGCCAGGGGATCCCACTGCTATTCTCTTTATCTTCTCATGTCACGGGGAAATCCTCTTGTGTTTAGAGAGAGCCTAGGATTATCTGGGGATCGGAAGAGAGTCCTTCAGTAGGATATAAGATGAAAACTAATGTGTAAATCTCATTTTTTCCCTTTTTTCTTCTCAGTCAGAATTGTCACCATGATGCTTCTAAGTCCTTCTAACTTCAAGACAGAGAAAACATGTCTGAATTATAAAGTGCAGAATTCAGAGAGCATTTGTCTCTTTTTGAAATTACATCTGGGCAGCACAAATGTAGTAATTAGGGCAGTTTCTAAACAGGTGTCTATTTTAACATGAGGTTTTAGGTTTGGAATTGCTGGGTTTAATATGTCCTCATGTTAATCCATTTGCCATTTTACAATAAATTTTAAACATTCTTTTTGCTGGCCGTATTATCCGTGAAATCATATACAGTAGTTTACTTTTCCTTTTAGATGTCCATCCTGTTTTTATAACCTAATGAACCTGTTTTGTGAGCTGACATGTAGCCCTCGACAAAGTCAGTTTCTGAACGTTACAGCAATGGAAGATTATGTTGATCCTGTTACAAACCAGACAAAAACAAACGTAAAAGAATTACAATACTATGTTGGAGACAGTTTTGCCAATGGTAAGTAAACTTTTAAATTATTCCTCTTTTATATTTGGTATCAGGACAGTGGATCAAATTGTCCCTTTTTGTTGTCCTGTCAACTCTGAAAATGACAGTTTTTAGTTCCATTGGCCTTGAAATGTGAGTTGTTGCTTTGCTTGTATCCTGGGACTTGAGCTACAACCTTTTATACAATCTCCTTAAAGTATTTGCTTTAACGCCTTCCTAAGTATAAGTTCCCACATGGAAATTTTTAGTATGTGCAAGCTTATTTCTATACATTTTAGAAACCATTGGAACTTTGGTTCTAGTGGACATGAAAGGCATAACTTCATGAATTACTGCAAGACTGAGGAGATGGGGTGGAAGGTAGAGCTAGTTGGCAGAGGAGAGATTTTTGACCTTAAAGAAACAGATCACACAAAAAAAACAAAAAAAACAAAAAAAAGAAACAGATCATGAGAAGGGAAAGTAAGCAGGTATAACAAATAGGAGGAAGGGTACCCCAGCAACTAGAAATCATAGAACACTCTGAAAAAGACCATGTCATGTTTGTTGAAAATGACTGAAATGAAAGAATTCTATAAGAATAGGACACTAAGGAAAAAGAATGAACAGATTAGAAATAGAACTGTAGGGCTTCCCTGGTGGCACAGTGGTTAAGATATATAACAGGCAGGCAGTGGTTAAGAATCCGCCTGCCAATGCAGGGGACACAGGTTCAAGCCCTGGTCTGGGAAGATCCCTCATGCCATGGAGCAACTCAGCCTGTGCACCACAACTACTAGGCCTGCGCTCTAGAGCTGCGCGCCACAACTGCTGAGCCTGTGTGCCACAATTACTGAAGCCTGCGTACCTAGAGCCTGTGCTCCGCAACAAGAGAAGCCACTGCAATGAGAAGCCCACACACTGCAACGAAGAGTAGCCCCCACTTGCCACAACTGGAGAAAAGCCCACGTGCTGCAACAATGACCCAATGTAGCCAAAAATTAAAAAAAAAAAAAGGAATAGTCATTTAAGTGGATTAAAAGAAGATTAGATGCAGCTGAATAAAGAATGTGCCCCAAAACAATAAATAAAATAAAATAATTCATCAAAGTTGTTGACTATAAGAGCAACATATAAATTTAATTATAATGATCAGTTAAAAACGTAACAAAAAAACTTACTAGAAAAAAGATCCCATTCACAAAAGCAACAAAAAGTAGGGTACCTAGGAATAAATCTACCAAAAGATGTGACATAAAAGACACTCTGACAGGATGAAGAGAGATCATTCTGTGTAGAAACAGAACCATCCATGTGGACAGTTGATACAGGTGTGGTGTTATAAATCATTAAGGGAAAGAGTGGGCTAGTTGATAAATGGAGTGAGCAATTAATTATTCATCTAATTTTTATTTTTGATTAACAAAGTAAAAATCCTAATCTTGGAAATTTTTAGAAGTAAATATAGAATGTCTTTATGACTTTAAGGTAAGAAAGGATTCTAGACAAGAGAGGAAAAGCAGAAACTAGAAGTGAAAGGATTTATAAATACAGATAATTAGCATCTGTAGCAATCAGTGAAATGCAGATTAAAACAGTGAGCTACCATTTCACATATCAGATTGGCACAGATTTAAAAATTGGTCAATTCGAAACATTGGTGGGGATGTAGAGGCAGAGGAATGCTAATATGCTACTCCACTGGAAACTGTAGCTCGGTGTGAGTGTTTGAAACCCATTTGAAAAATAGTTTTGCAATACCTGGTAAACTTGAAGATAAATATACCCTCACCGCAGAAAGTCCACTTAGAGGTGCCTACCTTAGAGAAACTCTTAATGCATGTAAGGAGGGAGAACCATATAAAAACGTTCATTGTAGCATTTCTGTGATCATGAAAAATTGGAGACATCAAGAGAATGAGAAGACAAGCACAGACAGGGAGAAAATATTTGCAAAAGACATAATCTCATAAAGGACTGTTACCCAAAATATATGAAGAATTCTTAAAACCCAGCGATAAGGAAGTGAACAACCTGATTGAAAAGTGGACAAGAGACCTGAACAGACACCTTACCAAAGAAGATACATGAATAGCAGATAAGCATGTGAAAAGATGTTCAACATCATGTCATTAGGGAATTCTAAACTAAAACAACAACGAGGGACTTCACTGGTGGCACAGTGGTTAAGAATCCGCCTGCCAACACAGGGGACATGGGTTCAATCCCTGGTCCAGGAAGATCCCACATGCCTTGGAGCAACTAAGCCCATGCGCCACAATTACCGAGCCTGTGCTCTAGAGCCTGCGTGCCACAACTGCTGAAACCCACGTGCTCTAGGGTCCGTGTGCTGCAGCTGTTGAGCCACGTGCTGCAACTACTGAAGCTCACACGCCTAGAGCCCATGCTCTGCGCACCACAACGAAGGGTAGCCCCCGTTTGCTGCAACTAGGGAAAGTGTGCACGCAGCAATGAAGACCCAATGCAGCCACAAAAAAACAAAAAAACAACGATACCACTACACACCTATTAGAATGGCCAAAATCCAAAACCCTGACACCCCCAAATGCTAGCGAGGATGTGGAGCTACGGGAACTCTCATTCATTGCTGCTGGGAATGCAAAATGGTACAGCCACTTTGGAAGACAATTTGGCAACTTATTAGAAAATGAAAAATATTCTTTTTTTAACATCTTTATTGGAGTATAATTGCTTTACAGTGTTGTGTTAGCTTCTGGTGTATAACAAAGTGAATCAGTTATATGTATACTGAAAAACATTCTTACCACACATTCTAGTAATCATGCTCCTTGGTTTTCACCCAAAAGAGTTGAAAATACATATCCACATGAAAACCCACACGTGGATGTTTGTAGCAGCTTTATGCATAACTGCCAGACTTGGAAGCAACCAATAATGTCTTTCAGTAGGTGAATGGAGAAACCGTGGTACCTCCAGACAACAGAATATTATTCAGCACTGAAAAGAAACAAGCTATCAAGCCATGGAGAGACATGGAGAAGCCTTAAATGCATGTTACTAAGTGAAATAAGCCAACCTGAAAAGACTATATACTGTGCGATTCCAACTCTCTGACACTTTGGAAAAGGCAAAACTATGGAGACCGTAAAAAGATCAGTGGTTGCCAGGGGTTGGGGACAGGGAGAGACGAATAGGTGGAGCACAGGGATTATTAGGGCAGTAAAACTAATAGTTGATACTATAATGGTGGATGTGTGTCATTATATGTTTGCCAAAACTCTAAAGAATGTGCAGTACCTAGAGTCAACCGTAACATAAACTGTGGACTTTGGGCGAATATGATGTCAATGTAGATTCGTCATTTGTAGCAGATGCACAACTCTGGTGCTGCTGATAGTGGGGAGGTTGTGCTTGTGTAGAGGCAGTGGTTATATGGGAACCCTCTGCGCTCTGCTCAGTTTTACTGTGAACCTAAAATGCTCTAAAAAATAAAGGCCATTTAACAAAAACATTGGAGACACTAAATGCTAATTAAGAGGAGAACAGATAGTATACTGGAGCATAGTCATAGTCTGTTATGTTAAAATGGATGAATTAGGATTGTGTCAGTCACGTGAATGACACTTAAAAATACTGACTGAAAGTAACAGAACATATGTAGTATGTTTATATTAAACAGTACTACATATCTATGGATACAGTATATCATAAAAGTACACAAACGTGCATGGGAAAAATAAACATCAAACTCAGGATTGTGATTACCTTGGGGAAGGGGGGCTGCCCATAGGAAGGGATAGTGAGGGAGCTTCAGCTATATCTATAATGTGTTTTTGTTAATGTTGAGGCAAATGTTGTAAAATAGTAGATCGGTAGAGATGGGTGGCAAGTACATGAGAATCATATTCTCCATATTTTCCGTATCCTTGAACTATTTGATAAATTAAAACCTGAAAACCAAATGGTTAGCTGGAAGATATGAGGGAATTACTCAGAAAACAGCACAGAGATATAAAGTTCTGGAAATCATTAAAAGTGACATATGGGGGTAAGAGAGCTGGGGAGAGACAGTAAGCAAAAGGATAACGGCTGGGGATTTTCCAAAATGGATGAGAGATGAATCTTCAGACTTAGGAAAAGAAAATGAATCCTTAAACCAGGTAAATTAAGAAGAAATAGAATAGGGGCTTACCCGGCAGTCCAGTGGTTAAGACTCCTTGTTTCTGCTGCAGGGAGCGTGGATTTCATCCCTGGTCGCAGAACTAAGATCCCACATACTGCATGGCGTGGCCAAAAAAAAAAAAAAGAGAGAGAATATATATATATAAGTCAGTTGTATTTCTATACACTTGAAATGGACAATCTGGAAGTGAAATTTAAAAAAAAAATTCCATTTACAATAGTATCAAAAAGAATAAAATATTTAGGAATAAATTTAACAAAAACAGTGTGAAACATATTCTAAAAGCTAAAGAACATTATTGAAAGAGGATCTTTATAAATGGAAAGGCATCTTGTGTTCATGGATCAAAGACTTAATATTGTTATAAGATGGCAGTACTCCCCAAATTGATCTATAGAGCCAGTGCAATCCCTATCAGAATCCCAAATGACTTCTTTGTAGAAATGGACAGGCTGATTTTTAAATTCACATGAAATTACAGGGGACCCAGAATAGCCAAAACAATCCTAAAAAAGAAGAACAAAATAGGAGGAATCACACTTCCCAGTTTCAAAATTTACTAACCAAGGAGTGGAAATCAAGATGGTATGGTACTGGTATAAGGATAGACATACAAAGAAATGAGACAGAATTGACAATAATCCCATACATCTATGGTCATCTGATTTTTGACAAGGGTGTCAAGACCATTCAATGGGGGAAAGAATAGTCTGCAACAAGTGGTCTTGGACAATTGGATAGCCACATGTAAAAGAACAAAGTTGTACCCTTACCTCACACCATATACAAAAATTAACTTAAAATGTGTGCAGCAACATGGATGGACGCATTATGCTAAGTGAAATAAGTCAGACAGACAAAATTAAATACTGTTATTATCTCACTTATATATGTGGGATCTAAAAAATACAACAAACTAGTGAATATAACAGAAAAGAAGGGGACTCAGATATAGAGAACAAACTAGTGGTTACCAGTGGCGAACGGGGGCGGGGCAGCATATAAACCTGGGGGAGTGGGAGGTACAAAATATTGGGTATAAGATAGACTCAAAGATGTACTGTACAACATGAGGAATATAGCCAGTATTTTGCAATAATTTTAAATGGAGTGTATCCTTTAAAAATTGCATTTAAAAACTTAAAATGGATCAAAGACCTAAATGTAAGAGCTAAAACTAGAAAACTGTTAGAAGAAAACATCAGGATTAAAAATTAAAAAAAAAGAAAAAACCATCAGGATAAATCTTCATGACCTCAGATTTGGCAATGAATTCTTAGATATGACAGCAAAAACATGAGCAAACAAAAGGAAGAAATAGATATCTTGGACTTGATCAAAATAAAAAACTTGGGCTTCCCTGGTGGCACAGTGGTTGAGAGTCTGCCTGCCGATGCAGGGGACATGGGTTTGTGCCCCGGTCCGGGAAGATCCCACATGCCGCGGAGCGGCTGGGCCCGTGAGCCATGGCCGCTGAGCCTGCATGTCCGGAGCCTGTGCTCCACAACGGGAGAGGCCACAACAGTGAGGGGCCCGCGTACCGCAAAAATAACTAACTAACTAAATAAATAAATAACTTGTGCTTCAAAGGACACCATCAAAAAGAGGTGAAAGCAATATTTGCAAATCATGTATTTAATAAAGGATTTGTATCTAGAATATACAAAGACTTCTAACAACTCAATAAGTAGATAACCCAATTTAAAAATGGGCAAACGAGTAAACATTTCTCCAACATGTTATACAAATGGTCAATAAACTCATGGAAAGATGCTTGAGATCATTAGTCATCAAGGAAATGCAAATCAAAACCACAATGAGGTACCGCTTCACACCCACTAGGGTGGCTAGAATCAAAAAGATAACAAATGTTGGCGGAGATGTAGAGAAATTAGAACCTTCATACACTGCTGGTGGGGATGTAAAATGGTGCAGTCACTTTGGAAAACAGTCTGGCAGTTCCTGAAACAATTAAACACAGAGTTACCATATGACCCAGCAGTTCCACTCACAAGAGAAATGAAAACATATGTTCATAATAGGTGGAAACAACGAAGATATCCATCAACTGATACATAGATAAACAAAATGTGGTACATCCATATGACGCAATATTATTTGACCATAAAAAGGAATGAAATATGGATCCATGCTGCAACATGGATGGACCTTGAAAACATCATGCTAAGTGGTAGAAGCCAGTCAAAAGACTGTATATTATATGATTACATTTATATGAAATGTCCAAAATAGGCAAATCTATAGAGACAAAAGTAGATGAATGGTTGCTTAGGGCTTGAGGGGAGGGGGAGATAAGGGAGCATTAGTTAAAGATACCAGGTTTCTTTTTTTAAGGTGATTAAAGTGTTTTAAAATTGACTGTGGTGGTGATTGCACATATCTATGAATATGCTGAAAGCCATTATATTTTAACTTTAGATTGATGAATTGTATGGTATGTGAATTATCTCAATAAAGCTATTTAAAAAAGGAATCCATACCTAAATATAGCTCATAAAAACTATAAAATTCTAAAGACAAATATCAAGTAGAGAAAAGATAGAAATCACTTCAAAGCAAGTAGAGAAAAGATAGAAATCACTTCAAAAGAATGACAACTGGAGATTTTCTAACCAGCAATGATAGAGGCCTGAAGGCAATGGAATTATCATAGTTCTAAAGAAGCTACTATCGCTCTAGCTAAATTGTCTTTCAAGAGTGAGGGTAAAGCACAATGAATTTATAAGTAGCTCCTTAAAGTTTAGGGGAAGAAGGTCCTGGGAGGTTTCTAACAAGCAGGGACGGGTAATTGAATATTAAGATAGGACCCGTTACCACTGCTTCCTTATGTGCAAAATGTCATTGACATTCTTACTTCGTGTGTTGTCTTTATGCATACTAAAATAAAACCCCAAAAGAGAGTGGTATTAGGGTCATTCATATGTGAAGTCTGTCCTGAAACCAGTTTTCACCCTGGAAGTGCCAGCATTCTTCAGCTGTAGAGCTTCCTGGAACCAGCTTTGCTGGCTGAAGAGGCACTCAGATCCTTCGCTTCTCCTTGCTCGGCCTTCAGGATGCTGTTGCATGCACTGGGGGTGATACCGGGATGATGTAAGCCTTTACTGTCTTTGACTTTTAAGTTGCTTGGAACCTGGCCTGATGTTACTTGTAGGGTGACAAGCTGGTTTCAGAGGTGACCTCCGATCCCGCCCTTAGTGTTTACTGTCCCGAGTCCCAGCCCGCGGCTCCCGCTTGCAGTGTGTCTGGATTTCCAAGGTCACACGTGAGAGGCCTCTGGTAAGATCTCATCTGGTGAGTTAAAGCAGCGCAGCTTCAGCCTTTTCCCTTACTCCCCTGCCAGCCATGTACAATGCCTGCAGGGACGTGGAGGCCCCCTCAAGTAATGAGAAAGCCCTGGGGCTGCTGTGTGGGAAGGAGGCCGAAGCCTGCAACGCCACTAACTGGATCGAGTACATGTTCAACAAGGACAACGGCCAGGCGCCCTTCACCATCACGCCCGTCTTTTCAGGTGGGGATGAAGACCTCCACGTTTGGTGTATTAGGATTTCTTTTAAAGCCCAGGAACCTTAACCTGCAGTAGGAAGATAAATTCAGATCCCTAGGTCCTAGAGTTTCCTCCAGCGAGAGAGGTAACTAGAGCATTTATCCTACCCCTGGTTGGTTAGGGGCTGGGCATGGGAGTGGAGAGAGAAGAATTGCCTTCAGGTGTTGCTACAGAATTGAAGGAATAAGCTGTTTTTTAAAAAAAGTTTTTTCAAAAGCTCTGCCATAGCATTAGACTAGCTCCTCAGTGGAGATAAAACTTGATTGAAGGTTTACTGTGGAATGTGGTGGACTTGGATCTCAGTGACAAACCCTATGCCCAGAGTTATAGAGGTTAACTTAAAATTTTACAGGACTAAGCAGCAAAACATAACTTGATCCCCCAGAAACCTCCAGTCCTTTTTATTCTTCCATTTGTGTTACTTCTTTCAGTGTGCTTGTCATTGGGTTTAAATAGAATTTAATACAAGCCTTGTAGTGTTTGCTTTTTTTTAATGGAAATTTTCTCACTCAACACAATCCTTCCCACAGATCTGCCAGCCCATGGGATGGAGCCCATGAACAATGCCACCAAGGGCTGTGACGAGTCCGTGGATGAGGTCACGGGGCCCTGCAGCTGCCAGGACTGCTCGATCGTCTGTGGGCCCAAGCCCCAGCCCCCAGCCCCTCCTGTTCCCTGGAGGATCCTGGGTCTGGACGCCATGTACGTCATCATGTGGAGCACCTACATGGCATTCCTGCTCGTGTTTTTTGGTGCATTCTTTGCCGTGTGGTGCTACAGGTAATCCGTTTTGTTTTTCCTCCAGGACAAGAAGAGCAAAATTACCCAAGTGGCACTTCTAGCTTTCGCTCAGTAGACTTTGGTTCATTAGAATAGGAAACAAATATCTGCATGAATACCATTCCACGAATTGCTTATGCCCTGCAACTAGTCAATAATCAAAAGCCTATTTAGCCATTGAAACATTTGAAGTCAGTTTTATTGATTTATTCAAAATGGCATGTGATTTAAAGCAGCCATTCTTTAACAGAGTCTCATGAGCCAAATCTGATTCAAATCCTTTCAAATGCAATACTGTAGTCCTTTTAGATATCTGCGTCTTGACTTAGGACAACACATGTTTTTAAAACTTTTTATTTTGAAATAATTTTAGACTCACCGAAAGGGTACAAAAATAGTAGAGTTTATTTATATCCTCTACTGGCTTCCTCTAGTGTTACAACGCACATCACCCATGGGATATAATTTAATCAAAACCATGAAAATAACATTGGTTTACTGTTGTTGGCTAAACCACAGTCTTTTTTCAAGTTTCACCAGTGTTTTCTCTAACACCCTTTTTCTGTTTCAGGATCCCATGTCACGTTCACTTTTTGTTTTATTCATCTCCTCCAATCTGTGACAGTTTCTCATCTTTCCTTTTCTCTTATGGCCTTGACACTTTTGATGAGTGCTGGTCAGTTATTTTGTAAAATGTGCCCCAGTTTGGCTCTATCTGATATTTTCTCGTGATTAGGTTGAGGTTAGGTGTTTTTGACAATATCACAGAAGTGACGTGTCTTTCTCAATGTATCATATCAAGGGCTTATGATGTCAATATGTCTCATCACTGGTGAGGTTAGCCTCGATCACTTGG
This sequence comes from Mesoplodon mirus, assembly GCF_964341445.2. Taxonomy (NCBI): domain Eukaryota; kingdom Metazoa; phylum Chordata; class Mammalia; order Artiodactyla; family Ziphiidae; genus Mesoplodon; species Mesoplodon mirus. The sequence goes on along the minus strand of NC_138989.1, from coordinate 40,099,394 downwards.
TTAAGAAGGTGTCTGCTGGGTTTCTCCACTACAGTAATAGTGAAGTTACTATTTCTCCCTTTGGAGTTGATAAGTATCTTAGAGGAGGTATGTTGAGACTATGTTAATACCTTGTTTCTCCTCAAACTGTCGCCCACTGATTTTAGCATCCACCCGTGGATCTTGTCTTCAACACTTATTTCCTGTGGTGTTTGCCTGCTGGTGCCTTTGTATTTCCCTCGTTCCTTCTCCATTTACTAACTGGGCTTACTCTGTACAGGGTTATCCCTTCTTCTCTACTTATTTATTTATTCAGTTACGTTTACATCATGGACTTTTAAAAAACATTCTGTGGTCTCTGTTCAGTATCATCATTTATCTTATTGCTAAATTTTCCCAGTTTCACCCACTGGGAGCATCTTCTGGTGGCTCCTATGCTTTTTTAAGCATGCCCCCCCCAATTCTCAAGCTTGTTCTTATTTTCTGGAATCACAAGGTGTTCTCTTACTTGCCCTGCTCCAGCCCTGGAAGCGTCCTCTTCTGCGAGGAGTCCTGGCCCCTCTCATTGGACACTGGTGTGTGGAAACCAAGATCCAGGCACTAGATGTGCTCGTGGCTCCTGCAATATAGTGTTTACTGTGTTTTTAAAGAACCTAAAACTTTTAAATGTAAATGAGGGCTACAAGGTGAAATTATCCTTTATTAACTTTTTTTCTAATACCCTCATAAATTCTCCCCTGAGACTGATGAGCAGAGAGACCCAGAGCAAGAGAACTTAAGGGAAGGCAGGCACCAATTAGGGAGGAAGCAAACAGGATGAGGAAGTGAGCTTTCAATGGGAAAGCTCGCGTGGGAACGTTAGAAGAACAGCCTCACTGTGCCGAGGTCCATGAACACGACTTGCATGCTTTTATTTTCCAGAAAACGGTATTTTGTCTCCGAGTACACCCCCATTGATGGCAATATTGCTTTCTCTGTAAATGCCAGTGACAAAGGTAGGCACGTTAGTACTTAACTAAAAGGGTTGGGACCATGTTGGCACGAGAGCATTCGTTTCCTTGACAAACGTTTATATGCCTGTTCCAGGAGAGGCCCTGAGCCTGTGCCGAGGACACGGCTGTGATGGAGACAGGGTCCTTGCCTTTGTGGCACTAACAACCTGGTCAGGGTGGCAGATCAGAGCCACGCAGTTAATAATAGCAGTAGAATGATCCTGGCCTGGGATGAGAGCTGTGGAGGCGCCAGCGTGGCGGGCTGAGAGCCAGGGTAGCAGGAAAGGTTGGAGGGAACTACTCTGGACAGAGTGCTGAGAGCACTTTGTTTTTCCGAGGCTTGTGTGTGAGCACTGTTCCTCTAGGGGTGGGGATAGGTGTGGGCAGGTGAGCAGGGCCGCTTCCAGAGCAGACAAGTAGCTGGTGGGGGGCGGGCAGGGGATCGTCCTGTGCACGTCCCGGTGTGTCCTGTGTGGGCGCAAGTCCCGTTATGGGCAGTGGTAGCTGATGCTCTCCCCGTTCCGACTTTCAGGAATGGCTTGGCTCTTAACCTCCACCCTCTCTTCCTCTCCCGCTCTTCCAGGGGGGCCGTCCTGCTGTGACTCTCTGGGTGCCGCCTTCGAAGCCCGTCTCCAGCGGCTCTTCGCACAGTGGGGCTCGTTCTGCGTCCGACACCCCGGATGCATCGTGTTCTTCTCCGTGGCCTTCATCGCCGCCTGTTCTTCGGGCCTGGTGTTCGTGCAGGTCACAACAGACCCGGTGGACCTCTGGTCTGCGCCCGGCAGCCAGGCGCGCCGGGAGAAGGAGTACTTTGACACACACTTCGGACCTTTCTTCCGCACCGAGCAGCTCATCATCCAAGCCCCCCTCACCCAGCCGCACGTGTACCAGCCCTACCCCTCTGGAGCCGACGTGCCCTTTGGGCCTCCACTTGCCATAGACATCTTGCACCAGGTAATCTGCTCTTTGCAGAAATCAATTCCGGGGGACATGGCACTTTGTCAGGTTTTGACCAGTTTATTTGATGTGGGTTTGAGGCTGAGTGTGGTGGTTTATCTTGTGAACCTTAATGATAAAAGTAAAGGCGCTTTTCACTTAATTTTCAAAAAAGTGATAGCTGTTGAATTTAATGAAAAATTTCCTGTAGACCGCTTTGGTATTTATTTCATACAGATGGTCTTGCTTGAAATTGAGATGAGCGTTTCTCTTTTGAAACAGAATGTATTTATAATTCACCTAAGAACTTATGGAATTTTTCCCGTGGTAATTAAAAAGTAATACACCAGGACCTAAAGGGATAAAGCCTCTTACGCTGTCCTGGGGACCTAGGAAGGAGCTGCTGGATCACTGCTGATCCACCTGCAGGAATGAACTTAGTGTTGCCTGAATGTGGGCTCCCTGCCTGCATTTGGTGGGAGGTGCATTTGGAACGAGATCCATCCCGTGGTCTTACAGAGGCTTTTAAACCTGCCCGTTCTCCCTTATCACACTTATCTTTAAATAAACTGCATCCACTTATTTTTTAATGAACAATTGCACAGTTGCATGGTTTTTCCTATAAACATTGCTCTTGCCCTACAGAAAGTCTTGATAGCTTGAAAAAACATCAAAATATTCTCAAGACTTTAGTAGGATCTTTTTTCCACCCAATGACTGTCTGTTGCTTTTTCCCAGCTTGTTGCAAAAGGTGCAAATGTTGTCATTTACCTCCTGGAATATATTCTCTATTAGAAAGTACGAGAATATACATAAATAATCATAGTATGGAGGAAGGTGGTATTTGTTTGTGAGGGGAGGGAGTGTCAGGAAGATCAGGCAGATGACCCCAGGCTCCCCTCTGTGGCCTCGTGGGTCCCTGTGGAGAAGGGTGGGAGGGCAGATGTTCGTGTGTCCTGCGCTGGGACCTGACCTCTCGTGGTGCCCCCTCCTCTCTCTGGGTGCCTGTAGGTGGGGTCTCCATCCCAGTTTGCTGTTCCTCAGCAAAAATATGTTTGTTTTTTTTTTAAGATTTTTTTTTGACGTGGACCATTTTTAAAGTCTTTATTGAATTTGTTACAGTATTGCTTCTGTTTTATGTTTTGGTTTTTTGGCTGCAAGGCATGTGGGATCTTAGCTCCCCAACCAGGGATTGAACCCTCACCCCCTGCATTGGAAGGTGAAGTCTTACCCACTGGACCGCCAGGGAAGTCACCAAACATATGTTTAAAGACAAATTTTTTTATTTTATTTTATTTTTTTTTACCCATCGTGTGTCTCAGCCTTCCCTGTCTCAGGAAGGAGTTTCGCCAAATACTCTTTACCTTCTGACCCCTCCGGGTGATAACGGTTAGTCAACCTCTGAGGGAAACCTGATACATTTCTGGGTTTGTTTATTTTCAAAATCATCCTTCAGGTTCTTGACTTCCAGACAGCCATCGAGAACATTACTGCATCTTACAACAATGAGACTGTGACTCTCCAGGACATCTGCTTGGCCCCCCTCTCACCATATAACAAGCACTGCACCATCATGAGCGTGTTAAATTACTTCCAGAACAGCCATTCCGTGCTGGACCACAGAGTAGGAGACTACTACTTTGCGTACGCGGATTACCACACACACTTCCTGTACTGCGTTCGGTAAGTGGCGGGGACAGTCCTTCCTTCATTCCTCCAACATTGGAGCCCTTGCTGTGGCCACACGCCGCTGTAGGTACTGGAGCCCCAGCAGGGATAAACAGCGGGATCCTCCCGGCAAAGCCTTCGTTCTAATGAAGGGAGGCAGAGGGTGAACGGTAGCCGCTGGCCCTGACGCCCGGGTTGAGATGGTGCCAGGTCGAGGCGATGCTGTGGGGAAAGGAAGCTGGGCGAGGGCGGGGAGTGCAGGGGGCGTGCTCCTCTCGGTGCAGCGGAGACCTGCTCAGCAGAAGGGAAGACAGAGGCCTGGGAGAGTTGGGGTGGGGGGGTGGGGGGAGTGTTCCGTGTAGACGGGCAGCAGGTACAAAGGCCCTGGGGCGGGGCGTTCATGGTGTGTCATTGAGGAACAGCAGGTACCACTCAGCCCCTGACTCCCGCCTGGATTGATAACACATAGTTGCATCTACCACACCACCCCAGGCATTCCTGAGCTGGTTAAATAGTGCAAAAATAGAAGCCTGTAGTGCTTTTTCTTGTCTTTCAAGTATAAATTTATTTCATGATACTGAGTTTTTAGAACGTACAGCAGCCCCTCGAGGAGTGGGGGCTGGGTTAGAGCGCAGTTAGATCGGAGGGCACTGAAGCTGCTTCCCCTCGGAGGCTCGACTGGCTGGGCAGGGTGCGTGTGTGGCTTGAATTAGACACAGAGAAGCCGTGCTTGGTGACCTGTGAGGTGATCTTTAGGCCTGTCCCGCGGCAGGAGGAGCGGCTTGCGGCTGCTGTCTCTGGATGCCATGTACCTTGGCCTGATATCTGGCCCAGAGACAGCTGTTCAGCCAATCAGACCACCACTGTGGCTGTTTCTTTCTTTCTTTTTTTTTTTTTTTTTGCGGTACGCGGGCCTCTCACTGTTGTGGCCTCTCCCATTGCGGAGCACAGGCTCCGGACGCGCAGGCTCAGCGGCCATGGCTCACGGGCCCAGCCGCTCTGCAGCATGTGGGATCTTCCCGGACCGGGGCACGAACCTGTGTCCCCTGCATCGGCAGGTGGACCCTCAACCACTGCGCCACCAGGGAAGCCCTGGCTGTTTCTTCATTATGGAAGCAGAGAAATTATTCCTTGTCACCTGTGGTTTGGTGACCTTAGGTTCCGTCTCTTTTTGTTACTGGAATATGACTGACTCTAGGTGGTTGGGCTGTGTTTACTCTCTTCAGGATGTCACATCTATAAACACAAGCCCGTGAAACAATAAGTGTAGCCCGTGTACCCAAAGCAGTGTTCTCCGAAGGACAGGTGGTACAGGGCAGCCACGGGCAATTGGAAAAAAAGGTTCAGTATTATTTAACTTTAATTTTTAAAGAAAAAAGTTATTTTCTCTTTGTTTGTTTTACAAAATAAAAATCAACAGAATTTTGGCCGCAGGGGAGACGCATGAGATGGGTGTTTTGCCCGAGGGGAGCGTGGTTCACACAGGTGTGGAAACGCCACCGTGAGCACCTCCTCTCCTGCGCAGCAGGGGTGTGTGTTGTCTGTGGTTCTGCTTGTGCGTCCCCAGCTCTCAGCTCCCTCCTCACCCTCCACCTTTCCCTGGGCTGTTCCCCCTGGGGGCACGCAGGCCCTGCAGGAGCCGGGCTGGCCCAGAACCAAGCACAGACCTCCTGCTTCCTCCGCATCACATGATGGCATCAACGCCTACCGCTTATGGGATGCCTGGACTCTTCCTCATGTAACTCTTGTGGGTTTTAACCTCAACATGAGCCCTCAAGCCTGCAGTGTGGCGGCAGAGCCCCACATGTGTGGGTTGACAGGACTCAGCTTCTGTGCAGCCCTGAAGCCCTGCTGTTCGCCCCCAGCAGTGACCTGACCTCCAGGACCTGAGCCTGTCCCTTGTCCCTCGGCGCTGAAGGGCGGTGGTTCACATTATATACACATTATTATATATATATATACCTTCACGTGTGCCCAGGTTCCGCCTGACTTCTGTGCTAAAATGCTGGTTCCCTGTCACCGGTTGTCTGTCTGTCTCTCGTGCACTGCTGGCGTCCCTGGCCTGGTCTCCCTGCTTCTTTCTTTCCTACTTCCAGACCTCCTTCCACTTTGCCACCGGAGTTATCTTTGTCAAACAGCTCATGACCTCCCTTTTGCCCAAACCTGATTGTTCCCCAGTGCCTACAGGATAAAAATCCAAACTGCTTAGCACGGCGCCTACCCCTTTTTTCCACTGCTTCCCTCTTCCTTCCTAGCCCCACCCCCTGCCTGGGAGGCCCCCCTTCATGGGTACCCCATGCTCTAGACCCAGGACTTCCTGTGGTCCCTCAGGCCACCGTCCACTCTATCCCCTCCTGTACCTGTCCTCACGCTCTTTCTTCTCTTCCCGCCAGTGTGGTGTGTGGAAGCCCTCACTTCCTCCCTCCCAGGTGAAGCCCCCCTCAGCCTTAGAGACCTGGTCTGTACAGCTCTTCTCTTTTTTTTTTTTTTTTTTTTTTGCTGTACGCGGGCCTCTCACTGTTGTGGCCTCTCCCGTTGCGGAGCACAGGCTCCGGACGCACAGGCTCAGCGGCCATGGCTCACGGGCCCAGCCGCTCCGCGGCATATGGGATCCTCCCAGACCGGGGCACGAACCCGTATCCCCTGCATCGGCAGGCGGACTCTCAACCACTGCGCCACCAGGGAGGCCCTACAGCTCTTCTCTTTACGGTGGCGGTTTTCCCCACGGATTAGCGGCCCCCTCCTCTGTGCAGCAGGTGACATCAACCACATTGCGCTGCACGTGCCTGCCTCTCAGTGATGCTGAGCTCCCAAAAGCAACTACTGAACTGTTGTTATTCATCCAGGGAACCAACCTCAGGCCCACATTCTTAATCCGCCTCATGACTGCTGCGTAAATGTTTAGGTCTCTGTGACGTCTTAAGGTTGTTCTAATCGGGTGGTGTTTTCTGAATTCTTGGCAGGGCTCCCGCCTCCCTGAATGACACCAGTTTGCTCCACGATCCTTGCCTGGGGACCTTTGGTGGACCAGTGTTCCCGTGGCTTGTGTTAGGAGGCTATGATGGTGAGAGAAGCTTTTACTTTTCCTGCTAGATAACGTAGTCTTGGTTCTGTCATTAACAGTCAAGTGGTAATTAACGACGATTTCATCTATCGAGCACTCTTATTATTTACCCAGTATATTGGGTCCCAAATATAATATTTCCTTTGGCTTTGGGTTTTATTGTGCATTTGAAGGAAGTGGTGTTAGCCATTTTTAGGTTACTCTTGGGAAAGCTGTCGACAGCTAAGGACGTTTTCCCAGAGTAATGCCATTGTGTACATCCACGTAATACATTGCTCCGTTTCAGGGAGTTCATGGAACCCTTGAAACTCCTTGAGAGAGCCCCTGTGGAGTCTGTGGCCCTCTGGTTAAGAACATCTGTAATGGGGGAGAGAGAATATGTGAAATGGGGGAAAGAAACAAAGTGGATAGATTTTTTCCTTCTAAACCAGTTGGCTAAGAATTCAAACACTTTTATAGTGGGAGAGGCTGTGGGTTTGCTCTTTGCTGGTTCCTGCAGCACCTTGGAGCAGATTATATTAGGTATGATGGGGTAATGAATCATGTGACAGCTTTGGCATCTGAAGCCTAATTACAGGCAGCCTAACAGGTTTTTCTCCAGCCTAATGAAGAAGCCAGATGTTCTTCTCCTCATCCAGTGGGAAGGGAGAAGTTGTGAGCTGTATTTAAATTTTACTCTGCCTTATGTAACACAATGTGGTTTCTACTCAGTGGGGAAAAGATGGTGTCACCAGCTGGGTAGCCACAGCCATCAAAATTAAATTTGTTCTCTACCTTATTCCTTCCACCAGAGTAAATTCCGATGGAACAAAGATTACAATATAAGAAGTGAAACTATTAAAGTACTAGCAGAGAATGCAGGATGAATTTTTTAAAATAATTTTTAAATGGAGAAGGCATTTCTAAGCAGGACAGACAATGCAGAAGCCACAAAAGGAAACACTGATGAATCTGACTGCATGAGAATTTAAAATTCCTGTGTAGAGAACAAACATAAAGTTTAAAAAACAGACAAACAGCCAACTGGAGAGAAAAAAAAAGTTAGTATACATAACAGACAGCATTTCCTTAATACGTGGAGAGCTCTTGGAGAAAAGAGAGAAGGTCAGCCACCCAAAAGAAAAGTGGGCAGAGCCGTATGAGTGTTAACAGAAGAAGAAATACAAGTGGCTTTCAGTTACATGGGGAAAATGCTGAACCTCACTGCAAATTAGTGAAATGCCTCTCACTTCAATCTTTTACATAAGAGATTAGCAAAGATCTAAGTGCCTGATAAAATCTTTTGTGGATGAATGTGGGGAAACCACATTGTTGGTGGAAGTATAAATGGTTGCTAGAATATAAGCTCCAGGAAGACCGAGATTTTTATCTCCTTTGCTCACTGATGTATCCATGGTCTCTAAGATAATGTCTGGCACAGAGTAGGTCTCAGTAAATATATTGTTGAAGAAAGAAATGAAAAACAGGATGGCCTCTTTGGAGGGCGGTTGGGGGGAATCTATCAAAATTAGAAATGCACATATTTTTTGATTCTGTGATGGTACTTATAAGAATTGATTCTACAAATTACATCTTACATATTGGAAATATCAGGTTATTCTTTGTAGTAATTCTGTATATAATAGCAAAAACATTTGCAAAGATAGCCATCAACTGGAGATTGGTTGAATTACACTAGGAAATATCATACAGCAGAAAAAAGAATAAGGACGCTCTCTGTGTAGTAAAACAGAGCATTCTCAGGACGTGACTTTAAAAGCAGCACTTGCAGAAGGGTGTGTCAGTGCTTGTGTAAACAAGGAGGGAAGGGGAGACTGTGCTCATGCACGTGGACCGCGGCTGGAAGGAGTCACAGTGCCACGGTGTGGGGAGGAGAGCTGAGACACAGACGGGGGCTCAGGGAGGAGAGAGGCTTGTCCCTGAACACCTTTCCGCTCTGTTTGAAATTGTCACCATGCACGTGCCGTGTAGTAATGATGATAAGAATGACAACTGTGCCTACTTCCACACGAGGGTCCTTTTTCTTCATTAGCTGAACCACACGGGCACCAGATCTCCTGTTGTGTTCCTCGAGCTCAGGTGTGTATAGGCTCCAGCCCCATGAGAAACCAGGCACCTAACTGGCTTGTGATTTTCCCCTCGTATTGATCTAGTTTTCTGCAAGGTTGTAATCTGCTTTTTGATGTCACCTTTTTCCTTTCTAGATCAAAACTACAATAACGCCACAGCCCTGGTGATTACCTTTCCTGTCAATAATTACCGTAATGATACAGAGAAGCTCCAGAGGGCCCAGGCCTGGGAAAGAGAGTGAGTCGCTCACAGGGTCTAAACAAGCTGTTCTTTCTGCGGGGAGGTGGGCCGTAGCAGGAGGCATTTACACTTAGTTCAACTAAATTAACCAACAGCAGATCTAAGTTATGCCATTTGTTTCACTTGGTACTGGTGGCGCTACGAAAAAAAAATCTAGAAATAAATTTACCTATAAACATTCTTTTAATACATATCCCTGCAACAAGAATGCAAAAGTATCCATGCGGAAATGTTCCTTGCATTATTTTCTAACAGCAAAACCTGAGCAAGCTGAGTGTATATTAGTAGGGAGAAGTACAGTAGAATATTATTTCGTCATTAAAGATGGTGAGATAAATAAATGGTTCAAGATAGTAAATAAAAACTGCAGTCAGCATGTTTGGACAAATATATGCTATGCATGCCATCCATGCCTAGAAAAGATATCAAAAAATGACCTGGGAACCGGTTAGCTGTGGTATAACCTCTAGAGAATGGGAAGAGGGGACCGAGGAGGACAGGGACTCTGAACAGCTTTGTTGGGATATAATTCATATACCATACAGTTCACCCATTTAAAGCGTACAGTTCAGTAGCTTTTAGTATATTCACAGATGTGTGCAAACATCACCATGGTCAATTTTAGAACATTTTCTTTACCACAGAAAGAAATCCCGTCTCCTTTAGTAGTCACCCTCCTAATACCCAGCCCTACACATCCACCAATCTACTCTCTGTCTCTAGATTTTCCTATTCCAGACTTTTATATGAATGGAATCACGTACGTGGACTTTTGGGTCTGGCTTCTTTCAGTTAGAATAATGTTTTCAAGATTCATCCGGGCTTCCCTGGTGGCGCAAGTGGTTGAGAGTCCGCCTGCCAATGCAGGGGACACGGGTTCGTGCCCCAGTCTGGGAGGATCCCACATGCCGCGGAGCGGCTGCGCCCGTGAGCCATGGCCGCTGAGCCTGCGCGTCCGGAGCCTGTGCGCCGCAACGGGAGAGGCCACAACAATGCGAAGCCCGCGTACCGCAAAAAAAAAAAAAAAAAAAAAAAAAGATTCATCCAAGTTGTAGCATGTGTCAGTACTTCGTTCCTTTTTATGGCTGAAGAATATCCCATCCTGTGGATATACCACATTTTTTAAATTTATTCATTAGTTGATGAACATTTGAGCTGTTTCTACCTTTTGGCTATTAGGAATAATACTACAAACATTCGTATACAAGTTTTTGTGTGAACATGTTTTCATTTCTCTTGGATGGTATATATCCAGGAGTAGAATTGCTGGGTCATACGGTAACTCTCAGGAACTGGCAGACTTTTTTCCAAAGCGACTGCACCAATGGGACTTCCCTGGCAGTCCAGTGGTTAAGGCTCTGCTTCCACAGGTTGGGGAACTAAGATCCCACATGCTGTGTGGCGCAGCCAAAAAAAAAAGTGACTGCACCATTTTACATTCCCATCAGCAGTGTATGGAGGTTTCAGATTCTCCACACCTCACCAACCCTTGTTTATTATTTGACTTTTTGATTCTAGCTATCGTAGTGGGTGTGAAGTGGTATCTCATTGCAGTTTTTTTGTTTTGTTTTTTCGTCCACACTGCACAGCTTGCGGGATCTTAGTTCCCCAACCAGGGCTTGAACCGGGCCACGGCAGTGAAAGCACCAAGTCCTAAGCACTGGACCACCAGGGAATTCCCTCATTGCAGTTTTTATTTGCATTTCCCTGATGACTAATGAATTTGAGCATCTTTTCAGGCACCGATTTGTATAACTTCTTTGGAAAAATGTTTCTTCATATCCTTTGCCCACTTTTTTGACTGGGTTATTTGTAGTTTTATTATCAAATTATAAGAATTGCTATATATTCTACAAGTCCCTTATCAGATGTATGATTTTCAAATATTTTCTCCCATTCTCCAGTCTGTGTTTTTGCCTTTCTTGATGGTATCCTCTGAAACACAGAAGTTTTTAATTTCAGTAAAGTCCAATTTATCTATCTTCTTTTGTTATTCATACTTTTGGTGTCATAGCCAAGAAACCATTGCCTAACCCAAGGACCTAGACATTTACACCTTTGTGTTCTTCTGAGAGTTTTATAGTTTTAGCTCTTACATTTAAAAGGTCTTTTATCCATTGAGTTAAGAGTTAATCTTTATACATGGTGTGAGGTAAGGGTCCAACTGCATTTATTTGTATATGGCTCTCCAGTTGCCCCAGACCATTTGTTGAAAAGATATTCTTTCCCCCATTAATAGTCTTGCCACCTTTATTGAAAATTAGGTGAAGGCAGATACATGGCATATTTCTGGACTCTTAGTTCTGATCCTTTGATCTGTATGCCTGTCTTGCCTTGTGCTGGTAACCACACTGTCTTGCTTACTATTGGTTTGTATTAAGTTTGAAATTGGGAAGTGTGAATCTTCCTACTTTGTTCTTCTTGAAAAAGAAGATTTGGGCTATTCTGGGCCCCTCGCAATTCCATGTGAATTTTAGAACAGCTTGTCTTTCTACAAAAAAGTCAGCTGGGATTCTGATAGGGATTGCATTGAATCTGTAGATCAACTTTTAAATTTTTTGCTCCATGAGCATATGTCTGTAGTATAATATACTTCATTTAGAAATCTTTTTTAGTAAAAAAGAAGTGAGACCATGAAGCAGTTTTTAAACTTGTTCTAAACCTGTTTTAAATACTGGAAAACTCAGCATGTCTGGAACTTCGTAATCTGGAAGTGTCCTACCTTCTCCTTGCCAGTGTAGAAGGTCCTAATGAGGTATAAGGGTTAAGTGTGGCTTTTGTGTCATAGAAGTTAAGAAGAAGTTCCTTACTTAGTTGTCACTAAGTTTTAACTAAAAATACAAAATTTTGCTTACCCTTTTAGGTTTATTAATTTTGTGAAAAACTACAAGAATCCAAATCTGACCATTTCTTTTAAGGCTGAACGAAGTATTGAAGATGAAATAAACCGTGAAAGTAACAGTGATGTCTTCACTGTTCTAATCAGCTATGGCATCATGTTTTTATATATTTCCATAGCCTTGGGGCATATCAAAAGCTGTAGCACGTTTCTGGTAAGTGGGGTGTGTAGGTGTGTGTGTGTGTGTGTTAGAGGGAAATGGCAGTACACAGCGTGATGGCATGTTTTTGCCTCTGCTTAATCCTAATTCATTATGTTCAGAACTGCCTTAAATTGTCCTGTGTTTTACTTGTTTGTCACATTTTCTGCTTCCTGCATCTGTTTTCTTCAGTTCCAATTTCTTATCTTCAACTTAAAGTTTATTTCACATAATCCAGTTTTTTTTCTAACATGCCATCACCTAAGAATGTAGGCTGATAAAATATGTTGCTAGGGAAGACCTAGACAACTTTTCGTATCTTCTCTCAAACCGGGAACTGTACTTTTAAATCTAGATGGGCAGTATCCAGGTAAAGAGGTGAAAATGAGGACCTTTTAGGAACAGGACAAAAAACACCCTAAATGAGGATTTATGTCTTTGTGGCATCTGCAGGTGGATTCGAAAATCTCCCTGGGCATCGCGGGCATCCTGATCGTGCTGAGCTCGGTGGTGTGCTCCTTGGGCATCTTCAGCTACATCGGGATCCCCTTCACCCTCATTGTGATAGAAGTCATCCCGTTCCTGGTGCTGGCTGTGGGAGTGGACAACATCTTCATTCTGGTCCAGACCTACCAGGTGCATTTCAGAGTCTCACAGAGTCTGACCGAGTACCAGACTCCACATACGGCTGTTCAGCTCCATGCAGAGTATTTGAGTGTGACACGTGGAGACGTCGTTTCCGTTCCTCTGTGTTGCTTATTGGTGCCTGTAACTTGTTCTGGACATTTTGAGACCAAGAAGATTGAGACCAACATTCTCTTTGGTTGGTGGCATAGATATAAAGTGAGAATTTGGTTTTAAAATATGTGCAACATGTGTGCAAAAAGGGCTAACACACTTGTGGAAAATATTTTGGGCACAACAGCTATTAAAATGATTCTCAATATAGTGTAGAAGAATGAGGGATTTGTCAGAGGTGCCACTAAAAGGCAAAAGGTCAACACAGGACCCACTGATGTAAAAAATGACGTCAATCCGTTGGTTCTCCCAGGGTCCCTTGTCCTGTAGCGCTTACCTGGGCAAAGACCCAGTGGCATGTAGGAGTGTTATTTAAAGGTCCAGCCACCTGCAGCCTGCGTTGCATGTATTTTCCTGATAACCTGATGCAGTCCTTCCTTTAGATTCTCACCTGTTACCTGGCTCCGGGCTTCAGAAATATCCCGAATGAATCAACATGAGAAGTTTGGGGTCCTCCGCTTTATTGTATAAAGTTTACAAACAACAAGTAGATGCTACTAATCATTTTTTATCATCAGGTTAACACAAGGCACCAAAGAAGCAAAAAGGTGGCATTGTAATTGAGAAACTTTAATGTCATGTGTTTAACTTTTTTTTTTTATTTTTAAGAGAGATGAACGCCTCCAAGGGGAGACGCTGGACCAGCAGGTGGGCCGGGTCCTGGGAGAAGTGGCTCCAAGTATTTTCCTGTCGTCCTTTTCAGAGACGGTAGCATTTTTCTTAGGTAATTACTCTTTGAATCTGCCAACCCTGAGGTTTGCTGAGCCTGGGTGTATCAGTATATGACCCTTTGCGTTCTTTTTTAAGTTTTATTCTGTGATTGGAAAGTGTCAGAGTGGAGCACGAGAAAAATTGGTGGCAGTATCCCAGGTGCCATTAGCAAGTGTCTTCTTTTTTTAAACTACTTTCTTCCTTTCTTTCTTTCTTATTTATTATTTATTTATTTATTTATTTATTTTTATTGTTTGTTTGTTTGTTTGTTTTTTATTTTTGCGGTACACGGGCCTCTCACTGCTATGGCCTCTCCCGTTGTGGTAGCACAGGCTCCGGACGCGCAGGCTCAGCGGCCATGGCTCATGGGCCCAGCCGCTCCGCGGCATGTGGGATCCTCCTGGACCGGGGCACGAACCCGTGTCCCCTGCATCGGCAGGTGGACTCCCAACCACTGCACCATCAGGGAAGCCCTATTTATTTATTTTTAATTTTTAATTTCTTCAAATTTTGGCCACACCACGTGGCATGCAGGATCCTAGTTCCCCCACCAGAGATTGGACCCGCGCCCCAACCTGTGCCCCCCCACCAGTGGAAACATGGCATCCTAACCACTGGACCACCAGGGAATTTCCAGCAAGTGTCCTCCTTATCACATTGTTTCAGGATGGTGTTGATGCTGGGGTTCAGATACCTAGGACTCCTCCCCCTCCACGTTTAGGGCACCCATGGCGAGTGCTGGGGTTTGAAAATAGCACTCTTGAAGGACAGCCACAGAGTCCTTCCCATCACAGCACTCTCGGCAGCAACTCCAAAATCACAGGCGTTATTAGCTCGCAAGGTGTTTGCCACTGTTCCGAAAGGCAGTCTCCCCACCTCTGCACACACAGGTCACTGGGAAGCAGCCTCGTAAATGAGCAGAAGTTCTTCAATCTTTCCTCAATACAAGGAGCCAGAATAAGCTGGCACAAAACCCAGCACTTCTGTATTCTTTCGTGTGGAGAAATCGGTAGTCTTACCAGCAGGGCACTCCCCACCCCCATGTATGGCATGTAGTAAGAGAAAACTGATCACATCCTCTGCAGAGGATGCTGATTAGAATCGCCCAGTAAGTCCAGGGAAGACACACTATCCGTGGGTTCCAATGGAAATGCCTGCAGGGGCCACCAGGTCATCTTACAGGGGGCCATGGGAGGGACATCGTATGTGTGGTCTTTGGACACAGACACGCCATTAGCATATATCATCCCCCATTTCCACAAAGCAGTGCACTGTGAAACAAACCTGTGGCTCTTTTGGTTTCTTCTGATGGATACAGATGCAAAACAGTTACTTCCTCTTTTTCTATTATAAAAAAAACCCAGTGCAAGTGTGTTGGTGATAGCAGCTGACCCTGGGCCTCAAGGTTGGAGTGACTTTGGGGGGACAGGAGGAGCAGCGGGGACCGTGGCACCCAGAGTCTGGGCTCCCATCTGCAAGAGGCAGCTATGTGTTGCTGGCCCAGTGCTGCCAGGTCCAATTTTTTTCTCAAGCGACGCTGTGAATCTAGATTTTTTTTTCTCTCAAGTGACACTGTGAATCTCATTGTTAAATATTGGCTACTTATTTTTTTAAAACTTTTTAAATTCTAAAATGGGTTTATATATATCTGGCCCATGGGCAGCCAGTTTTCAGCTTCTGAGTCTTAGCCTGGAGGACGCTTGGAGCATCCTCATTTGTAACTAAACCGAGAGACTGACTGGATGATATAATAGCAGATGGGAAATACCATCCCTCTTGTGGACTGAAACGTAGCAGGTGGTATAAGAAATGGCCTGTGTTAATGGATCTCAAATGTGAAAGTGCATGCATTTGCTTGGAGAGCTTGTTAAATTATAGAGTTGGGATCACAGAATTCTGAACAGTAGAATTAGGGTTGAATTCCCATTGTCTTGATAAAGTAGGATGGGGCCCGGTCCCTGGAACGTACATTTTAACCTCCCCAGGTGGTTCTGGTGTGACACCCGCAGACTGCGCAGAGTGCCTTTGGGTGGGAGGATTGGGGGGATTCTTCTTGTGGGATTGGCCTGCTCTGGTGCTGCGTGTTCATACGTGCATGTGCCTGTGAGGCCTGCTGAGCCCTCAGCTGGGAAGGACGTGGCTGCTCTCTTCTCCCCGCAGGAGGCCTGTCCGTGATGCCGGCTGTGCACACCTTCTCTCTCTTTGCGGGGATGGCGGTCCTCATTGACTTCCTCCTTCAGATTACCTGCTTTGTGAGTCTCTTGGGGTTAGACATAAAGCGGCAAGAGGTAAGTTGTCATCAGGCGTGCAGCCTGTTTCATCTGAGTCTAGAATCTAGATGAGGCGGCTGGAGGGTGACCTCTGTTCCTCTTCATCCCCTCAGAAGAACCGGCTGGATGTCCTCTGCTGTGTCGGGGGCGCGGCAGACAGAGCAGGCATCCAGGCCTCGGAGAGCTGCTTATTTCGCTTCTTCAGAGACGCCTATGCTCCACTTCTGCTTAAGGACTGGATGCGGCCCATTGTGGTAGGAGCCTGTCTGTGGTTTTTCTCCCCAAACAAAGTTGTCACATGCCTTCTAAGAAATCAGAGTGCTTGGGAAGGATTCTGACAGCTGTTAAGTGTGTGTGTGTGTGTATACAAGAATGCAGAAGCAAATATATACAAATATATAAAATATTTTTAGCAGGCAATATAAGCAAGAGTTTCTGTTTTAAGTTGGTTGTTTTGTTTTTAAATAATTACAGATTCGTAGAAAGTCACAGAGGTAGTGCAGAGAAGGACCCAGCTGCCCTTTGCCAGTTTCCTCCCAAGGTCTTACATAATTGTAGTTCAATATCAAAACCAAGAGTTCGACATTGGCACAGTGTATGTGTCCAGTTCTGTGTCAGTTTATCACATGTGCAGATTCGTGTAAGCACCAAGATATAGATCTGTTCCATCACCCTCGTCCTGCACCTTCAGTGTCACCCACCTCCCTCCCCTGCACTGTCCCTCATCCCCAGCAACCATGCAAGAGCATTTTGTAGTACAGTTTACACACTGGATATAACCAACAGCTATAATCTATCACATTTCCACTAAAAGAATGTAAATTCATTCCAGTAAAAGTAATAGTAACACCTAACATTTACTGAACACTTAATATCTGGTATTGTGCTCAGAACCAGGTACTACACTAAATTCTGGATTATCCCTAGAATTTTCTCATTTAATCCACAAAATTATCTGATGTTACAAGTCTTATTTTTCCTGTTTTATTGAGGAGGAAATAGAAGCTAAGAGAGGTTAAGTGACTTCCTCAGGGTCACTCAGCTTGTAAGTGGCAGAGCCAGGATTTGAACCCAGGTGGCTTGACTATTGAGACCGTGACCTCGGCTACTGTCCCAGACTCCTTGTTATCTTAGCGTGTCATTTAAACTTGCTTTTCGTTTAGGAAAGTCCTGTTTTGTGTGTTTAAGATTTGATTTAGGGAGTTCCCTGGTGGTCCAGTGGGTAGGACTTAGCGCTCCCAGTGCAGGGGGCCCGGGTTCAATCCCTGGTCGGGGAAGTAAATCCTGCATGCATGCTGCAACTAAGACCCAGTGCAGCCATAAATAAATAAATAAATAGATAAATGATTTATGTTTTTAATCCTGATAACTCTAACTCTGTAACTCACTTCGCATTCCAGGTAGCGGTATTTGTGGGTGTTCTGTCATTCAGTATCGCAGTCCTGAACAAAGTAGAAATCGGCTTGGATCAGTCTCTGTCAATGCCGGATGTAAGACGCTTTCTTTTTTATTCTAACTCATTTAGCCCATGGTGAATGCATTTTTCAAAATACTCACGCGGGTGTTTCAGCTGATGTCCGCTTCTAAACGTGGGTGCTGGCAGGCTCTCCCGCACTGCAGGAACCTCCCCAGAGCTCTGCCCATGAGGCCCGGGCCTTCTGAGCTCACAGGCCTTGGGCATGGCTACAGAACGCGAGCAGCCGGTCTTGACCTCCTGAGGTGCCCTCCTGACGGTGGGACCAACTGGAAAAGCCCCTGGGCCCAGGGTAGGGAGGGGGCGCTGGCTGTGGAGGGAGTCAGGAACCTGGGCTTGAGGCATCTCGGCCAGGAGCCCCCCTCTCGCTTGCACAGGACGTTCACACTGTGTCCTGTTGTCCTCTCTCTCTCTCTCAGGACTCCTACGTGACGGATTATTTCCAGTCCCTCAATCGCTACCTGCACGCGGGCCCGCCCGTGTACTTTGTCGTGGAGGGAGGGCACGACTACGCTTCTCTGAAAGGGCAGAACATGGTGTGCGGGGGCCTGGGCTGCAACAATGACTCGCTGGTGCAGCAGATCTTCACCGCCGCCCAGCTGGACAACTAGTCAGTACCCCAGCCGCAGACGGGCTCCTGGCCCGGGACCTCGGCCTGAAACCTCTCTCTAAAGATAGCTTTTTCTGGAAAATCTATCTTGTACAATGTGGGTTGACTCTAGCTTTACCTAAGCAAAACCTTTTAAAGGGCAAATTTACCACCTCATATTCTGAAGCTTTTCCCATTAAGCACTAATGTGGTTTGTCTTCTGACTGGGTGGCATTAAAAGGTGTAGAAAAGGAAGTTTTGGATTTCAAGAAAAGGGACTGAAACTGAAGACTTCCTCCCTGTGGGGGCATCAGTAACCCTTTCTCTCCTTTCTCTAGTACCCGGATAGGCTTTGCTCCCTCGTCCTGGATTGACGATTATTTTGACTGGGTCAAGCCACAGTCGTCTTGCTGTAGAGTCTACAACAGCACAGATCGGTTCTGCAATGCGTCAGGTACTTGATCCTTTTCCAGATCTTTCCCTCTTTTCTGAAGAACTTTAACATTATAATTTAAAAATCATTTGCATTTTACCTCCACGTCCACCTGTTTGTCTGCCATTGCTGCATCTCATTCCCCTTGTCATCATCCCCTTCCTCCATTGTTCACTCTGGAGATACCTTGTTGTCCCCTTTCCAGCCCCCCATGAGGCTGCAGGCTGAACAAGGCCCAGGTCAGGGGACCCTGGTTTTCAGGTTTGTCATCTTTTCCCAACAATGCTGTTGGTCTCTCTTGGTTGGTATCTGGCCGTAGCTTCTCATGGGAGTGCTTTTCTTTGTTTATCACTGTTGCCATATGGTTTTGTAAAAGCGTTGAGTCTGTCCTAGGATTTTCTTGATAAAAACATGGATGTCCTGGGCTCTGATAATAACATACTGAGGTCGTCCTTAAAGCAGGAAACCTGCCTTGGGGAAGAAAATTTGTATAGCCTGTGTTAGATGAAGATGGGACCTCAAGTTTGACTGTGAAAACCATGTGTTTGAAGCTTTTGGATAAACAGAAGGATTCAGGAAAAGAATTCCCGTCACTTCTTTATCATTATTTTTAAATGTTTTAATATGGAGACCCATCCTTCTCACCGTGGCTCCCCCAACCTGTTTGCACAGTGGTTGACCCTGCCTGCGTCCATTGCCGGCCTCTGACTCCAGAGGGCAAGCAGAGGCCTCAGGGCGCAGACTTCATGAGGTTCCTGCCCATGTTCCTCTCCGATAACCCGAACCCCAAGTGTGGCAAAGGGTAAGTGACACGGAACCATTCAGCTCTGTGCCCGCTTCCCCTTTAATTTGCACTGGGAAGCTGGGGAGGGCTGGGGTGGGAATGGTGGGCGGGAAGGTCCTCTTCTCTGCCACTCCCCACCCTGTCCCGCAGAAAAACCAAAACGCCTTTAAAGAAAACTCCTCATCTTAAAAGAAAGTGGTTCTGGAGAACTTAGGGGCAGGATAGGAATAAAGACGCAGATGTAGAGAATGGACTTGAGGACCCGGGGAGGGGGAAGGGTAAGTTGGGATGAAGTGAGAGAGTGGCATAGACATATATACACTACCAAACGTAAAATAGAGAGCTAGTGGGAAGCAGCCGCATAGCACAGGGAGATCAGCTTGGTGCTTTGTGTCCCACTAGAGGGGTGGGATAGGGAAGGTGGGAGGGAGATGCAAGAGGGAAGAGACATGGGGATATATGTATACATATAGCTGATTCACTTTGTTATACAGCAGAAACTAACACAACATTGTAAAGCAATTATACTCCAGTAAAGATGTTAAAAAAAAGAAAACTCCTCCTCATTCTGGCCCGATTCCATCCTGGCCTGAGCATTCTGTCTCACGCGCCCCTCATGGCGGCGTGAAGGACACAGTCCTGTGCAGACCACCGGCAGGGCAGATCGCGGGGAGGGATGTGGGCGATTCAGGATGGGAAAAGGTTTGTCCAGTTGTGTCTGGGGCATATGGGGCCCTGCAGCTCTGCTCTGGTGATGTCACCCGGGATGAAGGTTTAGATTTTTTTTTTAAATTTATTTTTGGCGGCATTGGGTCTTTGTTGCTGGGCGCGGGCTTTCTCTAGTTGTGGCGAGTGGGGGCTGCTCTTCCTTGTGGTGCTTGGGCCTCTCATTGCGGTGGTTTCTCTTGTTGCGGTGCATGGGCTCCAGTAGTTGTGGCCCACAGGCTTAGTTGCTCCGCGGCATGTGGGATCTTCCTGGACCAGGGCTCGAACCCGTGTCCCCCGCATTGGCAGGTGGGTTCTTAACCACTGAGCCACCAGGGAAGCCCCGAAGGTTTAGATTCTTTTAGCCCCACTGTGCTTCTTGCCAGCCTGTCTGTACATGAGGTTATGGGCTGTCTGACTCCCCCATCTAGCCAGGCAGCCAGCTACCGTGGAAACAGGATCTCTGGCCCAGAAATAGCAAAGATGACTGAAGTCTGGAGTTGGGCAGATTTGGATGTTTTGGTAGGAAGGTGAGTGTCCAGGTGTACATTAGGTAAACGCTGGATATCCCTGTTCTTCATAAAAATACATAATGTGACCAGAGTCCCGTCAGTCATACATCTCACGTCTGTGTTTTGAGACCTAGACTAGGTACCATGGGAGGACTGTCCCTAAAAATAAAGAAGAAATGAACCCTGTAGCTTGGTCTCCTGGCAGACTGAATGCTCGGCTACATAAAAGAAGTCAGAATGAACTCACCTCGTAGGAGGGCAACAGACAGGGAGCCTCCTGTGTGCCAGGATTGTGCTAGGCACCTCACCGACAGTATTTCACTGACTCACCACACAGCCCCATGAGTAGGTGGTGGTATACCCTTTGCAGATGACACTGCAGCCCAAATTTAGTAATTCTACCCAGGGTTCCAGCGCTGAGGCCGACCTCATGGCGGTCTGACTCCAGGGCCCTTGTCCATTCGCGCCTCCTGTTACACAGCACTGCTGAGCAAACCCTGTAGAAGAACACACTGGGCTGTGAGCAGAGCCAGCTACAGAAACAGTAGCAGCTACGCATCAAAGAAACCAAAGCAGCAAAGAAAAGCCAGTGTGGGAAAGAATGAGCTAAACCTTCATCGCGCCTTTTCAGGGGCTTCCCTGTCCCTGAAATTGACAGCTGGTCTGATCCCTGAGTCCAGGGTCAGGTGACACCACTCAGCCTTGATGCTCAGATTCTGCAGGTACGGCACGAGGTGTGGCCTTTGATACCATTGTCTTCTCCCAGGGGACACGCCGCTTACAGTGCGGCAGTTAACATCCTCAGCAACGGCACGGGCGTCGGAGCCACTTACTTCATGACCTACCACACGGTGCTCAAGACCTCCGCTGACTTCATCGATGCCATGGAAAAGGCCCGCCTCATCGCCAGCAACATCACCAGAACCATGGGCCTGGAAGGAAGTGATCACCGTGTGTTCCCATACAGGTAACGTGTGGATTTTGTAAATGAGGGTACCCTGGGGTTCCCTTGCTGGGGGGCCGACACTCGGCTTTCCTTCTGAACCCGGCTCCGTCCTGAGCACAGGTGAAGCCTGTCTCAGGAAACGGCACCTGGGCCAGAATCTGCAGCACCTACTGAGGTCTCGGGGCTGGAGCTCACACCCTGCAAAACAGGCGGGGGACAGGGGTCACGGTGCCTGGGGAGCAGCTTCACAGAGAGGGCCCGGCAACTGATGGCTGGGGACAGTGCCTTTATGGAGGTTTCTCTTTTTTCATTTATTGTTTTTCTTTTTTTTCCTCATAAAGAAAATATTTTATGAAATACTGAATTTGGAACATATAGAAAAGTAGGAGAAACAAGTGATTTTCCCCCCAACCCCTTTAATCTCATTGAAGGGAGTCTGGACCTGTTCCTGGCAGGAGGACAGCCTGTTTTCCTGTGGAAGGAGTTCTTGGAGTGGGTGTCCTGACTCCTTAGAGGAGCTGGTTAACTTTGCCAAAAAAGCATTTTCTTCTCAGGCCCTGCATAGACCCTGTTTGGCTGGGGGTAGCCCTCAGGATAAACCAGGGCTTGTTTTCCCAAAATACCATGGAATATTCTTTGTCGATAAATGCCTATAAAGCAGAATGGATTGGGCACATGAACAAAAACCTTATATAAAATACACATCTCGGAGGCCCTTCTTTGGGTGTCAGTGGTCAGAGGTCCAGCTTAACTGCTGGAGGTGAGTCTTGCACAAACAGGGAGGTTTTATGTGAGGATGTCTCTCAAGGTAGTTTCCGTTTTGCAGTTGTGGAAGGATGAGGAGGAAAGATTCCAGAAGCAAAAACAAGCTGTAACAGAACCTTCTCCCCCTCTCCAGTGTGTTCTACGTCTTCTACGAACAGTACCTGACCGTGATTGACGACACTATCTTTAACCTCGGTGTGTCCCTGGGTGCCATCTTTTTGGTGACCGTGGTTCTCCTGGGCTGTGAGCTGTGGTCGGCAGTGATCATGTGCATCACCATCGCTATGATCTTGGTCAACATGTTCGGTGTCATGTGGCTCTGGGGCATCAGTTTGAATGCGGTTTCTTTGGTCAACTTGGTTATGGTGAGTCCTGGTCCACTCAGTTTGTCCCTCACTCCTTATGTCACTGCTGTGAATTGTTTCTTGGGGTGAGAGATCAAGGCCAGCTCTTGGCGCACATGGTCAGGTGGGGTCAGTGGCAGGTGGAGTTGGACGTGGGTGGTACGTATAGCAATGGAAATGTGAGGTCATGGTCTGGCTTAGGCATTCTGCCTTTAAATTATTATTCTGGGGCTTCCCTGGCGGCGCAGTGGTTGAGAGTCCACCTGCCGATGCAGGGGACACGGGTTCGTGCCCCGGTCCGGGAAGATCCCACATGCCGCGGAGCGGCTGGTCCCGTGAGCCATGGCCGCTGAGCCTGCGCGTCCGGAGCCTGTGCTCCGCAACGGGAGAGGCCACAGCAGTGAGAGGCCCGTGTACCGCAAAAAAAAAAAAAAATTATTATTCTGAAGGGTGTTTTGCCAAAGTATGTAGCCTGATGACAGCATGATGTTCAGTTTTCAGTTAGAAAAACTGCCCCTTCTCAATGGAATTTTCTGACCAAGACCTTTTGCCTTCCACGTGGTTGCCAGGTGCATTTTAATAGTCTTGAATACGTGCACATTTGAGAAAGTATTAACAGAAAACAGACACAGTGCATCTGCTCTTCAGATACGAACGGAATGTGGCTTCAGGGGGAGTGGTAGTGAGGCCCAGCTAAAGAAATGACAGTGTGCTGTCTGGCTGGGGGTTGGGGGGACCTTGAGAAGTTTCAGCTGCTTCCCCCTAATAGAGGCAGATCTGCTGGAGGAAACTGTGCCTGGAGGGTTCCACAAGCTTCCTGGGACAGTTTAAGTTGGTGTGATGGGAGCTTCGTCTTACAAGTTAGAGGGGGTGCTCCGGGCTCCTTTACCTCCCAGGTGCCCTGATAACCACAGATCCCGGGAAAGGGGTGGTTGTTTTTACTGTTTTTAACTGGAGAAGGGCACTTGTAAAGGAAGCACTTTATTTCAGAGCTGTGGCATCTCCGTGGAGTTCTGCAGCCACATCACGAGAGCGTTCACGGTGAGCACGAAGGGAAGCCGCACGGAACGGGCGGAAGAGGCGCTCTCCCACATGGGCAGCTCTGTGAGTACAGCCCGAGCAGGTGACTCGGGCAGGTACCTCACCGTGAAGTACCCAGCTTGGTGACTGAGTGTTTCTCAGGAGAAGGAACTGTAAGATTCAGTAGGGAAAGCAGAATTTGTATCTTTTACTTAGCAGCAGCTCCTAAGGATTCCAAGTTTTCAGGCAATTAATGAAATAGCTGTATCCTGCATACAGAGCTCCACCCTGAAATTCTTTACAACTGTTACTGCTGGAGCCTCCTTTGCAGACGACAGTATGGCTGAAGCAGGAAAACAGAGAAGTTTGATTTGAGAGCCGTTTAAAACCCAGGCCAGCCATGTGTGTTGAAAAGCAGGGGAGCTGCCATGCTTGGAGCCCAGTGTGCAGTTTGTGGTTCACATTTGGAGAATCTTCTCAGGCTAAACCAGGATACAGGGCTGAACTATGAACCAGTTACTTTACCACCAGACAACATTGTTACAGAGTAACAACAAAGAGTGTGTAATAAATAGCATTGTCTAAAAAAATAGTACATATCTTAATTGAAAAATAATGCTGTTGGAAAAATGGCACTGTTAGACTTGCAGGGCTGCCATGGGGTCTATGCAGAATACACAGCTTTTACCCTTATTACACCTTTTTTCCCCCCTCAGATTCATAAGTAGCAAATAAAACAATTTAGGCAAAGCCTAATGCTACTTATCAGTAAATCTGAAAGCTGGGGTTCGGTCCCCCATTACTTTGGACCTTGGCTTTTAAGAAATCCCTCTATGAGGAAGTGTTCAATTACGGTAGGTTGATAAAAGTTGCTTCTAACCCCATCTCTCTTCTCTTAGGTATTCAGTGGAATCACACTAACAAAATTTGGAGGCATTATGGTTTTGGCCTTTGCCAAATCTCAAATTTTCCAGATATTTTACTTCAGGATGTATTTAGCTATGGTCTTACTGGGAGCCACTCATGGATTAATATTCCTCCCTGTCTTGCTCAGTTACATAGGTAAGAGTTTTTATTTTTAACCTAGTGGGATGGAGGACGCATGATACTAAAGGAAAAGGATACCCTGAAACATTCTTTTGAAGTATTTAAATGTACTTATACTGATGGTCATTTGATAAATAACACTGAGTAAAAAAACTTCTAAGAGAAGAACTTCAATCCTGGGGCTTCATGTTCGTCCATACTACTTCATTAGAGAACTGGAGGCCTCGCGTCATCAGATTGGAAGTGAGTTTGTGCGTCAGCAGCCCAGGGCTCCTCGCTGCTGAGGTGAAGGACACGAGTCCAGCCACAGCCCAGCGGTGCCCTGGAACAGCTTTCATTTCCGTTCGCTGTTCTAGCAGAACACTGCCTCTGCTGTTCATCTCTAATTTGGAGTTCTCCTTAGGATCTTTTTGCCTCTGTGGTCACTTCAGCTTCTGTAAATGACCTGTGGCTGAAAGAATAGTACTAATTTGCTTGATTTATAGCTTTGTGATTAAGAAAATGAGGGGTTTCCCCCCCCTTAATCTCTGGGGGATAGGAAGTTGTGTTACAGTAGAAACTATCTCCTTTTCTCCTAAAGAAATGATCCGAAAGTTCATTCTTTTTATCCCTCACAGGACCATCGATAAATAAAGCCAAAAGTTTGGCCGCTCAAGAGCGATACAGAGGTACAGAGCGAGAGCAGCTCCTCAATTTCTAGCCCGCTCACGGGCTTCGGAGACAGACTCTGCAGGTCAGTTGGTCGGTTTACCACTGGACAGCAGCTGCATTGTCAAGGCTCGGTTGAACCCTGAGTGCGAGCAGATGTCAGGCTATTTAACAGCAGCAGCTTCGGCCATAGCGCTTTTAAACTCAGGAATGCAGACTCTGCCTTGAAGCAGTATTACTGAGCCTGGAGGTAGCCCCAAGACGCTGGAGCGCCTTCCGGTTCTCCAGGAACGAAGCCTGGTTCCCGGGCAGGCAGGAGGGGACGCTAGGAAGGCTGCTGTCTGCTCACTGACACTCTCTAAAGGCCAGTCAATGCAATGTTTCTCCTTTTGTAGGAGTAAGCCATCACACAAGTTCTATACCATATTTTTAGTAACATTTGAGGATGTCGTAGATATACTTTATTACAACATCTTGTAGTTTAAAGAGCTTTATTAACGCAATAAATTAACTTTGTACACATTTTATATATATATATATAAAAAAAAACTAGCAAGTGACCTCAGAACGTCGTAGGCCTCATTAGAGCTTGGTCTCCAAAAATCTGTTTGAAAAAAGCAACGTGTTCTTCACAGTGTTCTCCTGTAAAGGAAAATACAGGTTTAATCTGTTAGACAAGGCACGAAAGGAGGAAAACAAGAATGAACACTTTGCAGCTCCTAGATGTGGATACTGGGTTTTAACTTATTTTTCTTTCATAAAATACTTTGTTTTCCTAAGCTCTTGAGTTGTCCTTTCTGTTTACCCAGCTTGTGCCACTACAGAACCTTTACAGCCTCCAGCAAACTGCCCTCTGCCCTGAGAGATGGGGGAGACGCAGGGTGATCAGTAAATGCTGGGAGCCCTCAAAGAGTTACAGGTTCCTCCCCGTCCTAAGGAAGAGGGTGCTTTAGATTTCATAACTTTGGAGATAAGAGTGATTAGCCAATGCTTTCTGCCTAAAGCTAAAACATCAACAAGCCCCGGGCCATTTACAACCCTCCGCAGGGCAGCCATTTCCTGTCTCAGAAAGGGCCATTCCAGGCCCAGATGTCAGACAGAGCTGGGCCCAGGCTACCCTACCTTCTACCCCGACACCCCACTGCAGTTCCAGAGCAGAACTCCAGTTCCATCAGCACCTTGAATCCACTCTCACTACAACAGGCTAAGGATTATGCGGGCTGGTACAAAATTTTGTCTTTTAAAAACTAACCTGAGAGTTCTCCAAACCAAAAGGCTTCTCGCACACCCCTCAGCTGCCAGTGCTCTCCTGCTACTGTCCGAGTCTGTGGTCGCCCCAGGTCTTTTCCCTGCAGCTATATTCTCACCTGGTGTGAAACTAGGGTTCCCTCGCAAACGCTGGTTTCGCTGTTCAAAAAACCGGAATATAGTGTAGAAAAGCATGTGGTCTTCAGTCTGCTTTGCAGCATCTAAAAATTTTCGTGCAGAGATGTTGTCATGGCCACCAATGCCCCGGATAAACCTTAAGGCAGCTAACACTTGGTGTTTGGAAAGGAGAACTTCTACTATTTCATCATTTGCTGTGGAAAGTCGCTAGAAGTAAGGGAGAAAGAGAAATCCGGGTCAGTGCAAGCAATAGGAACAGCCTTCTATGGGGCTTAAAACTCTGCTGTATCAGAGTTACCTTCAACATATCCAGAGACAGCTGATGAGCAGGAGGGTAAAAACTTTCCAGGGAGAGCAGCAGACAAGCCTGGAAGACCCATTTTCAGATTAGAGTTGCCATGTGTTGAAAGGTCAAATTGTAAGTTACAAAAGTAAACGTTGGGTGGCACTTACCAAAGGCTTCGAGTCGCTGAGGACATGGTACTGCAGGAACTGGTGCAGCGTGTGGAAGAGGCTGTGCTGGACGAGCGTCTTGATGACGAGCTCGTGCAAATAATGCTGAGACAGAGACAGAAGGAGAGACGGGGTCCACGTCGCTCAACTACGACAGACGAGAGGCTCAGCATGCCGAGACCACGGCTGCTCTAAGTGACAGGTGAAAGAGCCCGACCTGGCCTGAAACTGATCATCCCACCTGAGAACATGGGGTCACGTGAGGAGGGTCACTGAGTCTGAGACACGCGTGCAGGCTCTTGTGGCGTAGAGGGTCATCTCAGTTAAGGCACCGTCAGTGCTTTTACTTTAATAGCCCCCTGCCCCTCTAACGTGGGACCACAGATGCTGGCTTGAAGGTACCTGTACTGTGATCTGAAACTGGTTCAGAGAGCGGATATATTCCATGAGCACGGCTATCACGAATTTCTGAGGCATCTCCTACAGAGGGGAAGAGTGTTTAGAACCCGAGTGGCAGAGGAGGCTCCGTGTAACAGCTCCTTGTTTATCTGCCCCCTTGCTTCCAGGGTTCTACTTGGCTGCTTTTGCACAAACCCCTCCAGAACCTCCCGGGTCGGGGATCATCTTTAGGCCTGAGTCTTAGAAGCCAAACCATGAGCATTCAGTCCTCACCCAAGATAACCCGGTTACTCTAATCACATTCTGAGTTCTACTCATTTTCCTCAGTCCCCTTCAAGTGAGATCCTTGTTTTGGGAATCTTCAGTCCAGAAGGGGCGGCGAGCCTCCCCTACCTTCTTCTCCGCAAACGCCGACAGCACGTGGGTGTACATGTCAGACTGGTCAACCACGGCCTGGGTGCGCGCCGGCCTCCTGAGGAACGGGCCGCTCCGGCTCTGCCCTGCTTCCAGTGCCTGCACAATACATCACAGACGGGACCTCAGTCGTCTTCCGGGACATGGCGTGTTCGCAGTTAATCCAAAAAGACTCAACCCCTAGATGCTGGGAGCCTAAGACGTGAGCAGAGGATGACACTTAACTTCATTACTTGGACAAAACTCTTTCCTGTGCTGGCCGGGGAGGAGTTTAGGAGGTCAGGAAATACACCAGTGTTCACGGGTGGAACTAAAAAGCCTAAGTCATAGTTTTATCGAGACTTTTTAAAAAAAATTTTTGGCTGCACCGTGCTGCATGCAGGGATCCTAGTTCCCTGACCAGGGATCAAACCTGCGCCCCCTGCAGAGGAAGCGCAGAGTCTTAACCACTGGACTGCCAGGGAGACTTTTTTTTTTAACCTCTTAAAATAACTCCCTAATTTTATTAATCACAGACCATCTAGCATTTGGGTATCCCTGAGTAAGCTGAAGGGGACGGGCGTTCTGGGGTTTTTGTTATTGTTTAAAACCACTTCCATTTTTAGCCTTTGGACTAATCAGATTCTTGAAGTGGAATCATTCATTCCACTTGTCCTGAACTTCTTTCTACCTTCAGAAGATACAATAAGAAACAAACAGTACAGCAGACCCTGATAAGCCATGTTAGTTTTTTCCAGCCCTTCACAACAAACACTTGAGCCTACTATAGGAAAAGCACAGTGCTAATACTGAGTCATCACAGTCCTAAGGGGATCTTGACTGAATGCCAGGACACGTCTTATTTTTTATAGCTTTTACATCCTCAAAGGAAAGGAAGAACAAGCGGCAAAATGATTATATTTCTGATTTACTGAGTCTAGGCTCTGGATTGGCAGAAAGACATAAAATAACCAAACTGAGACTGATTTTCTTATCCATAAAATGAAGGCAGACCAAGGAGCTATCTACGTGTAAGATCAAACATAGATTAAAAACAACCAAAGAGGGCTTCCCTGGTGGCGCAGTGGTTGAGAGTCCGCCTGCCGATGCAGGGGACACGGGTTCGTGCCCCGGTCCGGGAGGATCCCACATGCCGCGGAGTGGCTAGGCCCGTGAGCTGTGGCCGCTGGGCCTGCGCATCCGGAGCCTGTGCTCCGCAGCGGGAGAGGCCACAACAGTGAGAGGCCCGCGTACTGGAAAAACAACAACAACAAAAGAGGGCTTCCCTGGTGGCGCAGTGGTTAAGAATCCGCCTGCCGATGCAGGGGACACGGGTTTGATCCCTGGCCCGGGAAGATCCCACATTGCCGCGGAGCAGCTAAGCCCATGCTCTGGGCCGCAGCTACTGAGCCTGCGCTCTAGAGCCTGTGCTCTGCAACAAGAGAAGCCACCTCAATGAGAAGCCCGTGCCCAGCAATGAAGAGTAGTCCCTGCTCGCTGCAACTAGACAAAGCCTGCACGCAGCAACAAAGACCCAACGCAGCCAAAAGAAAAAATAATAATTTATTTTTAAAAAACAACAAAAGAAGGTGAAGACATTAAATGATGTTCAGCCTCTAGCTCATGGGACACAGGGACTCTGGATTTACGTTTTCCCTACAGCCGGCCACCTTGCCCTCTGGCACACGGCAAACCTCAGTGGTGTCATTCTGTCAGAATCTTGTGTCATAATTACACAGACAATATACCCGGGGTGGGGTGGGGAGGAGGCCCTCATCACGTACATACAACTTACCAGCGTGTAACTCTGCTCGGCGTCCAGGTACTTCTTATACTCCTGGTTGAGTTTATCAAAAACAGTGGCTATCACAGGCAGCGTTGCTCTGTCTGACTCTGTCAACGCTGGAAGGAGTCAAGGTTCACAAAGGTCGGCCAACCTTGTGTCAACGTTAGAACTTAAACACTGTGAGAGAAATGACTCATTTCCTGCGGTCGCCAGGGCATTCCGAGAAACGTGTAGAGACCGGCGCCCAAGGGCACTCGCCAGCCCTTGCTGGTTACTAACGTAGCTACGGAGGGCGTCAGAAGGTTCTCAAAGTAGGTATAAATGTCGTGAGTGACTTGGATTCTGAAAAAGGTTTGTTTTCAAGCTGGGGAGGGCAGCCTCTACCCTCATGTGTGCCCATGTTTAGGTCTGCTTTATTTAGTCTTTACCCAGGAAATGTCTCGTAGAGACAAGTCATTTTTATACTGAGCAGCCTTTCCAGGGGGTTAAGTAAGCCACTTGTCACTGAGCCTACCGGCTGCAGACAAGATAAAAATGTGGCCCGTCTCCCAGGGGGCGGCACAGGCAGTGTCAGGAATCAGACCGCAGGGTGAGGACCCCACTTACTCTGCGAGCACACCGACAGGACGACGGTCTTGCATTCCCTTCTCTGGAGGAGGAAGTCCATGAGCCTTCCTTTATCTGGCAAGAGGTTTACTATGGGCTGAAGTTTCACTTGGAGGTTCCAGAGGTAACCTGGATTGAGAGGCAGCAAATTTAACAGTGGGATGCAAACCAAAACAAAAGCCGCAAAGCTGGTTCCCCTCAACATTCATGGGGGCAAGTGCTGCAAAGCACAGCCAGTGGCTGCTTCTCACGCCAAAGCACAGGCTGCAATGTTCAGACACGTCTGACAACAGTGGGACTGGCAGCCAAAGCATCTCTGCGTGTCGGCTGACTCCTCACAGTGACCCTCCACGTGTACCCGTGGAGTGTCTACTGCATACAGACAGGCGACCCTTCCCCGCACCTGACCAGCCCCCTTTGACCTTGAAGGGAGAACGGGTGTCTGCAGGGCACGAACTTCGGTCCTGGGCTCCGGTTTCTCCTGCTCTGGCTCATTAGTCAAAAGGCAATTCCTGAGGCTCCCAAAGGAGCTCCGTAACTCAGCCATCCACCAGCCCTGAACCTCCTGACACCCACACTGCCAGGCAGGCGGGCAGAGCCCTTCTCAACTGGGGTTCCAGGAGAGAAGAACCAAAGGCTTCACTGGAAATGATCTGAGTCACCCCCTTCTCCACCCTCCCAGGGCTGGCACCCCTCAAGACAGACGGGAGACCATCAGCAAGCACAGCTTTCTAACAGGGTGACCCCCACCCCGACCCACCTTGGCTTGCACTGATGATGATGTCAGGTTGAAAGACAATCCAGGATGAAGAATCTACATGTTATAGGAAATTCTAAACCAGGAAGAGATGAAGACAAAAGGCAAACCCAGCTCCGATTAGCATCCTCCCACCCTGTTTGCTGAGGCCGCCCTAGGTGCCCGGCCCTCGATGGGAAGGAAACCCCACAGGCGCTTCCCACGACATTATTCACACCTGACCGGGGGCTCGGACCACCCTCAGACCCCAGTGTAAGGAGAGGTGACAGCTCCCCTGTTGTGCCCGGCCAAGGCCTTCGGAAAGGATACAGAGTTTACACGGGATGGGGGACTGGCTGGTCACGGGAGCAGGACCTACAAAGAGAGAAGACACGTGTGTGTGAGGGCTGGTGATGCGGCCAGAAAGTGCTGCCAACACTGGGACGTAAAGGTAACACTTAATACTTCCTTCAGTAACTGTTCATTCGACTGTAGTTAAATAACGAAGAAGTGAACTGTTGTGTCCCACTGATAACACCTAGAAGGGGGAAGGGGAAAGTCGAGAACCATCCATGAAGATGTCTCGCCAAGGAGAAAGCAGGTCAAGGTTCAATTCACAGCGTTTTCTTTTTTACACACGTGCACATTAAAGAACTGAGAAATTCACCTGAGTGATTCAGAATCAAATACTCAGATAATTCACTGAGACTATTTCAAATAAAGTGTTTTGTGGCTTAATTATCTAAATAATGAGCTCAATTCTCCACTGCAGAGTAGGTCCGGGCAGAGATCTCACCTGGGAAGCAGACCCCCCCCAAAAAACCCTCACGTGACAGGGTCTCACAACGACCAGTGACATTGCTCGAGTGTGTATGTCTGTGGGGGAAGCCCACAGTGACCTGGAGAAATGCAGCCTGCAAACTGAACATGACTATTCCTAGTTCTGTTCCAATTACCCAGGTACAATCGGAAAATAGGTTTCAATCGGCAGGTTGGAAAAGGTGGTAATTTTGCACAGACCCCCCAGTAGAGGACAGGGCCAGACAAGCTGAGGCAAAGAACACTTGCATTTGAAACCTACAAGTGAGGGTCCTACATGTGGGCCTTGATTGGCTACTCATCACGTTGACTTAATGCGCTCAGGTGACAGCCAGATGGCTTCGGTTTTGAAAGCCCCCCAGGTGATCCTAACGTGTAGCCGGCTCGAGAGCCAATGGTCGAACAGACCAAAACCAGAAGGGGAAATGAGGGAGGCTGGCTCTTCCCCAAGTTGCTGGTCTCGTCTTTCAGAGTAGTCCAACAAGCTCTTCCTGACCTGCGACAGCTCAGGTGGGCAAGATACAAAGATGCTACAAACCTGTGAGGGGCTTGGAGTCCAGCAGGAAAAACAAAGAGTCATTAACCACAAAAAACGCTTTGCCAACCCACTCTAGAAGCCCAGAGATTCACGGACTCTTGAATTCTTATTCATCTCTGGGCTCTTGTTTTAGCCACACCTGGCCTTTGCTTTATATAAACAGCCAATCAGAACCCTGACTACCTTCTTACTGGTCCTAAACAACTGGAACAGAGCTGAAGGGCTGAAACGTTTATAGTTGTTTCTGCCCCAATTCGCCAGCAGTTACCTTCATGCTGAGTGAGCAGCAGATACAAGCCAATCATCTGACACACTCTACCCTTTTAAACATCACTACCCTGGGAAAAGGAAGAAGCTGGAAAGAACAGAGGGCCAAGAGACCTAATCAAACGTGCGAACTACAGCTGACCCTCAAACAAGGCGGGTTAGAACTGCATGTATCCACTTATACAGGGATATTTTTTTTCTTTTTTTTTAAAGTTATTTATTTTTGGCTGTGTTGGGTCTTCGTTGCAGTGCACAGGCTTCTCATTGGGGTGGCTTCTCTCGTTTTGGAGCACGGGCTCTAGGCACATGGGCTTCAGCAGTTATGGCACGTGGGCTCCAGTAGTTGTGGCTCGCGGGCTCTAGAGCGCAGGCTCAGTAGTTGTGGCACACGGGCTTAGTTGCCCTGTGGCATGTGGGATCCTCCCGGACCAGGGCTTGAACCCGTGTCCCCTGCATTGGCAGGCGGATTCTCAACCACTG
This sequence comes from Mesoplodon mirus, assembly GCF_964341445.2. NCBI lineage: Eukaryota > Metazoa > Chordata > Mammalia > Artiodactyla > Ziphiidae > Mesoplodon > Mesoplodon mirus. The sequence continues at coordinate 40,066,498 of NC_138989.1, read as the reverse complement.
CGCCACCTGGGAAGCCCAGGAATATTTTTCAACAGTAAAAACCACTGTGGTTGGTTGAATCCTTGTATGCAGAACCTCGGCTATGGAGGGCGGACCATAAATTATATGTGGATTAACCCCACTGTTCAAGGTTCCACTGTAGCTTATTCTCAACCTCTGCTCAGCTTCTGGCTGATCTGGCAAGACTGGGCGGGCAGGCAAGAGGCAGTGCTCTTGCTAAACTATCATCAGCCAGAGCCTGATCTGATTCTTCCCTGTGACAGGTACAAGGATATCCTGCCAGCAGGCGAGGCTGACACACCAAAGCTATCTGACGGGGATTCCTTTTAAGAAAACACTCCTGCCAGAGTTCCAAATGTGTACCATCTGACGACGGTTTACACACTGAAACGTCAACTAGCTTACTCTAGACTCCAATCTCCTTAAAAAGAAGAGAATATGATTTGAGTTCTACCTTAAAATCGATGACACTGGGAGAAAGCAAAAGGAACCAAATGGTTTCCTTCCCTTTTTCTGAAATCCCGAGCCTCTCTCTTCTCTGACTTCCTACTGCCATCTCTTCAGGTGGGAGGAGTGGTTCAGAATAACCTCAGGACCACAGCCTAAGTACTTACTGTGACCATCAGCCAAGGGAAAACGCAGCATTTATTATAATTATGACGCAGAATGTGAGAAAGATAAGGAAAAGTGATCCCAGGTTAAAACAACAGCCATAAGCAGCCAAATTTAACCTCAGGGCTACAGAGCACAGACCAACAGAAATGTCAAGGTCTTATTCAACATTAAAAAAATCTTTGGGCTTCAATGGGTAATCACAACTCTCCATTTTAAAGCTCAGAGAAGAGAATCATTCTATTTTCTTCAAAGGAAGATTCTTCTCTCTTATAAAACACTTTTCATGGGACTTCCCTGGCGATCCAGCGGTTAAGACTCTGCACCTCCACTGCAGGGGGCGCAGGTTTGATCCCTGGTCAGGGAACTAAGATCCCACAGGACCAAAAAATAAAAAAACACTTTCACAAGAACACAATTTTAAAGAATCAGCAGAAGTATCATTTAAAAAACAAAACAAAACAAAAAACAGAATCACCCCTTACAAAAGCAAACAGATTTGGCAAGCCCTTTATCTACTCCCCCATCCATGCACACACAGAGATTCCCTTTTACCTGCCACAGGGATCTGATAGGGCTGAATGGATCGAGCTGGAAGCACCGGGTGATGGAGGGTAACGGTGCCATCGAACTCCCCCCTCAGCTTGATATCAAATATCACTGATGTCTGAGGGGGAGAAAGACAAGACTGGTATCAGCCCAGACAAACCACGGTTCCACCCGTCCCTCTCGTGACCTCACATCTGCTGTTTGGGATGAGCTGAAGGAGCCCCGTGTCTGCGTTCCACCCCTGCACGCTGGTTCTTATTTGAGGAGGAACCTGCTGGAACATCCCAGCTCTCTGGTACATGTCTATCAGCTCTCAGAAGTATTCCTGGAATCTATGACATGCTGCCTCTGAAGAGCTCCAGTGACTTGAACAGATCTTTTTCACTTTAACTTGCAACATCTTTATTAGTTATCGACACGGGTGTTACCAGCCTCCAGGAGGCAAGGAGGGAAGTGGCTTGTCTCCCACCAGACACCCAGCTGATGGGGTAGAAGCAGCAGGATCATTCTAGTTCTTTCTCTGTGGCCACAGAGCCTCAAAGCCATCATCATCTACACTCACAGAGGAAGTACAGGGCTCACGTGCTCACACAACACACTGGCTCGGCAGGGAATCCCCAGCTTAGATGATTCGACCAAATAGTTGTTCCAAAGTCCAATCTCCTCACATGTGTTACTTTGTGAAACAGTTTTTAATTATGCTAATCAACTGGTAGGGTTTTCCTAAACCATCTAGAAATCCAAACCCATTTCCACCTGGAAGATCAAAACTTTGAGCATAAAAAGCACTTTCTAGTCTCTTTCAGAATATTTTGTCCATTTTCACAGCTCTTTCAAGCAGGACACCCCCCAACACTCGTACCTCCGTGTCCTGATGATGAACGACCACCAGGTTGTCCACCACGTTCAGGGCGAACTTCCCTGTCCGGTTTAACTTCAACATGTGCATCTTTTTACAGGCGCCTTCTCTGTAGGATAACAGAAAGGTCAAAAGATAGATCGACAAGCTTTAGTTCTTATTTTACAATCAGAGAAGAGGGAAGAAAGCATTAAATATACCGTGGTAGGTGATATAGGACTACCTCCGCTCCAGTACTATTGGAGGTCCGAGAATGATGCCTCAGGAAGAGAACATATAGCTGTCCGTATCTAATCACAGAACAAAGAGACGTAAGTCAGGCTGGCTGTTTGACGTCCCTCCGTTCTAACTGCAGAGTTATAAGGCCATAGTTAAGTAAATTAAGAGATATTCACTTAATGGGGTATTTCGCAACCAACAAATATTTACAAAGACAGTGCAGTTAGCTTAAAAAAAAAAAGCCTATTATAAAGTTAAGTGAAAAGGGGGGATGCAAAACTAAATATAGCTTGGGCTTCCCTGGTGGTGCAGTGGTTAAGAATCTGCCTGCCAATTCAGGGGACACGGGTTTGAGCCCTGGTCCGGGAAGATCCCACATGCTGTGGAGCAACTAAGCCCGTGCGCCACAACTACTGAGCCTGTGCTCTACAGCCCATGAGCCAAAACTACTGAGCCCACGAGCCACAACTACTGAAGCCTGTGCATCTAGAGCCTGTGCTCCGCAACAAGAGAAGCCACCGCAGTGAGAAGCCTGCACGCCACAACTAGAGAAAGCCCACGCGCAGCAACGAAGACCCAACGCAGCCAAAAGTAAAATTAAAAAAACAAAACTAAATATAGCTTGATCACAATATTTCAAAAGAAAAACACAAACTTCTGCAGAATGACTTATGCAGAATGTCCAAAACTACTGGAATGAAATACATGTTGTCAATAGCTACCCTTGAGTAATATGCTAAGTCCATTTTCTTTTTAACTTTCTGTAATTTCCGAGTTTTATATAATAAGTACATTCCTTAATCACAGGAAAATATTATCACTCTTGATTTTGAAGCCTCATCTGATAAATGTTGCCGTGACCAGTTCCTGCATGTACATTTTTATTCCAGGAGTTCACACTTTGCTGGGGCTGCCTCAGGGATAAGGAGGAGACGGGGGGAAGGGTCTCCCCCTTTGCAAGGACTGTTCTCATTTTATCTTTTTCTAAACCAGGATGCTGCAGATTTCTTAAAAAAAAAAAAAAAACATTCTAAATGCTAAAAAATTTTACTGTTTGGAAACCACTGTTTTAGGCCATAGAAGAACCATAGAAGAATCAGAAGTAATTTAGGAGCAAACTGTTTATATTTTGTTGAATATGGGTATATAGGAGATTCTTTGTATCAGTTTCTATTTTTGTGTGTTTGATACTTTCATAATAAAGTTTTAAAATTTGAGATATCTGCATTTCCAAATGAAAATATACCTTCCTACATAAGTAATTCAGGTCTACATTTGTTAGATCAAAAATGTAAACTGTTTTTCTTTAGAACAAGTATGATATATTTTAGCTAAAAAATAATGTGTGATAAGTTTTGACTCACCAATTGAAAAGAAATTTCTAAAACTAAGAAACCTAAGAAATAAATCGGTTCAATGTTCTCATTTTATCAGACTAGAACGGTGAAAAATTCCCTAAGATCACAGTTAATAAAATCAAAAAAGAATGTCAAGAAGATGATGGGCTTTCTACATTCATAAGATCTGGGTACAAAGCAGGGAAGGCGGAGTCCTTATCATGTGTTCCAAGGCTACTGGAGCACGGGCAGCCCTGGAGTTCTTACAACATGCTTCTTCTATCATGATATCCCTGAAAGCAATTACGAGAAGGAATTCTCTCAAAGAACAGACGTACATCGTCGCCATGGCAATGTCTCTCTCTGAGAGGCTCAGTTTAGTTGACTTAGGTGCAGCTGGTAATTCGATCTCAAACTTGGGCAGCTTTGACATAGTGCCAGCCTGTTTGGGGAAGAAAAAAGTTTTAAGAAAAGCTTATTAAACCCCCTCTGATGTTTTAGCACTTGCCACATCAAATCATTGAGGATATACACGCACTATGTCTTTCCATCCTTTCCAGGGTCCCAGGGGCCTGTCCCCAGAAGGACTCATTCTTGGCGGTAATGGGATGGTACGGGGTGCCCTCTGGTGGTTGGAAGTGGCAAGGCTCTTGTTGGAGGACCGTGCCCCTTTGAAGTTACTGGATCAGTTAGGATGTTAGAGGAACAAGGTAGGAGGGGACATTTTTTTTAAAGGGAAGCTGACTCTCACCCGGAAATAGAAGGGCTGCAGCACATTTCCAAGCACCGTGGTGGACAGCAGAATCACAGCACTCTCAGGACAGTACATGTACCAGTTCACGTTGATGTTCTGGCTCTTCAGGAGTTTCAGATTCCGTTTCTCTGGTAATACCTGATGCAAAGTTCAAGAAAGAGAGCCTTCACTTAAAAACAGCAAATGGGGAATTCCCTGGTCGTTCAGAGGTTAGGATTCCATGCCTCCACTACAGGGCACACGGGTTCAATCCCTGGTTGGGGAACTAAGATCCTGCATGCCACGCGGCTTGGCCAAAAACAAACAAACAAACAAACACAACAGCAAAGTGTCTGAAGACTGGGACTTCCCTGGTGGCACAGTGGTTGGGAGTCTGCCTGCCAATGCAGGGGACACGGGTTCGAGCCCTGGTCTGGGAAGATCCCACATGCCACGGAGCAGCTAAGCCCATGCACTACAACTACCGAGCCTGTGCTCTACAGCCCACGAGCCACAACTACTGAGCCTGCACGCCATAACTACTGAAGCCCGCGCGCCTAGAGCCTGTGCTCTGCAGCAGGAGAGGCCACTGCAATGAGAAACCAGTGTACAGCAATGAAGAGTGGCCCCCACTTGCCGCAAATAGAGAAAGCCCACACGCAGCAATGAAGACCCAACGCAGCCATAAATTAAAAAAAAAAAGTCTTAAGACTGACACAGTAAATAAAATAATAAAAAGCAGAAGAAAAAACCCAGTAGGTTAAACAGAAGAAAATAATCATTTTTATTTATCACAGCTACCATTTATCCAGCCCTATGCTTAGCGCTTCCAAATCTTAGCTCATTTACCCTCTCCACAACGCTGAGAGCTGGGCATCATTAGGCCAATTTGAGGGGAGAAAATAAGGCTCGGAGAGTGGAGGGGACCTGCCTGCCCAGTGACAGCCTAGGCAGCCCACTTCATTGCAGGGCAGCGCTGAGCCTCCTCATTCCCAGACACCGTCCACCGAAGGGCAGGGAGGAGCAGCATCCTCACTCGTCATGGAAACGGTCAAAACAAACCCGAGCCCCTGGAGCCACGTGTACCAAACCAGGCACCACCCAGCCTGCAGTCTCAATTTGAGGCTGGGAGGGGCTCCCTTCTTCTAACAGACATGTTCATGAGACTCCGCATGCAAACCTAGCATTTTATAATCAAGGCACATTTCAAATATACTCTCAATCTTCTGATACATCAAGGAATGCTGAATACGGCCCCAAGATGTTAATGCTCCCAGAACACTGCCCTGCAGAACAGACCTGGAAGTCAGGGTTGGGGGCGTGGGTTTCTCGATAATCCAGGTACAATAAAATAAAGATGTGCTAGAGTCCTCTTTCTTTCTAACTTATTTCTTGAAGATCTGAAAACCATCTAGATGACCTGAATGTACACTTTTCTACTACTGAGAACAGAAAGCTATACTTTTAAATGACTGCCCCAGGGAACCCTTCTGTAAAGCAAGCAGTCATTTGCTATCATAGGTACAAAATTCTATTTCTGTACGTATGGGATTCGTGTAGTTTTTCTTTCTTTCTGCTGGTCAGCTAAGGTTCTGATTACAGCCCTACAGCAAAGCACCACAACATTCACTTTGCACACTGTTATACAGGTGTATCTCCTCCATTCGTACATTCTAAATTACACTGCTTTCGTTAGGGCAACAAAGTTTAACACCTGAAAGACTACTAACACTCTCCACATTGGCTCCACTTAGCGAGATCTCAGAAGCTTTCCCAATAGGTCAGGCAGCTAGAACATATTAGAAGATAAAGAGGAAGGTGCAAAGTAAAAATCAGTAGAGTGAAAAGGCAACCTACGGAACGGGAGAAAACATTTGCAAATCATCTATCTGATAAGGGGTGAATATACAGAATATATGAAGAACTCCTACAACTCAACAACAAAAAGAAATAACCCAAATAACAAAGCACTTGAATAGAGATTGTCCAGAGCACATGCAAATGGCCAAAAAGTCATGAAAAGTTGTTCAATATCACTAATCAGAGAAATGCAAGTCAAAACCACAATGAGATACCGTCTCACAACCAGCAGGATGACCGCTGTCAATAAAACAGAAAACAACTAGTGTTGGTCGTGATGTGTAGAAACTGGAACCCTGTGCTCTGTTGGTGGGGATGTAAAATGGCATAACTGCCACTGGAAACAGTATGGAAACAGTATGGTAATCCCTCAAAAATTAAAAACAGAGTTACCATGTGATCCAACAATCCCATTTTAGGGGTACATACTCAAAAGAATTGAAAGCAGGGTCTCAAAGAGATACTTACACACTCATGTTTATAGCAGCATTATTCACAACAGCCAAAAAAAATGGAAGCAATCCAAGTGTCCATCAGTGGAAGAATGGATAAACAAAATGTGGTGTATGTATAACAATGGAATATTATTCAGCCTTAAAAAGGAAGAAAATTCTGACACATGCTATAACATGGATAAACCTTGAGGACATTATGCTAGGTGAGATAAGACAGGCAGAAAAAGACCGACATTGTATGATTCCACTTATATGAGGCAGAGGTCCTTAAAGCAGACAAATTCATAGAAACAGGGGAACAACAGTGGTTACCACAGGCTGGGAAAGGGGAAATGGGGGAGTTGTTGTTTAATAGGTACAGAGTTTCAGTTTTACAAGATGAAAGTTCTAGAGATCTGTTTCACTACAATGTGAATATATTTAACACTAATGAATTGTACACTTAAAAAATGGTTACGACGGTAAATTTCACATTATGTGCTTCTTATCACAATTAAAAAAAATTCTTTTTAAGAGGAAGAGGCAGTTCAAGAGGAAACACAATATACAAAAGATGCCTACCTCCCTCATAATGAAACATACAAATTAAAATGGCTTTCCACCTCTCAGATTGGCAAATGTCTACAGACTTATAACATCCAGTTCTGCTAAAGGTTTGGAAAATGGAGATTCCTACATTGCTAGTGAGAATGCAACTTCTAGAAGAAATTCAGTGATATCTTTTCAGCTTTCTAGATGTTCGTACCTAGGCTGTTATTTCCCTTCCAACAATTGACTCACCTAAGAATATAAAACAATGGTTACAAACCCGTTCACTGCTTGAAATCACTGTAGAATTGTTTGTAATCACTAAATAATGAAAGCAAGCATGAAGTTCAACAGGAACTGGTTGAACTGTAGCAGGTCCACACGACAGAATACCAGCCAGAACAAATATGGAAAGACATCTAATGACAGCTATGCCCAAAATAAATAAATAAATAAAGCCAGCCACAAGCTTATATACAACATAACCATTTCTGTAAACTAAATGTTGCTACCTGTGTAGGAATAAAATGGAGGAAGATGCATCAAATGGTTCATAATGGTTACTTCTAGGGACTATGGGGGACTTTTACCTTCCATATATCTTGGTAACGTTTGAATGTTTTACAAAAAACATGTATTACTTGTAATTAGAAAAAAAGAATAAAAACCCAAACGAAAGACTAAAGCTCTGGAATCTCAAAATATCTATCTAGTGAATTCAAAAGGTGGCCAGAATATGACCACAGACCTCTCTCTAGCACACATAAGTAACACAGTACCTGGTAAAATTCGATTCCTTGATCTGTGATGAAGACAATTTCAGTAGAACTGGTCCAGCAGAATCCTAGTATGTTGGCATTCTTGGTCTGAAAAGAATTGTAAAAGATTTTTTTTAATTAAAAGAAAAAAAATGTATGTATAATTCTCTTCAAAAGCTTAAAATACCTTGTTGTTTGTATTGCTCTTTAATTAAAGTTACCGAGATTTGATTACTTATGAACAAATCAAACTTTCTTTTAAATACACTGCTCCCAGATTTTCACCTGTAACGCCTCACTGAAGCACTTGAATCTGAAGTCCTTCTCGTCAACAGGACAGAGGGAAAGGCAACTGCCCAGCACTCACCGATACCAACCTCTACTTTAGGAATCAAAGGACAGCTGACACTCTGAGTCAAACACATCATAAAAGCTAGCATTATAAAAGTATAAAGTCCTAGGGCTTCCCTGGTGGCGCAGTGGTTGAGAGTCCGCCTGCCGATGCAGGGGACGCGGGTTCGCGCCCCGGTCCGGGAAGATGCCGCGGAGCGGCTGGGCCCGTGAGCCGTGGCCACTGAGCCTGCGCGTCCGGAGCCTGTGCTCCGCAACGGGAGAGGCCGCAACAGTGAGAGGCCCGCGTACCGCAAAAAAAAAAAAAAAAAAGTATAAAGGCCTAAAGATTCTCTGTGGCTCTTGCCCCAAATGGGGTTGGAGGCCTTGAGCCCTGTCCCAAGTCACGTGGTGAAGAGCAGCGCTGGGAGCCAAGGGGCAGCTGGGCCAGGGCTCTGCTGCACACAGAGGACCCAGAGCTCTGCCAGGGGCTCAGGCATTTGCAGATGGACCCCTCCTTGCTGAGGGACCCACCTGGATCCCCAATCAGCAAAACCGTCACAAAAATGAAAAAGCTATACCCTATCCACCTGCAGCTTCTGCGGGTTTCCCGGGTGCCGCGATGCCCGCTGAGCTGAGCCCCCACTAGCCTAGTTCATCGTAGCCAGCAAATCTAATTAAAATGGATTAGAATCTCCACCGAGGGAAGGAAGGGAGGGAGGAGGGAAGGGGAAGGACACGAAGAGCACAAGTCGAGAAAAGAAAACATCGTCAGGAAAAAGGGAAAAAGAACTCCTTTTCCAAAAACCTCCGAAGAGGCTGCTATCGCCGCCCAGCAGAGGAGGGCAGGGGCAACAGGAAAACAACAGCCACCAAGTGCTGACGTGGCTCGGTGTTCAGCATCCTGCGTCCATTTAATTCTTCCAGCTCCATCTTACAGACGAAGAAACAGGCTTTAAAAACTTTAAGAAGTGTCCAAAGTCAGAGCCAACGTGAGGCAGATCCCAGCATTCAAGCACAACCTGCTTCCAAGTTCGTGCTCTAAATTACCACGCCACCCTGTGCCTCTACCCCCGGAGTTAACGCTCACCAGCTGGGAAAGGATCAGGCCCATACCTTGCACTCCTGAGTGTACTCCAGCTGAGGACTATCTGAGGTAAAATTAGAAAAATCCTGGAAAACAAAAACACACACGAGGAGAAATGTGGATTGGGCAGCATACTGCCGACCTACTTTGGTATACAATGAGACAAGAGAAAAAGACAAATAAATTTAAAAAGTGATCAGAAAAAAAACTTGACAAAACCCAAAGACAGGAAAAATAAAAAGACTGATTTGGACAAGCTGCCCCCTTAATAGCAGCAGGTCGACAATTCAATTTTTTAAAAACGAGTTAATCCAAATACTGTTCGGGTTTAGAAACTGATTTTGAGAGTTCATTCCTCAAATGGTTGATTTCAGAGAAATGGTTACTGTATTTTACTAGGGGCTTTCCAAAAATTTTAGTAATTAATACTGACAGAAGGAAACAGGATTCTGCCTCCTTCCCGACAGCTTTTCCTCTACTTCACAAATGGCGATGGTGAAGATTTATGAAGACTAAAATGCCGACGGGCTGCTCCAGCTTTGAATATCTGCTCCTATTAGGTTGAGCATTCAAAGATGAGAGAATTGAATAAATGGAGTTACTCTGGTAAGCTTAACTCACAAAGTCACCAAAGATATGCTTCGCATAACTTATGGTGCCGGATCTTAATCAATACAAAAGATACCTGAGGTTCCAACTTACTTAAAAAAAAATTAAGTAAAAAAAAACTAAGGCCATAAGTATTTACCCATTTAAATGTCTTTCTCACCTTCAAGAATCCAAAGGCTCAAATACAATGCAGCATAACTATAGCTTCCATGACATTAAAATAATAAATGGTTCCTTTAACACTGGAATTTTGCAATTCATTCTCTTCCAAATGTATTTCTAATGTCCTTTTCTTCATACTGTATTTAAAGATATGTCTTACCACGGTCTTTGAGGTCCTCTGAACAGCCAATATCTTATTTTCTAAGGAAAACTTAATGCACTTCACTTCTCCTTTGTCCTCCATTCTTTAAAAGAAGAGAGAGCAGGTTATGAGTTACACTTCAAAACTGCATTCTAGCATCTATCATTTTGTGAGAAGAAAAAAGACAAGTTAAGTATTCAGGAAGGGACTTCCCTGGTGGTGCAGTGGTTGAGAATCCGCCTGCCAATGCAGGGGACATGGATGGGTTCGAGCCCTGGTCCAGGAAGATCCCACATGACGCGGAGCAACCAAGCCCGTGCACCACAGCTACCGAGCCTGTGCTCTAGAGCCCACGAGCCACAACTACTGAAGCCCACGCGCCTAGAGCCCGTGCTCCACAACAAGAGAAGCCACCGCAATGAGAAGCTCACGCACCGCAAGGAAGAGTAGCCCCCGCTCGCCACAACTAGAGAAAGCCCACATGCAGTAAGGAAGACACAACGCAGCCACAAAAAAAAAAAAAAAAAAAAAAAAAAATTCGGGAAGCAGCAAATCTTAGTTTAAAATTAAAACTATGTTTCTGAAGCTATCAGTAGGACTGCTTTTCAAAGAACAAAGTCCAACTGGCAACGGGTGTGGCGGGAGAAATCGACAGAATTGCAGGTAACAAGTGACTGAGGTGTTGAGAACAGTGCACTTCCACCTGAGCCTCCCTTTCGGCGTAACTAAGTCTAGACCCATGCAGTAACCTTCTCCACACACTGCCGCCTTCCCTCTCCATCGCCCTCGCACTTTCTTTTTTCTTTGAGATGCTGGCAGCTGTGAAATATTTATTTACTTACTTTTTTTTTTTTTTTGCGGTACGCGGGCCTCTCACTGTTGTGGCCTCTCCCGTTGCGGAGCACAGGCTCCGGACGCGCAGGCTCAGCGGCCATGGCTCACGGGCCCAGCCGCTCCGCGGCATGTGGGATCTTCCCAGACCGGGACACGAACCTGTATCTCCTGCATCAGCAGGCGGCCTCTCAACCACTGCGCCACCAGGGAAGCCCTCCTTACTTATTTTTGATTGACGTACAGCAGCGCTTTTGAAAGGAGTCTACTCTTTGCCACCCAGTACCCAATGGGCTGCACCACCAGGTGGGCTCCACCTCGGGTCTCACAACTGCCTCAATCGGACGTTACATGGGAAGTTAAGAAATGGACCACAGAGGAAACTCTCAGAGGAAAGGGGATGTTCACTGTCCTGACTGGTGATGGTTTCATGGATACACGTGTCGAAACTCATCAACTGCATATGTCAAATATATGCAATTAATGATAAGCAGACCACAATAAAGCTATTAAAAGTAAATAAGATGTTTTGTTAAAAGAGGGTTAAGTTCAGTATCTCCCCCTTCAAGCCTTCCCGAGCCCCTTAATCTGGATAATCATGGCCTCACCCTCAGCTTCCACACCCAAGAGACCACCAAGTGTTACCCCAGACCTTCTTAAGCAACCCTTGAGTGCCTATCGCTTGCTGGTCTACAGTGCCTTCAGGCTGGTCTGCCCTGCGCCTTGCTCAGGTTATAGCAATTGTCTCTTAATGGGATCCCTGACTGACAGGCTCCCAATAATCAAGCTTCAATGCTGCAACAGTGCGCTCTTTCCAAACATTGATCTCATCAAGCCACGCCCCACCTTTACCTTCAGGAACGAGATAAAGCCCGAAATCCACAGCAGAATATAGCCGACTGCTGCCAGAGGTCACACCACCACCCACCCCTTCCCTGCATGAAACCTCATTTTTAGTCACACTCGGAGTCCCCCCAACACGGTGCCTGCATGCCTTCTTGTTCTCTCCATCCAGAAGATTCTTCTGGATGACTCTACCTAGAATCTTCTCTCTCAAGCCTCGCTCCACTCGGAGGCCTTCCCCCGCCTGGGCAGTGGTCCTCCCCAGCCCATCCCAAGACCAACGTCCGTCCCTTCTCTGGGGCCACGTTCTGAACAGAGCACTACTGCAGCACCTACCACAGTCAACTGTGTGAGTCCACTCACCTGCCTCCCACACTAAATGTATGACTTTTCCAGAAGGGAGCCAAGCTAACTCAAAGCCTTCCCACGCCTGGTGCCCAGCACAGGGGCTGCAATCAGTGTTTTCCAGATGATGATCAAAGAAAAAGAGGCTGATTCATTTTCTGCTTCAAAAACTGTTTCCTATTTACACAAGCCAATTGTAAAATGTAAAGTGAGGGCATACACTGTACTTTCCCCTTCTGTAATCAAAAGAGTTAAGGTGACCAGATAGTTTATCATCCAAACTGAGATATCTCTGAAAGTGAAAGAGGCTGCTATTCATTCCCCTTAAGTATAGTGGAAGCTGAGATTTTAATGCACTGTATTAGATGGGAAACACTGACCTAGGGATCTTCTCCACCTCCCAAACGCTCTGCAAAGACCCTGGGCCCAAAGAGGAAATGAAGGCCCTCCCCCCAAGAAACCGGAAATAGGCACATAAACGCACCGACCGGCTAATTTCAAGTGCCAGGAAGTAGGTGCCCTGCGCTGGAGTATCTGGATCCCAAAACAACAGGGAAGGCCTCCACACATTCACTCTGCAGGAGGTACTGAGCTGTGCCACCAAGACTGCACAGCAGGTGTCTGCTTCCCTTTTCCTACAGACTGGGATATGCCCCCCACTTCAGCCCTCTTAGGGGAGACAAGGACAAAATTTAAAACAATCTTCTGAATGACAACAGAAAAATACCATTTTGTTTACATGCTGAAATATTCTGAAAACGTCAATACAATCATTACCTAAATGAGATGGGATTCCTGTCATCTGGGCCTTTAACTACCACTCCAGTAGCTCCACCGGATCGAACAGCAAAAACCTGAGAGGGAAAAGCAGCAACGTTTTAACGGCCTGAACTTTTAAAGGCTTTAGGCACATATACCAACCTGCAACGATGATTTCTGCTACACCCTACCCTTGGTTCAACTAAACTAACGTGGCGCATAGCAAAGTGCAGAGGCTTGGTGTCCACATGAATCTTCAGAAACAAGAGAGTAGAGACCAAAAAAGTCTCCCATTCCGAGAGCAGCCCGCCGAGCAAGGCTCCAAGTTTTAATCCGTTTCGGCAAAGGCGACGCGGCGGCACTTGCGCACACCCTGATCCTCCGCCCCGCTGCCCCCCGTACCCCGCCCCTTTACAAGATTCCAATAATGAAAATCTCAACGTCTACATCTTTGAATGCAAGGGAAACTAATGACAAATACTGACAACAAAAGGAGCCGAGGAAACACCGGAGTGCTACCAGCTGACCACACCGGCCGTGGGGCGCAGGGTCGGCGCGGGGGATGGGGTCCGCCCCGCTGTCACTTCGGGGGGGAAAAGCCCCGGCCGCGGCGGAGCCTGGTCCCACAGGAAGGGACTGGCGCGGATCCCGCGCCCGCACGGCAGGAGAGGCCCCAGGCCTGGTCCCCGGGCTCCCGGCCCCAGCGCGCGGGACACCCAGGGGCACCGGGGGCGGCGGGCAGGGCGCGCCGGGCCGCGCGGGGGAGAAGGGCGCGGGCCTGCCCGCACCTGCTTGTTGGCCTCATCGAAGAAGACACAGTTGACCGGGTTCGCCTTCTCGAAGTGCACCGGCCGCTCGCACAGCTCCAGGTAGTAGTCCTCCTCGCCCATGGCGGGCGCCGCAGCGGCGGCAGTGGGCCCGGGGGCGGCCGCCAGCGTGGAGCTGAGCTAGCGGTGCCGGGCGCGGGGACTCCGGCAGTGCGGCGGCGGCGGCGGCGGCGATCTCGCGGGCGCTGAGGCCGCTTCCTGGTGCCACGCCCCCAGCACTCCGGCACGTGACTCGCGGCGCCTGCCCCCTGGCCGCGGGAGGGGGGCCCGCCCCACCGGCTGAGACCACGGCCAGCTCTCGGCTAGAGGTTCCTCCCCTTTCCGGGAGGGCGGGGTCCCACTGCGGCCCACCGGGCGCAGGGCGGAGGGCCGAGAGCCGAGGGCGGAGGGCCGAGCGAGGGGTGACCCGGAAGCCTGTCGGGTGCCGAGGGAGGGCGTCGGCGCCCTGGATCCCAGCCGTACCTTCGCTGACACGTTCCGGGCCTGGCTTCCACTCCGTTCCGGGAGGCTTGCTCAGGGCCGCGTGCTCGCGGGGGGCAAGGCTGCCCCCGGATCTAGGGAAAGCTCATCCTTTCTCTTGGGAGGGCTTCTTTGAGCCTGCCTCTGTGGGAGCTTAGTAAGGGAGAACAGTACTGTGGTCAGCACCTGAACGCTGTGAGCTTGTAACAGGGAAACCTAGTTTAGCTTGCAGGTCTGAAGGCCTCTTTTGATGGCTTTGATAGTTGAGGGGGAGGGCGGGGGTAGGTGGGGGTAGCTCCTCATTCAAGAGATAGAAGAGAGAGATGGGAGGGAAGAAGGGAGGATCACGGATGACGCCCTAGGTGTCCATTCTCGACAACCAGATGGATTTTGGCACCATTCTCCAAGATACAGAGGCTTGAGAAGTTTGGCAGGGAAGTGGGAAATATCAAGAGTTGGGTTTTCAACATGTGAATCCAGAGAAATGACAGCTAGACAGATGGATATGTAGGTCTGAAGCTCATCAGAAGAGTAACAAAACTGGAGATAGAAATTGGGAGTTATTGGAATATTTGAAGCAGTGGAATTGGGTGGGATCACCTGAGACAGGGACATAAAGGAAAACACACATACAACCAGCCTTTAGAGGCCAGGACTAGGAATCAGCAAAGGAGGACAAGCAGAGCCTGCCAGAGAAGTAGACAGAAAACCAGGGAGAGGGTTGTTTCTGGAGCTGCGTGTGGAGACTGTTTCAGGAAGCGGGTGCTGTCCGCTTTGACAAAGGCGCTGGGAAGTCGGCTAGAGAGAGCACTGAAAATGTTCCGGAGCAGGACCCTACTGAGCCTTCCTGGGATAGACCCCCTCCCCCATATCCCCTACTGAAGCTCCTCTCTTAAGTACCCAGATAATAGTATCTCATGCATATTTCCTGCGTTTTTCAGATGCTGCCCCATCAATTTGAACAAAACACGGCTCCTCAGGGTCCCCAGAGACCTCCGTGTCACTATGTTTGTGAAGATTTTTCGGCCATTGTATGTTATTTCCCAGAAGCGTTCAGTGCCTCTTAATCACTCCCTCACTCTCTTGAAACTTTGTTGATATTTATTTTTGTAATTATTTGATTATAATCTGTTCCTGTTGCACTGTGAGATCCGTGAGAGTAGGGGCTGTCATTTGTATCAGTCTCTCAGCCCCTTACATCAGTAGCCTACTTCCTCATCTCCCCTTGGATGTCTCAAAGCACCTGGAAATCAACATCTCTAAAATAAAACTCCTGATCAACCCCCACCAGGGTGTTCTCCAAGGGTCCCCTATCCCAGTAAACGGCACTGTTACTGAATTGGTTGACTGGACCCACTCCGGCCGGGGTCCTAGCCCGGGTGAGACCCCTTGTCTTGACCACAGAGGAGGCTCTTTTTCCAATCAGATTTGCGTAGCCAACCGTGAAACTGATGGAGACTGGAGCAGCACAAGCTTTATTCAATGGCCAGAGAATGGAGAAGCAAGAACCTAGTTTGCAAATCAACCTCTCAACCCAATTTGGGCAGAGACACCAAAAATATAGAAGGGTTGAGGTAAAACAGAGGGAATTGGAAAGAGTGGGAGGAATATTCATGAGTTATTCAAGAACAGGGGTCTTATTTGGACCCAGAACTGATGCAACTCTCCTTCTCAGTCCTTATGTGGGCTTTTCCGGTTGTTGTCATGGCAGGTGTCAACTGTCTTGCTGCTGGTGGGCATGGCATTTAGCTAACGTATTATCATGAGCAGGTAATGAGGCTTAAGGTCCACAGGAAGTCAAATCTGCCGCCATCTTGGGCCTAGTTGGTTCTAACCAGTTCTTGTTTTCTCTTTGCAGCTTTCTCCTGAAACTCAGATACGAGTAATTGGTTTCTAGTCGAGGGAGGGGCAGGGGGGTAATTCTGGGGTAACAGCCTTGGTAACAGCACCTCCATCCATCCAGTTGCACAAACCAAGAAGCTGGAGTCCTCCTGGTCACTTCCCCCTCTCTCACCATCCCCATGCCCTAACACCAACAGGCCATCAATTGGGAATGAGAAAAGTTTGGAGATTGAAGGGGCTCCCAAGGGAACCCAGGCTTCTCCACAGAAGAGCGTATTTTGAACACAACTCCCACAGGGATGCTGGCCAAACACCAGCAAGGGAGGTAGTGTGCTGTGTCGGCCCGGGGTGGGGGGCTGGGGGGTGAGGGTCGCTCTGAAAAGACGGTTGTGTCTCTTTGACTCTGGGGATCTTATCCCTTTTCCCTGAGAGGTAGCTTCAGTCGATTATGGCAGACTTTTGCTCCTGACAGACAACGAGGCTTAATTCTTTTTTTTTTTTGCTGTACGCGGGCCTCTCACTGTTCTGGCCTCTCCCGTTGCGGAGCACAGGCTCCGGACGCGCAGGCCCAGCGGCCATGGCTTACGGGCCCAGCCGCTCCACCGCATGTGGGATCCTCCCGGACCGGGGCACGAACCCGCGTCCCCTGCATCGGCAGGCGGACTCTCAACCACTGCACCACCAGGGAAGCCCTAGGCTTTTAATTTTTGCGCAGCTTACCTTGGGTCTGCAAGCAGCATTGAGATCTGCCCGGCTGTGGGCAAGAGGCCCAGGAACACAGTGATCTCGACAGCGGCTGTGGCCCGGGAAATGCTGAGCACGTGGGCAGCCACTGTAGGCCACAAAGAATCCAGAGGATCCAGAAATGCCCTGGGCAAACCAAGTCTTTGCCTCTCCATCTCTTTCAGTCGCAAGCTTAGGTTTTTCTGTAGAGTTCAGCATTAAAGACAACTTGAATATTTGTCCCATACTCATATAGGATTCCCTATTCTTCCCAGATTTAAAAAAGTTATCTTTTCATTGGGAAACAACAAGACTCTTTAAAAATGGACCAGCAGACATTTCTAGAGTTTTGAGGTTCCACATGTTACCGGGACTCAAATCTGTAGGTGCCCAGCATCAGCTTGGAAATCACCATGAATGACGGGCCAGCATTAGAATCGAGAGTCTTCTCTGTCTTGCGTCCCCTCACCCCCACACCTGATAATTACTTCTGTTACCAGAAAGTTCTTTCCATTAATTTCCTTTGTTACTTAGGTAAATGTTTCCTTCCTCATTTCAGTTATTTGTGTAACAGTTTGTTTCCATTGTTTCTTTTAAAGATTAAATCGAAGAAGGGATGCAAAGCTCTACCTCTGTGTTGGTGTCTTTTCATTGCTGCCACACTTTTTCTCTGCTCAATTTGATTTTCAGAGAAAAATAAAACTTCATTATACAAATCAGAATAATTTTAATATCTAAAATTCACTTTTGGGCTTCCCTGGTGGCGTAGTAGTTAAGAATCCGCCTGCCAGTGCAGGGCACATGGGTTTGAGCCCTAGTCCGGGAAGATCCCACATGCCGCGGAGCAACTAAGCCCGTGCGCCACAACTACTGAGCCCGTGCGCCACAACTACTGAGCCTGCGTGCTCTAGGGCCTGTGCTCTGCAACAAGAGAAGCCACCGTAATGAGAAGCCCACGCACCGCAATGAAGAGTAGCCCCTGCTCGCTGCAACTAGAGAAAGCCCGCATGCAGCAACAAAGACCCAACGCAGCAAAAAATAAAATTAGAAAAAAAATTCCTGGTTTCCTTTAGAAAAATAAAATAAAATTCACTTTTATTGGGAATTAAAAGTTGTATTTTTAAATAATTCATTAAACAATTTCAAAGCATTGTTCTTTTAACTGTATTGCGTTGTTTTAGAAGATAATTTGAGCCAAAATTTCCTAAAAACTTGCTTTTACGTTGAAACCCATGGAAGGACAGTAGGCCTCTTGCCCACCCTGCTTGCGACTCTCCTGGAGTAAAAGCTCACAGGAGTGTTTGAGCTCAAAGACTTTTCCCAAGACTGTCTAGTTCAATGGCTCCATGAACCAACCAGCTGGTTGTCAGAATCAAGAGTTAAAATAGGGCTTCCCTGGTGGCGCAGTGGTTGGGAGTCCGCCTGCTGATGAAGGGGACACGGGTTCGTGCCCCGGTCCGGGAAGATCCCACATGCCGCAGAGCGGCTGGGCCCGTGAGCCATGGCCGCCGAGCCTGCACGTCCAGAGCCTGTGCTCCGCAACGGGAGAGGCCACAACAGTGAGGGGCCCGTGTACCGCAAAAAAAAAAAAAAAAAAAAAGAGTTAAAATAATCAACAAAAACATGCTGTCATACGAAAGGAGTGCATTATGGGGGTTAAAATAATTCCAATAGTACAGAAGATATAGAGTGAAAAAAAATCTCCTTATTCCTCCTCCCCAGCAATTCTCAAGGCCACAGCCCAGAGGAAGCCACTGTTACTAATTTCTCTTTCTAGCTCTGATGATAACACCGTTAACTCTCAGATACTTACCTTGTTTTATCAGCTTCACGTAGTATATGTTACTTTCTGCTCTGAAAAAGATGAGGAATTTAGCACGTTGTCTGCCTCTCACCTCCCTTTCCCCCATACTTCTCAATTTTTGTTACTTGCATTATTTTTAGTTCTAGAATTTACTTGTGTAACTTTATATACCAAAAAAGGTTACCTAAATAAGAAAGGTGTTTTGCTACTTCAAATATCTGGAAGAGGAGCGACTCTTCAAGCACTGTGAAAAAAAAACACAGTAACACGGTATCACAAAAAGAAAATGACAGTTCTCCAGAAACCAAACTTAAAGTCATAGAAGTTTGTGAATTATTATTATTTATATTTAGCAAAAAGATTAGGATCTTTGTTTTCATTATTTGGGGAAAGCAGGAGATCTTGTATCTTCCCTGAAGGCGCTGGAGAACTACCAAGGCAGCTGGAGCCCAAGAAGTCATGATCCTGGGGAGCAGGGAGGCCAGAGATGAGAGTCCAGCATTGCTGCCACTTTGTTCCACAATGAAACTGCTGCTTTGAAAGCGATGGCTGAGAGGCTGAGGCACTGAGCGGAAGGGGAAAGATAAGACGCTGAGAAGCTGAGCAAACTGTATTTTTAGATACCTTCGGGGCTGCAGTGGAGGAGTGGTGCTGGTACCCACCAGGCTTTCAGTGATGCCCTAAAGGGCACGCCTACCCAGGAGGAGTAGGTAAACTACAAAATCGGCAGAAGGGAAAACAGGGGTGGCCTCCAATCAGCTCAACCCCTAATGGGCTTAGGGTCACCTGCCCAGCTCTGACTGCCCCAGTGTTAGTGAATCAGCTGTAAGTTCATAATTGGTTTATTTTTTTCTTCTTTCTTATTTTACTGTGGGCTTGTGTTTTCCAGAGCCACCGAAAGCTCAGTGTAACTCCTGGTGTTTAAGATAAGCAGCTTTACAAGCTTGTGTTCCTCCCGTAGTAGCTTAAAAGGTGCTTCTGACAGCTTCTAAAACCTAAACACAAAACACACAGGCTTTTCTGTTTGTCTGAGTTTTGTTTTTGTTTTGTCTTATTTTTTAATTTTTTCAGGCTTTATGACACATCTGGAAGGATATGTATCAACATTTTTATATCAGTTCTCACGGCCTGTGACTTTCACTTTCGTCTTTGACCTTTTCAAATTCCCCTTGGTTTTTACAATGAGTGTAATTTTTATAAAAGGAACTATCTTTAAAAGTTTGTATGCCTATATTTACTGGCAAATCTTGACTATCACTGTTTCACAACCTACTTTTCATTTTGTATTTCGTGTGTGAATTCATGTTTCCTTACATATATGTATTTGCATGTATATGTGTATACAAGAAGTGTCAGGAATAGTATTGATGGTGGCTGTCTCGTACTGTGGGTAATTTCTGGTTTTTTTCTACCTTTGGCATTATTTGCATTAAAAAAATAAATGTGCATCGTCTTCATAAACAGAAAAATTTCTTTTTAAGTTTAGGGTAATAGAAGATATAGAAAAGTCGCTAACAATTAACTAATCTAACCAACCATCTCATGCCCCTCTATACACCACCATGAGGTCATCCAGCCCCTGTATCTACAACTCAGGTAGTAAGAAGCTCACGTCCTGCCAAAGAACTTGTTCCCTTCTTGAACAGCTAGTAAAGACTTGTTTTAAACTGAACCCGATTGCATGTAGTTTGAACAAAAAAGTGACCTGATTTAACTTCTGTTTAAAAAAGATCACTCTGGGGCTTCCCTGGTGGCACAGTGGTTGAGACTCTGCCTGCCGAGGCAGGGGACATGGGTTCATGCTCCGGTCCGGGAAGATCCCACATGCCACGGAGCGGCTGGGCCCATGAGCCATGGCCGCTGAGCCTGTGCGTCCGGACCCTGTGCTCCGAAACGGGAGAGGCTACAACAGTGAGAGGCCCGCGTACCACGAAAAAAAAAAAAAAAAAAAAGATCACTCTGGCTGTTGTGTTGAGACTTGTTCGAAACAGGAAGAGAGACAGGCAAGAACAGAAGCAGGGAGACCAGTTAAAAGACTAACTTGAACTAGGGAGGTAGCAGTGGATGCAATGAAAAGTGGTCAGATTCTAGATACATTTTAATTAGATGTGAAGCACAAAAGAAAGTTTGAGATGCCCACCAGATGTCCAAGTAAAGACGTTGGGTATAAAAACTGGAAAATGTTGTACAGCGTTAAGTTCCCTTCCTCCACTCATTATTTAGTTAGGCATTCATTCATTCACTCATTCATTCAAAAATTAATTGAGCACCTATTGTATGCAAGACAATTCAGGGTGCTGGAATTCCAGTGAAAAAACATAAAAATCCCTCCCTCCATAAAGCTTACATTTTAGTGAAGCCTCACCTATATTATGACATATAAGACTCATAAAACAGTATATACTACAGTTATCTTTATTTTTTAATGCAAACAAAGAGACCTAATATGTCTAAGTGGGGCACTTCTAGATTAAGAAAAACTAAAGAGATATAACAGTCATATTCAATGAGTGAAACATGTTTGAATCCTACATACAAAAAAAAAACCCTATAAAACATTTTTGGGGACAACTGGGGAAATCTGAATGTAAACTGCATATTTATTAGACAATATATATTGGGTTGGCCAAAAAGTTCGTTGGGGTTTTTCCATAAGATATTACCAAAAAACCCCAATGAAGTTTTTGGCCAACCCAATAGAAGTATGTTAATTTGTAGACTATCCTTCTTAAGTGATCCACACTTGAAGGACAGTTCTTGGGCATGAAGAAGCATGATGTCCGCAATGTCCTTTAAATGATTCAGGAAAACAACAATGAAGAATATAAAGAGACAGGCAAATGTGGTTAAATGTTAACAGGTGAATCTAGGAGACTGGCATACAACTTTTCTGTAAGTTTGAGTTTTTTCAAAATAAAGTTGGAAAACTTAAATTTCAAACAATCACGGATTCACACGCATTTGGATGGCTATTAAAAATATATATGGCAAGTGCTGGTGAGGATGAGAAAAAATTGGAACCCTTCTGCATTGCTGGTGGGAATGTAAAATGGTTCAGTGGCTATGGAAAACAGTAAGGAGATTCCTCAAAAAATTAAACAGGATTACTAAATGATTCAGCAATTCCACTTTTTGGTATATACACACAAAAAAAGCAGGGACACAAACAGATATTTGTGCACCCACGTTCACAGCAGCATTATTCAGAATAGCCAAGAGGTGGATACAACCCAAGTGTCTATTGACAGATGAATGGATAAAGGAAATGCGCTATGTCCATACAATGGACTATTATCCAGCCTTAAAAACAATGAAATTCTGACACATGCTACAACCTGGATGAACCTTGAAGACATTACACTAAGTGAAATAAGCCAGGCACAAACTGACTAATACTTATATGAGGTACCTAGAGTACCCAAATTCAGAGAAACAGTAAAACTGTGGTTGCCAGAGATTGGGGGAAAGGGGAGTTTAGTGTTTGATGGATACAGAGTTTCAGTTTGGGAAGATGAAACAATTTTGGAGATGGATGGTGGTGACAGTTGCATAAAAATGTGAATGCACTTGGGCTTCCCTGGTGGCACAGTGGTTAAGAATCCACCTGCCAATGCAGGGGTCATGGGTTCAAGCCCTGGTCCGGGAAAATCCCACATGCCACGGAGCAACTAAGTCTGTGCGTCACAACTACTGAGCCTGCGAGCCACAACTACTGAAGCCCGCATGCCTAGAGCCCGTGCTCCGCAACAAGAGAAGCCACCGCAATGAGAAGCCCATACACCACCACGAAGAGTAGCCCCTGCTCGCCACAACTAGAGAAAGCCCGTGTGCAGCAACAAAGACCCAACGCAGCCAAAAATAAATAAAATAAATAAATAAATTAAAAAATAAATGTGAACGCAGTTAATGCCACTGAACTGTATGGCTTTTTTTTTTTTTTTTGGCTGCATCGGGTCTTAGTTGAGGCGGGCAGGATCTTTCACCGTGGTGCTCGGGCTTCTCTCTGGTTGCGGTGCACAGGCTTCTCTCTAGTTGTGGCCTGCAGGGTTTTCTCTCTCTAGTTGTGGCATACGGGGGCTCCAGAGTGTGTGGGCTCTGTAGTTTGCAGCACGCAGGCTCTCTCTTTAAGGCGCGCGAGCTCAGTAGTTGTGGCATGTGGGCTTAGCTGCCCCACAGCATGTGGGTCTTAATTCCCGACCAGGGATCAAATCCACATCCCCTGCATTGGAAGGCGGATTCTTCACCACTGGACCACCAGGGAAGTCCCTGAACTGTATGTTTTAAAATGGTTAAAATGGTAAATTTTATGATATGTATGTTTAATCACAATTTAAAAAATCAAATTAAAAAAAAGAGGAAGGAAAAACATGATTTAATTGCTCAAACCACAGAGCTTAATACCATAAATGGGTCTCAAACACAGGTCTGTTTGATTACCAAACTCCTGCTGTTAACTCCCATTCTACATTGCCTTTATGACAAATCAATGCTTCTTTCCTTTTAGAAGATAGACATTAGGTCCTAAATCTTTTCCAGGCTAACCACCTTCAAATTCTTTGGCTAATCCACATAAAACATGATATGATTTCTAGCCCAATTCAAGCTGCTTTCCTTTAAGTACATTCTCATGCTTCTATCCGTTAGAGCAGCAGTTCTCAAACTTTTGGCCTCAAGACACCTTTTTACTTTCAAAAATTACTGAAGACTTCAATGAGCTTTTGTTTATGTGAGTTAAATATACTGATATTCAAAATTAAAACTGAGAAATTAAAAAAACTTAAAAATAACAAAACATGTCAATATAAAGGATATTTGCAAGTAAAAAATAACTGTATTTTCCAAAACTTCAGTAAGAAAAATGGCATTTTAATATTTTTCCAAATCTCTTTAATGTCTGACTTAACAGAAGACAGCTGAATTCTTATATCTACTTCTGTATTCAATCTGTTAAGGTATTTTGTTTTAGTTGAAGTATATGAGGATAATCGGGCCTCCTACATATAGGTAGTTGGAAAAAGTAAATAAATGACCTTTTCAGATCATTGTAAATATTCTTTAATACACCAATACTCAACAAGTCATAATTTCTTAAAGGCTAGTTGCAATGTGGAATCCAAAACTATCAATGAATTTTTTGTACTCTGTTACATTAAAATCCATTGGTCTTTCTTGAACTTTGAATGAACCTCTTATCCACTGTATTAGTTATCTATTGCTCCAATACAAATTACCCACAAAACTTAATGGCTTAAGACCACAAACATTTATTATGATTTTTAAAAATATTTATTTATTTATTTATTTTGGCTGTGCTGGGACTTAGCTGTGGCATGTGGGATCTAGTTCCCTGGCCAGGGATCGAACCCGGGCCCCCTGCATTGGGAGTACAGTCTTAGCCACTGGACCACCAGGGAAGTTCCCACAAACATTTTTTTTTTTTTTTGTGGTACGCGGGCCTCTCACTGTTGTGGCCTCTCCCGTTGCGGAGCACAGGCTCCGGACGCTCAGGCCCAGCGGCCATGGCCCACGGGCCCAGCCGCTCCATGGCACGCGGGATCCTCCTGGACCGGGGCACGAACCCACGTCCACTGCATCGGCAGGCGGACCCTCAACCACTGCGCCACCAGGGAAGCCCCACATTTATTCTTTAACGGTTTCTGTGAACCAGACTTTGGGCGTGCTTCCCTGGGTAGCTCTGGCTCAGGGACCCACCCGAGCTGCAGTTATGATGTTGGCCTGGGTTGCTGCCACGTGAAGGTCTGACTGAAGACACAAAGGGTCTGGAGCTGCTCTGTAACTAACCTAAAGTTACCATCATGTTGTCTACATTCTTCTAGCTTAGGGGGGTGGGTAGCAGAGATACCTAAAGTCCCAAATCCTACCTGTTGTATTTCCCTATTTTAATAACCCTGCTTGGGCCTCCCTGGTGGCGCAGTGGTTGAGAGTCCGCCTGCCAATGCAGGGGATACGGGTTCGTGCCCCGGTCTGGGAGGATCCCATATGCCGCGGAGCGGCTGGGCCCGTGAGCCATGGCCGCTGAGCCTGCGCATCCGGAGCCTGTGCTCCGCAACGGGAGAGGCCACAACAGTGAGAGGCCCGCGTACGGAAAAAAAAAAAAAAAAAAAAAAAAAAAATAACCCTGCTTAATAGCTTTTTTAGAAATTCATGCAAGCTCAAATGGTAACAACATAATTTTAATAATTCTGTATGTGCAATATACTGTCTTACCATATACCATCTTCTCTCTTTATAAATTTCCCCAAATATCTTGGATATTTTTCACCTTAGCAAAATTCTTAAATTAGCTGAAGGAGTAGGATGCCCTCCCCAAATCCCACCCACCAAAAACACCGTATCTACCTTGGGTTTTGTATTAGTCTGCTTGGGCTACTGTAACAAAATACAACAGACTGCGTGGCTTAAAAAACAGAAATTAATTTTCTCACAGTTCTGGAGGATAGAAGTCCAAGATCAAAGTGCAGGGCTGATGTCTGGTGAGGCCTCTCTTTGGGGTGCAGACAGCTGCCTTCTCGTGTGTCCTCACATGGCCTTTCCTCTGTGCTTGCGTGAAGGGAGATCTCTGGTGTCGCTTCCTCTTCTTATAAGGACACCAGTCCTGTTGGATTAGGGCCCCTATGACTTCACTTAACATTTATACCTTCTTTTTTTTTTTTAATACCTTCTTAAAGGCTCCATTTCTAAATACAGTTTTCCTAATAGGGGTTAAGGCTTCATATGGATTTAGGGGAGAAAACATTTGGAGGAAAAGGCTTCAATTACTCTGTCCAATATTTGTTTTATCCTTTTCCGAATATAACTCAACTTCAAAAAGATGAAATAGGAAATGAGTAGTTCTGTTTTTGTTACTTAATAATAATATATTAAAACTTCAAGCAATGGACTCGTGCTTCTTCTTAAGATTTAACTTTTCAAATCCTTTTTGATATTTCCCACATTCTTCATAAATTTTGGCTCATCATTTGGCACTTTACCCAGATACTGTTCTTATGGTTTTGCATCAAGCATTCTATTTGATTATGTGTTCTTTCCCTGCCAGAAGGCATTAGAGAGAGAAAAACAGTTTAGAGCTATAAGTTGTATCTCACTCATTTATTCTGAAATGAATACCCCACCTTCCCCCTCCATCTGCTTTGTTCTTATCTTTCTACTATATTTGGTCTTAACTCCTCAAAAAGCTAGCTACGTTTGGGGAAAAGCTGGAAAGCCTAGGACAGCAGAAGTAAGGCTGCTCCCAAATGTAACTGTTTTATATTAATGACTTGGGAAACAAATATGAAATCAAAGAATAAAAACAACAGGCTTTGAAATGAATAAACTGATATGGCTCCAACTATAAACTCTGAGAACTCAGGGACTTCCTTGGTGGCGCAGTGGTTAAGAATCCACCTGCCAGTGCAGGGGATGTGGGTTTGAGCCCTGGTAGGGGAAGATCCCACATGCCACAGAGCAACTAAGCCCGTGTGCCACAACTACTGAGCCTGTGAGCCGCAACTACTGACCCCACGTGCCACAACTATTGAAGCCCATGCACCTAGAGCCCATGCTCCACAACAAGAGAAGCCACAGCAATGAGAAGCCTGTGCACAGCACCGAATTGTAGACCCTGCTCACCGCAACTAGAGAAAGCCCACGTGCAGCAACGAAGACCCAACGCAGCCAAAAATAAATAAATAAATTTAAAAATAAACATACTTTGAGAACTTATAATCATGCTTAAAATATGTATCTTCAAAAATAGAAGTATTGAGGTTTGAAAATATAATCAGATGAGCTTTTCCCTAGCAATTTCTAAAGGGTTGGAAACTGCTCAGAAGTTTTCCAAAGGCGCAGACAACAATCTCTTCTTATGCCCAGGGTCTAAATGAGCAACAACAGAAAATGTACTGCCTCTACCGTATCTCAGGGCCTCCATCTCCTTCATCTTCCTTAGGGGTTTACCATGATCATCACTTCACCATCAGCCACCTCGCTTCATCTCACTTTCTGTTCAAAGATTTTTTTTTTTTAAAGAGAATATAACATTTGCTGAGGGAAAAAAATTGTCAGGGGTGTATGCCCCACTATATGCAATGATTTTTGGAATGCAAGGGACCTTTACTTTAGCATTTCTGAATTTCTATAATATTTATATTTAAATGAGCATGCACGGGCTTCCCTGGTGGCACAGTGGGTAAGAATCTGCCTGCCAATGCAGGGGACACGGGTTCGATCCCTGGTCCAGGAAGATCCCACATGCCTCGGAGCAACTAAGCCTGTGCACCACAACTACTGAGCCTGCGCTCTAGAGCCCGCAAGCCACAACTACTGAAGCCCACACGTCTAGAGCCCGTGCTCCGCAACAAGAGAAGCCACCGCAATGAGAAGCCCGTGCACTGCAATGAAGAGTAACCCCCGCTCACTGCAACTAGAGCAAAGCCCACGTGCAGCAACGAAGACTCAACACAGCCAAAAATAAATAAATAAAATAAAAATCAAATAAACGAGCATGCACGTCTTACTCCTGTAAGCAGAAAAGATGATTCTTTTCTATTTATTTGTTTGCTTATTTGCTTGTTTGTTTTTGCGGTGCGCGGGCCTCTCACTGCTGTGGCCTCTCCTGGTTGCGGAGCACAGGCTCCGGACGCACAGGCTCAGCGGCCATGGCTCACGGGCCCAGCCGCTCCGCGGCATGTGGGATCTTCCCGGACCGGGGCACGAACTCGTGTCCCCTGCATCGGCAGGCGGACTCTCAACCACTGCGCCACCAGGGAAGCCCGATGATTCTTTTTTAAATAAAAAAGAAACTGGCAAAAAATTATCTTGTTGAAATAAAAATTCTCTACACATAATCTTCCTTATTTTGATAATTTATCTTATAGATATTCATATATCCACTTCCATTAAAGTGAAACAAAATATGCTTATTTCCATTTATTTTTCCCATCTGTATTTGACTATTTAGCAAACCAGTATTTTTCACTTTCTTTTTCCACTGTGTGAAAAATTTACTCTCTGATCTATATGAGAGGAAAAACCTGTTTCTAATGTGAAGTAGGTCATTTAAAAGTGAAATCTAAAGATGGGAAGTTGAGAGGAAAAAAAACTGCTGAAAATAGCATTGTTTAACTTAAACAGAAGGGGTAACTTGGTGCCAGGACATAAGTTAACACTTCCAAGGAACAGGAAGAATCCACACAAAGAACCAATTCTAAAATGATCTCTTCATTTTTAATTTCTTAAAAAGCATGTTCACAGCACACTCCAAGAATGCCGCACAGCAACAGTTTGCTGCTATTGTCAGAGTATGTCAGAAAACAAAACAAAACAAAATTTAATGGCTAATTGTTTTTAAAATTGGTTCTTTGAAACTTCTGTAAAGCCAATAATCACCAGTCAACTAAATATTTCTTTCATAGTGGTAAACATTTCAGAAATGTAATGAGTACCCCAAATCACACTTCTCTGAAATGCAATTAAAAGTTATACAACAGAAACAAAAATATTTTTCTAGAAAGAATATATTTGGCATTTTAAAATAGTTTTAATGTAGAAGCTTTCAAGTGTAAAGTTCAGATTTTTACTTTCTATTACCAGACAGAAAGTTTAGGTCTTTAGTGATTCCAATCTGATTCCAACAATAGGAGGAATGATTCTGTTGCAGTGAATGAGCTTCAATCCTAACAAAGCCAATGTACTTTGGCTGCATTAAGAAGTGGAGTCCAGCCAGTACTAAACATTATTAAAAGTGGGGCCAGATAGTTCAAATTAGTTGGTTAATTTGGTACCCAACTTGTTTTATACATACTTCTCATCATTTGATTATTTCATCATTTGATGGTACAATGTTTCTAATTAGCTTGCTATATTTCTCTCAAAATCGATTAGTAAGTATATAGTTTGAGTGAAACGTAAACTGAACTTTGTTTCACTGACTTCATTAAAATATGTCAAACATGGTTAAAGATTCCATTTTGTCCTTCTAGATAATTTACATTTTCATTATAAATGCAGAGCAGCTGCACCGTGAGTTATATCCTAACCATTTCACCTAAATGTATAAAAGCTGAAAGTTAAATTTAAAAAATTTGGATAGTTGAAAAGTACTTATATATTTATCTCTTTCAGAAACCGATGATGCCTTTCCTCGCATATGAGTGTGGAAAAGAAGAATTCAGTTCATAATTCAAGATGTACCAAAAAAAAGTACTTTGCTTATGTCTATTTCTGTCAGCCATTCTGAAACCAAATTTCCATTTATATCAGCTACTAAAGAGAAGAAATTTCCCTTTAGAATCATGGTCACAGTCTGGAAAAAGAATTGAGAAGGGCTAATTTTAGGCAAATAAAATATATGAGGAAAGACGCAACACAAAACAGGGAGGTGAAAAAAGCAAGTAAGTTGTAATAAAAACCTCCCTTGTAAACACATCTGTCCTTCCTCCCATATTTGGAAATGTTAAAAATTCTCATCAAAACATTTTATGCCACAAATCCTTAAAATCAGGTTCATTTCAGCTAGATAACCTGTAGCTGTTAAGAATTATATTATCCTATTCATATCATGAGAGGTAGTTGACATTTCAGTCTCTCAATGCCGAGCTAAAAATGCCACATACCTGGCATACGGGTTACAAGGGAAAAAAAGCACAGAAGCACCATTGTACACTCCGCACGTTTTAGTATTTCAAGTCACGCATAACTTCATTTGCTAATGGCAGCTGACAATCACCACTGTGTCAACACTGAAAGCAGTGGATATTAGTGCTATTCATCGTATAGGGCTGGCGGACCTCCATCATCTTTCAAAAATGAAGCAGCTTTCCTTCCATTCTTCTGAACATGATCTTCATTCATTTTCTCCAAAGCTTCTATCTATAAAATTAATATATTAAATCCATTTGTCAAAATCCTACTTCACAGCAATCATGCTTGAGACTGAACCAGTATTTTTACTCTCTTAAAACGAGGTCATTCCTAACGACACTGGCCTTGAATTAGAATTACAGTGTGTGACACATATTACAGTGGGTCACATACATGTATGTTTTTACTTGATTACATTACCAGGGTTGATGTTTAGTGTCTTTATCAAGCTAGCAATTGGCATCAGATACGTTTTACTATATAACATATATAACAGCTTTCAGGGAACAAGAAAAAGGAAATTCCAAAGTTGATTCAACAGCAGTAATAACCAGTAACTGTACAGAACAACTGAACAAAAGGCTGGATTTACAATCTTCCTGTTACTTCGCTTCTGGCCTTAGACTCCAGCACAGCTTGGCCAAATTCAAGTCAATATGGGGATTTCTGGAACAGATTCTATAATCATTCTCTGCTTTGGCAGGTTGCTGGGAATAATTAGCTGCTGTTTCACTTTTCAGTTTTTGTTCAATATTAAGAGACCTTCCCCGGAGGTTTTTTTTTTTTTTTTTTTTTTTGTACTGTTCTGTAGATCCATATTGTAATGACTGGGTATTTCCAAGGATGGCCACTGCTGAATCTCTGTATTCAGTTAAAGGCAGGCAGAGACCAAGTGTTACTGCTTTTTGTGTCACCCGGAGTGTTTACCAGTCAGGGAAAAAGGCATATACTGGAAATGTGTTATCTGTCCATCTCAACCAAACTATGAACTCCTTGAAGAAGTGTTTTGCTGTTATGTTTATCCTAGGGTTTAAGCCTGGAAAAGAAGGATCAAAAACAATATCTCAAGAAAGGAAAAATCTCTAATTAATTTTGTTTTTGAGGGGATGAGAGGATAAACTTAGCTCTGGGTTTCATTATTTACTCTATCCAGGTCCCCACTATCAGCAAGGTGAAAAACAGCCTTATAACACTTACCTCGGCTAAGAAATCAGCTTCATTATCTGCTGAGATGTTTAAGCCTGAAACGGCATTGAAGAGTTCTCGTTCACTAAGGGCTTCCTTTACGCCTCCTTTCTGGAAAAACTAGTAAAGAAATATAAGAAAGTCAGTAGACTTATTAGCAAGGTTCTCCTAGAAACAAACAAAAACAGGGAATGGTGTACTTGTAAAACACCAGTGAATTCCTTCCATAATTTTTAAGCTACAGATGTTTCCAATTCAAGTATAATTACACTCAGGTTCTACTTGCTTACTGTCCTCACACATCCGGGCTGTCTTCTAGATTTAGTAAGTTTGTCATATTGCACCTTCTATAGCTATGTATGAGTGGTATATATAAAATTGTTTGGCACTGCTTTGAATGAGTAGACACAAAATAATCACTAAATCCCATGAAGTAAAATTTTCCAGTAGGCTCAGAAAGTATTTCCAAAATAAAGTTGTTCTGTCATATTTAGAAAGAACATCTCTATCTGAATCTGTTGCTGACAATTTATTTCCTTTAGAAATAGCAAACAAATGCTTCCCAACTCTGTGATTACTGAGTTTTACCTTCCCTAGTCTGTTCACCCTGCCTCAGAGAATGTGGTCAGACTATACCACTAGGAAAACTATTCTTTTAGTATAATAACAACGGCAGTAAGCATGCAGGCTTGCTTCAGGCCAGCTTTCCTTAAAGCACTGTGCATATATTAAATGTCTACTTGACTGCTTAAATATTTAGAACCAAAGTAAAAACTTACTCTCTTGGAAATTTAATTCCGTGGCCCAAACGTGAGGCATGCAATCAAATTCTTGCAAACAATGAAATCTGATAAATCTTTGTCTCTTTACCTTGAAAGCAACCAGTTAACTAAACCCTTCCTTTAATTTCTAAGAATACAGTCACCTTACTTGCCTTAGGAGTGAGAAAAATGTTTGAATATGTTATAGCCCATAAAAAAGACAGTTTACATGCCTACCTGTGAGACATTCCTACAGTCACGGAACAAGAACTCCAGGCCATGAGGATGCGTTGGTTCTACAGACTGACTGACGTCGATCAACCAGACCTATTTAAATACAGAGCACACAGTGATTTCTGTACCTTCAGTAATTTACATCACGTCACTTAACCTGAACGTTAACAAGATGCTCCTCACCTTCCCAGCATGCCACAGCATGTTGTACTCACTGAGGTCGGCATGTACGAGCGTACATTCATTATATAACTGCTGCATCAACTGTAAGGAGGCAAGGCAGACATTTAGAAAATGAAGGAAAAACTCTAATTTACCTACACAAATAAAATGTCTATGTCACCCAATATCTTCCATAAAGAGCAAAACTAGGGTAAAGAACTTACTTCTTCTTTGTACAGTCTAGGACTGGTTTTGTTTTTTTTTTTCCTACTCTGAAGGAGGGTGAGAGCACAGTGAGACAACGGAAGGGAAGAGCACGTGACACTCTACTTCCCTATCCATGTGACAGCAATGAGATCAAGAGACCAAAGGGTAGTCCTGGATTCCCACATACGTAAGACAGCTATGGTCACTAACCAGGGGACCTAGGCTTATCCTTCATAAAAGGGCAAACACCCCACTGAAAGCTCTATGGAGTGTATACAACTCCAAGGTAAAAAGTACTTCCTGCCAGACAGAGTGGGAAAGAAGTATTCTTCTTAATTAAGTGGCATTATATATTCATGATTGATGGTGAGCCCTAGCCTCATAGTAGAAATCAGCATTAATGCTTTGTTTCCCAGCTTTAATAGAATCAAGTAGGAAGGGCACATCACTACTTCATCTCTTCCCCAGCCACCCCACAGCCAAAAGAAGCCAGAAAAGTTGGCTTAATTTTCTTTGAATGTTTTCCAACTGAAGGCAGAGAAAGTTGGATTATCTCTCTAACTATATCTTAAAAAATTAATTTGGATAATACGTTCACATTCACATCAACTGCCGCATGATATAAGAGTTCCACGCAGAGACTGTGTTAAAAACATATGTTTTGGACTTCCCTGGTGGCGCAGCAGTTAAGAATCCACCTGCCAATGCAGAAGACATGGGTTCGAGCCCTGGTCTGGGAAGATCCCACATGCCACGGAGCAACTAAGCCCGTGCGCCACAACTACTGAGCCTGCGCTCTAGAGCCCACTCACCACAACTACTGAAGCCCACGTGCCTAGAGCCCGTGCTCTGCAACAAGAGAAGCCACCGCAATGAGAAGCCCACGAACCGCAACGAAGAGTGGCCCCCACTCACCACAACTAGAGAAAGCCCATGCTCAGCAACGAAGACCCAATGCAGCCATAGATAAATAAATAAATAAACCAAGAAAACATGTTTCTCCACTATTCAATTAAGACAAAAAAAAAAGACAATACAGAGGAACAACAACAATATGAGCATTTTCTTAAGCTTGAAGGACCCCAGACTGAATTTGGTTGCTGTCCCAAAGTACAAATAGCCTCCTCAAGACTCCTGACAAGTGCCTCCCAGCTCTAA
The DNA here is from genome assembly GCF_964341445.2 of Mesoplodon mirus. NCBI lineage: Eukaryota > Metazoa > Chordata > Mammalia > Artiodactyla > Ziphiidae > Mesoplodon > Mesoplodon mirus. The sequence continues at coordinate 40,033,474 of NC_138989.1, read as the reverse complement.
TGCCTGCACAGATGGAGAAACCACTCCTTACTATCTTCTTTTCATCATCACTTACTTTTTTTTTTTTTTTTTTGCGGTATGCGGGCCTCTCACTGTTGTGGCCTCTCCTGTTGCGGAGCACAGGCTCCGGACGCACAGGCTCAATGGCCGTGGCTCACGGGCCCAGGCGCTCCGTTGCATGTGGGATCTTCCCAGACCGGGGCACGAACCCGTGTCCCCTGCATCGGCAGGCGGACTCTCAACCACTGTGCCACCAGGGAAGCCCCATCATCACTTACTTTGATTGACCAAATTTGCTTCCTTCTAATTTCCCAACAGGAAAGGTATTTCCTTCACTGTTTCAAGAAGGCATACAAACTAATGAAGCACTGTATCTGCTAAATACAGTAACATCAAATTTTATTTAATGAAGTTTTGTCAACAATAGCTTCTGGCTTCTATGTCATTAATGCTAACAACTGAGCCTTCGCTTTCTCCACTATGATTTTCCTAAAACATCTCAAGACACACGCATAATGACATAAAGACAACTCTTCAATATTAACATTCCTTCACAAACTTCAGTTTGTCCTCGTTATATCGCCTTAAAATAGTACTATTTTAGGAATTTCTTTTTTAGTTTAGAGGAAATATTGTTTAAAGTTGGGGTGTGAATGGTCTGAAAGGCACAACTTACATGGAGAGTTTGATAGTAGGCTTCTTTCATTTCTTCACTGCTGAGCTTTACTTCTTTCAATTTCGGGGCTGGAACTTGATCATGGCCAATAAAAGACATAACCAGAATGTGTTTCTTTAGTAACACAACTGTTGGACAAGGAATTCCAGCTCTCTGCATTCTATACAGAAAGAAATGATTAAGAATGTAAAGATCAGAAGGAGAGGAAATTTCATTTATTCAACAAATATCTAACGAGGTCCTGAAATGAGGGGGCACTATGTTGTAATCTGGGGAATGTTGGAAGGCAAAGGCAGTTAAGAACAGCCTCTGCCCTCACGGAGCCTGTGGCCTGGTGAAAACAACAGACAAGTGAGGAGATGATTACAGTGCAATGTGGTACATGCACTGGCAGAGGTGGGGGTAGGAGGCATCAAGGAAGAAGCAGGCAAATAGGAATTAGCCAGGTTCAAACTGTGGGGAGATGCTGTGGGGAGATGCTGTGGAGATGCACAGAGGAGTCCAGGAGCACAGTCCATGCGGGGAGTGTGTATAAATCAACACAGCTGGATCATGAGTAGGAGGAAGGGCAATGTGGGTTTAGGCTACAGAGACAGGCAGGCTCCACATCACAAGATGACTTTGAACTTTACACCAAAGACTATGGGAGCCACTGAAAAATTTTAAGAAAGGCAGTGATGAGATCTTAGTAATCCAGAAAAGAGATCGGAGGGCAGCAAGACCTCTTAGGAAATTATTCTAATTAGAAGTCCTACTAAGTAGAAGACTTTTGCAGCTAACAGATATAATTACTTTTGAAAGCAAACATCTTTAGGAAAAGCAAACTAAAATTAAAAGCTTTCACGGTTCAGATGTGGGCAGGTTTGTATGTAAGAAAGATTATTAATTTCTTGGTTGACAAAACAAATTCCTTGAAAAATTCTGCGTAGAGAATTGAGAAACAAGTCTAATAAAGCAAAATGCAATTTGACTGGTAAAACCCTGCCCTCACCAAATGAACAAACATTAGATGGAATAAACATTTTCTGAAACAAAAAAGGAAATCATTGTTTGTAATATGCCTAACTGGAAACTGGAAAAGATAGCATTTAGATACATGACAAAATATCTGCAGTTGAAAATGACTTAATTTCCCTCGAACTTTACTGAGGAAAGAAAAACAAAATGGATTTTTAATCCTACAAGTATGAATTCAGGTTATATACATGGAAATGTTTTCTTACAGAAACTTTCCTTAAGCACTAGAATTTCAAGGCCTTTCATACTTTCTATAAATGAATTTAAAAGAAAGTGTGGGTTTTTTGCCTGGCTGGTAGGCCTAATACAAACAGGTGATCACCCAAGATGACTTCTAGCACAATGATTTTCTTTACCTTGTGAGATTGTGCATTTCTTTTTCTGCCCACATGCGGATGATCTTACGTGGATTTAGTTTACTGAAGCGATCTTTAAACCTGAAATCATCTTTAATATATTTGTCACGATTCTTAAATTCATTAAGGGTTGTTTTAAATACCTTGATGGCACATTCTGTAGGTATAACTTTACTATCTTCCTTTTCATCCTCCATGCTAAGTGGAAGAAACAAACATTAAGTCAGTTCAAGTCACCAGATAACAATTCAAAACAATTTCAAAATAAAGATTTTATGACATGAAAGTGGACCTGCCTTCTCTGAGAATGTCAAGCCTTGGGTTGTTTTTTATTTTAAGCCTTCAAGTTTGAGGTCTTAAGAAAAGCCTAGGTTTTAGCTTTTTTAATAAAACACACTTTCAAATAAATTCTCAACAGTTTTCAACAACCCATAATATAATCTTCATTTAATGACTATGGAATTAAACTTGAGGAACAGTGAAGACCTAGACACTTTAAAATAGGCTATGGTCTGCCTGGGATGGTTCAGAGGCAAAACTCGATGGAAGGGAGCAAAAGAGTCTAGACGATGCTTAGGGTGCTAATTCAACAGTCCCACTACAGCGAGCCACTGAGAGGATCTGAATCATGGTGGTGGCAGTTCGAACCAAAGGGGAAAGGTGGAAGGAGAGACAAGATTTACCTTTGAACCTCTGAAGGGATGTTAATCTGGAAAAGAAAGGAACTATATCTAGAGCACAGAATCTGACTCAAACTCCCAATCCCCTCTTTCTGGGACCATATTTTCCCAGCAGACTCCTCCTCCTCCAGGTAGCCTCAGAAGGCTACAGTACAAACTCTAACTGGTTCTAAGTAACGTCCTCTCTTCCTAACTGCCTTCTCTTCCTAAGAAGTGTGACTTAGCTCCATGGCTTTAGATATCATCTAAATACAGATAACTGCTACATTTCTATCCTTAGTCCTGACTTTCTCCAGAAATTCAGGCCTATTTATCTCATCCCTACTTGACTTCAGTTGGATGTCGAGAAGGCACCTCAAACTTATCATGCCCAAAATAGAATTCCTGATAACTGTACCCTAAACCTGCCTATCCCCAGCCTCTCACCTCAGTAAATGGCACCACCCAGCTGCTCTAGCCAAGAATCTATCCTCTCACACCCCACATCCAATCCAACAGCACAGACTGTACATTCTCACCTTTGAAACACACCTCACCTTCAAAACCTTCATCAGAGGTTCCCCTGTCCTACAGATAAAAAGCAGTCAACCAGTCACTATGACATCACCCTATTTTATCTATTTGCGTAGCACATATCTGATAGTCCTGGAAGGGGATTGAAGGGAGGGGTGGGGAGGAAGCACATTCTATGAGAGCAGGGACCTTCCTTGTACCATACATTGCTGTAGCCCCAGCACCTAGAAGAGTCTGGAACACAGAAGCTGCACTTGGTGAATGAATGAACCAATTTTCAGGGAGACAGACTAGAGATCCTTTACAAGGAAGAAATTCCCAATAATTTAAAGATGTTATAATAGACGTCTTTGGATTTTGAGATGGTAAGTTTCCTGTCACTGAAATAATTTAACCATAGGTAGATGAGGCCCTATCAAAAACACCACTTAGAAGATCCCTAACTTGGAAGGTCTCTAGGATAAAATCTAATTTGTAAGATTCATCTCGTCATTCTCTTACTAAAAAAACTTCTGTGTTTCTCACTAAATTACACATCCCTCTGCCTAGCTTTTAAGGCCCTCCTTACCAATTTCTGGTTTGCTTACACAAGTTTACATCTTATCACCTCTACATATATACCTTCTAATTTCCTCACTGACAAATCTCATCGCCTAAATTTCAATCCTCCCATTTTCAGCACCCCTGCCCCACCCCACTTTTTTTTTTTTTTAAAGAATTAAACTTTACAGATAAAGCTGAAGTTCCCTTTGATTATTTACCACCCCTGGTAGTTTCAGTCCCCATTCCAACTCTTTAGAGACAATCACAATCATGAATAGTAGCCTTCTAGTCTTTTTAAAAAGATACACACACATACGTAAGTATCCACAAACATACATTTTTAAAAAACCATGTATGTTACATTCTGTATAACTAAAAATTTAAATAGATGGTATACTGTATAAATTCTGCAACTAGCTTTTTGCACACAGTACTGGGGGGTGGGGAGGGTTGTCTTTTTTTTTTTTTAACCTATTTTTAAAATCCAGGTTGAGATCCAACTTCATCATGACCTCTTCCTTGAATGTGACCGGCAATGATCTTCTTCTGTTCTCTATTCCTATCCCGAGGTCTCACTTGTCTAACTGCGTACTCTATTATGCATTATCTTTAATGGACCATAACGGTTCTTACTGTAACATTCTCCCCTTGGCTATACCATAAGCTCTTTGACAGTAGAAAACATGTTATACACTTATTCCCTGAAAAATCTAGAACATGTTACTATTCAAATAACTGTTGATTACTTGGCCAACCTGAGAGTGACAGAACCCAGAAGAGCTTTGTGGCAGGCAGAACCTAAAATGGCCCCCAAGATCCCAGCCCCTGGTGTACAACCCAGTATAAGCCCCTCCCTTTGAGTGTGGGAGGGATAGCCACTCCCTTGAATAGCTTACATTATATGGCAAAGGTGATGGTATAGTCATGCCCAGGATTACATTCCATTGTCTAAGACTCAGTCTCAGTAGACTGAAGGGAGAGAGTCTCCCGCTGGTTTTGAAGAAGTAACCTGCAGTATGAAAGGGCTACATGACCAGGACCTGCAGGGGCCTCTAGGAGCTGAGAGTAGCCCCTGGCTGACAGCCAACCAAAAAGTGAAGACCTCTGTCCTACAGCTGCAGGGAACTGAACTGTGCCAAGGGAAGAGGAACCCATGTCCAGAAAGGAATGTAGCCCAGCTGACACGCAGATTGCAGCCCTGGGAGAGCCTGAGCAGAGAACCCAGCTAAGCCGTGCCTGCCCCAACTTCTGATCAACAGGAACCATGAGATAATAAATAGGTGTTGTTTTAAGTTGCTAAATCTGTGGTAACTTGTTATGTAGCAGAGAAAACTAACATACACTTTAAAAAATATTTACTCAGTTGCTGAAAACCGAATGCTCTCTAGCTTTGCTAATTTACAAATGCCAAAGTACAGATTACAATACCAATTCCACCAGTAGGAAAGGGAGCTCACTCATTACGTCAAAGTGTCATTAAGTAAAACAGAAAATGGAAAAGGCTAAACAAGGCGACTGACAAGAAAAAGAAACTTAAGAGGCCAATACACTCAAAAAGAAAACAAAACTTAACCATAGTAAATAAATGCACACCAACATATTAGAAAGGTACTTTTCATCTCTCACACTGACAAACAAAGTATTGTTTGATAAGACTAGGCACTGATGAGGATGAGGAAAACAGGCTCGCACTGCTGGTGGTGGCATAAACTGGCCAACCTTCTCATAGGGCAATTTGGTAGTACCTACTGACATTCAGAACGTATGAGGATTTGACTAGCTCGTAGAGAAAACTGCATCTGCCCTACCATTAAAATGTAAACACAAATTCGAGATTTCTGGTCTTTGGTGTGACACACAAGAAAAAAATTTTTCGTTAAGTTTTAATAAATAAAAGAAATCAAGAAATATTGCTTGCTACAATAGCCAGCTCAGAGGCCCAAACAGTGAGCAAAATCTGGTACTTTCCATTCAGTAAGACCTTCCACTGTTTAACAGAAAGGGGAAAAAAATGCATGTAGTCTTTGCCCCAGAAATTTCAAATGTTAGGAATTTAGCTTAAGGATTTATTTGCAAAAGCACACCAAAGTATAGGTACAAAGATATTCCTATATATTCACAAAGTAGAATGTTCTACTATAAAACTGGTATGATATAAACCAGTAATATAAAAGGATATAAGATACATTAACTGAAAAATGAAGATGCTGAATGCAGAATATAATCTCTTTCGTACAAACAAAATAAGAAATACATGCATAAAAATTTCTGGAAGGCTAGACTAAAAACTATTAACAGTGGTTACCCTTAGAGGAAAAACCTGTGGGGCGACAGTTGGTAAGATGAAGGCTACCTTCATTTTAATCCTTTCTGTACAGTTTAATTTCTACCACGAGTAATCTTTCATTTTAAAATAATTTGTGCAATTAAGTTATGTCTGCCTGGTCTCAGGGAAAGCTCAACTGAAATTTGGAAAGAGGGCAACAGAGCTTAAAGCCAGAAAAAAATAAATGTTTACTAAAATTAATATATACCAGGTACTATAAAACATGATTTCATTTACCCCCAACAAAATCCTATGAGGTAAGGGTCAGTTTTTAAATGACATTTAGTAAACTGCTCCAGATCACGTTGCTTGAAAAATGTTGAGCCATTTTATCCTAAAATTCATTTTATCCCTTTCCTTTTGGAACTTAGTATAATTCAATACATGATTATATTTATATGTCTCATTTAGAAAGGGAGACTAGTTAAATAATTGAGAAAACCAAAGACAAGGACTTGACCGATAATTGTTTGAATCCCCTTAAGTATACAATAAATACCTTCTAAACCTAAAAAAAACTAGAATAATCTGTAATCTGTTTTAACATTTTTCTTTATAAATAATGTTCAGGTAAAGGAATAGCTGAGCTAGTAAGCCTTGCTGAACTAGTAAGACTTCAAAGCTAAGTAACTAGATGACTTCCTATTCCTGGCTTAAGCACGTTCTCTCAACAGCATCCACGTTTAAAATTTTTTCTCTTCCTCGTAACATCCTTTACTCAACTAAGCCCTCATAACAAAAGTAAAGTGGGTTAGCTCTAAAATGGCATAAGATCTTTAAAGACATTTCTTTAAATAATGAAAGCATTATGAAAAGGGTAGGAATTGGTAACTGATCTAAGTATGGCCCTCCCAACCTGGTACCAAAGGGTCCCACAGTAGAAAGACGTGGGTTTTGAGTCAAACTCAGGTTCAGATTTTGCTATGCCACTTACAGCTGCCTGTATGTTATGGTATAATTACAATAATGTGAAAAATAATATATTCATAGAAAAAAGACTGGAGGAGTCTACACATAATTATTAATGGTTATCTCTGAATGGCAGAATTGGGATGATTGTGGTTTTTTTTTTTTTTTGGCTGCACCGCACGGCTTGCAGGATCTCAGTTCCCCAACCAGGGATTGAACGTGGGCCACAGCAGTGAAAGAGCTGAATCCTAACCACTAGACCACCAGGGAACTCCCCTGGTTGTGTTTTTCTTTATACATCCCTATATTGCTGAGACTTCCTACAGTAACAGTTTAAAAATTACTGCTTGCCATGCAGAATGAACTTTGATTTTGTATAAATCCATTCATATCAGGGAGAAGGGGCTAAGCTTTTGTTGATATGATGGTATTGTATTTTGCTCATTTACCTCCCTCCGTATGCATGAAAGACAACAGATTCCTTTCCTGTACTAATACAGCCAGTGATTGTCTCCAACATTCCACAGTTGACCATTTTATACATCAGTAAACGTGTCTTAGGATCAACTGCTTTTTCCTGCAAAAGATAAAGCACTGTAAGTGAAAATAACTGGTAATCACAAAACATTTTCTGAGCCATTTCTAATATCTAACATTCAAAATATACACTTTTTTTAACCTTTATTAATTTACCTAGGTGTATATACAACAGGCTCTTAAAAGAGTGCTGTCAAGATACAATTCATTTCTGTAACTCTAATGTCTTTGAAAGTGAGTATCTAAAAGAACCATTAAAAATCAGACTCTAGCTTAGTCAAAATTTTATCTCCGAATTTTAAATGGCTCTCCTAATGTACTTACCATTAGTTTGTTTTTGTAAAGGTTTAAAAATTATTCTTAAGATACTATATACTGGGCTTCCCTGGTGGCGCAGTGGTTGAGCGTCCGCCTGCCGATGCAGGGGACACAGGTTCGTGCCCCGGTCCGGGAAGATCCCACATGCCGCGGAGCGGCTGGGCCCGTGAGCCATGGCCACTAAGCCTGTGCATCCGGAGCCTGTGCTCCACAACGGGAGAGGCCACAACAGTGAGAGGCCCGCGTACCACCAAAAAAAAAAAAAAAAAAAAAAGATACTATATACTATCTTTGTTAAGGTAAAACATTATACACTATTATTATAAATATGTCATGACAGGAAACAACTTTTCATACGCAATGTAAACTATACAGTCCAAATTAATTATGACCACTGAAATGTTAGTTTTGAATAAGTGATCAATAACCACTACATGAAATCTGAAAAGTCAAATGGCAAAGCTACTTGGGTTTTATTTACATCTTTGATTTGAAAAGTCAATCTCATGAAAAAAATATCAAACATGAAGTTTTATCTTGTTTTTTCCCTGAACATGAAGTTTTCTAATATGAATCTTTCCACTAAAAAAACAGAAACAAAAACGTTAAGAATACTTACTGCAGTAGAATGCTCCTTTTTCTCATGGAGGCGGGCACTTCGACGTTCTTCTGAGTAGGCATGTTGTTTTAAAGCATTGAAAACATGGTTTGATAGTTTTAAATCCATTCCAATTCCATCTCCTACCTGAAACCCAGGTGCAAACTGCCAAAAAGAAGAAGAAAAATTAGCATCTGAGTACTTTAAAATGGGGAAGTGAAAACAAAAAACAATGAGAAAATCAGTTTTACATGGACTGGGTTTTCTACTCAATAGATGATAATGCTATGAAAGCAGAACCCACAGGTATTACAGAGGGAAAAGCAAAATAACTCACTGGTAAGCCCAACAGAAAGGGAAACAAGGCTTTTAAAGAAACTGTATCCCAAAGGAAGGGAAGGTTTATTATATGCATAGAAAACATCCAAACACATCTAAAAACTAAGGTATTTTAGCATATGCTTTGAACATATGCTAAAATACCTTATGCTTTTACATCAGACAAAGGATACATTATATTTTGAAATCATACCAAATCTTACCAAAAAAAAAATTTTTCATAGCCAATTATTTTTGAAGAGTGGGTTAAAATCACAAGCTATGCCCACACCATGACAATTATGTCCAATATGGAAGCCACTAGCTACATGTGAATATTTAAATTTAAATTGATTAAAATAAAATTAAGAATTCAGTTCCTCAGTTGTACCACCCAAATTTCAAGTGCTCAATTGTCGAATACGGCTGCCATATTAGACAGCACTGACACAGAACATTTCTATTATCACAGAAGGTTCTACTGGACAGGGTTGTTCTAGAGTCAGATCTGGATTATTTCTAGAATATGTTTACTTAACAAGTATTTGTATTCTAAAGTCTAAATGTTTTATATTAACCACGATAATTATGAAGGAGGAAAAAATGCCATTTTTCTTTTTCTCCTTTTTTTTTTTGCGGTACGCGGGCCTCTATCACTGTCGTGGCCTCTCCCATTGCGGAGCACAGGCCCCGGACGCGCAGGCTCAGCGGCCATGGCTCACGGGCCCAGCTGCTCTGCAACATGTGGGATCTTCCCGGACAGGGGCACGAACCTGTGTCCCCTGCATCGCCAGGCGGACTCTCAACCACTGCGCCACCAGGGAAGCCCTCTCCTATTTTTTAAAAATTACATTGTGTTTCTGATTTTGCAGGGGTAGTTCAGGCACAAGATAAAAAATTCAAAAATTATAACAGGGTATACAGTAGAAAGTATTTTTATCTCCCATTCTTAACCCCCAATCACCATTGTTATCTATTTCTCGGGTATTTTATGGAAAATAAGATGCTGAAAAATGTTACTTTCAGAAGAACCATTTCCTAATTTTAGAATCAATGTAAATCAAACTAGTTTTCTTAATATTGATGTAGGATTTTATTCTGAGGTACATTATATTCTCATTAGTGGCTCAGTTTCCACGGTGTTGCTATACTGTCATCTAAAATATCTTTAGAAAGGATGAAGGATACTTTTAGAAATTTAAAGATATTGTATTTAGAATGCTATGTTTTTAACTTATTCTAATAAAACTTTTGATTCACAGTAATACTTCTGTAACTTACATTTTCCATTCTGGCTGTATTCTTTCTCCCACATACTACTTCATCATGTTTGGTGGTGATGTCTTTTCCTTTTCCAATAAAACCCTTTTTGGGAGTAGGAACTGGTTTTGCTAAAGGTGATTAAGACAAGCCAAGTAGGTAAAAATAGCAAAGACTAAATTGCTGCATTCACTATTATCTGAAAAAGATATTTGAACCTAATAGTAAGTTACCAAATGAGATTCAAAGACAAATATAAAATACTTAGTCTTCCTACATCCCCATTCTATGCCCCCAGAAAATAAAAGCACTGATACCTGGTCTGTAGGGATCATCACGAGTATCCTGCCAGTCAACCTCATCTTCAGAGCTATCACTGTCTTCATAAGGATGTACTTTTCGATAATTTTCAAAGGAAATGGAAACTTAAAAGGCAAAAATGGTTGAAGATTTATTTAGGGGCACATTACAAGCATTTTCTACCACCCGATGGAGTTGACACAATAAGGTCATAGTACCTTTGCTATCTCCATTGAACTTTTTTTCTTCACGCCTAAGCTGTGCATCATATTCTCTGTCAAATTCCATCTGTAGCATCTGAGCCAGCATTAGGTCGCTGGAAGTGTCAGTGTTTTCTCCAGTAATAAATGGTCCTTCAGCAACACTATTCAAAACAAGGCAGTATAGACTAATATAATGTGCTTGTGTAAAGAGATGCTACCAGTTATGGGTGAGATGTGCCTTTTCAGTGTTAACTGTATTGAAGAAACAATGGAAAATAACTTTACCAAACCCTTCACCCTCTCCTGCCCAGCTGCCCTCTGACCAATAGCAGGCACCTGTGAAAGCACCAACTAGGATTAGGAGAGCTTCAAGAGAAAGCTAAAGGGCCTATAATAAAAACCAAACAGACCCAAAATTCATTCGTTCTGTGTTCTGATCAAAGGAGAGATAACATATGTATGAAAAGATAAACAACAAACATTTGATCAAAACTGTACCCTACTTCATTATTTTTTAATCTATTTGATCATAGAGTTCAACTGTTGCAATGACTAAAACCCAGAGAAACAGAGTGGTTTGCCCAAGATAATACTGAAAACTAGTCACAAAATTAGGACCAAAACCCATGTATCAGTGAACTCCCAATACGGTGCTCTTTCTATTGCACTGCTTTTCTAAATGTATTTCTGAACCATTTGTCATGACAATCACTAATCAAATCCTAAGACTGCTATAACAAGCTGCCAGATAAAATAGAGTCTCTATGAATTTTACTTACACAACTTCAGGAAAAGCGGCAGCTTCTTCTTCCAGCTGCAATTCTTTAGCCAACTGTTCACTCATTACATCAGACAAAGAACAAGATATTGTATTTTGAGGGGTAGCCCATGGACACTATGAAAAAAAAAGGGCAATACAATTCATAATAATGAACTTAAAGTACTTTCCAAACTTGGAAATAAGGTTATCTTTTGAGAATTAGACTATCTAAATCAACTCAAAAGGAATGCTTACCTTTTTTGCAGAAATCCTCTTAGAAGTAAAAATATATCCCAGCTCAAATCTAATCACAGATAAACCTAAACTACGACAGCCAAAAGCACTCTCTAGCCTGCCTGGTGGGTATGTCCTTATAGTTGAGGGGAAGCACAGGCTACTCCAGCATCACCAACTAGCCAGTGAGTTCATGTCATGCCCCTTGTTCTGACTCCATGCTCACCAAGCAACCTTCTGCTTATAGTTTGGCTTCTGGGCAGATTCTCTTACAGGAACAGGCTATAGCAACTACCACAATTCAAAGCCCACTTAGAAGTTACGCTTCCTTCTAATTTAAGCAGTAAGTCTTCTACATGTAAAAAGTGTGTGGCAGCCCCTTTCAAGACACCTTGGAATATGCCAAAATAAAAACAGCAATAACAAACAATGAATCCTATATTTCTGAACTTTGGAAGCTGAGAAATAGATTCTTGAAACAATACTACTAGAGCCAAGTAATACTCTGTGAGACTCTTCTAGAGCGGCCAGCCACTCAGCCCTCCTCAATGGCATCACTATCTCAGCCCTCTTGAAATATGTACAAACCGTAGGTTTACTTCACAACTCCTAATTTTTGAGGCGGGGGGCAGGCTTTACTTAGCAGCAGCAAATGATTCCATTTGATAGTCTAGTGATTAAGACCGTTAATACTGAATAAGATGTCTAAGTATCTCCTGAACCTGCCCAGCTCTCTATCCCCTTTCCAAGGTAACATCCTCCCATCACTGGGCTACTATAAGAGCCTCCTAACTCATCTTTCTGCTTGCTTCCATTCTCCACACCACAGCGTAATGGTTTTTCTAAAATGCAGATCTGATTGGTTCAGTTCCTTACTTAAAGCTCTTTATTGTTTTAATGTTTCCCACTGCCTTTAGGATAAAACCCAAACTCATTGCTTAACTATTACTGAGAGTCTAATTTAGAATATAGCATATGATGATTAAGTGTTTTGGCCACAAAATTGTTTTATCAAGTTTAGCCAGTACAGGCCCTCTAGCTGGTCTAAGGGCCTGCTGAGGTGACCCCCAGGGATAACTGGGCAACTTACCCTTGCTCAAGTTCCGTAACGTTGAGGTTTAGGGATTTATTTGGTTCAAACTGTTAGGGTGAAGCACATAAGGGTGATAAATGATCATTATATTTATGCCTAAGTGAATCAGAATCAAGTTTTATCTAGTCTCACCCTGAGACTGGTGAGATGCCCCCAACCCCCACCTATACTAGCCTATTGCAGAACTGTTCTGGCCTTCTATAAGGCCAGGCCTGGAAACAACAGGGAGGTTTCCTCAAGGTGGTATGACTTTCACTGACTCAGATCTTGTCAGCAACTGAGCACTCTCCTGGTGAGGATTTTGAGGTCTGTACTCTTGAAGCTCTCTGTAATCTGGAGAATATAGCTAATCTTTTGGCCACATGACTCTGCTGACTTGCTTCTGCATCTTCTAGGTAGAAGATAAAATGCTGCCTCTTAGCCTAGAAATGCTTGGTCTGATCAAAGTCCAGGTTCCAAAAGGCAAGTAACTGTATTCTCTAGCTCAGAACTGTCAATCACATTTTGCAATGACTAACAGTAGCATAACAGGCACCACGGGGATATTCTCTATATTGGCTAAATACACCTAACTTACATAGATTAAGTGACACACTGGAGTAGTTGCAATATCATCCCCATTTTATAGATTCAGAAACTGAGACACAGAAAAGATTTTTAATCCAAGATAACACTGTTGATGGAAGTGCTGAGATTTGAACCAAGGCAGTAGGGCTTGAGAGTGTTTTGCTATACTGCTTCCCTAAGCACCTTGTCCTGGGATGGGAGAAGCAAACTGCTGTACTGCCTGCAGTCTAAAATCCAAATTTCTCAGGAAGGAATGCCCTTCACAGCTTGACCTAATTTATCCTTCCAGTCTTGACTCTCACCTATCCTAGACTCTGGCAACACTAATTAAATGCTAAATATGGCATACTTTCACCCTTCCACGCCTTTCACCCCTCACACATCCCCCTCTCTCTCAAAGGTTTTTCTTCCTTCTCTATTTCGCCCAATTAAGTGTCAGCTCTTCCATAGGGTTATCTCAGTTTTATCAGACAAAATTAGGTCCTTTCCTTTATCTTCCCATATCAGTGTTAGATAGTTAAATGCATCAGCCACAACACAGCAAGAGCCCCTTGAAGGACAAGGTCTTCTCATTCTGAGTCCAGTGTAGAGCTTCACACATAAAGAGGCATTCAAGTATTTACTGAACAAGATGTGCCAAAAGGAAACCTGGAGATATCTCATGGAACTGCCAGGCTGTGCCTAGGCGGTAGAGGTCTGGTGCCTTTCTACACCCCTCCTATATTAAAGTCCTTCTCTCCACCTTGCAGTCAGCCGCTTTGCCCACCCATTTCTTTTGTTTTGTTTTTGGCTGTGCCACTTGGCATATGGGAGCTTAGTTCCCTGACCTGGGATGGAACCCGTGCCCCCTGCAGTGGAAGCTCAGAGTCTTAACCACTGGACCACCAGGGAAGTCCCTGCCCACCCACTTTTTTTTTTTTTTTTTTTTTTTTCAGTACGCGGGCCTCTCACTGCTGTGGCCTCTCCCGTTGCGGAGCACAGGCTCCGGACGAGCAGGCTCAGCGGCCATGACTCACGGGCCCAGCTGCTCCACGGCATGTGGGATCTTCCCGGACCAGGGCACGAACCCGTGTCCCCTGCATCGGCAGGCGGACTCTCAACCACTGCGCCACCAGGGAAGCCCTGCCCACCCACTTCTGATGCTTCTAATCTCTTGCCAGCAGTCAATCAATTCTAAGGTGTTAAAACATCAGCGGAAAATCCCCCGGAGAGGCAAAAATGAGAGGCAGTAACTGTGTTATTTTGTGGCAGAGATTTACCTACCCCCAAGATAGACTGAATCAGAAAGGGAAACATGCAGAGACCAAGAGGGCACCAGGACACCCTAACTGCCCACGCCTACTGATCTTGCTCCTCGGAGCCTCAGACTCTAGAGCTGTACTTCCCTGCACCTCTGCTGACTGGCTCAGCTGGGCAACCTCACACTGAGCCAGTCTCCTTGGGTGGGATAAATAAGTGAAGACTTCCGAAAGTGTGCCAACTTCTAAACTTTGAAATCAAATCCAAACTCTTCAAAGCAGTAGCCAAAATCCCTCCATAAAATGTTCTGGGCTGGAGGGAGAGCTGCCGGGCAGGGACAGTGCTCCACAGGCACAAGCGGTTCACCACCCTGAGGGGGGCTTACAAAAGGCACTGGGGGCTCCTCCCACAAATGGGCACCAGGGGGTGTATGGAGGCGAATCCTGTGTCGTCATCTTGTAACTCTTCAGTAAGTCAAACACTCCTTGTGAACAGAGAAACTCTGTCAAATGTTTAAATAATAATAAATCTAAGGAGATAAGAGTAAAAGGCCCTTCATCATCTTGCTCTATCCTAGCGATCCAACGTCCTTTCCCACTACTCCCTTCACCAACATAAACTTCCCACTGCATCAAGATCTGATGGGAAATGCCACACAATCCTTTCCAGTTAGTTATTCTGCTTTAAATGACATCTATCAAGCCCATCACTAGCTCCCTGATTCCGGTTCGCTGAAGACCCCTCACCCACCCTGTTTTCCTCTCCTCTGGGAAACTGCCGCCACTAAACTCAGTAACTTGGGGTCACCACAACTACCATTCTCCCACATCCGGCTGGCTGCAGATTAGCGGGAAATCATTTCCCCTTCCTTCTACTCCTAAAGATGCATCCCCAGCTGCCCATCCCACTTTTTTTTTTTAAGGTTTTACTGCACACAACTATGGGGAAAGAATCAAGTAAACTGAAAAAAAAAAAAAAAGCAAACATGAAGGAGGCACATAATAAAAAAAATTCAGTCCTCAACTTGAAGCAAGTCAACAGAACCATAACCCTACAGGAAGGTCCCTTTTCTGCTCATGCATGCAGGTAGAAGACAATCTAGGCAAAATATTTAAGTGGGTAATTTTACTCCTCAAAACAGGGATCTCTGCAAAACGTGATCTGGGTCTGTACAACAACACTAATCTTTCTTTTTTTTAACTTTCAATTTTATAGTATTTTTAGATTTACAGAAAAATCACAAAGATTGTATCGAGAGTCTCCAGATACCCCATACCCAGCTTCCCCGTATTAATACTGTACATTTGTCACAATTAATGAACCAAATCATTATTATTAACTAAAGTGCATACTTCATTCAGATTTCCTTCGTTTTCCCCTAACGTCCCTCTTCTATTCCAGGATACCATCCAGGATACCATATAACATTTAGCTATCATGTCTCCTTAGGCTCCTTTTGGCTCTGAGTTTCTCAGACTTTGTTTTTGGCGACCTTGACAGTTTTGAGGAGTACCACTAATCCATTTGTTACAGCTCTTTCCAACAGAGCTACACACTTCCTCACTTTGGCCTACAGTTTGTCAATTCTCCCTTCTTGGAATATTCCCTAAAATTCTTGGTTCATAACAGCAGTTTGGGATTTTGTAACTGGGGACCCCAAGTCCCTTTCAGGGTGTCTAAGAGGTCAAAATTATTCTCATAGTAGTTCTAAGATAGTTTTTGTCTTCTCCATTCTCATTCTCTCAAGAGTGTAGAGCGAGGTTTTCCAGAGTCTGTATCAGATATGATGGCAGCACTCTGGTGGCTACTAGAATGTGTGCATGTGTATTCTCATGTTTTCTCAACTTTTCAAAGGTAGTAAGTAGGCTGAGGATATAAATGTGCATTTTAAACTATTATATATAGGATGGATAAACAACAAGGTCCTACTGTATAGCACAGGGAATTATATTCAATACCCTGTGATAAACCATAAAGGAAAAGAATATAAAAAAGAATGTATGTTGGGCTTCCCTGGTGGCGCAGTGGTTAAGAATCCGCCTGCCGATGCAGGGGACATGGGTTCGAGCCCTGGTCCAGGAAGATCCCACATGCCACGGAGCAACTAAGCCCGTGTGCCACAACTACTGAGCCTGCGCTCTAGAGTCCGTGAGCCACAACTACTGAGCCCGTGCACCACAACTACTGAAGCCCGCATGCCTAGAGCCCATGCCCTGCAACAAGAGAAGCCACCGCAATGAGAAGCCCCCGCTCGCCGCAACTAGAGAAAGCCCGCGCACAGCAACGAAGACCCAACGCAGCCAAAAATAATAAAATAAATAAATTTAAAAAATAATAATGTATGTATATGTGTAACTAAGTCACTTTGCTGTACAGCAGAAATTAAACACAACTGTAAATCAGCTATACTTCAGTATTTTTTTAAATGTGCATTTTTAGAGATTAACTCAGTTTCTTCTTAGTGCGTCTACCGTGCTCTTATTACCCATCTTCAATTATGCCTGCTATAATCTACATATTTGTTAGGATAGACTTTCATCATATACTTCAACTAACACATATCGCAACAGATTGAAGAAAAAAGGAGCTATGAGAATCCAGCTGTTTTCTATTAAGTCAGACATTAAAGAGATTTGCAAAAATACAAAACAATACTACTCTTCACTGATTTTTTGTTTTGGAAAATAGGGGGTTTTTTAATATAAAAATGTTACTTATATTAACATAATCACTTAATAAACATTTTTTTCAATACCTCAGTTTTAATTTCTGATATGACAAATTTCAATAGATATAACCAATATAAACAAAAATTCTTGGAGTCCTCAATGTTTTTTAAGAGTGTAAAGAAGTCCTGATGGAAAAGTTTTGAGAACTGCCAGCCTTTAATATTCTTTCCATTTTCCAAGACTTTCCTCAAACCTCTACCTCCTCCACAGAGGCTTCTACAATCACTTCAGTCTTTCAAGAGGTTAGAGAAGGAAATGATTATGTAATACTTGTAGCATCTTTCTATTTGTTTTGCATATGAAAATGCTGTCTTCTCAACAGAACACCAATAAACCCCAAGATGATTTTTTGTTGAACAATTAAAATGAAATTTGATAGTTCTGATGATGTACACCTAAATGAAAATGACTGATATCAAATATTTTATTACTGCATTAGTTTTGTAAGTTTGTTCTGAGGTTAGGTATTCTAAGCAACGTTTGTTTCATCTGACATTTTTACAAGCTTTATAGATGCCTACCCGGAGGAATTTAACATGTAAAGTATATATTTACTAGTATCTCTCTACTGATTTCATCCTTTTATGTCTACTGATCTTGGCCTTGAAAACAAAGCCTTGATAGAAAAAAATACGCAAAGTAACACACAGATGTAACCACATTTGCCAATGGAATATTTGATTCTCTCTATGGTTGTATGAGAACTTTTATAAAAATTTACCTAAAAGCTTTACCTAAAAGCTACTTATTTCCCCCACTTTCTGTTAAGACCTAGTCTGAAGATCAAGTAAGAATCATGAGTGACCCTTTATATGGAACAAATGTTCTGTGTTAGCATGTAAAGAAGTGCCTGAAATGGGTAAAGGTGGTCAAAAGGTAGAAACTTCCAGCTGCAAAATAAAGCATGAGATGTCATGCACAGCATGGTGGCTATAGTTAATAATCCTGTACTGTATATTGGAAAGTTGCTAAGACAGTAAACCTTAAAAGTTCTCATCACAAGAAAAAAAAATTGTAATCCTGTATGTTAACTAAATTTATTGTGGTGAGCATTTTGCAATATATACACATATCGAATCATTATGCTGTACACCTTAAATATGTTGTTATATGTCCATTAAATCAAAAAAGAACCATTATGAAGTTAAAAAACCTTCACAACCTTAATTTGAGGAACACAAAATCCCAATTGACCCACTTTTGCTTTCAAGTAAACCCTCCATAAAGTGGCAAAAGAATCTTTTCATCCTTCTAATGAAAGTATCATGAAAAGAAGCAGCCTGAAACCAGAAACCAAATGTGAAATAAACATTTTAGTTGGCCATTACAGGGAAAAGCTTAAACGTTAAAACCCAGGCAAATGAGAATTTCATAACCGTCTTAACAGTATGTAAACACTTGAGAATTAGCCTGGAGCCGAAGGAGGGTGCGCCTGGATTTACCTTTTACTACTTCAAAAACAAGAAACTGCCCAAGTAGGATAACCACGCTTGCCAAGTTAAGGAAACAGCTTCCTAAACCACCTTTCTGTCGGGCTTTCTGTGTATAACTGAACTGATTCATGTGGCCGGTGAAAAACAAGTTCGTGCTTGTTTTCCGTCAAACGTCAGCACCTTTAAGCGAGTCCTGCCCAAATATATGTTACGGAGGTTCAGAAATCAAAGTGTAGAACTAGACGGAGACTCTAAACCGCCCAGGGCGGACTTTGGTAGCCTGTGCCCCTTCCCTGCCTCTCCCACCCCGAGCCCCGCAGCCTCGCCGCCCGTCCCCCGTTCCGAGGTGGTCAGGGTCCCGCCCAGAACTTCCCGAATCGCCTGCGGAGCCGCTTCGGCGCCTGCCACCCTCTCCGGGCCCTCCGAGAGGACCAGCCCAGGCGACTGTGGCAGGTACGTCAGTCTCGACCGCCACTCACCTTGCTGGGTCCCCAGGCCGCTGCCGGCCCGGGCTCAGGGGATGCCACTCCGACCAGATCCATGTGGGGGAAGAAGTCAGCGTCGAGAACAGAGCAGAGAGGTGGCAGGATCGGGAAGCAGCCTCCGCCGAGGAGATAGGCAGCGGGGTAGGGGCGACGGGGTGCTGGTGCCGGAGCTGAGATGACAGATGGCGGCCACAGCGGCGGCGGCAGCCGCGTCCGGAAGTAGACCTCTTCTCTTCCGCCCTTTACGCTGGAATGCTAGCTTCCGATTGGCCGCCACCCCGGGCTCCGCGTTGGGTCACCGTTCCCCGCCCCCGGCGGACCGCACTTCCGGTCCTGCCCGGCGCCCGGGACTGGTGGTGGCGACCGCCCTTGCCCGGGAGAGCAGCGGATGGGTGTGGCTTCCGCTGGCCAGGCTGTACCCTCTCCCTGAAGCGCCTACCCGGTTGCCCGAGAGGGCAGCTGGATCTCTTTGAACGGAATCCGACTGCATGGACTATAAATAAACAAGCAAATCAGGCTCTCTGTTCATGTATTATTTCCCGGGTGAATTCTAAACTGGGATGGTATGGGAGACAGAAAATAGCAGGTTTAGAGAGGAGAGACTGAAGAAGACGGTCGGATTTTGTTTTTATTGCAGTTGTCGGAAGGAGGCGGGGCGTGGAATGTGAAATTTTGTAAAATGTAACTTTGAGCAAAAAGAGAACTGCATAATAAAAGGTTTTATTTTTGGTTTTGTTTTTGGCCCCGCCCCGCAGCGTGTGGGATCTTGGTTCCCCAACCAGGAATCCAGCCCACGCCCCCTGCATTGGAAGCATAGTTTTGATTCAGTATTTTGTAGGGAGATTTTCATAACGTGACCAGAAAAATCCCGAATAGGTAAATCAATGAAGACAGAAATCAGACTGGTGGTTGCCAGGGAATGGGGTGGGGAGGAGGGAAACGGGGAGTGACTGCTTAACGGGTAAAGGGTTTTCTTTTGGAGTGATAAACTGTTTTGGAACTTGATATTAGTTGATAGTTGCACAACATCGTGAATCTCTTCAATGCCACTGAATTTTACACTTTGAAATGGTTAATTTTATGTTAAGTGAACTTCACCTCAGAGAGAGAGTGTGAGTGAACTCCTTAAGGGTTTTAGGGGTAGAGCAGATGTAGGTTATTCCCAGATCAGAGGAAACCACAGTGAAACAATGGTGAGGATGAGGTCGGGAAGCTTAAGGGAGCAGGGTAGAATGCCAGCGTGTTAAATGGGTGATGCACATGGGCCTTGAAATTACCCAGCAAGATGGCAGGGCTTGGGGTGGAATTGGAAGAGTGTGAGCAGGTGCTAGTCTTCAGAAGATGTGCAGATTGTAATCCAGAGGGGTTGGTAGATGCTGCTGCTAGGGAATCTTAGAGACAGTGACAGCGGGATGGGCAGAGATGCCAGAGGAGAGCCATATTCCTGAGGCAGCAGGATTCATGTTTTGGGAGCTGCACTGGAGAGAGCAAAGAGTGCAGACCCTCTACCCTGCCTTGCACACTAGACAAAAATGAATAGTCTCAGAGGACGCTAAGGTTTTACTCAAGACAGGGAAGAGAGAGGGTGGGCTGTGGGGACAAGGGAAGTTTATTCATCCTGAGTTGGAGTTCCAGGTTAGAACAGAGTTTGTGGGTTAACAATTTTAATGGTTGTGTGTCAACAGTTAAGGTATATACCTGATGCCACCAACTACGTGCTCCTTAAAAAGGACAATAGAAATTTACAATACTTACAGTTTACATTTACAAATATTAGTAATAGGAAAAATGGGGTTTACCAACGACAGCATGTTATTGTATGTTATCTGTTTGTTTAGTCCTATGCTATTTAATAGTGAGTTCTTGAATGGTGTAACGCCATTTTGCTGTGAAGTGGAATAAGCACAATGTTTAAAAGTTTTAGTTCCAGTTTTTACTCCTATCATCTCTGTTGATAAACTCGCTGGTGATCAACAGAGATGAAGCTATTCTAGAATTTGCACTGCCTCAGCATGTGGAATCAGCAGATTCTTCAGTCTCTAAAGGGAACAGAAATAAAGCTCTTTAGTCTTTATTATTGAAATTAGTTAAGTCTATTTTGCAAGTACCTGTTTCAGGCAATCAACAAATATTTACTAACTGCCTAGGATATTCCTAAAGTCCTGTGGGAGAAAAAAAGGACTGTGAGATATGGTTGGAGAGATAACATATTCACATAACAACATTGACTGATAATACAACACTTCTGTCTAGAAAGTGTGCATGATTAATTGCCACATGACAGCTATAGACAACAAACGTTTCAGGATTCATTGTGGGTTGATGAGATGTGGAAAGGCTACATGGAGGAGATGTTACCAAATTAGACCACGAAGTTTGGAGAGAAGCTATAAAGCTAGTTTAGCTGAAAGGAACAGTATAAGACTAGGTATAAGGATAGGAAAGTCCATTATATGTTTAGTGATGACTCAGTATTTTCATAAGGTTTCTAGAGTGGGATGTTATGGATATAGGTCAGTTAGGTTCAGTTGGGACACAGTGGCTTTTGAACGTTATGCAACCCAGTGCCATTTTCTTTCTTTCTTTTTTTTTTTTGGCCAAGCTGTGGGGCTTATGGGAGCTTAGTTCCCCAACCAGGGATTGAACCCAAGCCCTTGGCAGTGGAAGCCCAGACTGCTAACCACTGGACTGCTAGGGAATTCCCCACTGCCATTTTCTAATAACAAATATTTTGTTTTGTTCTCTTTACTGCACATTACTTTTAAAAAATTGATGTAGGGCTTCCCTGGTGGCGCAGTGGTTGAGAGTCTGCCTGCCGATGCAGGGGACACGGGTTCGTGCCCCGGTCCGGGAAGATCCCACATGCCGCGGAGCGGCTGGGCCTGTGAGCCATGGCCGCTGAGCCTGCGCATCCGGAGCCTGTGCTCCGCAACAGGAGAGGCCACAACAGTGAGAGGCCCGCGTAACACAAAAATAAATAAATAAATAAATAAATAAATAAATAAAAAATGATGTAATGTTCTGATTATAAAGGATAAACAAAAGGTGAATAATTTTAAATAAAATACATGTACTTGATTCCACTTAGATAAGGTATCCAAAGTAGTAGAAAGAAAGTAGAATGGTGGTTCCCAGGAGCCGGGAGAGCAGGAAAAGAAGAGTTGTTCAGTGGGTATAGAACTTCAGTTTAGCAGGATGCAAAAGTTCTAGAAATCTGTTGCATAACAATGTGCATGTAATTAACACTACTATACACTTAAAAATGGTTAAAATGGTTATATAACAAATTATATGCTGTATATTTTTAATACAATAAAAATGTGAATTTGAATATGTAAGTATGTCTAAGAGTGCATTTCTTTTCATTTGGTTTGCTCAGGATTCACTGTATCTGAGCATTCATGCCTTACATTAGTTCTGGGGAAAAAATGCCTCTCACGTTCTATGTATTCTCTTTTTACTGAATTATTTATTTATTTATTTTGGCTGAGTCAGGTCTTAGTTATGGCATGCGGGCTCTCTTGTTGAGGCATTCAGACTCAGTAGTTGTGGTGCATGGGCTTCGTTGCTCCGTGGCATGTGGGATCTTAGTTCCCCGACTAGGGATCAAACCTGCGTCCCCTGCATTGGAAGGCATGTTCTTTACCACCGGACCACCAGGGAAGTCCCTGAATTCATATTAAATAGAATTAGACCTGCTCATTCTGCCCACCATGACTCTTAACCACATTTTCATATTTTCCATATCTTTGTCTCTTTGTGCTGTGTGCTTTTTATTGAAGTAAAATACACATACAAAGTAATACATACACAACTATATGAATATTGCAAAGTGAGCACATCATGGAACCATCAGGAAACAGAATAGTACCAGCACTCCAGAGCTACCCCTCATGGCCACTTCCAATCCTAGCACTCTCAAGGATTGTCATTATCCTCTTTCCCTTAGTTTTGAAGTTGGTGGTCTCCATGGGATGTGGTTTTGCTAGAGGTGTGTGTTTTTTCTTATAATATATATATATATATATTTTTTTTTTGCAGTATGCAGGCCTCTCACTGTTGTGGCGTCTCCTGTTGCGGAGCACAGGCTCCGGACACTCAGGCTCAGCGGCCATGGCTCACGGGCCCAGCCGCTCTGCAGCATGTGGGATCCTCCTGGACCGGGGCACAAACCCGCGTCCCCTGCATCGGCAGGTGGACTCCCAACCACTGCGCCACCAGGGAAGCCCTAACATTTTTATTGAGGTATAATTCACATACCATATAATTCACCAATTTGCAGTGTACAATACAATTATTTTTTAGTATGTTCACTAAGTTGTGCATCCATCAACACAATCAATTTTAGAAGATTTTCATCACCCCATAAAGAAACCCCACACCCATTAGCAGTCACTCTGCATTTCCCCTAGCCCCAGGCAACCACTATTCAATTTTCTGTTTCTATAGATTTGCCCACTCTGGCTATTTCTATAAATGGAATCACACAACATGTGGTCTTTTGTGACTGGCTTCTTTCACTTAGCATTTGAGATAATTTTTGTATGTTGTATGAGGTAGGGGTCCACCTTCATTCTTTTACATGTGGATATCCAGTTGTCCTGGAACTACTGGTTAAATTTGCTTCTTGGATTCTCTTAGTGCCCTTGTCAAAATTCAATTGGTCATAAGTGCGAGGAGTTACTTCTGGATCTCACTTCTATTCCATTGATCTATATATATATATTCTTATGCCAGTATCACACTGTCTTGACTACTGAGGTTTTGTAGTAATCTTTGAAATCAAGAACTATGAGTCCTTTAACTTTGTTTTTTTCAAGATTGTTTTATCTATAATGGGTCTCTTGAATTTCCATATGAATTTTAAGATCAGCTTATTAATTTCTACAGATAAACCAGCTGGAATTTTGATGGGGTTTTGTGTTGGATTTGTAGATCAAATTGGGGAATATTGCCATTTTAACAGTATTAAGTCTTCTGATCCATGAGCATGGGGTATCTCTCCATTTATTTTGGTCTTCTTCAGTGTCCTTCAACAATGTTATGTAGTGTTCAGAGTATAAATTTTCACTTATTTTGCTAAATTTATTCCTAAATATTTTGTTCTTTTTGGTGCTATTTTTAATTAATTAATTAATTAATTAATTAATGAGGTCACAGCTGTGGGGCTTGCAGACTCTCAGTTCCCTGACCTGGGATTGAACCCGGGCCAGAGTAGTGAAAGTGCTGAATCCTAACCACTTGACCACC
This sequence comes from Mesoplodon mirus, assembly GCF_964341445.2. NCBI lineage: Eukaryota > Metazoa > Chordata > Mammalia > Artiodactyla > Ziphiidae > Mesoplodon > Mesoplodon mirus. The sequence goes on along the minus strand of NC_138989.1, from coordinate 40,009,130 downwards.
AGGGAGCTCCCCTTTTTGGTGCTATTTCAAATGAAATTGTTTCATTAATTTCTTCTTCACATTGTTCATTGCAAGTGTATTGAAATACAGTTGACTTTTTGATCTTGTGTCTTGCAAACTTTCTGAACTCATCTATTAGTTCTAATAGTATTTCTTTAGTGGATTCATTAAGATTTTCTGTATTCAAAATCCTGTCATCTGTAACAGAGATAGTTTTACTTTTTTTGCAATCTGGATGCCTTTAAAGTTTTTTTCTTGCCTTATTTTCCTGGATAGAGCCTCCAATACAATGTTGAATAGAAATGGCAAGAATGGTCATCCTTGTCTTGTTCCTGATCTTAGGGAGGAAAGCATTGTCTTTCATCATTAAGCATAATGTTAACTGTAGGTGACTTTTATTATGTTGAGGAAGTTCCCTTCCTTTTCTAATTTCTTTTATGTTTTTTTAAAATTTATTTATTCAATTATTTTTGGCTGCGTTGGGTCTTCGTTGCTGCGCGCGCGGGCTTTCTCTAGTTGCGGCAAGCAGGGGCTGCTCTTCGTCGTGGTGCGCGGGCTTCTCATTGTGGTGACTTCTCTTGTTGCGGAGCACAGGCTCTAGGCGTGAGGGCTTCAGTAGTTGTGGCGCGAGGGCTCAGTAGTTGTGGCACTCAGGCTCCGTAGTTGTGGCTCGTGGGCTCTAGAGCGCAGGTTCAGTAGTTGTGGTGCACGGGCTTAGTTGCTCCGCGGCATATGGAATCTTCCCGGACCAGGGCTTTAACCCGCGTCCCCTGCATTGGCAGGCGGATTCTTAACCACTGAGCCACCAGGGAAGTCCCTGTTTTTTTGGCCATGCCTTGCAACATGTAGGTGGGATCTTAGTTCCCTGATGAGGGATTGAACCCCATGCCCCCTGCAGTGATAGCACAGAGTCTTAACCACTGGACCGCCAGGGAAGTTCCTCTTTTTATGTTTTTGTTATGGAAGGGTGTTGAACTTTGTCAAATGCTTTATCTGTTTCTATTTGAGATGGTGATGTGGTTTTTGTCCTTTACTCTATTGATATGGTGTAATGCATTAATTGATTTTTGGATGTTAAAACAACCTTATTTCCTGGGATAAATCACATGTGGTCATGGTGTATACTCCTTTTTTATGTTGCTGGATTCCATTTGCTAGTGTTTTGTTGAGGAGTTTTGCATCTATAGCCATAAGAGATATTGATATTCTTTTTTCCTAAGGGAAATTTAGGAAGTTTCAAAAAGTGTGCAGCCACTTCTGCCGTCTTTTGAGAATTGTCCATGTGTGCTGTCAAAAAATTCATTATTAAAAAAAGATTTGTGGGCTTCCCTGGTGGTGCAGTGGTTGAGAATCTGCCTGCCGATGCAGGGGACACGGGTTCGTGCCCCGGTCTGGGAAGATCCCACATGCCGCGGAGCTGCTGGGCCCGTGAGCCATGGCCGCTGAGCTTGCGCGTCCGGAGCCTGTGCTCCGCAACGGGAGAGGCCACAACAGTGAGAGGCCCGCGTACCGAAAAAAAAAAAAAAAAAAAGATTTGTGAGGGGAAACCCCCCACAAGTTATTGTTTAATCCAAGCTCCCTTCTTTGTTTATTCAAGAAACATTTTTTTGAGCACTTATCAGTCAATTTTCAAAAAGTAAATTAATGACTATGACCCTTGAGTCTCAAAGATCTCAATTAACAATACAACTAGTTAAATCTTTTTGTGTGAATAGAAGGTCTAACACAGTCTCATATATAGCAGCTTGTTGTTTAACAATGTAAGACCTGATAATTTCATTTTTACTCAGTATTAGTTTAGTTTGTTTTGTGGAACAGAATAATGCAGCTTTGGAAAAATCAATACTTCTGGTAAGGTCTACAGCACTTTTGCTACAAATGTCAACTTCTATTTGCATGGTTCTTTACTGTTCTGGTTGTTCCTGCTTGTTAAGCAAATTTTGTCAAAGAAAATAAATTAAGCAATAACTAGGAAATAATAAGGCCTGAATTGAATTTGTTCACCTCTTAAAAGAGTTCAGGGAAATCTCAGGTATATAACAACCGTTTATTTCAAGCAAATTCTATTGGGCAAAAATTTTCTTTGTAAGGACTGTTTAGCTCTGAAATAGGTTTTCTAAATATTGTCAAGGAAAAATAAATTTGTAGTTTATTTGTGTTTTATGTGGAGACAATATATCCAGTATTTTCTTGGATAATACAGTTTGATAAGCAATTTTACCTTGGGCATACAGATAAAAAAGAGTGAAGGCTTCCTGGTGCATGAGGTATTTCTAAAAATCTGTATGTTTCTATATGTGCGGACACTTGTACCTCTAGTTCCTGACAAAGTCCCTCAGTATGTTTTTGTGCATGTTTACTACTGTCTGCCCGAAGCCTAACTAGGTCACTTTTCCTCCCTAGAGACTAGAAATAGGGGCTGTGCTTGAAACTCTACTTCTGGAAGTATTTATTTTATGGAAATTTCAAAGCAATTGGATTGACTTCTCCTAAAGAAAAAACTACACTGATTATAGTTCCTGCCCCTTTTAAAATAACATTTGTTGTTAGCTTTCTTGTGTCGTTTGCAAAAGTAGTACAGACTCGATGAAGAAAATTGGGAAAATTCAGTAAAGCACAAACAACATTTTGCTCCCACCGCTTAGAGCTAGCTATGGGCATTTTTTCTTTAAATGCTAATGGACTGTTGTGAACTGTTCTGTCAGCTGCTTTTTTCCCCACTTCTACCATTTTCTACTTCTTTACAACGACTACTGTCCGCTCTTGCTCTACAAGCGGTCGCAGCCCTGGGGGACCTATTCCTCCCTCCGCTGTCCTGTGCAGCTGGGTGCCGCCCCGCCCACCGCGAGGCTACGAGGCCGGCGAAGGCGCGGCCTCTTTAAGAGGCAGGCACCGGGGGCGGTCCCTGCGCGGATTGGCTGAGCTCGCAGCCACGTGGCGGTCCTAGCAGCGGCGGTGGCGGTGACCCGGCTCGCCCGGCGGCCGTGGGGCTCCTGCGGGTCCCCGGGAAGGGGCGCAAATTAACAGATGTGCATGAGGAGGTGCCTGGTCGGCCTCACGTTTTGTACCTGCTACCTGGCTTCTTACCTCACGAACAAGGTGAGGAGGGCGGGCGCGGGGTGCTGATGATTGCCCGTGGGGGATCTGAGCCCCTAAATCGTGTGTAGAACAAATGCTGCCTCCAGCTTTTTACCTGATTTGTTCCTGATGACGATGGAGAAGAAAACGACTCTGTGTACGATGCTCTTTTAGAAATAAGATTTGTTGGACGGTACTGTCCCCATTTCTCGTCCTGTAATGCATTCTTTACATCTCCTGGGAAACTGGATTTTTTGACTGGTGAATTCCCAGGAACTTAATTTTTGGATATGTGGACCACTTTTTAGGGAAAGAAAAAGCAATTGTCTCCTGTTCCCTCGAGGAGGAAGTGTAGGCGAAGAAATCATACATATCCTGCTTTCTCTTCTAAACATGCCCCTGCCCCAGTACCCCACAAGGTTCCAGAAACCTTTAAATAGAAGATATCAATCCATCTCCATCTCTGCCTCACACCACTGATTCTCTCAAACCTATTTTTTCTATGTCTCCATCCCAGGCACTTCCAGTATATTCAAGATTTTTTCATGGAATTATTTTAAAAAATAAGATGTAAACTTAATTTTGTTTAATGTCATAGAACCCTTTTGATGAAGAGGCAGAAAAGCAGTGGTACCATGTTTTTGTTTTGTTAGGAGGGAGAAGCTGGCCTTGGATTTGGTACCATGCAGGGAAATGTTGGATCCCTGTGGGCTAGGGTGGGGCATCACCCCCTGTCGTGGACTCCAGGGTGGACACCAAGCCAAAGTGGCAATAGGGAGCTCAGGACCACCTTCCCCCACTGTAAGGTCTTGACTGCTCTCTCCCCACTCCCTCTTGAGAATAAAACCCTCTTGCTGTCTGGAAAAGAACTATTAGCAAATAGCGATAAATGAGCATTTGTTATAGTCATGAACATTGTTGAGGATGATGTAGGTCATGGCCCACATGCTCAATCCTTTCTCTGTCTCAGTTTTACAAAGAAAATATCATGGAAAAGTGGAGGGGAACAAACTGAATTGTATGAGTAAATAGACGTCAGAGAAGAATGAAGGTCCATTTCTAGGAAACACAGACCAGAGCACAGGTAGTTAACCATAATTGTGGCATTTAGGAGCTCATACAGGGGGAATTACGTGTTGATTAATCCATGGGGGAAAAAATATAAATGTAAACTTGCCCAACACCAGTCTATTGCGCTTTTCAGAACATGTGAAGTATCAGTAGAACCCTTGCTTAAAGCCATTTAATGGTTTTTAGGCTTTTAAAAAATTCTTAAAGTGTTCAGTCATAGAAAAAAATAGAGAAAGATACCCAGAAGGATAAAATACAGTTCTCCCATTCATAATGTGCTGTAAGTTTGGTTAAAAGACATAATAGAAATACAAGTTGACCTTAGCTGAGTTGGCTTTAAACAAATCCTTAAAAAACACACCTAAAAATGTAATATACCTAAGAAGAATTAGTTAGAAAAAAAAAATCCTAAGGGGCTTCCCTGGTGGTGCAGTGGTTGAGAGTCTGCCTGCCGATGCAGGGGACGCGGTTCCGGGAAGATCCCTCATGCCGCGGAGCTGCTGGGCCCGTGAGCCATGGCCGCTGAGTCTGCGCGTCCGGAGCCTGTGCTCCGCAACGTGAGAGGCCGCAACAGTGAGAGGCCCGCGTACCGCAAAAAAAAAACCCCAAAAACCGTAGCTTCCATTTGGGCTTCCCTGGTGGCGCAGTGGTTGAGAGTCCGCCTGCCGATGAGGGGGACGCGGGTTCGTGCCCCGGTCCGGGAGGATCCCATATGCCGCGGAGCAGCTGGGCCCGTGAGCCATGGCCGCTGGGCTTGCGCGTCCGGAGCCTGTGCTCCGCAGCGGGAGAGGCCACAGCAGTGCGAGGCCCGCGTACGGCCAAAAAAAAAAAAAAAACCAAACAAAACCCTAAAAATGGAAGGAAAACAAAGGAAAGAATGAACAGGATGCAGTTCTTATTAAAGAGAAACACAGAAGGCGGTGGATTTTTAGGTAAACTGGGCAGTAGATAAAGTGGATACCCTGAGAAAACAGACAGTGTCCAGGGGTTTGTCCGGTTTTCTCTGGAGTTGCCGCAGTTATAACATGGCACTTCCGGGGTCTGGGACGATGCTGAGGGGTCAGATGTCCACAATATCTGGCCCAGCTGCTGTGTGTTCCACTTTGTTGCATCCCCAACTGAGAGATGGTCAGGCTTCTGGTGACCCTGGGGAAAGCAAGTTTCCCCTCTCTCTCTTTTTTTTTTTTTAATTTTATTGGAGTATAGTTAATTTACAATGTTGTGTTAGTTCAAGTGTACAGCAAAGTGACTCAGTTATACATATATTCATTCTTTTTCAGATTTTTTTCTTGTATAGGTTATCACAGAATATTGAGTAGAGTTCCCTGTGCTATACAGTAGGTCCTTGCTGGTTATCTATCTTATGTATAGTAGGGTATGTATGTTAATACCAAGCTCCTGATTTATCTCTCCCCCCAACATTCCCTTTTGGTAACCGTAAGTTTGTTTTCGATATCTGTAAGTCTGTTTCTGTTTTGTAAGTAAGTTCATTTGTATCACTTAAAAAAAAAATTAGATTCCACATGTGAGTGAGTGCTATGATATTTGTCTTTCTCTCTCTGACTTACTTCACTTAGTCCCTCTCTTTAGTATGAATTGAAAGGTCATTTTTTTTTCCCAGTGTGTGATTTTTGGGGGAGGAATAAAAAAAGCATTTTTGAAACTTGAGTATACTTATGTTTCTTTAGTAGGGATTTCTTTGATTATATGGTCTATCAATTCTCTATAATTTGAAAATGTCCATTAATTTGGTATTTGTTTTTCAGTATGTCCTGTCTGTCTTGAAATTTACCTATCCTACATTATTCCAAGGGTGAGTATCTTTTATGCACTTTATATACATTTGTAGGAAATGTCCAACCAGCATCATTAATGTTCTTCAAAATATATTTAATGACTGCATAGATTTTTTCATTAGATAGACATACTGTAATTTATTTAGTCATTCTATTAATGGCATTTGAATGGTGTCCCATTTTGGGGGTATAAACACAGCAATGTTCTCAGACATTTTTTGCATTCAAATCTGCCAAATTTCTAACTATTTCTTTGGAATAGATTCCTATATAAGAAATTTAGATTAAAGAACATGAACTTCTTTAGTAGTGCTTGAATATTAAAAAATTCTTTTCCAGAATCTTTTTACCAATTTACATTGTAACCCAGCCTGTGTATGAAAGTTTCTATGATATTGTACTCAAACCATGACTGTTACTTTTCCCCTCTCTCTGCTGATTTCATGAGCAAAAAATGGTATCATATTATTTTGTCTTATCATTTCTTAGATTATTCATGAAATTGGACAGTTTTCTTATGTTATCCACTTGTATCTCTTTTTTTAGTGTCTATTTGTGCCTTTTACCCTTTTATTTTATTTTTTCTTTTTTTAACCCTTTTATTTTTACTAGGGTTTTAGTATTTTTTTTATTATTTAATGAATTCTTCATATTTAAAGGATGTCAACCACTTTTCTATCATTTATTGGAATTTCTTTTTTTTTCAATTTTTTCTTTGCCATTTCATTTTGTTTATAATTACCTTGATTATTTAGTTTTTTTAAGTGACATCATAGAGAATTCATCATTTGAACATACGAATGAAGTAGCAAGAGAAACACAGATGAATCCAGTGTGTGATCTTGTGACTGAGAGATGCTATTATTAGGAAGAAGATAGAAAATGATGTAGAGTCAGGTCAACAGTCTAGAGAAATGGTAGAGGCAGCATGGAGTGCTCTGGCGTTCACATTTCCCGTTCTCACCTCAAACCTCCACCCCCGCCCCCATCTTTTAAAAAAATATATTTTAGCTTTAAATTGATCGTTTCTTTTGTGATAGCTACCATTGCTTTTATGTTTATTCTTCTCTATCACAAGATCATATAGATATTCACCTATAAGTCATTAAAGCTTTTTTCAATTCTTAATTATGATCCGTTTAGTTTAGTGTATGGTGCAATGTGAAGAAATCATTCCTCCCTTAATGGTTTTTTATTTATACTAGCCCCATTTATTATATTTTATTGTATAATCCTTCCTTCTGCCTTTGGGTCATTAGTATCATATGTAAAGTCATTTTTCTAGGGTCTATTTTTGAGCACTTATTTGTCAGTTTTTATGGAAAGGGGCTAGTGGTAAATTGTTTTCATTATTATAGCATTTAAATATGTGGCAGAGTCCGCCATCCCTCTTGTCTTTTTCCTTTTTTTTTTTACGTATCACACAATTGCACACGGAAAAGCAGGGATAGAGATCTTAATATCAATCAAGGTTGAATTCAAGACAAAAACATTAAGCAAATGAAGAAAGCTGCGTTAACCATGCTAAAGCAATGCAGTTCAAAATGAAAAGGCACATTATAATGCCAGAGCATGCAGTTCAAAGTGAAAATAAAACAGTGATGAATGTCTATCAACCAAACAACAGGGCATCGTCATTTGTCAAATAAAAACAGCAGGAATACCAGGGATAAATAGGAACATACTAGTGATAGGAGACAAATTTACTACTATTTTTCCATGACAGATCAATTGGACCAACAAAACACTAGAACATATATATTTATTTGATAAATAATACAATTAATAGATAAATATCAAACTCTGTATCTTGAAAATAGAGATTATGCTCCCCTTTCGAATGCCCATGGAATATTCACCATGAATAAAACATCAATTTTTTTTTTTTTTTTTTTTTTGCGGTACGCGGGCCTCCCACTGTTGTGGCCTCTCCCGTTGTGGAGCACAGGCTCCGGACGCGCAGGCTCAGTGGCCATGGCTCACGGGCCTAGCCGCTCCGCGGCATGTGGGGTCTTCCCAGACTGGGGCACGAACCCGTGTCCCCTGCATTGGCAGGCGGACTCTCAACCACTGCGCCACCAGGGAAGCCCCATCAATTATTTTTAAAAAATATAAAGCAGTTATACAATCCCAGTGCACTAAAACCAGATCTTTATATCAAAAACAAAAATCCCTACCTACAAAGGGCTCTTGAACATATAAAAGATATTCTTCATTCATAAGAAAATATAACTTTAAACTGTATTGAGTTATATTTTTACCAACAAGATTTGCAAAATAAAACTTCAAAATTTGATAACGTAGCATTGATGAGGATGTAGAAAGCAGGTGCTCTCATATATTGATCATGGGTGGCAAACTGGTACAATATCTATGATTGGCACTTTGGCAGAATATAGCAATAGTTTGAATCCTTCAATCCAGCAATTCCACTTCCAGTAATTTACCTGAGAGGTTTACTTGCATTTATGTAAATGAAATATGTACAAAGACATACATGTGAAACATTGCAGCTGTTTGTGACAGAGAGCATTTTTATTTTCTGAATTTTATTTTATTTATTTTTTATACAGCAGGTTCTTATTAGTTATCCATTTTATACATATCAGTGTATACATGTCAATCCCAATCTCCCAATTCGTCCCCCCCTCCCCTGCCGCTTTCCCCCCTTGGTGGCCACACGTTTGTTCTCTACATCTGTGTCTCTATTTCTGCCTTACAAACTGGTTCATCTGTACCATTTTTCTAGATTCCACATATATGCGTTAATATATGATATTTGTTTATCTCTTTCTGACTTACTTCACTCTGTATGACAGTCTCTAGGTCCATCCACGAGAGAGCCTTTTTTTAATAATGACTTTTTTTTTCAATATTTATTTATTTGGCTGTGTCAGGTCTTAGTCGCGGGTCTTAGTTCCCCCTCAGCATGTGGGATCTTCGTTCCCCAACCAGGGATTGAGCCTTTGTCCCCTGCATTGGAAGGCGGATTCTTAACCACTGACTACCAGGGACGTCCCAGAGAGCATTTTTAAACAACCTAATTTTCATCTATACAGAACCAATTAAATAAATTATATTGTATTCCTAATGGAATACTATTCAAATGTTAAAAAATAAGGAAGCTCTTGTGTACTGACAAGGAAAGGTCTTCAAGATTCATTTAATGGAGAACAAAAGCAAGTCCATAACAGTATAGCACATTACCATCAAGTAGAAATGTGTGTATGTTTTCCTTATTTAAAAAAAGATGAAGACACTAGTAAGAGTGGTTACGTTAGGAAACCACTAAGGTGGTGGACAGGGAAGTGCAGATAGTGGACAGAGAAGGGGAGAAGACTTTTCACCACTTTTTTATGCTTTTGAATTTTTGTTCTTTATATTATCACCGATATGTTATTTCAGATGAACTTTAGAATTACTTCGTCGTTTCTCCATAATATTTCACAGCAAAACTTAAAAAAAAATATCATCCATGATCGTGTATATTTCAGTCAATAAAGCTGGGATATTGTTTCCTCATTTTCTTTTCTTTTCATTTAATTTTATTTATTTATTATTTTTGGCTGCACTGGGTCTTCGTTGCTGCACACGGGCTTTCTCTAGTTGCTGTGAGCGGGGGCTCCTCTTCATTGTGGTGTGCGGGCTTCTCATGGCAGTGACTTCTCTTGTTGCGGTGCTTGGGCTCTAGGCACGTGGGCTTCAGTAGTTGTGGTATGCGGGCTTCAGTAGTTGTGGCTTGCAGGCTCTAGAGCACAGGCCCAGTAGCTGTAGCGCACGGGCTTAGTTGCTCCACGGCATGTGGGATCTTCCCGGACCAGGGCTCGAACCTGTGTCCCCTGCATTAGCAGGCGGATTCTTAACCACTGCGCCACCAGGGAAGTCCCTGTTTTCTCATTTTCTGATTCTGATTGTCCTTTCACTTCTCTCCGGGTAGAGGGATTTAAGGAAGTTAGTGGGAAAAGGTGATGTTTTCACCTCAGTTGCCTTTTCCTCTTCTTCTCTGTAGATATCAGACTGAATGCACCTCCCCTGATAGAATGTAAGGTCTACAAATGCAAGAATTAAACAAAAAAAATCCATTTTGTCACTGGCGTATCCCTGATGCCTAGAACCACGCCAGGTACACAGGAGGCACATAGTAGGACAGAATAACTCATTCTAAGAAAATTGATCACATGCATATGCCAGTCACTGTTTTAGACACTTGGACTACTTCAGTGAAGGAAAGAAAAATCCCTGCCCTCCTAGAGCCTGCTCATTTCTTCTTCAGTTTACCTGCGGTGAATGGTACCTTCTCTCTATTCGCCCTACTCAGAAACCTGTGTTATTCTTGATTTCTTTGTCTCCTTCACCGCAACGTCTAATCAACAACTAGGACCTCTAAACATCTATAGAACCTGTCCACCTTCTTCATCACCTCTTCCTGGGCCACTGTCATCTCTCAAATCACCCTAACAACTCCTAACTTGCTTCCTGGCCCCTGGTCTTGCTTCTCTCAGCAAACATTCTCTCCCTTGTAAAGGGACAGAGATTTCCCCAAGGTAAATGTGGCAGTGTCGCCCCTGTGCTGCAGACCCTTCAGGGGGTCACCAGTTTGAAGCCCCAGCTCGTTGACGATTGACATGGCCCTTCATGACCAGCCCCCGCCTTGAGTACTCACATGCTAAGGTCAGGCCAATTGAACCTCTCTAAGAAGCTTTGCTGGAGCCATTGTCTCTCTTACCTGTGGGCCCTGGTCCATTCTGGGCCTCCCGCTTTGAACAGGCTTCAGGCTTTTGCTTGAATTTACTTCCTCTAGGAAGAGTCACCCAACCCCCTAGACTGGATTAACTGCCTCTGCTAGGGTGTTTTGTGCTACTTGGTACTCTTCCCATTAGGACTGTATCACAGTTTATGGTAATTATTGGTTAATTAGCTTCCTTCCCTCGAGACCAGAGTTTCTCGGCCTCAGCACCATTGGTATTTTGCACTGGATAACTCTGTTGTGGAGGGCTGTCCAGCACGTTGTAAGGTGTGGGGCAGCATCCTGGCTTCTATTCATCAGGTGCCAGTAGCAACCCTTCCCCCATCCCCCGTTGTGACAACCAAAAATGTCTCCAAATGTCCCCTGGAGGGGAAGATCCACATGATTGAGATCCACTGCTCTAGACCAAGCTGTTGGAGGACACCACGCATATCTGTCCACTCCACCTGGCGGTGTCATTGAAGTCTTCACAAGGGAGACGTAACACCTGGATCTTACAGGATGAGCAGGCGTCCACCAACACGGAGGAGAAGGGAAGACGTTATGGGTCATGAGGGCCGCATGTGCAAACTCTAAAAAGTATGAAATGGCCTGGCACATTACCTAGGCTATGGCCTGTTCGGTGTGGCTGGAATGTGGCTGCCACTGGCAGATGGACAGGAGCTGACCCTGGAGAGGGGCAGCTGCAAGTCCTGGAAGGCTTCTATGTCACATGCAAGTGACTTTGTTCTGTAGACCAGGGGTTCTCCAGTGTTGTGTCCCAACACACGGGTGTGCTGTAATAACCTCCGAGGTAGGTGTCTCAAGTCATAACTAAAAATAAGGTTTTGAAATTTATGAATGACTCACCAAAAATAGAGTAAAAGCAATTAGTGTGGAATACGATACAGTTATGCCTGTAGTACTGGTCACTCATTTGGCATCTTGCTGTGCTTTCTGCAGTGGGAGAGGGAGGGGTGTTTATCTTGTCACCTGTGCTCCCCCTAACTCTGCACGTGAGGAAATGTGCCTCACGTGAGCTTCATGACCCCAAGTGTGTTGCAGCAGAAAAGAGGCTGAGGGCTGCTGCCTACAGCACCAGGAAGAATCAGCCATTTTTAAAACAAGCGAGGGGCACAATTAGGTTTGCATTTTAGAACAGACCCTTTGGCTGCAGGATGGAGAATGGATGGTGCAGGGCAACCCTGGAGAGAGGGGGACCGGTTAGGGAACTGATGCTATGGTCCAGGTGTGGGATGATGAGAGTCTGAATTAAGCAGATGGATGGAGGGGAAGGCTTCGGGTTTCAGAGAGGTTATGGGGATAAAGTCAATAGGATTTTGTAAGTTGTTGAGGGAGGTGACGACAGAGGAGGGCTGGGATGACATCTAGGTTTCTGGTTTGGCTGATTGGGGATAGTAGGAGAATGACCAGGATGGGGAGAGGGAAGTTCAAGGTAATGTTTTAGGCATGTTATCATTGGGAGCTTGTGGGGTATCAGGGTGGCCATATCCTCGTGAGAAGGGGGATATGGGAATCATTAGTGCAGAGGTCATAGAGAAGTGGTGGCTGTGGGTGAGATTGTTCGGGAAAAGCCTAGAATAAGAAGAGGAGAACATCAGTGTCAGCACTGAATGGTACAGCTGGACTCAGGGAATAGTAGAGGTTGAGAAGGATGGGTCTGAGAATTGGGATGATAATTTGGAGAAAGTGGGAGAAAGGAGTTGTAAGAAGGATCACATGTGTATATTTGTGTCACTCGACAGATCTGCTGGGGGTGGATGGCATTTGAGACCATGGCACTCTGTTAAATTCACATTGGCCCTTATCCTTTTCAGGTGGCAGACATTAATTGGTGGACTTTTGCTTCATGTGTCATGGAAACTGGGCTGGGCGGAGATCAACAGCAGTTCAAGGTAGGACCACCTCTTCTGTGATTGATTCATGACTCATACCCAGCTTCCTTGTGTATTATTTAACTTCTTCTGGTGTTACATTGGGAAACACGGGTGTTTATTTGAGTTGTATGATCTCTTAATTCCCTTCTAATCTTGAGATTAAATGATTTTGTAATCAAATAGAGCTCAAGTAGTGTTTTCCTGGTTAATAATGCCACTCTTTTAATATTAAAATAAATTGAGATATACAATTTATAATACCATATTAATTTGGCTTTGTTTTAGATCATAGGACTACTCTGAATAAGTTATTAAATCAGCTTTAAATTTGGGGGGTAAATTTTTAATTTTGAAATTATTTCCTGCTTACAGAAAAGTTAGAAATAGTACAAAGAAGTCCCATATCCTTTACTCAGATTCCCCAATTATTATTTCACCTTGCTTCTCTTATCAGTTTCACTTGATATATACATACATATTTGTATATATGTAATTTTTTTCTGAATTATTTGAAGGTAAGTTGCAGATTTTTTTTTTTTACTTCTGAATTGTTGAGCATGTACCTCCTAAGAGCAAGGATGTTCTCTTACAGGACTACAGTAGTTATCAAAGTGAGGAAGTTAACATTGATGCAATACTATTATCTCATGTATAGACCGATTCATATTTTGCCAGTTTTCTCAGTAATATTCTTTATAGCCCTCTCCACAAAAATTTGATCCAGGGTCCGATTCAAATCACACATTATTGTTATGATCCTATTAAGACCGCTTTTCAAATAGATTTAAAAGAAATGTCAAAGACAATGACATTTTTCAACCAAAATTGTAATCCGAATTGGCTGTTCAGTCCTGCCTCACCCAAATAAACCCTCAGATTCTTTGAGAACATCATGCCTTGCCTGAAATCATGCACAAAATGAAAAGAAAATGAAGTCAAGGTTTACACGAATAAGGTAAACAACCCAACTGAATGATCAGGCCAAATCATTTGCCTCGTGGTCCAAGTTATCTGCCCAACTTCTCCATGAATTAGATTAACTGCTTCATTGCTAAGTCATCCCTTGGCTTGGCACTCTGGAGAAGCTTTGAGAATGAGTCCAGTATAAATATTAATAAGTTTGGCTTCTTCTGAAAATATTTAACTGGAGAGCAAAACACTGGTATGATGAAGTTTGACAAGGGAGAGGCCCTGGGAACTCAGGTGTGGATTAATTTCCCTGACCCTATTACATCACAGTCCATATTCTGAAAGACTATCACACACAAGATGCTTAACTAATCCAAAGGAGTAGTTCATTAAGTCATAATTTTACATTTCCATGGTAGAGCGTCCTCCACTTGATAAAACCCCAAAATATAAAATTTGGGGATTTTATATGTGATATTAAGCACAGGTCTTACTTTATACCTCATTGTTATGGTGGATAGTTCAAAGAGAATGGGTCTTCATTTAAACGAATAGGAGCCCTGAATTCACAAGGACTGTGATAGTTCTAAGATTTAGTTAAATGATGAAGCATTTTGACTCTAATTAGTTGAATGTATTCCTCCACAGAAGCAAGAGATTGGACTAGAATCAGAGAATTGGCCGTCAGGTTTTGCACTGGGGTCCACCGGTGCTGATCAACATGGATCTTCCTCTTTTACACTGTCCCTGACTATGATTATCTTATAACTTCTGATGTGAATTATTTACTTGTTCATAATGGTCATTTAAACATTACCTTAGGGAATTCTCTGGTGGTCCAGTGGTTGGGACTCCGTGCTTTCCCTGCCCAGGGCCTGGGTTCGATCCCTAGTTGGGGAACTAGGATCCCACAGGCTGTGTGGTGCGGCCAAAAAAAAAAAAAAATTAAAATAAAATAAACATTACCTTAGTCATATTTCCTTAAAAGCGATGCCATTGTTCATACTCAAACATTTTTTGTATGTAAAATATACATAACATAAATTTTACCATTTTTAAACAATTTTTAAGTGTACAATTCAGTGGCATTAAGTACATTCACAATGTTATGCAACCATTACCACCATCCATTTCCAGACCTTTTCACCATTCTAAACAGAAACTCTGTACCCATTAAACAATAGCTCCCCCTTTTTCCTTCCACCGCCCCCACCAGGCCCCTGGTAAAGCTCTGTTCTACATTGTCTCTATGAATTTACCTATTCTAGGTACCTCCTTTATATGGAATCATATAGTATTTGTCCTTTTGTGACTGGTTTATTTCACTTGGCATAATGTCTGCAAGCTTCATCTGTGTTGAAGCATGTGTGAGGATTTCCTTCCTTTTTAAGGCTGAATAATATTCCATTGTGTGTATAGAGCACATTTTGTTTATATACCACATTTTGTTTATCCATTCATCCATTGATGGAATTCTTCATATTTTTATTGCTTTTTTTGGAGGGGGGTAGAGGGGATGACTAGTAGAACTGGGTGAAGTCAAAGATTCTCAAGATGCTTTTCCTGGAAGAAGTGGTCCTTGACAGAGAAGGATCCACTAGACACTGTTGTCTCTTTAACTTGCATGATGCTAGGTGCCACCCATCTCAGAAGAGCCATAATCGTATCCCTTTTTGGTCCCCTTGCTAAATCTCCCAGAGACTTTTTCACCTCTATCCCCTGGACTTCCTTAGGTGGTTTCACAGCCACGCACGCATGATGTCAGCTCAGTTAAGCATCTCGTCAAAGATTCTAGTGTCTTAGTTTGTAGTGGGTCTTGTGGTTAATAACTGCTGTTACTGCTCAGCATTTCCAGTTACCATGGGCCCTGGGCAAAGGGGTGTTAGCAGGTAGCAAGCAGCAAGGACCCAGCTCCAGTGCTCCTTTGTGTGTGCCTGGGCTGGGTTTGTGTTTGCTGTGGCTGCTGTTTCCTACTGGGCTTGGTTTTCTAATGATGTCATTAGAGAACCAAAGCCCAGCTTTGCTGTGTGACTGTGTACTTGTGCAGAGATAGCAGAGGTTGGGCTCTACTAAAAATGGAAACAACAGGTGGAAGACAGTTTGGAGTCCCTGATGGCATGATGGAATGTCATCATGGAGTTATAGTGATGGGGCTGGAGGGTGGGCCCCAAATTGGTCCTTAATAGCATATGCCATAGAGAGCTCATTTAGACTGTCCTTGTAGCCTGGAGCACAGCAGCAGAATCCCAGATTCCCTTGCAAACAAGTCGCAGACCCTGGCACCATGTTTCTTACATTGCAAAGAGGCCATACCTGCTGTGTTTGTCAGCCTCTGGCCACATCATGTATTGACTCCACCTAGTGATCTGATGGAATCATTCTTCTCCCAGGATGTTTCCCTGGCAGCCAGTTGTTATCACTGGGTGTTGGATGATGCCCTGGAAGCCTCTGTCTTGGGAAAGATAACACTGGTTTTCAGTCACAAGCTTGTCATTATGTGGTGGCAACTGTTGTAGCCAAGACTTTGCAGAGCATTGAAGTGATTTTTCTAGCAGATGTTGGAAGTCCTGTGCTGAAAGCTTTTTGTATTTCTAAAACATGATCCTAAACGAACACTTTGACCTGTTTCAGCTGACTGGAAGTCTGGTAGCACAGTGAGACCGTGTCACTCTGTTAGATTCTAGAATCATCGCTGAGGACCGACTCAGGCATGATTTCATTGGAGTCTTTAGATGCCATCTCCTGGCTCCTATATTACCAGGCTGCATGTTTAAATAAAAACATTTTGAAAGTAATCTTTAACCCACATGCCACTTTGTGTCCACTATGCATATGAGAGTAAAATTTTGATTCTCAAGATTTTCAAGTATGAGAAATTCTAAGTTAAAAAAACCTATGCCATAATACCTTTGTGACCAGAGATTTCTAATAGATAAAGAAGCCCTCACACCATAATTTTACATTAAGAGTCTTTGCTGGGGAAGCATAACGAATATCTTTGATAAAACCTCCAAATTAACTCATCCTTCTCCCTAAAGAAATGAATAGTGAGACAATCAGGGTCGAGATTGTACTTCTTTTTAATTATTGATTATTTATTGTTTTTTAAGTGAGCTAGCCCACCTTTATGAAAGCTACTGGTGGTTGGAATTTCCCAAATCATGTAATGTATTGATATTTCATTTTGAGTGACTCTTTTAGTTTTCTAAAAAGTCATCTCTGCTCATAGAGGAAAGTTAGCACTCAAATTCAAGTATTTTTGATATTCTTCCCAGTTGTTTTCTCTCCAGAGGAATGCTTTACATATATACATATGTTGAAATTACTTTTTGGGGATAATACAGTGAACTTTCAAAACTTCCTCAGGAAACATGTTTAGAGCCACCAAAAGGATAAAATATTGAATAAAAGCTGATTGGTGTTGGTGTGGTGATTGGGCTGGTACCTGGGGGGAGTCCAGGAGGCCAGCGATGGCAAAAGGACAGGAGTTTCTGAAGTATCAGCTTTATTGAAGTGTCACTTGCAAATAAAATTTTAAGATGTTTAAAGTGTACAATGTGGTGATTTACTGTATGTATACATTGTGGAAGATTCTCACCATCTAGTTAATGAACACATCCAGCACCTCACATATTTATCTTTTTTTTTTTTTTTTTTGCGGTACGCGGGCCTCTCACTGTTGTGGCCTCTCCCGTTGCGGAGCACAGGCTCCAGACGCACAGGCTCAGCGGCCATGGCTCACGGGCCCAGCTGCTCCATGGCATGTGGGATCTTCCCGGACTGGGGCACGAACCCGCGTCCCCTGCATCGGCAAGCGGACTCTCAACCACTGCACCACCAGGGAAGCCCTTTTTTTTTAATTTTTAGTGAGAACATTTAAGTTCTAGTCTCTTAGCAAATTTCAGTTATACAGTACAATGTGATCAATTGTAGTCAACATGTTATACATTGGATCCTCATAGGATACGTTATTCATCATTCATGAGTAATCAATATACATTATTCATCTTGCAGCCGAAAGTTTGTGCCCTTTTACCAAACTTTCCCTGTTCCCCTCACCTCCCAGTCCCTGACAACCACTTTTCTACTCTCTGTTTCTATAAGTTTGACTTTTAAAAAAAAGATTCCATGTATAAGTGATGCCATGCAGTGTTTGTCTTTCTCGGGATGGGATATTTTGACCTTTGACACCTGCAGGTCATGCCCACGCCACTCAGTGCATAGGAATCTGCTGAACTCACGATTTGTCATAGATACACCACGTGTGGAAGTCACTCTGAGTCCATACAACCCTTTCTGGCCTCTTAAGTCCATGGTGTGAAATGTAAACCTCCCCAGACTGAGATCAAAGGAGTTATGTCTTGCACATTAGCTTGGATTTGCAGTCCCTTGTGGACTGTGCATGGGCAAGGTGCTTGTACTGGGTTTTCTTTCTTTCTTACATCTATTAGAGATGAGATATGTGCCTCTTCTATCCTGCCTCACTTATTATTCGGGGACCTGGGTCGCCTATATTTCTTTTTCTTTTTTCTTTTTTGGACTATATTTCTTAGTACTGACTTCTCTGTTCTGTGCCATGCCTGCCATCTGTCTCCTAAGGCTCACTTAACTGCACATCCAGCCTTGGTCCTCCCAGGGGAGGGGTGAGACGCCCAAGGGTACCACCACTCAAAAGTTCCAGACGTTGGGACCCAAGCTGCCTTACTCTAAATCAGCGGTCAGCAAACAAGAGCCAGAAAGTAAATGTTTTAGGCTCTGTGGGCCATGCAGTCTCTGTCACAACTACTCAAATCTGCTGTTGTAGTGGGAAAGCAGCCATGACAACGTAAACGGATGGGTGTGGCTGTGTGCCAATAAAATGCTATTTTCCGCAACAGGCAGCAGGCGGGATTTGGCCCGCGGGCCCTTGTTTGCTGCCTCCCGGCTCTAAGCTATCCTCTCTGAGAAACGGTGTCATCACAGGGTTCTTGGGTCCAAGTAATATTAGGGCTGGACAAAGGAGTGTGGCCCTCTGTGAGTCAGGGAGAGAGTAAGGAATGAAGGAGAAAGGTCTAAGAATAGGAGGAAACAGTGGGAAAAGGGAGTAAGACACTTTGAGGACTATATTCACCAGGAATGGACCAAAAAGATGAAATTAGGTGTCTTCTATAAGTAGGAAGTTAATGTATGCAGAAGTCCTTTTGAATTGTAAAGCAAATACTGATTTTACAGTTATAAGGTGTGTTACTGTTTTAGGCAGTGCCAATCAATAGTCAACACATCAACTCTGGTATCTTGGTCAGGTGTTATTTTCATGTTTGGAAACTGCTTTGAGGTCACTAGGTGTCAGTGTAATGCAGAGAATTTTTAAGAATTCAGCTCAAGGATCCCACCAGGCTCCCATGAACAGATAAACGAAGTGTTTTCAGGGAGCAGATGTTCCCTCAATAATGCATGCTCTATTTGAAAAACAAATGATTTAATTTAATTAGCCTTCATCTCAATAGCAACAGTTTTATGATTCATGCCAACAGACTATTGTTAGCTTCTTGTAAAATGCTTTATTCATCAGGGTTCTTAGGGACAGTAGAGCGTGCAAAAGCAGAAAAGAAAAAGTACACGATGCAAACAAGATGCAGCATTTGTGCTTATAACTCACGTAGGAAAAATTGTGTATCACCACTATTTTCAAAGCAGACCCTGTAGCAAATAGTCCTTCAATAGAGTACAGCCTGCAGTCTTTCCCCCAAGGAGTTCCTACACACACACACACACACACACACACACACACACACACACACACACACACACACACACACACACACACACACACACACACACACACACACACACACACACACACACACACACACACACACACACACACACACACACACACACCACACACTGGCTCAGCCCTCACACCACAGAGACTCAAGATTCTGTCAGGACCTCCTTAGGATTTAATCCCATCTTGCGTCAGCACAGAAGGCCCAGATGGTGCCACCTTGTGGATTAAAGGTGGAGAGGAGGTGCCTTAATAGATGTGCCTCGTTTGTTCCTAATGCGCAGGCTGTTGGGTGTCTCAGAATCATGCAGTGTTAGAGCTGCCAAAGAGCGTCTCAGCCAGCTCAGGCTGCTATCACAAAAGACCACGGACTGGGTAGCTTAAACAGCAGACAGTTATTTCTCACAGTTCTGGAGGCTGGGAAGTCCAAGATCAGGGTGCCAGTCTGGTTGGTTTCTGTTGAGGGTTTCTTGTGGGTTTACAGATGTCTGCTTTGTTCCTGCATCTTTACATGGTGGGAGTGTGTGGGGGGGAGAGAGAGAGGGGGAGAGAGAGAGAGAGAGAGATGGAGAGAGGAGGCATGCTCTCTTGTGTCTCTTCTTACAAGGGCACTAATCCCATCATGAGGGCTCCATCCTCATGACCTGATTACCTCCCAAGGGCCCCACCTCCAAATACTGTCATACTAGGGGTTAGGGTTGCAACATACGAATCTTGGGAGGACATAAACCTGCAGATCATAGCAGAGAATGAGTCAGTATAACATCTCTGGAAGGCAATTTTGTAACCAGTCACAAACTTTAACGTGTGTATCTTGGAACAGCAATTCCACTTCAGGAAATGTATTCTGAATATTGTGAAAACATCATAAATATGAGCAGAGAATATATTCAAGGATAATCATTACTGTGTTAGAATAGTAAAAACCTAAGATAAGCTTCAATGTCCAGCAGTAGCCTGGTATTCAAGTATTAACAAATTGGGGATGACTTTTGTGGCATGGAAAGATGTGAAGCAGGTTATAAAACAACCTGTGCAATTGCATCCCATTTTGGTTGAAATGTTCATATACGTGCATATGGATGCTGTTTGGAAGGAGATGGAACAAGGTATGAACAGTGGTTATCTTTGGCTAGTAGGATTGTGATTATAATGTTTTTCTTGATAATCTGTGTTTTCAAAATTTTCTAACATGGAAGGTACCACTTTTTAATAAGAAAAAGAGATAAATTATTATAGGAAACAAAATAACTGCCTCCATTTCAAGTTTCTAAGTTCACGTCTATTGAAGAAAAACATGTTTGTTTTTTAATGCAGTTGGTTTTTTGTTGTCACAGTTATAGGCTACAACATTATCGTTACAAATGTTTATTGAATTTGAAATCCTTAGGATTCTCGCATTGGGGCCATTTCACACAGGCAGATGGCAGGATATGGAACTTTTTGCTTGCATCCCTGCCTTTGACAACTGAGTAGCTGTAAGCGCCAGCAATTCTGTTCAGGGCAAAGTCTCTGAAGCACTTGAGAAAAGCAGAGGAAGAAATGTGAATTAGAGTCATGACTGCAGTTTCCTGTTGTATCTTGCTGCTTTGTACCAAACTTTGTACCAAACAAAAGAGAAAGGACAACTTTTTAAGTTACAAAAATAATACACGGTGATTCATTCAGTAAGTATTTGAGTTCTACTATATATGCCAGGTATTGTGTTAGGTGTAAGGGGTGCATAATGAACGAAACAGACAAAAATCCTTGCCCTCATAGAGCTACATTCTAATTGATGCAGACAGACAAGAAACAACTAAAAATGAAAGTGGATGATGCAATAGGTGTAGAGAAAAATAGAGCTGGGTAAGTGGATAATGTGTATGTCTGTGTGCCTGAGTATGGGCCAGTGGATGGGGGGGGTTGTTATTTTATATAGGGTGGGTAAGAAGGGCTCATGGATAAGATGACTTTTGAGCAGAGATTTGAATACGTGAAGGAGTGAACCATGCAGGTATCTGGAGGGGGAGGGCTCCAGGCTGAAGAATGTTTGATGATCAACCATGAGGTCAGAAGCAGTTTTATTCCACTTGTAAATGGAAACATCACTGTAGATATCTTTAAATACCTCAACAACAATAATAATAAATAATAAAGTGTAGTCAAGTAGTATATATGTAGCCTCCAGAAAGGTATCAGTTTATATCCCACAGCAGTATATGAAGGCATTAATTTTATGACCCCCTGTATAAGATACCATTTCTTAAAAATTGCTAGTTTCTTGGGCAAAACTTGGTATATCATTGTTTTATTTTAAAGTTCTTTTAGTATTAGGGCAGTTGAATAACTTTTCACATGTTTATTGGCCATTTGTGTTTCTTGTGTGTATGTGTATGTGTATGAGAGAGAGAGAGAGAGACACACACACGCACACATACACAGACAGACAGGAAAAGGAGAGAGAAAATTACCTATTTCTGTCCTTTGAGTGTTTTTCTTTTTTCTTTTGGGGAGTTGGTTTTTTTCTTATTGATTTGTAAACACTCATTATACATCAAGGATATTAAACTCCAACCTGTTTTATATGTTACCAGTGTTTTTCCTGGTTTGCTAATCATCTTTTCATTTTCTTTATGGTGTTTTGGCGATCTTATGGCCATCTTAGGTGGATCTGTCAGTCTTTCCTAGTGGCATCTGAACTTGGAGTTATGTGTGGAAAAGCCAGAAGGAGAACATTTATTGAGTGTTGTTGTTTTCAATGTGCCACGTACTACCCCAAGTGCTGCGTATTCATTCTTTTAGCTAATTGTCTCAATAGCCTTCTGAGCATTATTATCACCATTTTATAAATGTAAAACTGAGCTCTCACTGCAAACTAGCTTTAGAGTTGGGATATAAATCAACTAGCTTTAGAGTTGGATATAAATCTTCTAAATAGGAAGGTTTGCCTGACCACATTCTTTCTACTGCACAGAGCCTCCTGCTCTGTACTTGTGCATCCTTCCTACTCCCACCTCTAGATAACCTAGATGACCCCCAGATGATCCCAGCCCTAGATGCCCTGACCTAGAAGAAAGGGCACAGCCCAGGGACATGTGTGAAGTTTGTCCATCCCTCAGAGCTGTTGGTTAAAGTTTTCAGCTAACTGCTGGAACATTCCTTGGGAGTGAAGAGAGCTAATTATAATTTCCAAAGATTTGAGCAACCATGTGAATAAGATTATACTGTCCAGTGCCCAGAACCAGGTACAGTTTCCATCACTTATTGCTATATCTCCTGAGGAAAGAATCCTCAGTTTTAGCAGACGTAACTAGGATGTAAAAATTAGTTTCCTTTCTTTCTGAAGAAAGGATTTTAAAGAAATACTTCAAGAGATGGCAAAAACACAAAGAAGCACCGCCCTTGTAGCTGGTACTCACCTTGTTTCCACACTGCCTGGAAGAGTATGGAAAATTCAGTCATCATGAATTTTATCTGCCCCAGTAGCTGTTGAAAGATCTGACCCCTCCATGTTGTAAGATCACACTTACAGTCGTGGAAACCCTGGAAGCCAGAGGTCCAAATTCTAATTCCTGTGTATATTTTTTCTGGTTGAAGTTCTTCCTTTTTTTTTTTTTTTAACAACAAAAAGAAACTTATCCTTTATTGAGAGAAAAATTCTACTCTAGTAGTAAGATACAGAGGAAAATTTAGTCAGACCTTGTGCTATGCTCTGTACTTACAGAGATGGAATTTTTTTTTTTTTTTTGGCTTAAAATAACACAGATTTGTTATCTTACAGTTCTGGAATTCAGAAGTCCAAAATGGTTTCACCGGGATAAAAAGTCTTTGGCTGTAAAGAATTTGTTACAATTAGGAAATTTTTCCCGCATTTTTTACGTTACAAAACTTCACAGTACATCTTAAGTTTTCAAAGGTCCCAATTCCTTTTCAGAAATTTTTCCCCAGAAAAAATTATATTTATACGTATCTTCTAATTTTGCCTAAACTTTCTTTTTGAAGTTATTTCTTTGTATTTTAGGGCGGAGGGGTTAAAATACAAGAGGTTCCCTAGCGCTGTTTTCTTTTCCTCACGTCCATGGCCATTCAGATACCCTGACATCGCCTGTAGTAGGTATGCGAGTCGGCAGGAGTTTTCTTTGTTTAGGAGTGGGTGGGGCACGCATGTCTGGGGCCTCACTGACCTTCCATTCTGAAGTGTCGGGCTTGCCGCAGCTGGGCCAGCCGCTATTTCCCCCCTGCACATGCCTTCCTTCCTTCCTCATCATGCTCCCCACAGTACATGCTCTGGGCTTCCTTCTAGGGCACAGCAGGCCATGGGACTTGGCCCTTAATGTCTAATGGGAAAGCGTTTTCCTAGAAGAGTAGCAATTGGTCGGTATTAGCGTGGCCCTCTAGGATGGAGGCTGGCATTTCCATTCTTTGTTCACCTTTTGGTTGGAAGTACAGATGTCTGTGATGGCAACAGGACTAGTAATAGCAGAATATTTCTCAGATAACTAGCTGCTTGAGCTGCTACCAGAGCAAAATCATGTTGTGTTTGCAACTTATTTATTTATATATCATTGTCTCACATTAGATTATTATGAGATCCTTGAGGGTAAAGTATGAGAGGTGGTTAAAAGCAAGGTTTTAAGTCAGACAGACCTGAATTCAAATTGTGGCTTTGCCATTACCAGCTTTTCTGACCATAGACAAATTACTTAAACTCTTTGTGCCTCGGTTTCTTCATCTGCACAGTGGGGGTAATAATAATAATAATAATAATAATGATACTTTCCTCGTGAGATTGTTGTGCAGATTTTATTTTATTATTATTTTTTATTTATCTATTTTTAGATAAATATTTTTTGGCCACGCTGCACGGCTTGCAGGATCTCAGTTCCCCTACCAGGGATTGAACCCAGGCCACAGCAGTCAACGCCTGGAATCCTAACCACTGGTAACCAGGGAACTCCCACAGATTTTAAAAAGATTACAGTGTAGAAAACATTTAGCACAGTGCCTGGTTTGTAGCAAGGGCTCAAAAAATGTCATTGGTGATGCTGCTTTTTTTTTTTTTGTGATTTGTTTTTTAAAGTAATTTATTTATTTTTGGCTGCATTGGGTCTTTGTTGCTGCGAGCGGGCTTTCTCTAGTTGTGGAGAGCGGGGGCTACTCTTCGTTGCGGGTGCGTGGGCTTCTCGTTGTGGTGCGTGGGCTTCTCATTGTGGTGGCTTCCCTTGGTGTGCGGGCTTCAGTAGTTGTGGCACGTGGGCTTCAGTAGTTGTGGCACATGGGCTCTAGCGCGCAGGCTCAGTAGTTGTGGTGCACAGGTTTAGTTGCTCCGTGGCATGTGGGATCTTCCCAGACCAGGACTTGAACTCATGTCCCCTGCATTGGCAGGTGGATTCTTAACCACTGTGCAACCAGGGAAGTCCCTGATGCTGCTGTTAATATTAACTCTGGCGCTGTGAGCACCTTGCAAGTTGCTGTGAGTTTGGCTGAATGACTATATACAGGAAGTAGGGTTCGAAGGCCTTATCTGAGACTAGAAACATTTTCATGCCGTGTTCCCTGGGAAGTTGTACAAAAGCAGGTCTGATGATAGAGTGCCTGCCCATGTTAATAAAATTAACAAAGAACACTTCTTGAACAGTCTCCATCCCAGGAGAGCAGTTCATTGAGTTACTTGGGATTATTATGTTATATCCTGCTGGAATGTCTTCATTAATTTATATTTATTTTAGAATAACTCTGGGAACTTGAATTAGCGAACTGAATGCATTTGTAACTGATGGGGGAAGCAAGTTGCACCCTCAGTGATGTGTACTGTATGGAAAGACTGAGATTTTGCTTTTTTTTTTTTTTTTGCTTTTTAAAACTTTATTTCAACATAACTATACTTACAGAAATACACTCATATTGGTTATTAGAATGAAATTTAACTTATCCTACACAATTTGGACCAAAAAACGTGGTACACGGTTTGCTTTAAAAAAGAAAGAAAAAGCATTTGCAATCTGGCTTATTTTTCATCTTTAACAAATGTGTATAGAAGATCCACCATCAAATGCTGCTAAAGCAAACAGCATGAACCTTGAGAAATTAAACTTTGGTTTGTCTCTGAAAAATAACCGTACTGCACTGTAAAAGTTTATAAAATTGGTGCAACAAAACATTGTTGTAATGTTTCAATGCCAGTTCACAAAGTTCAATAACTAATGGATGTTGATGAGGGTGGGGAGAGCCTATGTGTACGTATGAAAGTATAAAAGCTATCCGATCTAGTTAATATTGCATGCAGATCACAAGTTTACTCAAACCAAGATTCAGATAATTTCTTAAATCTGAATTAACACTACTGGTCCAGTCCATCTGCTGTCAACAAGGAAACTGCACAGTAGCTATTTTTCTGATTTGTGCAAAGAAGAAAATGAAGTTTCTTCCCCCAGGTTTTCACTGTAGAACTGAAACTACAGGAAAGGTATTCTGAGGAGAGCAAGATTCTAAACTGTTGAAAAAGCAGTTCTTGGGACTGGCTGTCCAGTGGTTAGGGCTCCATGCTTTTACTGCCAGGGGCCCGAGTTTGGTCCCTGGTCAGGGAACTAAGATCCTGCAAGCCACGCAGTGTGGCCAAAAAAAAAAGATAAAAAAAAGAAAAAGAAAAAGAAAAAGCAGTTCTTGGTGTGGCCACAAGGGAATCAAAGAAATGTGCCCTTGAGAGGTCTTCGGAGATTCCCTGAACTGGCATCCCAGGTAAACGGTTGAGGCTCAGCACGTGGCCACCCAGCTCAAGTTCAGGCACTCTTTTCAATTCCATCCTTTCACACTGTGGTTCCTTTTGTTGTGGCTCCCTGGAGCTGTTTGGTACCTTGCCTAGGTAAATAGCCTTTAAAATTTTTTAAAAATACTTTGGCATGTGTTCAAAGCCTCCGGCTACTTAAATTCCAAAGAATAACATTCACTGCTTCTTTAAAAAAAAATCAGATCTGTTCTTTCTCCCAATCTGCAGGAAACCTTTTCCATCTCCAGCCCGTCTGTGCCCGATTGTGGGATCAGTAACGCCGCATCGTTGGCTGAGTGATGGACTGTAGGCAGGATGGCTTGGTCAGCTTCTGTCCCTCTCAACGATACAGAGCAAATCATGCTTCACAAGTCACCTGGGGATGTTTAGACAACCATGAGTGCTGTATTTGGTGTATGCGAGCGTCGTACCTTCCAGCGAGGTCTTTTGGACATAAAGTGACAGAAATCTATGGCCTCTTTCCCTTTTACAGATCTGATGTTTTGACATGGCTTCCTGCTTCAGTGCTGTTTGTGGGTATCATCTATGCTGGTTCCAGAGCACTGTCCAGACTGGTAAGTGTTAGAGGTCCCTTTCCCTTCTTCCCCTTTGCCTTTAACTTGTTGCACCTTGGATCAATAGGGGGCAAAGCAACAGCTTTAACGATGGTACAGCTAGATTGAAGAACAAGTCTTGGGGCTGAGGCCAACATGGAGTGCTCCCACTCCCTGAATTGAAGATAACCAGATAACAGGGAAGGACTGACTTGTTTTACAAGATGGAGAGCTGCAGATGGAGATGCAGGAAGTAGTGATATTTGTGGAGTCTCCTCTGCGTGGATACACCCCGTCCTTGGGATCAGGGAGGGTGGGCTCAGTCTGCTCCTTGCTTCCGGGGACCGTGACCTTGCCCATCAATAACACGGCCTGGGTGGGCTGGGCTTAGTCGTGGGTTCGCATGCTTGGCACGGAATTGATGCCCAGTACACGGGGACACTAGTGAAACAAGTGTTCATTCTGTCCTCCCACCCAGACCCCAGGACTGAGCTCCTCAAAGGAGGGTACTGTGAAGAACAGATTTCTTCCAGCTATGTTATATATGATATGGAACTCCAAAAATTTAGTTATTTTGCCACCAGAGGAGAATCCATAAATATCAGCATTGACCAGAGTCTCAGAACGTGGCTTAAAAATCAGGAACTTTTTTTTCATATAGTTAAGGTTTTCTTTGTTTGTTTGTTTTTAATTGAGGTATAGTTGCTTTACAATGTTGTATTAGTTTCTGCTGTACAACGAAGTGAATCAGCTATATGTATACATATATCCCCTCCCTCTTAGACCTCCCTCCCACCCCACCCCCCATCCCACCCACCTAGGTCACCACAGAGCATCAAGCTGAGCTCCCTGTGCTATACAGCAGGTTCCCACTAGCTATCTGTTTTACACATGGTAGTGTTTATATGTCAATCCCAATCTCCCTATTCATCCCACTTCCCCCTCCCCCACCGAATCCACATGTCCATTCTCTACATCTGCATCTCTATTCCTGCCCTGCAGATAGGTTCATCTGTACCATTTTTCTAGATTCCACATATATGTGTTAATACACGATATTTGTTTTTCTCTTTCTGATTTACTTCACTCCATATGACAGACTCTAGGTCCAGCCACGTCTCTGCAAATGACCCAATTTCATTCCTTTCTATGGCTGCATAATATTCCATTGTATATATGTACCACATCTTCTTTATCCATTCATCTGTCAATGGAACTTTAGGTTGCTTCCATGTCCTGGCTATTGTAAATAGTGCTGCAATGAACATTGGGGTGCATGTATCTTTTTGAATTATGGTTTTCTCAGGGTATATGCCCAGTAGTGGGATTGCTGGGTCATATGGTAGTTCTATTTTTAGTTTTTTAAGGAACCTCCATACTGTTCTCCATAGTGGCTGTACCAATTCACATTCCCACCAGTAGTGCAAGAGGGTTCCCTTTTCTCCACACCCTCTCCAGCATTTATTGTTTGTAGATTTTTTGATGATGGCCATTCTGACTGGTATGAGGTGATACCTCATTGTAGTTTTGATTTGCATTTCTCTAATGATTAGTGATGTTGAGCATCTTTTCATGTGTTTGTTGGTCATCTGTATGTCTTTTTTGGAGAAACATCTGTTTAGGTCTTCAGGAATGGTTTTATACTCTAATTGCTGTTTTTAATCTATCAGAAAATGATTGTATTCTAATGTTTGAAAAAATGCGAAATTTTCAAACAATTCAGTCTTTTAATGTAAAGTTTGTTGTTATGTTGGCCCCTTAGGCCTCAGATATGAAAACAGTAAAAACAAAATCTGCCTCTCTGGATAATAATAGTATTGTTAGGACAACTCCAAAGCTGCAAAATAGTGGCTGAGAATTAACTGCGATAATTTCTAAATTAAATCGATAATTTCTAAATTAAATCATCATTTTCCTTTCATGATTCATAAGCTTGAGTAGATGGGATGATGTGTGTGATGGGGGAGAAAATAGCCTGGGTGACCTAAGAAGTGAGACACAGAGCACGTTGGTGCTGAGCCCAGAACAGGGGGCCAGGCTGGCTCTCAGCTGCCGCTCTTGATGCTGTCAGGCTCCTCCAAGTCCATGGCCTCTCTTTACGGCCTCTGGCCTGCAGGGGGAGCTTCCTCTTCTATAGCAGAGTATAGGATTTGACTGGAAAACAAAAAAAACAAAAAACAATCTATTGTTGTACAAAAGTTCTTGAAATTTTTTGTAGGCTCTGGATAGTTATGGGTGCCAGAGTTTTGAAGTTTGAATAACTAAGGTGTTGTGCTAATAATTTTTTGTTTGTATAGTGCTTTTTCATGTGTTCTCCAGAGTGATTTCCTTTGTATCTTTTCATGTGTCTCACAGTCACCTGATATGTGAGGCAGATGTTAATAACCTGGCAGAGGAAAACACTTAGGTGTGGGAAGTCTTGGTAACCTGTCTCTAGTTCCAGGTAATGGCAGCTCTTCTGACTTCCCACCTTTTGCCTTTTCAGATTTGTCTCTTTAGGATCAATGTATATGGATTTTAGAATGAGCCCAGGGTACAGTAGTCATGCATAAACTTGAGACTTTTGGTTGCAAGTGTTAGAAAGCTCACCAACTGGTCTAAGAAAAGGGAAATTTCCTGGTTCACATTAATGAAAAGTCATAGTGTAGAAACTGCTTCAGGCATAGCTTGACCCAGAGGTTCCAATGACCTACTCAGAATCCAGCTTCTGTCTCTCTTTCAGTTCTCCTCTCTGTCTTTGCTTCATTTCAGAGCCAGGCTCTCGCCTCATGGGTGTTGTTGACTTCAGGCTGACATCCTCACAATTTTAAGTCTAATGGAGAGACTGTCTTCCTTGTAGCTTCTGCATGAGTCTCACAATTCACCCTGATTGCATCAATCAGGACCACTGCCCATCCCAGGTCTAAAAGCTGGATGGATTTACATTGATTGACCAGTCCTGGATCATGACTTTTCTGAACCATTCACTGTGACTGGAGAGACTCAGGGCATTTGGCCAGCCCTGGCCATACAGGATCCCCAGCTGGACCCACAGACTGAGAAAGGGTGAGGCAGATGCTTTATATTGGAGTGCTTTACCAAGGAAGGGATAAGGAGGCTAGGTGGCCAAAAACCCCTCAAAAGTCCATTGTAAATGTCAATCTAGTATGTCTCAGGCAGATGGAGATTTCTGTAACCTGGAACAATGCTTCTTAGAGTGTGGTCCACAGAAGGTGATAGCCTGTGAGCTCTTTGTTACCTGTCTGTAAGGAGATTGTGCCAGAATGAACATCACGCTTGGCACTAAACACGCTGATTAGTTTGAGCTGACTTTTTTTTTTCATAGCAGGACTTTTTGAGGAAGGAAGCAGTGCACTGACTTATATTCTGTGTGAGCCCCTTATCTTTTGGAGGGACCGCATTTGAGTGCCCCTGGCCTAGAGCACAGACTTCTCTCATAGGCAGAACGAAGCTGCTGCAATTCAAACTCTGAGCAAAGGGAAACAACCCCAAACCAAATATACCCGATTAGAGTGGGAGGAGGACAGAAAGGAGACACTTATTATTGTTTTTTTTAGTGAAATAACTCAACCCAGCATCTGTTCTTTGTTTTCTGAGTTTTTTGTTTTTACATAGTTGCTTAAAAATTTACAGAGTGGATGAAACACGAGGCACTCGTACAGCTTGTGTTAGATGGAAAACCCGTGTAAGTATGCTGGTGCCAGGCTGGCAGTTTCATGAATCCACGAGGACCTGGGGGAAACATGCTCAGTTAAAATCCGTGGGTGTGTTGTTATGCAAAACACTTAGGAAGTTGCTTTGCTCCATAAAGGCCTCCTTAATCTGACAAGAATTTGAAGCTATTCTTCTGATGTGCAACTCCTGAGAGCAAGCTGATTTAACTCTGCAAAGGCGAGGTGGGGACAGTTCTTTATTGATTTTTCTACCTGGAACTCACAACCGAATGATAGAATTAAGGGAAGGAGATTATTCTTGTGGCTCTCCATTCAGCAAATATTTGTTGGGGAATCTACTTCTGGGGGCTTAATGAGGAATAAGACCTGCTTCCTGACCTTGAAGAACTTCCAGGGGAATCCATGAGAGACACACAACTCACCATGGGAACAGGCATCGCGAATAGTCAGTGTTATATATGTGTGCCGGGCACTTCCTCTTGTCAACCCTCATGACATATGAAGTAGGACTTCATTACTCCCATTTACAGTTGAGGAAACTGAGATGCAAATTATTTGGCCAAGGTCACCAACTAGTAAATGTTAAAGCAGAGATGCAGACTCAAGCCTGTCCAACGATAGCGGTTCATTTGCAACGCTTACCCTCTTTCCTCCCTAAATCACAACAAGCAGAGGAGATGAGCCCATCAGGATGGAGCTGGGAGGAGGGGAGAGGAGCCGTGTGGCTGTCCTCCCTTCTACAGGGGCTAATTTGGCTCTGCCTGGCCAGCTTTCCTGCCCTGAGTAAGGTCACAGTGATGAGGGCTGATGGCATGAATGTCAGCCTTTGGAGGGACAGGACAACTTGAACCAGTCGTTATTACTCTTATGATAATTTCCCTGTCGCAGCCCTTCTCAGCTGGACAGGATTGCCTCAAAGCCTGTGCTGGTGAGTGTTTAGAACAGATGTGCAGATTCTCACACTCGGGACCTTGCCAGGGAGAAGCCATCCCAGTGCTGGTGATCTGGTTGCTCAAACCATGCTCTTTTCTTGCTCAGGGTCAGCAGTTGGAAGACTCCGCAAATCTAAATTGAGGCATCTCGACAGGACTGGCCTTGGTTACCTACCCAGCACTTTGATCTTGAGCCTTTCCTAACTGCTTGTCAGGGTTTCTGTCTTCACTCAACACAATGGAATAGAGATTGGCCGGGGGTGTCGGTGAGGAAACACACATGGATAATCAGACTCGCATGGAGTGAAATTACTCAGTTAAGCAAACTGGAGCCTGTGGGTTCCCTCCCACTTGGTTTGGCTCCAATATCATGTAAGGGATCTTGGATCCATAGGGAAAAGAACATAAATGTTGATCTATCAATAGAATGGAGACCCTTCCCCTAAGGTTCCCTGTCACTGTGGTTAGAGGCAGTTCTCCTCTTTCACATGGTTTTCTCATCAGAGGTGATCAGAGTCCGACTGCAAGGATTACTTAAGATGTGGGCGCAGTGGCAAAATAATAACCCCGTCCTCTGCATTTTGTTATGTTCCTGCCCCATCTAAAGATGTTTTCCATAACCCTTATAAAATGACTTATTAAAACTGTGCTCCAAGCGGAAAACTTCATGACACTGGACTTAGCAGTGATTTATTGGCTATAACAGCAAGACACATGCAACAAAAGAAAAAAACAGGCAAATTGGACTTCATCAAAATGAAAAACTTCGGTGTATCAGTGCACGCTGTCAACAGAGTAAAATGGCAATTCATAGAACGGGAGAAAATATTTGAAAATCATCTATCTGATAAGGGATTAATATCCAGAACATATAAAAAACTCCTAAAATTCAACAACAAAAACCAAACAACCTGATTGAAAAATGGGCAAAGGACTTGAATAGACATTTCTCCAAAGAAGATATGCAAATGGCCACTGAGCCCATGATGAGGTACTCAACATCATTAAGCATTAGGGAAATACAAATCAAAATCATGAGATACCACTTCGTGCCCATTAGGATGACTGTTATCAAAAAAAATAGAAAATAGCAAGTGTTGGTGAGAGTGTGGAGAAGTTGGAACTCTTGTGCACTGCTTTTGGGAATGCAAAATGGTACAGCTGCAATGAAAAACAGTATGGTGATTCCTCAAAAAGTTGAAAATAGAGTTACCATATGACCCAACAAAAAAATTGAAAGCAGGGACTTGAGCAGATATTTTGTATACCTGTGTTCACAGCAGCATTATCCACAGTAGCCAAAAGTTGGAAACAATCCAAGTGTCTATTGACAGATGAATGGATAAACAAAATAGTATATCAGTACAATGGAATATTATTCAGACTTAAAAAGGAAGAAAATTCTGACACGTGCTACAACATGGATGAACCTTGAAGACATTATGTTAAATGAAATAAGCCAGTCACAAAAGGTCAAGTCCTGTATGATTCTACTAATATGAGTTACTTAGAATAGTCAAATTTATAGAGACAGAGAGTATTGGTGCTTACCAGGAGCTGTGGGCTGGGGAGAATGGGGAATTATTGTTTAATGGGGCCAGAATTTCAGATGAAAAGAGTTCTGTGAAAGGATGGTGGTGATGGTTGCACAACAATGTGAATGTACTTAATGCCACTGAACTATACACGTAAAAACGGTTAAAATGGTAAATGTTATATGTATATTTTACCACAATTAAAAAGATATGTTTATAACTCCCCTCCCCAGGCTACAACAGAGATTTTCTTGAGGATTATATGGGGGAGGGGGATATGTTCTCACTCGCCTCCCTCAGAGCCCTTTCTGGTGCTATAGGAGGAGCATATTTAATTTAACTGAATTCATTCCTATGCACTCGTTTAAAAAAGGGTGAGAAAAATAGCAGTTCACTGAGAGCGGGCCAACCTGCCCTCTGTAGTAGCACGTGCATTTATGCCCCCAAGTGAGGTTCTTATTCCCATGCATCTTACAAGCTGGTATTCTAAGCTGCCTATTTTTCAAATAAAAAGGCCCCTAGCCTCCCTGGTGGCGCAGTGGTTGAGAGTCCGCCTGCCGATGCAGGGGATACGGGTTCGTGCCCCGGTCTGGGAGGATCCCATATGCCGCGGAGCGGCTGGGCCCGTGAGCCATGGCCGCTGGGCCTGCGCATCCGGAGCCTGTGCTCCGCAACGGGGGAGGCCACAACAGTGAGAGGCCCGCATACCGCAAAAAAAAAAAAAAAAAAAAAAAAAGGCCCCTAAACACAGGTCAGCTACTTTATGTGATGAGCAGATGAAGGAGGGACGTGGCCTCCAAGCTGGTGCTGGAGATACTCTGGCAAAGAGGGAGTCTGGCCCTCTGCCCTCAAGGAGTTGGCCAGGGAGTTCCCTGGAGGTCCAGTGGTTAGGACTCTGTGCTTTCATAGCCAAGGGCCCGGGTTCGATCCCTGGTCGGGGAACTAAGATCCCAAAAGCCGCTTGGTGAGGCCAAAAAAAAAAAAAAAAAAAAAGGCGTTGGCCAGTTAACGACAGAATGATAAAATTAATGTAAATAAGCACTCAAATTTATCTCATGCCAATCAATTTGTGAACACATTCATTTATATGTACACATAAACATATTCAAACACCTCAACTGTCTTCCCAAAAGGATGTGTTGTGGCTTAAAAGAATAATGATGATGAAAATAAGATAAGCATTTCTTATGAATAGAATTTAAAAGAAATCTAGGTCAAGGGTAATTGAAGAAGAGCTAGATGAGACCACAGAGAGACTTAGCACATAGAAATTTATGCTGTAATGCCTTTGAAATAAATACAGTTGGGCCTTGGATTCAGCTCTCAGCTTTCTGCAGCCGAATGAAGAAGTTATGAGACTCTCAGTGCTTTAGAGAAAAGCAGGTTGTTGCCGCAGACATGCTTCTTCCTTGCTGTCAGGTCCTGAGTCCTCATAAAGGGTAAACTGGGCTACTTAGGGTCTTCAATTGCGTCCTTATAACAAACACAATGGTAACCTGATTTCTGGGATTCTTAGTGCATTTCGGAGGCCTAATGACAGCGCAGTTCAGTGGGAGCAATTCTCTGGGGCTAAAATCTCTGCTCTCCAATTATCCGGCTCCCTTCCTGTAGGAACAGTTATGTCTGGCATGCGTGATTTTGATGAAAACTAGGCAGCCAACGGTTCAAAGTTACATTCTTTGGCAAGGGCCTGGCCAGCAATTGTATATCGCAGATTAAGGCCACGTCCACATATTTAAAAATCACCCAAACTGAAGGTAGGATTGATGTTTTTCTATAAAAACTTAGAAGTCGACCCAAGACTTGGCTAAGGGAGTCATCCCCACTCCTACAGCGTGACCCGAGGCCATGCCTGTGGGCAGGGCCAGGATTTTCGGTAGAAAACTGTTTTAAGTCAGTTCCAACACCTGAACAAATAACAATCAAGGCTTGAAAATTCCACTCTGGGAAGCATGGGAATAATGAAAAATCTTAAGTAATAACTACCAATTTCTCTTTACATCCAGAGAAAAATCTCCAATGGTACATGGATGCAATGTAAAATTATAAGTGAATGTTAAAATTTTAAGAATAAATTAGTTGCAAACTGTGCCCCTAAGTAATGAAATGAATTGAACTGTAGGGTAGTTGAATTCGGTCAATTACATTTTGTGTCAAAAGTGATAACTTGGGCTTCATGGTAGTTGATCTTGAGCCATTTTTCCTGATGAAAGATGGTGGGGACCTTTTGTTATTGAGGCCGTTCCCAGAGTCCTGACGTGAAAGAACAGACTTGTTTTTCTGTTCTCTATAGCAGCAAGCTAGTGTCTAGATCGTCTAAAAGTGGTTTCAAATTATTAAGAGGCAGGTTAAAAAGGAGAACCAAAATATATCCTTCCTTTTTTCTCATCCGTATAACGGGAATGTTAATAGTATCTCCCTCATAGATTTATTATGATGATTGAATATGTAAAAGCAATTAAAACAGTGTCTGGGGGCTTCCCTAGTGGCACAGTGGTTAAGGATCTGCCTGCCAGTGCAGGAGACATGGGTTTGAGCCCTGCTCTGGGAAGATCCCACATGCCGCGGAGCAACTAAGCCCATGTGCCATAACTACTGAGCCTACACTCTAGAGCCTGCAAGCCACAGCTACTGAGCCCGTGCACTGCAACTACTGAAGCCCGTGCACCCTAGAACCCATGCGCCACAACAAGAGAAGCCACCACAATAAGAAACCCGTGCACTGCAACGAAGAGTAGCCCCGGCTCCCCGCAACTAGAGAAAGCCCACGTGCAGCAACGAAGACCCAACACAGCCAAAATTAAGTAAATACATTTATAAAAAAAATAAAACGCACAGTGACAGCAGTAACATTAAAAAAAACAAAACAGAGTCTGGTACATAGTAAGTATTCAGTATATATTAGCTATTATTATCATATCTCAGAACTTTTTTTGTTTGTTTTTTTGGCTGCACCATGTGGCTTGTGGGATCTTATTTCCCCAACCAGGGATCGAACCTGTGCCCCCTGCAGTGGAAGCGTGGAGTCTTAACCACTGGATTACCAGGGAATTCCTCATTTCCCAGCACTTCTGTCTGATTTCACAAAAATAAGTCCTGCTGAACCTCACTCCATAAAGATAAAAGGCAGGTTTTCTAAAATAATCAGTCACTGGAGTCTCTTGAACTAATAATGTAGTTCAGACTGGGGCTTCATGCACAGAGGTAGAGGCCAAGGGAAAATCAGTAATCATAAATTGCAGACTGCCTTAATACTGTTTTTGATAGATCTCTATGGAGGCTGATAAAATCAGTCGTAGAATTACTGTTTCTAAAGCCCGTTAGCTCCTCAGTCGGAAAAATGGCTTGAGAAATTCAGATTAAAAATTTTTTAAGTGGAAATGGAAGATATCCCTTTAAAAAATGGCATAGAGTTTACTCCGAGGTCATCTGTTTTAGATCATACCAGTTATATTGCTGGAGGAAGCAGACTGGCAGGATTTGGAACACAATGGTATTAGACTTTGCACAGTTGTAGGTCCAGGAAGTTTACACTGGGGGCTTGCTGTAATTTGGCTCCTATAACATCGAGGCTGGGAGCGTGGGCGTTGCCATTACTGGGTTGGAGTCATGGAGTCATACCCAGAACTAGTTGTGAGCTCGCCAGCAAGCTGCCCCATCACTCTAAGCTTCAGTTTCCTTGTCTGTAAATCAGGGCAACAAGCATCCGTGGATACAGTTGTTGAGATATGGTTTAAATAAGAGAATGCAATTAAAATAATTAGCACTGTGCTGAACACATTGTTGGTATCTATTATTAGAGAACTTTAATATCAGTTCTGGGGACTTCCCTGGTGGTCCAGTGGTTAAGACTCCACGCTCTCAATGCAGGGAGCCTGGGTTCGATCCATGGTCGGGGAAATAGATCCTGCATGCATGACTCAACTAAGAGTTAGCATGCCACAACTAAGGAACCCACATGCTGCAACTAAAGATCTTGTATGCTGCAACTAAGACCCAGTGCAGCCAAAAATAAATAATTAATAAATAAATAGTTTAAAAAAAATTTTTAATTAAAAAAATTAAAAGGCAACTTTCTTTTAAAAAATTAAAAATAAAATAGAATAAAAAATAAAATAAAATCAGTTCTGTATGTGTAGATAGATCCTTTTCCAGAATCTGATCAGAATCTCCTAGGGAGATGGAGAAACCTGTCCACGGTTTATAAAATTGAGAAAATTAAGCCTCCTTGAAGTCTAGAGTTAGCGTCTAGAGTCACCCTAAATCTCGTTTCCTTACTGATTTTATAGTCAAGGAGGCAAAAGCATTTTAAATCAGGGCTTAATTTTAAATAAATAAGATCCAGGTTGCCCTTTCATTTTCATGTCACGTACCACAGGATTAACCTCTCTAAGATTTTCTGTGCTATCTTCTTAGGCTCAGACCTAGAAGGCCAGGGCCCACATTTTCCAAACATGAGCCCAATGGATAAAGCCAATTAAAAAATCTCTTTAATAATCTTAAAATACATAAAGAATAATTGAAAATATAAAAGTTTAAGAGGGATAAAAAGAAGCACAAAAGATGAAAAACATAGAAAATAATTAAAATAAAGGATGATTTTAAAAGGAAAAAAGTTTCAGCTGAACTTTTAAAGGAGTAGAGAACGTTAAAAAGGCAAGAAAAATGTAAGGTGAGAGTTCAGAATGAAATGAAACAGTGTGAGTTAGAACAAAATACTAAAATAGGTCAGAGCTATACAGTTATAAAAGCCTTAAAGACAAGGTAAAAATATATACTCCCAGGGACTTCCCTGGTGGCACAGTGGTTAAGAATCTGCCTGCCAGTGCAGGGGACACGGGTTCAAGCCCTGGTCCGGGAAGATCCCACATGCCGTGGAGCAACTAAGCCCGTGTGCCACAACTACTGAGCCCGCGCTCTAGAGCCCACATGCCACAACTACTGAGCCCACGTGCCACAACTACTGAAGCCCGTGTCTAGAGCCTGTGCTCCACAACAAGAGAAGCCACCACAATGAGAAGCCCGTGCACCGCAACGAAGAGTAGCCCCCGCTCGTCGCAACTAGAGAAAAGCCTGCACGCAGTAATAAAGACCCAACGCAGCCAAAAGATGAAGAATACATCCATCTGGAAGTGGTTGGGCAGCAACATCTGCTTAAAGACCCACTTAAGAGTCCTCGAAGCTGGAAAAATTTCTCAGCTCAGGGTCCTCCATCGAGGCCACTGAGCGTGGGCTTGGTACCTCTTAATATTGACAGCCTTCATGCAGTGCTCCTGCATTATTTCCATCATTCCTCCCTATAGCTCCAGGTCGTAGATACTGTTATCCTCATACTACAGAGGAGCAAACTGTTTGGATACGTGCCCTGCTCCACTAGCAGATGGTGGAGCTGGAGCCTGAAGCCCAGCTGATGCCAAAACCCATGCATTATTCTTGATCTTTGTCTGCTTTCCAGGAGACATTATCATCAGCAGCAGCAACAAAGACAATAGCACAATCCCTCGCCCCTTAATCCCTCCCCTTTACCTTGTCAAGATTATCTATCAAATTAGGAAAGACTGCTGTTCTTAGCAAACAGCCCAGCGATAGTCAATGTGCAGTGGGTACTCTGTGTATCTTGATAACCCACTGGAGTGTTACCTTATTTTTATATCTTCTCCCTCCCCCCCTTTCTGAGGGTACAAAGTTGATCCCAGTTATCCCATCATTTACTGCAGTTCAATCTCCTAAATATTTCCCTCATGTGGCCCCTTTTCTCCATCTTCGCTGCTACTACCAAGTTCAGGCCACCATCTTGTCATTCCTTGTATTAGTTTCCTGTAGCTGCTGTAACAAATTGCCACCTACCGAGGTGGCTTCAAACAACAGAAATTTATTCTCTCCCAGTTCTGGAGGCCAGGGGTCTGAAGTGAGTGCCAAGGTGTGTCAGCAGAGCTGCGCTCCCTCCAGAGGCTATAGGGGAGAATCTGCTCCTTGCCTCTCTCTTCCAGCTTCTGGTGGCTGCTGACACTCCTTGGCTCATGGCTGCATCATTCCAGTCTCTGCCTCTGGGGTCACATCGCCTCCTCCTCTGTGTGTGTCAGATATCTGCCTGTCTCTTAGGAGGAGATCTGTGTTTGCATTTGGGACCCACCCGGATAATCCAGAGTAACCTCCCCACCTCCAGATTCTCACCTTAATCACATTTGCAAAGGCCCTTTTTTCACCCTATGAGGTGACGTTCATGGGTTCCAGGGACTAGGATGCAGCTATAGTTTGGAGGGCCGTTTTTCCGTCTACCACACCACTGAACTTTCGCAGCCATCTCTGCCTCCTTTGCCCCACCCAGCAGTCCAAGGTCCCCTAAACATGCAGATCAAATCATGCACGGTGGGCTTTAAACTCTTCAGTGTCTCTTATGGGCCTTGGGATGGTCCTGATTCCCTGATAGGGCCCATGATTACCTCTCCACCTTCCTCTCCCCCACTTTTCCCTTCCACACTATATTCCACCCCACTCAGGTCCCCCTGGTTCCCCGAGGAGGTGGGCTTCCTCACTCTTCTGCGCCCTTGTGTGTGCCTCCAGCCCTCTCCCGCCTTGTCTCTTTTTGCTGGGCTCATTCTTTTTTTTTTTTCTTTTTTCCCTTTGGCCATGCCATGCGTCATGCAGGATCTCAGTTCCCCAACCAGATATCGAAGCCACGTCCCCTGCATTGGGAGTGTGGAGTCTTAACCAGTGGACCACCAGGGAAGTCCCTGGGCTCATTCTAGTTCATCATTCTGCTCTCGTTTAGACTTTGCACTTCACTTCCTCCGAGAAGGCGTGCTCTGCCCACACTGGGTTGGTCATGCCTTTCTGTGCATTCGGTCAGAGCTCTTACCTCAATAGGGACAGCCTCTCTAACATATGTCCACCTGTTCACAGGATGTGTCCCCTGCACCTGGCATGGCACCTGCCACACAGTAGGTGCTTAATAAATGATGAGAATACCCGTAAGAGGGGAGCCTGTACATCCACCCTACTGAGCACAATGCTGCAAGCAAGAACACTGATCCACGCAGAAGAATTTTTGCTGGAGAGCAGTATCAACGTGAATGCCAAAAGTGCCCACAGATCTTTATTTTTAAGCATAAATCAAGAATTATGTAATTATGAGATCCAAGAAAATATTTTCATGCTTATTCCTTTGTTTTCTTTCAGGCCATTCCTGTGTTTCTGACTTTGCATAATGTAGCCGAAGTTATAATCTGTGGGCACCAGAAGTGTTTTCAGAAAGAGGTAAATGATTACGCAAAAGGCTAGTTTCACTTCCCTTGCTTGAAATTTCAAAGACGTGCTTTTTATGTATGGTCCATATTAGTGTCTGCCTTTTCCTGCCATCTGTTTCCAGTCAAGCCTGCCTGACGGTGGTCACTAATTTCAAGGATCATGGTTTTGACATCCCTTCAGTTCACCAAACATACGTGGGGATGCTTGTGGGTCTGAATGGACCTCAACCCCAGGCCAGCGCTGAGCCAGGGCCTGGGGGGCCAAGGTAGAGATGACTGTGGGCCTGGATGGTGGGGGGGGCATTCCCCCCCTCCCCCCACCGCATCCCAGAACCATGAGGAAATATTTGGCGAGCTTCCCACAGGGTGCTAGGAGCTTTAGCCCACCCTGGGGACATCCTCTTTTCCTCCCGACCCCGGCTCTGCCTTCCACCAGTTGGAACACGTTTCCTCACCTTCCGGGCCTCCATCCATGAAAAGGGGAGAAAAATGTCACCCACTCAAAGAGTCATTGGGAGGACACCATGCAGCACAGGTGCTGGTAGGTGCTCCCAACACTTTCCGGCACATAGTAGGTGCTTTGTACCTACTATGTAGTTTAGCTATGATTTTTAATGTTAGTGGTGGTTTTAGTTTGGTACCTCTTTTGAGAGTTCCTTTTTTCTGACATCTGCCTGTTTCAAATGACTTCACATCAAAATTTTGGAACTTTTAAGCTCGAGAGAGGCTAGTGGGCCATGCAGGCAGCAGCACACTTCTTACAGGTGTGCCAGGGACAGAGAGACACCTTTCCTGTGGCCAAGGCCACTCCACACACCACCACTCCCGAGGGACCTTTCTGACACATGGATCTGATCATGTCCCCCTACATACAGCCCTTCAGGACCACCCAGAAGCTACCTGGAGGCCTGCAAAGCCCTTCACCACTTGGGCCCATCCACCTCTCTGGCTTCAGAAATTCCAGCCACAACCAAATGTCTCACTTTCCCTAGACCATGTCATAGTGTTTCTCTCATCTGATCTGTCAGCAAACCTCTTCGTGCACCCCTGTCCCATTCACTCTGTGAATATTTCTACATCCCTGTGTGCATGGCCACCCTGCCAGGCCCGGGTCTACAGTCGTAAGCAAGAGGCATGATTGCTGCTCTTACAGAGCATCAGCCCAGAAGGGGAGACAGACATTAAACTAAGAATTAGACCCACCTGCTCGATTGTGTGGCCAGAGCAGGCCACTCTGGGGAAGTGACATTAAACCCAGACAAAGGATGAACAGGAGTTAGACATGGTGGGGAGGGGAGGGCGCCCTGGAAGAGGAAGCAGCAGAGGCAAAGGACCAGACAGAGGAAGGGACTTGGTGGAAGTCATTCTGGGCTGTGTGGCTGGAGCTTGATGAGAAAGAGAGGGGGCGCTTAGGACGAGGCTGGAGGCGGGCCTTTGGGGCTGAGCTAGGAATTTGGGATTTATGCTGAGTGCACTGGGAGGAACCGGTTGGGTTATAAGGCCCACAGACACTGTGCAGCTTCACAGTGTTAAAAGCTCCCCCAGTTTCTGCGGAGGAGAACGGATTACAGGAGGCGAGGGAAGCCTGTAGTGACTCCAGCAAGGCTCCATACTTTAGGCTAATCTGCCTGCCGTGGGAACCTTCCCTGACACCTCAGGCAACTTGGGCACCTTCAGCTGACATTTTACTTATCACACCAGCTTGCAATTTCCATATTTCATCAATTCTAACGTGTGCTTCTTTTTCTCACATCTAACATTTTCACTATCAGGACTTCCCTGGCGGTCCAGTGGTTAAGTGCTTCCACTGCAGGGGGCACAGGTTCGATCCCTGGTCAGGGAACTAAGATCCCACATGCTGCATGGTGTGGTCAAAAAAATAAATAAATAAAAATAAAATAATTCTTCAAAAAATAAAAAATAAGTTTTCACTATCTAAAATCAGGGTGCTTTTATAGTCAATGGTATGTCCTGGTCTAATTTTTTTTTTTTCTTAGTAGTATAAAAAATACTAATTTTACAATCAGTGGCATCTTAAATTCAGTGAAATACAGTATGATTTTCCCTGTATCTCTGCCTGCTTCCAGCCCTCTCATTGCAGTGACCCTGTGGTTGGGTGTTTTTTGGAGCCCCAGGTCTCAGCCCAAGGACTGGAGCTGAGCTGAAATATTCACTAACTGGTCACTTAGGTTCCATGAGCTGCTCAGCTTCTGCGAGACTAGTCAGACCCTGACTCAATTCCACTCAAATTCCAAAGAAGACTTCTTATTCACAAAATGGATACCTTTTGTGTGAATTAAAAATGAAGATTTACCTGGTCTAGGGATGAGATCCAGCCATCTTCAGGGATACTGCTTTCTTTTTTGGGGGGGCCACACCACTTGGCATGTGGGTTCTTAATTCCCTGACCAGGGATAGAACCTGCACCCCCTGCATTGGAAGCACGCTGTCTTAACCACTGGACCTCCAGGGAAGTCCCTCAGTGGGGTATTGCTTCTTGATGGACAAGTCAGATCAGGTAGGTGAAGGTGAGGGTGGGACATGGGGCTGGAGGGTCCTCAGTGTATTTCCACCAAGCAGAGCCCAAGGGCCAGACTCCCAGGCCAAGAGGACCTTTCCTCGGAAGCCATTGGGTGAATACCAAAATATTGTGAATCTTCAACTCCATTTCATTACTGACACAAAACACATCATTTCTTGTCAGGGCAAATTAGGAAACAATTGAGTGGGTTACATATCTATTTAGTTATTTTTTTTAAAAAAACCCTTTCTTTCCTTTACGAATATCATAAGATGTAATAAGTCGTAGAAAATGCAGAGGAAAAAAATGTCAGAAATCAACTGTGATCTTACTTCCTAGAGGAAACGACTTCATTCTTTCAGTTCAAACGTATGTAGAATATTTACAGAAATGATAAAATACATCCTGTTTTTCCATTGATCGATTTGTCGGAATCCCTAAATGCCTCATTTCTCTCCACATGGAATGCAGTGTGTTGGCCAGTCCCTGTTTGTAGACTTGTAGGTGGTTTCTAGTAGTTTGGTGTTAAAATCTGCTCTGTGATGAAGATGACCGTGATATGTTCGTCATATGATTTACATTCCTGATCATTGAGCCTGGAGCCATGACCAAGCGACCGGGTGTCATGAGGAACATGGTTGGACGCCACCTCTCAGACTTGACCTGTGACTCCGGACGTGGGCTCTTTGGTCCGTTATGTGTCAGGTTCCCCTAGAATGGCCCTGGGAGAGTAGAGCTGACCTCCTCATGACCTCGCTCCCAGATGATGACAATAAGCTCTATCTGGGCTGTGGTTCATTGTCACCGTCCATAACTAGTTCTTTGTGTATGTGCACACACACGCACACGGTTTGACTCCAAGCGTGTGGGTTGTGGAATTACTCTCACTAACTTGCAGATATATTTGTCACGGTTTAACCTTAGAATACTGCTATTCATTCATTGGTTCACTCAACATTTATGAAGTATATGCTACATGTCAAACATCTTGCAAGCTCTACAGCTACAGATGTGGAGAGACACATTTATCACCCTCACAGAACTCAGGCTGAATGGGGAGCTGACATGTAAACAGGTGCTGGGATGCCCATAGAATGTCCTATGAGATGGAACAGGCATGTGGGTGCACTGGGGGGCGACCGCTGGTAAGTCTGCTTGCAAGGGCCAGATTTGAACCCAGTCACACAAATGGGTAGGAATTTTCTGGGCACTCCAGGCAGAGAGGAAGCAGCCAATGAAGGCCAGGGGCCTGAAAGGGCCGGTGGGTATCACTGCAGGACTGGCTGTGACAGAATAGAGTCCAAAAGGGTCAGGCTCTGGAGCCCGATCGCCTGGGCGCACACCCTGTGATCCCGAGCAACCTACCCGATTTCTCTGTGCCTCAGCATCCTCATCTGTAGCACGTAACCCAGGACTGTACATTAACCCGTAGTGACACGAGTCAATATGTGTTGAGTACCTAGGACAGCACCAGCGGTCCTCAGAGCGCGTTAGCTTACCCAGAGCGGTGTCAGCTACTTACTGCGACTTTGGCAAGGTGACTCTTGAAGAGCTATAGGGACCCACGCAGAGCTGAGATGTCATTCGGACTTATCACTGGGTGATTTGGGGACCGAGGGCCTTGTGGAGGGGAATCCCGGACACAGACTCCTCAGTTGCTCTCGGAGCCTTGGGGGCTGGAGCTCCGTAATGAATTTCTTGCTGGTTTTCACTCTCCATGTCTCAGGTTCTGGGCTCCTGTAGTCAGAGGAGGTCAAAATAAAAAGGACTC
Source organism: Mesoplodon mirus (assembly GCF_964341445.2). Taxonomy (NCBI): domain Eukaryota; kingdom Metazoa; phylum Chordata; class Mammalia; order Artiodactyla; family Ziphiidae; genus Mesoplodon; species Mesoplodon mirus. The sequence continues at coordinate 39,964,903 of NC_138989.1, read as the reverse complement.
TCTCCTCTGTGGGATGGGCAAACTCCTTCGGGCACTAAGGTTGATTTGCTGCCCTGTAACGGAAGCCCCCGAGCACCTGCTGGTGAACATGTCACTCATGGAAGAGTTGAGCATCCTTTTTGTTCCCATCCTCTCCACTCCTTCTCCTCCTCCAGACTCTGGAGATGTCAGCTTTATTTAGCTCAGAATCTTTTAGTGACACGTTTTCCCATGTTGGGGGCAATTATCCAGGTGGGAGCCAGGTCACCTCTGCGTGTGTCATCCTTTCTGTATTGAGGGATAAGTGTCCCCACTGGGGGGCAGTGGAGTCAAGGTTGGCTTTGCCTTTGGTCTCTGCTGAGGCCGGTTCCACAAAGATGAGAGATAACGTATAAGAGATAGCAGAGGATCTAAAGATGGGAGCCACTGCTTTGTACACACACATCATGTGTTTATTAAAACAATGCAATGTGGATTATTTAGTCACACATGAAAGCTTAAGATAGCCTTCATAGCAAACCACATGTTTCTCTTGCCAGTGCTTTACTTTTTAAAAAAAATTGAGATATAATTGACAGATAAAATTATATTTGTTTCAGGTGTTCAATATAATGATTCAATGTATATATTTCAAAACAATCACCACAATAAGTCTAGTTAACATCCATCACCACGCATTTGTTTTTCTTGTGATGAGAAGTTTTAAGATCTACTCTCTTAGCAACTTCCGAATATATTCAATACAATATGCTGTTGTTAACTATAGTCACCGCATTGTATGTTACGTCCCCAGGCTTTGCTTATTTTATAATAACTGAAATTTTGTACCTTTTGAGTGCTTCATTTTTTTTTTTTTTTTTTTTTTGCGGTACACTGGCTCCTCACTGCCATGGCCTCTCCCGTTGCGGAGCACAGGCTCCGGACTGAGTGCCTCATTTTTAAACAATATGTTCATAGTTCACACTTTATCTGAACTGGAGTAAAAGAAAATTGCAGTTTGTCCTCAACTAGCAAAATAATCCTTCTGAAATGTCCGGAATTAATCTATTATCTTGCCTGACCATTTCCCCTGTCAAATATGAAAAAAATCTATGCTTCCTCCTGCTAGAGCCTTCTTCCCAAGTGCCAAGGACTAATTCCCTTAAACTGACCAATAAAAAGGAGGTAACAAAGGTAGAGTATGCATTAGAATTTCTTCATTTCAGGGAGCTCTAAACGGCAACTTTAGATTTCCCCAATCTGCCCTTTTTTCCTTCTCTCTAGGGATGGAGTCAAATGTCCCTTCTCCTTTTTTCTGTTTCCTAATTTACACATCATACCAGAGAATTTATAGCACTGCTCAGGGTCAGAGCTGGATTAATGAAAGGAAAGTTTAAAGAGACAGACCGGAAGAGAAGTTGAACAAGAGCTTAATTTCTTTTCCTACACAGGGTACATTGATTTCTCTCTCCTTTTCACGGTGTGTAAGATATTCGAAGGCTTGGGCGTGGCGTCATTTTGCTTTTTTGTGGGTAAACATAGTTCTCCTGGTGAGAGTGGTAAAACTACTCATCCAGAGTGCTTTGCCGAAGTGACTCAACTCTGGACCTCTGAGTCATCATCCTTCATTTGGTCCAAGCAGAAAAAGCCTCAATAAATACTGAAGTGCAGCAAGTTGTTAAGCCCCCAATAAACTTATTCATAATTTATGTGCCTCTTGATCTAAATATTTACTTTTAAGGGGAACAAAAAAGAGTTTTTAAAGACTAATTGTATGTCTCTTTATTTTCATACAGAAAACGTCTCCTGCAAAGATCTGTAGGTAAGTTTAAAAAAAACAACAGCTTCACAAACATCTAAAATAGAAGATTTAATCTGATGTTAACTTTCATGAGAAACCGTCTGTTGACAGTTCATACTTGAGAGTTGACAGAGGAATTTATTACAGACACTCACATATCCCTATTTTGTGTCTTATTCTCAAATTTGCTCTTTTTTTTTCTGAAATATTTTATCCCTAAGGGGAAAACAACTCATGCTAGATTTCAGCCATTGATGCCCAGAATTTCACTAAGAGTTGTGCAATACGGATGAAGAATGAAAATGGAAAAATGGAAATGACTTAAAGTTTTAAAAATAATGTTTGAACCTCATTGGGTTTTTAAGAATTCCCATGGTGGAAAAGTACTGGCCTGCGAATCCACGGATCTGAGTCGTGGTCTTGGGCCACACAGCACCGTGACTGTGGGCAGGTTTCATATCTCTCTGTGCCTCAGTTTTCCCAGCTGAAACATGAACTGGGCTGGACCCTCTGGAAGGTCCCTGTGTTCCTGTTGTGCTAATTCTGACCTGGATGCCTTGTCCTTTGGTGGCTTCCTGCTTCCTCGGCAGTAGCTGTGAAGCTCGGTCCTGAAGATAGAAAACCAGCAGAATGTTTTGATACGTGGATTTAGGACTTTTTGTTTCATATATTTCTGGGCTTTCATCCAATCTCCTTTTTTTGCCTTTATTACAGGCTGCTACTTGAAGAAAAAAAAAATCCCACTGTCAGGACGCATCCTCTTGTTTAAAAGATTAGCAGGTGTTAAAGAGAGGCATTAAAACCCATTTATGGGGCTTCCCTGGTGGCGCAGTGGTTGAGAGTCCACCTGCCGATGCAGGGGACACGGGTTCGTGCCCTGGTCCGGGAAGATCCTACATGCCGCGGAGCTGCTGGGCCCCTGAGCCATGGCCGCTGGGCCTGCGCGTCCGGAGCCTGTGCCCCACAATGGGAGAGGCCACAAAAGTGAGAGGTCCGCGTACCACAACCCCCCCCCCAAAAAAAACCCCATTTATGCCTGATGTAATCAGGTGTTGCTCAAGGCCAAGTTTGGTGGGAAACCATGGGCTGCCTCACACTTGGCACTTCTCCCCTCAGCCCTGAGGGCTTGTCTGCTTGAGGGGATCTAAGCTCATTGCCTGTGGATGGGGAAGCATCCCGCATCCTCTAAAGCCTCTGTCCACTGCAGGCAGACACCAAAGCCATGAGGGTTCTCCTCTCCCCCAGCCTACAACCTGCCTATTCCTGTGCAGTCCCAGAAACCCTCCTGGACAACCTCCCTCCTCTCACCCGACCCTGACCTCCAAATCCCTCAGCAGTCGGGTGCCAGGGAATTGTCTCAAGGCTGTTTGAGTGTGTGCCTTTAAAGTTGGCGAGGCTATAGGAGTGGGTGGACTGGAGTGGTTAGAACCTGTCCCATGTTGTCCTGCCCTTCCTGAGGCCCTTAGGCCCCAGCTCTGAGGATTCCTCTGTACCCATCCTCCTGCCTCAGGCCCAGCAGCCATGCTAGTCTTTTAAGGGTTACACACTATGTGTGATGACAACAGTGAGGACTGTGGGGGGGGGCGTTGTGGACAGAATTGATTAGCATCACTATTGCCAGCCTACTTAGGTTATGAGTATCAGGTGGTTGTGTATTACATATATATATGTAAGTAATACAGAATTTGATACATATATAGAACATATACTGGTGTGAGATGTCATATGATAAAGTCCCCTAACAGTGAAAATGCTGTATTCACTGCCCCCGTTTATGTCGTTGATCCTTTGCTGTTCGCCACGTAATGCAATGGTCAGAAGGGACCCAACCCTGAATATGTTGTTGCATCATAAAATGGAAAGAGGGTGAAAGAGCATGTGGTCCTTTGGGTTTGTGTTTTCTGGTGCCTTTCTTTAGGAGGAGAGAATGACTGGCAAAAGCCATAGGCCAAGATATTTTGGTATATGAAGCCCATATACCATCTAAAAACCACTGATTTCTAAGCCAAAAAGTATCTCCAAATCGACTTTCTAATGAATGAGAAAATATGAAAATATCGTGATTGGCAATGTTACTTTTTTGTGCAAGAATTATTAAAAAAACCTTTTATTATGGAAATTTCTAAATAGATATAAAAGTAGACAGAACAGTATAATGAAGCTCTGTAGACTCATCCCCCAGATTCAATAGTTTTCAACTTAAGCCTCTACCCAACGCCTCATTTCAGCAAATCCCAGGCATTGTAGCATTTCAGCCATAAATATTTTGGTATGTATAAGAGATTTTTTTCTAATGAAACTTTTTTTTGTTTGTTTTATTTTATTATTATTTTTTTTGGCCATGCTTCATGGCTTGCAGGATCTTCGTTCCCCAACCAGGGACTGAACCCCTGCCCTTGGCAGTGGAAGCGCCGAGTCCTAACTACTGGACCGCCAGGGAATTCCCTTATTTGGGAAAAAGTTTAAACCGATAGAAAAGCTGCAAGAATATTACAATGAACTCCCATATACCTTTTATCTAGATTCACCCACTGATAACGTTTTTTGTATTTGCTTTCTTTCTCTCTCCATATATACATATGTACATATATATCACATAAAATATGTAAGAATATATACATAATTATTCTTACTCTTTTTTTTCTGAACCATTTGAGAATAAGTTGCAGGGGTTATGACTCTACCCCTAAATACTGCAAAGTGTATCTCCTAAAAATACGAAGCTCTTGTATAACCACAGTGCAATGATTAAGTTTAGAAAATTAACATCGGATACAATACTGTTATGTAATATTGAGTTGATGTTCAAATTTGGCCAATTATCCCGATATTGTCTTTTATAGTAATCTCTTACCCCAAAGATGTCATGTCTCTTTCATATCCTTTAATCTGGAACAGTTTCTCGACATTTTATTGCCTTCCATTGCCTTCATAGTTTGAATAGTGTAAGCCCATTGTTTTGTGGACTATCCCTGAATTTGGGTTTGTCTCAGTGTTTCCTTGTGATTCAGTCCAGGTTATGCATATTTGGCAGGAATACCACATGAGTGACGTTGTGCCCTTCTCAGTACATCATATCAGGAGGCACATGATGCAGCTCCATCCCACTATTGGAGATGTTAAGTTTGATCATTTGGATAAGGCGATAAGTTTGTAATGTGCTTTCCGTGGTGTTTTCTTATTGGTAAGCGGAATAAGTGTAGTCTGCTTGCCCAATTTTCCACTAGTGTATTTTTGGGGATCGGTAGTTTAAAGAAGCCTCCTTTTATATATACTGTTTTTCTCGAGTGAGCCAGCTGTGGTTTTGCACATGTCCTGCAAATGCCTGTCTCTGGGAAGATGGCTCGCCGAGCCCCAGAGACACGGGTAGTGAGTTTCTCAGAGGATGAACGGGGGAATTGGATGTGGTCTCGCGAGATCTTTGCCTCATCCGAGCTCTAGTCCGTGTATTTCAATCTCCACACTCTCCGCGACTCACCCCTGATGTTGACGAGTGAAGCTGCGTGTTTACCTCCTCTCCACAGTGCCCTCTTCCTCCTGGCTGCCGCAGGGTGCCTGCCCTTCAACGACTCCCAGGTGAGTTCAGGCAGACTCACTTTGCCTTCCAGGTATCTCTGAAGCCTGCGTGGATGAGCAGAATTTCCGAATCTTTCCTTTGAGAAGCAGGATAACCCTGGCCTATACAAAGGCATGTAAAAGCAAACTTTCGGGGCCCTAGGGCACTTTTTGGCCAGGCCAACACCTCTCCTCAGGTCTCTGCCTCCTCCCAAGGCTGCAGCAGGGGAGCCCGCAGACCTCGGGCCTCTGGGTGCCGCTATGGGGGCGGTCCACCCTCTGTACGTGCTGGGAGGACCTGCACATCCAAATGACTCCAGCCCCACACACTGAGGCAAAGTTGATTTTCTTTTCCCCTCATCCCAAGGGCCTCATCTGCACAGTGATTTTCACTTTGTCAGACTGAGTTTTTCTTTATTAGGCACTGAGAACCCACCCCCACCTCCAGGAGTCATCTCCTTTCGGGCTCTTTTTTTTCTTTCTTTTCTTCCCCAGCATTTATTCAGTTCCCATCAAGTGTCAGGCACCGAGCCAGGCTCTGGGGGCACAAGGAGGAATTGCCGTCATCCAGGCAGAAGTGGGAGTCTAGTCAGAGCAAAGGGGAGGGGGCAGACGATGAACAGATCATTATAACACGGAGGCCAGGGCTCTGTCCGGGGAGGTGTGGGATCCTTCGAGGCTCAGAGCAGGAGTAGGGAGCAATTATAGGGAGCTTGCTGTGTGCCAGGCTCTGTGCCAATGCTTTAGTGCCTTATTTTATTTAATCTCACAGCAATTCCACAAGGGTAGCAGCTATTATTATCTCCGTTTCATAGCTGAAGAATAGCGAGGCCCGAAAGGTCACCAGCTAACAAATAAGTGGGGATTTTAGAATTTAACCCAGCTCTTTCTTTTTTCTTTCTTTCTTTCTTTCTTTTTTTTTTCGGTATGCGGGCCTCTCACTGTTGCGGCCTCTCCTGTTGTGGAGCACAGGCTCTGGACGCGCAGGCTCAGCGGCCATGGCTCATGGGCCCAGCCGCTCTGCGGCATGTGGGATCCTCCTGGACCGGGGCACGAACCCGTGTCCCCTGCATTGGCAGGCAGACTCTCAACCACTGCGCCACCAGGGAAGCCCCTCTTTTTTTTTTTTTAAGTCACTGATCCTTTATTTTGTTCCAGTTAACATATCAAGTATTAGTAACATGAAAGCTATCATATATTGAACACTTGTGTGCCAGGCACTGTGCTAAGATCTTTGTATATTCTGTTTCGTTTAATTCTCACAACAAACCTTGAATAGTTAGGATTCCTATTTTACAGAAGAAGAAACAGACTTAGATTAAAATAATTTTTTCAGCTGCTTGGTATAGTCAGTGTATAGATGGTGGCACAACCAGTCTTCAAACCTAGACTTGTCTGCCTCCAAAAGACATGTTTTTAATTACCATGCTAGTTTATAGCAGATGGGCAATAGTCTTTTGGATGTGGGGAAGGGAAGGGGGCAAGAGAATTAACCCGGATCTTTCTGATGCTGGAGCCAGGCTCTGCTTACTGTACCTAAATCTTGAAGGGTGAGGAGGAGCAACCCAGGAGAAGAAGGCAGGTACGGACAGAGCCCTAGAGGTGTCCTAAGTGGCCTGTGATTCAAGTTTATTGATCACCTACTATGTGTGCGTCCCTGGGCAAATTCCTGCCCTCTTGGAATTAATCATCTAGTGCGGGGTGGAGACAGAGACAGGTCACAAGTAAAACAGAGTGTGTCAGGTGAGATAAATGGAAAAAGGAAGGGAAGAAGAGGCGGGAGTGCCCCTCAGCTGAGTTGGCCAGGGACGTGCAAGTTCTCTTTGTCTGGAGGGGGATGGGCAGTGGATGGGACTGGTTGGGTTGACAGGAGCTTGTCATAGGGATTCTTGGGTGTCCTGAGTTTGGATTTCATCCTGAAGTCACTGGGGCATGGCTGGATGATTTTAAACAATAGGCGGCACCATCAGGTCTACTTTTTAGAGATGCAGTGCTGGGGAGTGGAGGGGATGGGGAAAGAGATGCTAGAGGCAGGGAGCCCTGTTAGGAAATGTTGTAGGCAACTGGGTGAGAAATAAGGAGGGACTGGCCCAAGGCCCTAGAGTCCTGTCTGGCACCATGCCTGGCACTGTGCGTTGACATTTAGTGTTTCTGATCATCATGCTGGATCCTGTTTGTCTGTACTTACAGCCATTTTTTTTTTAATCTTGTGTTACAGTTCGATCCAGATGGTTATTTCTGGGCTGTAATTCACTTATTCTGCGTAGGTAAGGGTTTTTAAATAAATTTATTTATTTATTTATTCATTTTGGGCTGTGTTGGGTCTTTGTTGCTGTGTGGGCTTTCCTCTAGTTCCAGCGAGTGGGGGCTACTCTTCGTGCGGTGTGTGGGCTTCTCACTGCGGTGGCTTCTCTTATTGCGGAGCATGGGCTCTAGGTGCACGGGCTTCAGTAGTTGTGGCTCGCGGGCTCTAGAGCGCAGGCTCAGTAGTTGTGGCGCACGGGCTTAGTTGCTCCGCGACATGTGGGATCATCCCGGACCAGGGCTTGAACCCGTGTCCCCTGCATCGACAGGTGGATTCTCAACCACTGTGCCACCAGGGAAGCCCTGTCGGTAAGTTTTTACAGAAGTCTTACTGAAACAATTGAGACTTACTATTCCTTATCATGTATCCACTTTTTAGTGATCCTGGACAATAGGAAGAGGAAATCCAAGGTGTCAAGGTTGAAAATAAATGGGCATTTTTCTGGTTTGATTTTTCTGTTTTGGAGCTTTCCTGAAATGTTTGCAGTTTCCATAGAGTCTCGCCTTTCTCATGACAAACATTAATTAACTCGCCAGGGCCCAGGCTTTGCTTGCTCAAATCCACTTGTGCAATGCTGGTTGGTCTTCTCTAAAAATGGTGAGAAGAGATCCAGATCCAGAGGTTTGTGTCAAAAACACTCTCTTTCGGGCTTCCCTGGTGGCACAGTGGTTGAGAGTCCGCCTGCCGATGCAGGGGACATGGGTTCGTGCCCCGGTCCGGGAAGATCCCACATGCCGCAGAGCGGCTGGGCCCGTGAGCCATGGCCACTGAGCCTGGTGTCCGGAGCCTGTGCTCCGCAATGGGAGAGGCCACAACAGTGAGAGGCCCGCGTACAGCAAAAAAAAAAAAAAAAAAAACAAAACAAAACAAAAAACACTCTCTTTCAGCAGTATACCAAAAAAAAAAAAAAAATTAACTGGGTGAAATAAAAGGACCATCTACTTTATTTCAAACCAGTGTTTCCTATCTGTAGTCTTAGGGGGAAAAACAGTGCCCTGACTTTGTGACACATGGGTCAGAAGTCCAGCGGTGTTTCTCATGTGCACCATCAAAGGAAATCCAGGCTTAACAATCCTGTTAATTGTGTCCTTTTGGGGACCACGAGCCTTTCCAGCCCAGCACTCTCTCTATGAACTGCATCATCTGGGGGATTATCGAATGTGCATCCTTGAAATTCTCCAAAGTGCTCTTGGTCGCCCCCTATTGGCTAAAGGTGACCCTTGCAGGGAGGAGGGACCCTTCTCCCTGCGGGTTTCATGCTTCCCAGGAAGCACCAGCCGCCCCCTCCACAGAATGCCGCGTGCCAGTGACTTGTGTTGCTTCCTTTCCAGGGGCTTATAAGATACTACAGAAATCCCAGAAACCCAACGCGTTAAGGTAAACTTTTAAAGTTTGGTGAGTCGTCCTTTGGTTAAAGGAAAGGGGTGAGACCCACGGGGTCGTGAGCTTCTTTCATCAGCCAGAGACTCCATGAGTCCAGGATGGGGGGAGGGCAGCAGACCGGGCCCATCAGTACCTGAACCATTGCCAGCGATGTGCAAAGAGGCTGGAAGTCTCTCTCCTCTTCCTTCAGGGCGGCCCTTTAGATGACATTTTGACAACAATTGCGTGACCAGCTGCCTTGGGCCCCAGTTCACTTCCTCCAGCTCAGAGGCACAAGTCTTTTTTCTTGTTTCTCCAACCCCTTCCTAACTTTAGACCCGGAAACCTCCCCCGTCACCAGCTCTGTTCTGGGGTAAAATGAGACCTTTGTTGAGGGCAGTCAGTGGAACAGAGTTGCTGAATGTAAATGAAAAAGATGAGAATTCAGGCCTTGGTTGGGCTGGAGCCGCCAGGTCAGAGCCCTCCACTGGCCAGCTGGCCCCTGGGTTTCGGGGCCGTCTGAGGCCCACAAAGAAAGGTCTGAAGGGACTGACTCCTGGGAGAAGGTTATACATGCTGAGGGTATGTGATGGGTCCCTAGAGCACCATTTTTTCTTTGAATAAAGTGTTTTTTCAGCAAGAAGCCAGTAGAGTTGTTAGATAAAATACAGGATACCCAGGTAAATTTGAATTTCAGAGAAGCAGCGCATAATTTTTTTAGTTTAAGTATGTTTCATGCAATATTTGGATATCGTACTTATACTAAAACATTATTCTTTATGTGAATTTCAGATTTATTTGGGTGTCCTGTATTTTTATTTGTCAAGTATGGTAGCCCTAGAAGCCCGTCCAGTGACCTGAGAGAGCTGACACTCCTTTTAAAATGGCAAATGTACACATAATCGGCCACAAGTGAAAATGCATGTGATAGTACTAAATTGGAAATGTTTTAAAAAATGAGCCAGGAAATGGTTTTGAATATAAAGTACTTTTCTTAGTGTTTATTAAGGATTTATAAATGTAGGAACTTGTACATAGATCTAATTTATTAATGGAAGAAAATGACTATTTTGTGTATGTTAAACACTTATATTATTTCACCTTTTATGGTTTTTTTTTTTCTCATTTCTTAGTGACATTGACCAGCAGTACTTAAACTATCTATTCAGGTAAAATATAATTTAAATTTTCAAAGAATAACTCATATTCTTCTAGAGCTAATGGATTTTTATTTTCCAATAATGTATATATTTTCTATTAATTCATTTTTTAATTGGAGTATAGTTTATTTACGACGTTGTGTTAGTTTCTGCTGTACAACAAATTGAGTCAGTTATATCCAGTAATATTTTGATAAGGGAGATCTGAGCCAGTGTGCCTGCCTGCCAGGAAGGCAAGCTAAATAACTGGTGAGATGATCAGAATTGTGGAGACTAAATAGTAGTCCTGCCGTTAGGCCAGGCAAGAAGGGCCTCCATCCAGCCCCACACTTCAGAGAGCCATGCCTCTCCCCAAGGCATATGGAGTCTGTAAGGCTAAGAGCCCACACCCTTCCTTCTAGACTGGGCCTTGGAATTTCCTACCAAGTGGATTCCAAGGCCTCTCTGGGTCTGTCTTCTTAACTCATTCCGAGACCCAATGGATGTCCAAAGAAAGGCTGTTAGTATGAGGGATGTACATGGAGGGTGGGCTTGCAGACTGAGGTGTCCACACACACATGTTTGAGGTCCTCGGGTGCAGGATGGAGCCTGGTGTCGGGAGAGAAGAGGGTGCACTGGGAGCCGGGAGCCAGAGGCAGGATGTCCCCACACTAACACCTTCTGACAAGAAGCTCCAAGGACTCCAAGAATGTTAAATTTTAGTCTGGACTTTCAGGTTGCTTTGAAGGTGTATTTGTTAAGGTAGGATGAAGTTTGAGGCTTGATTTATAATCTGTAAGTGTAGTATATGGATTTCCATTTGTACCATTGCCCCAAGCCGAGTAAAGAATAGGGGTTGGCTGCTAAATAGAATAGCTGGGGAGTTTTCTTGCATTCTGAGAGTCCCACATGGTGCACTGAGGGACCTAATTGAGAAAGTGAGGTTTTGCTGTCTAGAACTCAAGTTTGCCTAATGCAACAACATTCAGTCCAGAGGACCAAGGTCGGAGAGGTGCCTCTCAGCCTTTGGCCACATGGATTTCTGCAGGAAGTTAGCTTAAAACGTTCAAGAGCTGTGTTCTCTACCTATAGGTAAAGTTCCTAAATATCTTAGTATTTATGAAAATGCCTTTTTGAAGACAGGATTCAACCCAAACATAGCTGGGGCCTCTTTTGTACTCAGTGGAACAGTCATTAGTTCCACTCTGCTCAGACCCACCAGCTGCCTTTTCAAGAGATGTTTCTGAAAATGCAGAAGACTCTTGGTGTTTGAAATGTTTCCATGACATCGGACTACTTTAGACAGTTCTTTTTCCCCACAGAGCTTATAGCCAAGGCGAGCAGCAGAGGGTTTTGGGGGTGGAAAAAAACAGCCACTGTGACCCCCAGCTAGTTCTCCTGCCCTCCCCCCTGCCCACCCTCCCCCGTGTGAGGGTTTCACTACCTGGGAGCCAGGTGCTCAAGGCTTCCTGCCTCAGCCCACTGCACACCCCGCCAAAGCCACGCTGCTGTTTCCACGTCTTCTTTCAGTACAAGTGATGAAGATGAGCCAGGGCTGAGATTCGATTTCCCACAGGCCCTGGGTATCAGCCTCCAGACATCTGCATTCACTCAGCTCTGTAGGGCAGCTGTACCTGTAGGTGCCAGCCCAGAGCTCTGCCTGCTGGTTTGATCTCTCTCTGCTGGTTTGAAAACATAGGGAGGACCTGCTATGTATCTGGCCCTGCTAAATATGTGAGCTCCAAAGATGAATAAAATATGGGATTAGGATTAGGAGGGTGTAACTCTATATTTACAAAATTCAGACATGGACTAGAGAGCCAACTCTTTTATTTAATTATCTCTTATTTTTAACTCCCTAGTGTTTTCTTTTAGAGTCACCCTTTGGGATGATTCCAATGATGGCATTTGGGATACCATGTCAGGCCCTGGGAGATGTTTTGGGATGGAAAGGGGCCCCTCACATCCTGCCGTAGGAGCAATAACTTCGGCTGCTGAAGTTGAAGCTGAAAGGGGATCTAGCGAGATAGAATAATGGAGAATGTACAGGGTATGTGTTTTCCGGAGAAAGAAGAGACAGCAAGCAGACGCCCATGAGAAGGACAGGAAATCTCCAGTCTTGTCTGTAGTGTGTGTATTGTTTTACAGCTAGCTGCCTGTAAACCCTTGTCTCACAAACCTACAACTTCCGAATGACCAGAATGTGACTATTCTTATGGCCGTTGTCACAACCCTCCTCTCCTCCTGCCTCTTTCTGTGATGCTGCTCCTCTGAAAACCATCAGAAAAACAGAAATGATGCTGGGAAATAACCCAAGAGCAGGGCAGGGCTGAGGAGCTAACATTGGTTTCCCTGGCTATCATGTCACCAACTGGAGATTTGTGGCAGTGGTTCCTGATCCTGGTACTTTATAGCTTCCGGGAGCCATAACAAATAAAAACAATGGATGCCCGGACCATACCCTTAGAGATTCTAGCCAGGATGTTACACTATTTGGATGTGTATCCAGGGTTAAGAACCAGAGCAGGCCATCCAGCGCTTTAAGAAAACTTTCCTTCTTATATTTGAATTAGAAGTTTCATTCCTAACCTCCAACTAAATCAGCTGCCTGCGTGGCATGAGTTTTGATGGAAGAGGGTATGGAACGTGGGCTTAGGACCGCACAAAGGCACTTGTAGACAGGCGCCGGGAGATGGGACAGGCTTCCAGAGTTGAAGATGGGAGAGAGTCAAGCACAGGTATGGCCTGCATCATCCCATACAGCATCAACTGCAAATTGGTCCAGGTAGTTTTCAGACACAGGGTGGATGGCATGGGTCATTTTGTGGGCTAGCTTCCTGGAAATTTGCCTATTCTTCTGTGTAGTTAATTTTGTGATTTAGCTCACCCAAATAGATTTAGCTCACATTCAACAGCTAACATTTAGGCTGCAGCCTATTTGTAATTTAGACTCTGCTTTGTTTAGCTGACAAATACTCTCTGTAGATTAGGTGAATATGATAATCATTAGTGGCAGGGCTGACCCTCCAAGAGGGGCACGGACCCTCAGAGTCCATCACAGGGGAAATCCAGCCCTCTTGCCAAAACCTGAGGCATTTCAGGAGATTCTCACTCTCTCCCTGACAAGTTGGATTTAGGCAGAATGAGACCATTCAGTGCAGATAGTTTGCTTTTAGGCAAATCTCACTATTTCCAAGTAGAATGGGTGAAAATGGATGTTGTACTCTCAGTGCTGGGGAAGCTTCTTTCACGAGTCTGCTGTTTCTTTTTCAGTGTGGTGCTCCTGGCATTTGCATCTCACCCCACAGGTAAGCATCATTTTGTTTGTTTGTTTGTGTATCTTACATTGCCCATTCGACCCAGTGCTCTGACTCTGGTTTTATCTCTCTCTTTTTTTTTTTAATATTTATTTATTTATTTTTGACTGTGTTGGGTCTTCGTTTCTGTGCGAGGGCTTTCTCTAGTTGCGGCGAGCGGGGGCCACTCTTCATCGTGGTGCACGGGCCTCTGACTATTGCGGCCTCCCTTGTTGCGGAGCACAGGCTCCAGATGCACAGGCTCAGTAATTGTGGCTCACGGGCCTAGCCGGTCTGCGGCATGTGGGATCTTCCCAGACCAGGGCTCGAACCCATGTCCCCTGCGTTGGCAGGCAGATTCTCAACCGCTGCGCCACCAGGGAAGCCCCTGGTTATATCTCTGGGGGAAATTTTGTAAGAGAATGTAGTTGCCTTCCAGGGTGTCAAATTTAAGGGTGAGGAATGGCCCACATACTTGAAACTGTTATTAGTATCCCGTTATGGATTTATTGCCCATGAATTTAACCTTTTTCCATCTTTTATTGTGGATGTTTTCATCTGGTGCAATCTCAGGTATACAGGCAGGTTTATTATCTGCCAAATAAACTAGTGCTTGCTTTGTCCTTTTCTAAAATTCTCCCTTCAAGCATCCAGAATTGCTCTTCAATCCTAGGGCTAAAGATTTGGTGGAGAAGTTCAAATTGCGCCTCTTTCTCAGTGACAGCCTTTTGTACATTTTTATCATATATTGTTATCCAGTTTTCATAATTCCAGATTAAAGAAGTCATTTTAAAACTTACCTTCACCCATATATACACTGATATGTATAAAATAGATAACTAATAAGAATCTGCTGTGTAAAAAATAAATAAATAGAATTAAATTTTAAAAAAACCAGAAAACTTACCTTTACCCTGTTGCTGCCTCCTTTTACCCTAGAGTTGTTTTCCAAATTCAGGAATTTTCCATAATACTCTATTTCATTGTGTTTTTTTACTTTGAAAGGCTTTGAAGTTGATGCAAAGATAAAGCAAAAATACCTGTGTGCAGCATGGCTGGAAATACACATTTGATTGGTCACACTCCTTAAACTAATGTTTATTGACCTCTGCCATGCATGAGGCATTACCCAAGCCCTCAGGGTCTCAGTCTCTTATCCGGAAATTAAGAAAGGTGGACTGGATTATTTCTGAAGCCCCTTCTAGCTCCCTACTGTGCCCCAAACAGCAACCCCTTTCTGTGTGTGTTTTTAGCTGCTTCAGACTGTTTGAACTGATATCCTCAGGGACCTGCTGATGGTGACTCGGGTCATGTTTCTAGGTTGGACAGGACATATCCGAACCGCTGTCTCATGAGCATAATTTGAATTACGTTTTCTCCATGAGTGCTTCTACACTTGCCCATACTGAAGCACATCCACTGTTTTCTGCCCACTCCCATAGCCTGAAAACCTATCCTTTGTAAAATTACAAGTCATATGAAACCCTGGTGTTGACCCTAAACATTTACCTGTACCGCTGAGTGTCCG